>NC_057808.1:504245689-504920117 GCF_018294505.1 Triticum aestivum
ACTTACAACAAAAAACTTATTTATTTTATTTTATTTTGTTTCTAATTAATTATTTATTTTACTTTATGATAATTCTTTTTGCTATTAAAGTTTCTATCAAAAAAGTTCTTTATGAATTTTTTTTGCTGTATTTAGTTTTTTTGTTTTCTTTTTTGCTTTATTTATTTTGTTTTGTTTCTACTTACAACAAAAAACTTATTTATTTTATTTTATTTTGTTTCTAATTACTTATTTATTTTACTTTATGATAATTCTTTTTGCTATTAATGTTTCTATCAAAAAAAGTTCTTTATGAAAATTCTTTTTGCTTTTAATGATTTTGAACAGAAAATACTTCGATAATTTTAGTTGCATCAATTTTATATGATTTTAGTTTCAATAATAATAGAGGTTTCTTATAATGTTTTGAACAGAAAATACTTTGTTAATTTTAGTTTCATAAATTTTATTAAAGTTTATTTTATTTTGTCGGAACACAAGAAGTCCGGAGTTGTAATATGTTATTAAAAATAAAAAGAGGCGCAATGCTCGTTGATTTGCTTCAAGCCTTTCGGAATAGTGTAGACTGCATTGCACATAGCTCCATGCAGTCTACCTTATTCCTCAAGGCTTGAAGCTAAGCAACGTGAGCATTGCGCCTCTTCTTCTTCGTCTCTGCACTCAGGGCTTATAAACCGCTCGTAGTGCCTCTCAGCTAGCGAGGTGGGACTAAAAAACTGCTTAGTAAGAAACTCTAGTACCGGTTCGTGCCACGAACCGGTACTAAAGGTGCTCGTGGGGCCACAGCCTCATTAGTACCGGTTCGTGGCACCAACAGGGACCAAAGGGTGGAATTGGTCCCGGTTCGTGCCACCAACCGGGACCAATGGCCTTGCACAGCGGCGTGGTGTTGAGTTTAGTCCCACCTCGCTAGCTGAGAGAGAGCCGCACCTGTTTATAAGGTGCGGTGCGCCTGAGCTGTCGAGCTCCTCTCTAAAGCAGGCTTACGGGCCTAACCTCTCTGTACATGCCTGTGGGCCTACTAGGCCTTTTGCGGGCCTGAATCCTGGCCCATGGATGGGTTTCTAATCGTATTCAGGCCGTGGTGGCCCAGTAGGTGGCATAATTTTTAATTTTTGGCCTGTTATTTTTCATGCATTTACTAATTATTTTGAGCTATAAGACCCTAAAATTGAAAAGCATTTCAAATGAACTCTGAGAAGGTTGAAAGTTGGCATGGTATCATCATTTCATCCACATAGCATGTGCAAGAAAGTTGAGAGGGTTACGGCAAAAACTAGATGCACTTCTTGTACAAAACGAACAATGGTATCATACTCGTCTATTACAAAGTTGGCATGGTATCATCATAATAGTTGCAGGAGAAAGTCTTCACTTTTTCTTCGCTTGTGTCATTTGCTTATTGCGCCGTAACCATGGATAATCTTCATCGTTTATCAGGATGCTTGGGTCAGCCTTGACTTTGAAGGGAGGAATTTCATGATACTTTTCATAATCTTCAGACATGTCTGTCTTGCCCTCCACTCCCACAATGTCCCTTCTTCCTGAAAGAACTATGTGGCGCTTTGGCTCATCGTATGATGTATTCGCTTCCTTATCTTTTCTTTTCCTCGGTCTGGTAGACATGTCCTTCACATAGATAACCTGTGCCACATCATTGGCTAGGACGAACGGTTCGTCAGTGTACCCAAGATTGTTCAGATCCACTGTTGTCATTCCGTACTGTGGGTCTACCTGTACCCCGCCTCCTGACAGATTGACCCATTTGCACTTAAACAAAGGGACCTTAAAATCATGTCCGTAGTCAAGTTCCCATATGTCCATTATGTAACCATAATATGTGTCCTTTCCCCTCTCGGTTGCTGCATCAAAGCGGACACCGCTGTTTTGGTTGGTGCTCTTTTGATCTTGGGCGATTGTGTAAAATATATTTCCATTTATCTCGTATCCTTTGTAAGTCAATACGGTCGAAGATGGTCCTCTGGACAACGAGTACAACTCATCACAAACAGTGGTGTCACCACTGAGACGTGTTTCCAACCAACTGCTGAAAGTCCTGATGTGTTCACATGTAATCCAGTCGTCACACTGCTCCGGGTGTTTGGAGCGCAGACTGTTCTTGTGTTCATCGACATACGGGGTCACCAAGGTAGAGTTCTGTAGAACTGTGTAGTGTGCTTGAGAGCAAGAATGCCCGTCCCTGCATATTATTGAGTCCCCCCTCCAAGCGTGCCTTTTCCAGTCAGTCTCCCCTCATACCGCGATTTAGGGAGACCTATCTTCTTAAGGCCAGGAATGAAGTCAACACAAAACCCAATGACATCCTCTGTTTGATGGCCCATGGAGATGCTTCCTTCTGGCCTAGCACGGTTATGGACATATTTCTTTAGGACTCCCATGAACCTCTCAAAGGGGAACATATTGTGTAGAAATACGGGCCCCAGAATGACAATCTCGTCGACTAGATGAACTAGGACGTGCGTCATGATATTGAAGAAGGATGGTGGGAACACCAGCTCGAAACTGACAAGACATTGCGCCACATCACTCCTTAGCCTTGGTATGATTTCTGGATCGATCTCCTTCTGAGAGATTGCATTAAGGAATGCACATAGCTTCACAATGGCTAATCGGACGTTTTCCGGTAGAAGCCCCCTCAATGCAACCGGAAGCAGTTGCGTCATAATCACGTGGCAGTCATGAGACTTTAGGTTCTGGAACTTTTTCTCTGGCATATTTATTATTCCCTTTATATTCGACGAGAAGCCAGTCGGGACCTTCATACTGAGCAGGCATTCAAAGAAGATTTCTTTCTCTTCTTTCGTAAGAGCGTAGCTGGCAGGACCTTTATACTGCTTCGGAGGCATGCCATCTTTTTTGTGCAAACGTTGCAGGTCCTCCCGTGCCTCAGGTGTATCTTTTGTCTTCCCATACACGCCCAAGAAGTCTAGCAGGTTCACGCAAAGGTTCTTCGTCACGTGCATCACGTCGATTGAAGAGCGGACCTCTAGCTCTTTCCAGTAGGGTAGGTCCCAAAAATATAGATTTCTTCTTCCACATGGGTGCGTGTCCCTCAGCGTCATTCGGAACAGCTAGTCCGCCGGGACCCTTTCCAAAGATTACGTGTAAATCATTGACCATAGAAAGTACGTGATCACCGGTACGCATGGCGGGCTTCTTCCGGTGATCTGCCTCGCCTTTGAAATGCTTGCCTTTCTTTCGACATTGATGGTTGGTCGGAAGAAATCGACGATGGCCCAGGTACACATTCTTCCTGCTTTTGTCTAGGTATATACTTTCAGTGTCATCTAAACAGTGCGTGCACGCGTGGTATCCCTTGTTTGTTTGTCCTGAAAGGTTATTGAGAGCGGGCCAATCGTTGATGGTTACAAACAGCAACGCATGCAGGTTAAATTCCTCCTGTTTGTGCTCATCCCACGTACGTACACCGTTTCCATTCCACAGCTGTAAAAGTTCTTCAACTAATGGCCTTAGGTACACATCAATGTCGTACGTACACCGGCATCATAATGAACTTCCGCTTCATGCACATCCAAGGAGGAAGGTTATACATACATAGAGTCACGGGCCAGGTGCTGTGATTGCTGTTCTGCTCCCCGAAAGGATTAATGCCATCCGCGCTTAAACAAAACCATACGTTCCTTGGGTCAGCTGCAAACTCAGCCCGGTACTTTCTCTCGATTTTTCTCCACTGCGACCCGTCAGTGGGTGCTCTCAACTTCCCGTCTTTCTTACGGTCCTCACTGTGCCATCGCATCAACTTGGCATGCTCTTTGTTTCTGAACAGACGTTTCGACCGTGGTATTATAGGAGCATACCACATCACCTTCGCAGGAACCCTCTTCCTGGGGGGCTCGCCGTCAACATCACCAGGGTCATCTCGTCTGATCTTATACCACGATGCACCGCATACCGGGCATGCGTTCAGATCCTTGTATGCACCGCGGTAGAGGATGCAGTCATTAGGGCATGCATGTATCTTCTGCACCTCCAATCCTAGAGGGCATACGACCTTCTTTGCTGCGTATGTACTGTCGGGCAATTCGTTATCCTTTGGAAGCTTCTTCTTCAATATTTTCAATAGCTTCTCAAATCCTTTGTCAGGCACAGCATTCTCTGCCTTCCACTGCAGCAATCCCAGTACGGTACCGAGCTTTGTGTTGCCATCTTCGCAATTGGGGTACAACCCTTTTTTGTGATCCTCTAACATGCGATCGAACTTCAGCTTCTCCTTTTGACTTTCGCATTGCGTCCTTGCATCGACTATGACCCGGCGGAGATCATCATCATCGGGCACTGGTTCCTCTTGATCTTCAGCAGCTTCCCCCCTTGCAGCATCATTGGGCACATCGTCTGGTTCCTCTTGATCTTTAGCAGCTGCCCCCGTTGCAGCATCACCGTATTCAGGGGGCACATAGTTGTCATCGTCCTCTTCTTCTTCGCCGTCTTCCATCATAACCCCTATTTCTCCGTGCCTCGTCCAAACATTATAGTGTGGCATGAAACCCTTGTAAAGCAGGTGGGTGTGAAGGATTTTCCGGTCAGAGTAAGACTTTGTATTCCCACATATAGGGCATGGACAACACATAAAACCATTCTGCTTGTTTGCCTCAGCCACTTCGAGAAAATCATGCACGCCCTTAATGTACTCGGAGGTGTGTCTGTCACCGTACATCCATTGCCGGTTCATCTGCGTGCATTATATATAATTAAGTGTGTCAAAAACCATTACAGAACATCATGAATAGATAATTCAGTGACCAAATTAATAGAAGTTCATCATCACATTAGAACCAAAGTACAAACATAGTTCTCATCTAACAACATATATATAGCTCTCCAGAGCATCTAATTAATTAAACCATACATTGAAACTATGTAAAACATTTCAATGCGAAAACAAATGCGATCATAATCGCAACCAAGGTAACAATTGATCCAATGGCATAATGATACCAAGCCTCGGTATGAATGGCATATTTTCTAATCTTTCTAATCTTCAAGCGCATTGCATCCATCTTGATCTTGTGATCATCGACGACATCCGCAACATGCAACTCCAATATCATCTTCTCCTCCTCAATTTTTTTTATTTTTTCCTTCAAGTAATTGTTTTCTTCTTCAACTAAATTTAACCTCTCGACAATAGGGTCGGTTAGAATTTCCGGTTCAACCACCTCCTAGATAAATAAAATCTATGTCACGTTGGTCGGTATATTTGTCATAAACAATAAATGAACCAAATAGTTATAAAAAGATAATATATACCACATCCGAATCATAGACAGGACGAGGGCCGACGGGGGCGGATACCAAAACCATCGCACTATGTAATAAGAAGGAATAATAAAAGTAACAAAATTAGACAAGTATCTATCTAAAGTAAGAATTTTTTCCTTTCAGAAAGAAGATAAGAACAGGAGGCTCACCATGGTGGTGCTAGCGACGAGATCGGCGCGGGCGATCGACGACGGTGAAGACGGGGACGGGACGTGACGGACTGCTAAACCTAGAGAAATCTCGGGGAAAATGGAGCTCGGAGGTCGAGTTTCGAGAGGACAAAGATTAACTAGTGTGGCTCAGACATTTCATCGAACACCTCATGTGCATAGGAGGTGAGCTAGAGCACCCAAATGCCCTCCCCTCGCCGGCCAGAAAAAACAGAGCACTCTGGAGTGCTCTGCTGTGGCGATGGGGTATATATAGGGAACTCATTGGTCCCGGTTGATGGCACCAACCGGGACTAAAGGCCTTTGGTCCCGGTTGGTGCCACGAACCGGGACCAATGCCCCCTTTAGTCCCGGTTGGTGGCACCAACCGGGACCAAAGGCCTTGTGCTGCCCCGCGTCAAAAGTTTAGTCCCACCTCGCTAGTTGAGAGAGCTCGAGAGTGGTTTATAAGCGCTGCTGCGCCCACCCTCTCGAACTCCTCTCAACTGCAGGCTTTCGGGCCTAACTGTTCTCTTTGCCTGTGGGGCCTACTGGGCCTTCTGCGGGCCTGAATCCTGGCCCATGGATGGGTTTCTAGCCGTATTCAGGCCGTGGTGGCCCAGTAGGTGGCATAATTTTTTCCTCTGTTTTTTTTCTCTTTTGCTTTATTTGTTTTGTTTTGTTTCTACTTACAACAAAAAACTTATTTATTTTATTTCTAATTACTTATGTATTTTACTTTAATTATTTTATTTTTATTTATTTTACTGCTGCTATTTTTATTTATTTTACTGCTGCTATTTTTATTTATTTTACTGCTGCTATTTTTACTTAATTTATTAAGGTTTATTTATTGTAGTTACTATAGTTTATTTTATTTTATTTTATTAAGGTTTACGAGCTGTGGGAGGGACGAGGGGTGGCGACGTGCTGTGGGACACGATGCAGGGGCCGAGGAGGGAATTTAGGGTTAAGTTTTTATACGGGAACGGTTAGACGGGCTTTAGCGGGCTTTCACCGGGCTTGTGGGGTTTTACCAGGTCATCGATTAGAGTTTCCAAAAATGTCATTAGAAATCCGTCATGGATTAACAGGTTTCTTGTAGTGATATGTCGAGCACAATGAGTGGTGATCCTCCGGCCTCCCACTCGCACGCAGCCGCTGCCACCCTCCCGCTCGCTCGCCGCCGCCGTCGTCACCAGTCCCGGCCATGGCGCCGCTGCTGCCGTCGTGCCCCTGAAGACCTATTCATCTTGCCTGAAGGTGATCCTGTGTCAGATCCTGCACGATACCTCATCACTACAACACGTCGGCAGCGGTGTATGAGGCGTCCATGGCCCTGGTGGCGCCTTCAAGGGAGGACGCATGATCTTCAAGGGAGGACAGGCCATCAGATTCATCCACTTAGTAGCGTCTTTGTTCATCCAGGTTTGACGATTCATCTTTTCATTATCTAGTCTCTTAGGGATGTCAAACGTACCCTCAACAACTAACGTCAGCATTTATTTTGTTCTGTAGTGAACCCCCTTGATGAATGCATGTCTGTTGCCGTGGCTAGAGAAAATTCTACATATCCACATCCTGATAACCAACAAGATAAGTAGCAGCTTTGATATGGAGGTATTTTCCTTCACTGCGTGCTTTTTCTTTGTGCCCTTTACTGTACTGTAGTAGCATTTGCTAAATTGCATTGAGAGAATAGGACGGCACAACAAGCTAGGGCTTCAAGAAAACCAACCAAATTCCTTTTTTTTTGGGATCAACCAACCAAATTGCTGTAATAGCACGATCCGCAAGACCTAGAAGGGATCTACACATGACATCGGTGGCTTCTCCTCCGCCTGCTATTTGCCGCTTTGACACTGTTGACAGATCCGAGTTCCACCTGCTAGGCTCGAATGGTAGATGTTACGGGCAACTGTATGTGAATCCCACTCCAAGGGATCGCCCTTCTCTATCCCAGATATGGCGGTTATGGAGTTGATGGCTCGTGTTTTTTTATTTCTCTTTTGCTTTATTTGTTTTGTTTTGTTTGTACTTACAACAAAAAACTTATTTATTTTATTTCTAATTACTTATGTATTTTACTTTAATTATTTTATTTTTATTTATTTTACTGCTGCTATTTTTATTTATTTTACTGCTGCTATTTTTACTTAATTTATTAAGGTTTATTTATTGTAGTTACTATAGTTTATTTTATTTTATTTTATTAAGGTTTATTTAGTTTTATTTATTTTATTAAGGTTTATTTATTTTATAAATATAAAAAAATGAACATAGATGCGCTTATAGAGAAAATTAAACATTTACTGTGAATTTAGGTGAAATTCCCTGTATAAGGGCATCTATTTTCACTTTAAGAGAAGCTCAACAAGGCATAGAGGGACGGGCTTATAAACTGGTGTGAGCGCCCTTCGGTTGGCGAGGTGGGACTAAACACTGGCCGCAACTAGGACCAGCCCTTTAGTCCCGGTTTGTGGTATGAACCGGGACTAAATGGTGGTGGACCAGGAGCGTGGCCCATTGGTCCCGGTTTGTCCCACCAACCGGGACCAAAGGGTCCGGACGAACCGGGACCAATACCCCCACGAGGCCCGGCAGGCCCTGGCCGCACGAACCGGGACCAATGCTCACATTAGTCCCGGTAGTCACGAACCGGGACTAATGTGAATATTGCCCTGTGACCAAAGCCCAGTTTTCTACTAGTGAAATGAAAGGAAAAATAATAATCATACACATATATACACTCTGTTGTGCACAGAATCACATGAAAGCATGAAAGTAAACTCTCATTAAGTCTGAAATGTCATATTTGATTATATGTGAGGGTTAATGAATATGGCTTTATTTCTAAACAATTATCTTCTGCATAACGCATGAGCAAAAAAGTAAATATGATTGTTATTAAAATATTTACATATGCAAATTTATTTTCCAAATAGGTTTACAGTTACACAACTGTTGCTGAGGGTTTCTTTGCATATTTTGATTACCAAAAAGGACTCCACAACCAAACATATTCCTTCTTTTCAACTAATAGTAACTTTTTCCCTCAAAAAAAAAAACTAATAGTAACTTTGACGAATCCACAAAATTTATAGTTGCACCTAACATTAGTCCAATCCTCGATCCGGCGAATCTTTATTGTTACTAGGCATAAGCAATTGGTCTGACTTAAAGCACAGTCCTAATCATGTGCTATTACACATCATAACTCTTCATGTGATGAACGAGTATTTTACCCCCTACCCGCCCCCCAAAGAGCCATGGATGCACTATTTTTCTGTCTTTTTATAGCACCCAATGTTTGAGTCTTTGATATACTATGAATCCCCATCAAACAACATACAATAATCTATAGCAAACAACAAGGAGAGAAATGGTTTAGTGAAGAGGTACCAGATGTATCAAAGAAACAAGAGGCTAGTAAAAATGACGTAAGAAGAACACATAGCTAAGAACCATATAGTCATGTGGTGTGTCTTGCTTAAGAATAGGAGGCATCATGGAAGTTTACAGCGAGTTCGTTGTGGTGGCGCAAACTAGAGAGTAACTCCTTATTTTTTGAGAAAGTAGAGAGTAACTTGTAACGAACAGTAGCATGCATGTAGGCCCAAGAGCTAGCACTGGCTGCTACTATGCTGAGCCCACTGCAGTCCACCCCGCGTCCTCCGTCGTCCAGCAAGTCGAAGCTTCTGATATGCTGGACTAAGTGTCCGGCTGTCCGCTGCCGTCGCCGTAGGACGGGGCATGAAAGCAGAGAGGAACTGAGAGCTCAGTAGCAGCAACGCGCCTTGGCTCATGACCCAGGCAGAGGCAGGCGACGAACGAGAAGCTATACACTCTGTTGTGGACAGGATTAGCGCGGAATGGAACAGGTCAAGTCTACGATGATAGCTCCTGGAGCGCGCTCCCAGGCCACTCCTTTCTTTTGAGAAACCTGAAATTGTTTACTTTGTTCTGTGTTGCCTTCCGGCTGACATTTTGTCCCACCCGCTCATGGGCCCGTAGTTCAGTGAATATAGTGGCACCGCTATATAGGTGAAAAACCCGTATAAGCAACAGCTGTAAACCGAGAAAAACGCAAGTCTGAAGAAATTTCTCTGCATTATCCTCCTACTCCGTGTTGTTTACTGAAAGAAGTCTGCAGTCACCCGCAAAAAAAAGAAAAAAAAAAGGTCTGCAGCGTGTTGTTTCATCCACTGTTCTCAGCCAGTTAAAAAACCGAATTTTCTCACTCTCTCCTGTAATTCCCTTCACTGCCTGCGATATCGCTATTTTCCAGGGTTTTTCTTTCGCTCTCGTTTGCTTTTTTCTCTTTCGATAAAGCATTTTCATTACGAAAATGAAGTCTGGATATATCAAACTACCAATCTCTGATGCATCACGGCACCCACAGATCAACGACCTACATTCTAGGCATATAACCATATCTAAAGGATGCCAAACCACCCACTACAGGGGAGAGAAACAGTTATAACATTTTGATTTCTGTACACCAGCCAAAACATGAACAGGATTAAAGCAGGACGCAGCACGGGATCACCCAATACCCAGGCAGAAACAAAGCGAAATCTTTGGGCAGAAGGATTCCATCTGTGCGCTCTTCTGTAGACTTCGTTTGCTACCTGAGATAGTCTCTTCGAAACTTCCTTAAGCATTTTTTGTACTCTTTTTTGTTTGCTTGCAGAATCACTCATGAATCCAAGAGAGAACACACGTAAATATAACATTGATAGGACTTGAAAGGAAAACGCGTTGAAGAAAACATGATCTACCTTGTTTTCCAAATTGTCCAAATCAAAGCAGCAACTCCAATAGAAATAACAGTCCTATCTTTACCAGAATAAATCGAATTTTGAAAAAGATGAAAGAAAGATATAGTAATTTGGGGTTACCCAGCGCTCCGCAAATCAAATTCCATAAGAATCTTGCAAATGAGCATGAAAAGAACAAATGATCGATGCTCTCAGCAACACCACAAAAAATTGATCCTTTCCATCCTTCCCTAGAGAAATTATTCTTGGTTAGGATCCTCTCCCTTTAATTACAAAAATTTCGCTCTCGGTTGGTACTCGAGTCTAGCAAGAGTCCGGCTCCTCTCTCTATCTCTCTCGTCTAGACTCCGCAGTGTGTGGCACCGGTTCTAAGGATAAGATTCCCTTTAGATTCGGCCTTTGTTCATCATACGCCGCACGCTCTGACTCCCTCTTCTTCCACGCGCAATTCTCGGCCCGCGTCTCACGTCGGCAAGGGTATATTACAGTCCAGTGGAGCACCGACCACGGATCCTTCTTCACTCCTGGATTGCGCCTGGTCTCGTTCTCAAAAAGCATTGCTTCCATGGGAGCTTTCGTGAACGGCCTCGCCGTAGCGGCAGTGGGCTGGTGGCTTGCTCCGGTCATCACCTTCCTGCTGAATAAACTTCTGGCCTACCTCTATGATGCATCTCAAGACTTCATAGATATGAGGTCTGGGACTATGCCAAGACTCAGGTTCACGCTTGGGGAAGTCATGGAGCAGAGGATGCTGATTAAATTATCAAAGAAAGAATCCGATGTGACCACCAAACTCAGCGGCCTGGACAGCTTGCTGAAGAAGCTCAAGGATGCTCTGTACGAAGCTGAAGACATCCTCGACCTCGTCGACTATCACCGAATTGAGAAGGAGGTTGGGAAAGCTGGGTCTTCCACCTGGCTGCAGTGGTGTTGGCAACGCCTCTGTGACATCACCCGAGAAAAATCAGCCTGGCTGCTGCAGCGGGCCAAGCAGAGCTTGTGCTGGTTGAGGGGATGTTTACACATCGCCGGAGATACATCTGCTCCGCTGCTCCAATGGGTACATGAGAGGTTCTGCTGGTTGTGGCCGTGGGTACGGGTCGCCGGACAAAGAACAGCTCCGCTGCTGCAGGTTTGGCTACTTCTTGCTGTTGTGTTCTAGTGTAGGCTCAAAAATGCTTTTATATTATGGGACAAAGAGAGTACTCCTTCCGTTCCAAAATAAATGACCAAACTTTATACTAATTTTTTACTATAGATCTCTTAGCCTCCGTCAATTTCGTCTAGATTAAGGCTTTCTTATTTTACTATTGTGTGCGCAGCTGGCGAAGAAGGGCTTGTGCTGGTTATGGGGATGCGTGACTGGACCTGGTGAACTACTACCATCTGCTTCCGCGCCCTCGACTTCCTTGGTGCAGAGGATCTCATCGTGTTGTAGCTGCATATTCCACTGGTTAACAACCAAGACAACCAGGGCGATGGAGGGTGCCCGTTACTACCGAGACTGGTCCTTGGATGAGCTTGGCTTCACACGTTATCAACAGGTACCACCTAAAGTCCTGAACATTAAGCTAAATTGCATCCAGTTGGCTAGATATAAGTTCATTGTTGTTATTCATTTTTTTTTGCTAAATTAGCCATACTAGCCTCTAAACTCTAATCTGTCCAGTCTTTTGGATTAGCTACAAAACCTTATCTTCCGATCTACATTAGTTTGTCTAATTCACGTCTAGATGTTTTTTTTAAGGATGCCACATTTAAGCTCCCACAAATATATAATGCAGCAACAAAAAAAAACTAGGACAAAAAAAATAGACCACAAACAAAGCACAACCGCGAGCACTGGCAATGGAGGGCGGCGGAGGTGGCACGCATGTGCATACGAGGTGTTCCAGGAAATACGAGAGAGAGAGGGGGGGGGAGAAGAAGGTTGATGTTGATGTGTGGACCCCACCTATAATAACGGTCAAAATAAACGGAGTTGACTTTGCCGCCACGTCAGACCTGACGGGTGGGTTCGCATGTCATAAACATGTTTAAATTGTCTAAACTGGCCATTTTCCGAAAGTGGTAGTTTTTAGTCACAAAATTAGAAAAAATTTATAGTTTTCGGTTAGTTTAAAAAAAATTCAAAATTTCTAGAATGAAAGTCTTTATGCTCTTATTAATAAGATTTACTAACCTTATGATTTTGGAGAAGATAGGTGGAAGTTGTAAGTCCTATTGTAAGAATACTCCACTTTTCATAATTTTCATAATAAAATATGAGGATTCTATTATGAAAATTATGAAAAGTTCATTGATAGGAAAAGAATACTTAGCACACAGTATACTTTAAAAAAGTGATAGTTATGTGGGATGGTAACCCCTAAAGTGGTAGTTTTTTTGTCAATCACTTGTATTTGCCCATTAAAACTAGGCTTGTAACTGTCTTCTTTTCTTCAGCATCTTGTATGGCAGCAAAATCCCCTTTTCTGCTGCTGCTCACTTGCGAACCCCTAGCGCCCCTTAAGCACCCTATTGTTGATCAGTCTTAGCAATGATGTAAGTTCTGGCAGTTGTTTAGCGGTGATGTAAGCTCTGGCAGTTGCTTAACAGTGATGTAAGCAACTGGCAGTTGCGGCTGCTGCGGCACCCGTTAAAGTTGCTATACTGTTTTGATTTGGAAATTGGTTGCTTTTGCAGGCTGTTGTTATGGAATCAAATTGCATTATGATGGGACCTTTATATATTCTTCTAAAGAAAAATATGAAAAAGGTAGAAAAACTCATTGATGAAGCACAGGAAATTTTTACATTAAAAAACAAAGTGAAAGAAACTATTGGGCAGGCGAACCAGCAAAGAAGAAACAAACTTGGCACGCTTACTGCAGATGTTAGTACTGGAGATAGACAGAAGACTACAGCATATCCAGTGGGAAAGATAACTGGCAGAGATAATATTTGTCAGGACATAAGAAGAATGCTTCATGCGTCAAAATCTGATGTAGTTGGCATTTATGGCATTGCGGGGTCTGGGAAGACAACACTTGCACAATATGTTTGTAACGCTATGAAAGAGGAAGAGGGAGAGAAAGAGGAAAGGAAACGCCATTTCCACCTTTTTATGTGGATTCACGTCACCCAGAAGTTTAGCGTGCATGCCATTTTCAGTGAGATGTTGGAAGCAGCTTCAGGTAAAAAGGCTGAATATGCTAGCCTTGATGTGATGCAGAAAAAATTAGAGCATGAGCTAAGCACAAAAAGATTCTTATTGGTACTTGATGATGTCTGGTGCAACAAGGATGCCGATGATCAAAATCTGCAACAGTTGATTTTTCCATTGAAATTTGGGTTGGAAGGAAGCAAGATCCTAGCCACAAGTCGAAATAAAGGTGCATTTGCAGCTCTAAGTCCTGAAGTGACATACACTTCTGTTCCAATACCAGACTTGAATGATGAAGACTTCCGTGAAATGTTCATGTATTATGCACTTGGAAGTTCAGGGCTCCTTGACCCTATGCTTGGAGAACTGGAAGAGATTGGGGCTGAAATAGCGAAGAAGCTAAAGAGGTTACCTCTAGCGGCCAGAACCGTGGGAGGACAGCTACGTAGAAAACAAGATGTTTGGTTCTGGAGGAGTGTGCAAGTTAGGGACCTTTTGAACGAGACGACTGGAGCTCTTTGGTGGAGCTACCAGCAATTTGATGAGCATGTGAGGCAATGCTTTGCTTATTGCAGTATTTTTTCCAGAAGACATCATTTCAAACGTGATGAGTTAGTACAGTTCTGGATGGCAGGAGCGTTTATAGAGACAACTAATGTTGCACAGGATCTGTATGATGTTGGTCAGAATTACTTTGATGAATTATTGTCAGCCTCATTTCTGCAATTAGGAGAGAGACAAGTGGAATTTGGATGTGAGGTTGATTACTTCACTATTCATGACCTGCTGCATGATTTAGCAGAGGAGGCTGCTAGAGGAGATTGCTTCAGAATCGAGGAAGGTGTCACAGAAGAAGTTCCTCCAGATGTTCGTCATCTATTCGTCGAAAGTTGTGATATAAAGATGCTTACAGAGAAAATATATGAATTGCAGAATTTGCGCACTCTCATCATTGATTGCGATATAAATATTGGTTCAAGAGATGAAAAAGTCTTCGAGAGAATGTTCAGGAGGTTGAAGAAATTGCGGGTGCTGGTTTTACATTTCGCTGCAGGTGATGGTAATATCATTTCACTTCCAGCATGTATTGGTCTGTTAAAGCATCTAAGGTATTTTGGTTTCAATGTGAGCGGTAGAGCAACAATAATTATGCCAAACAGTGTTACCAAGCTTTACCACATTCAGGTGCTAGACAATTTTAGTAGCGGTGGTGTGGTTTTTACTGGTAGTAAAAATATTAGTCAGCTCATTAACTTGCGGTGTATATGCAGCATGGAAAACTTTCCAGACATTGGCAGGCTGAAATGGCTCCGTAAGTTAGTACGCTTCAGTGTAAGCAAGACACAGGGGTACGAGCTACGACAATTGAAGGACCTAAGCAAGCTTGCAGGCGCGCTAAGTATCACGGGTCTTGAGAATGTCCAAAGCAAGGAAGAATCTATTGAAGCCAGTCTTGCACACAAGGACCGGCTGAGAGAACTTAAACTATCCTGGGGTGATACGAGTTGCAGTCCAGAAGTTGAAGCGGAGGTGCTTGAGGGCCTTTGCCCACCGAAATATCTTGAGAGACTAGAAGTTTGGAACTACCATGGTTCAAAGTACCCAGATTGGATGGTGGGTCAGCAGAATGGCGGCCCAAAGCATTTGCGTAATCTTTGGCTCCACAGCTGCTGCCGACTTGAACAGGCTCCTCAACTTTTTGAGGTCTTTCTGCATCTCCGTTGGTTTAGGCTTTATTTCAGCAATTGGCATTCCTTGCCAGATAATATGGAGCGGCTGGCGTCACTCCTGTTACTGGACATTAATCGTTGCCCGAATATTCAATCACTTCCAGCAGTGCCCTCCTCCCTTGAGAGGTTTTATCTCAGGTCCTGCAGCGAGGAGTTGATGAGGTCATGCGAAACAATTGGACATCCAAACTGGCAAAAGATTCAGCGCATTCCTGATATTTCTATTATCCGTGATTAAGATGGGTTGGAAGGTACATCTGCAACTCCTTTGTTCCTTTTATGTAGCTATATGATATATGTTAATTAATAAAAGGCATTACAACATATCAATATGTTTCTTATTCTATTGTTTAAACCTATTAAATACCAGTCTACACGCTGGAAGCGGGAGCTAAAGAAGGTGTCTCCATCAGATGCTTGAAGCGCCCCAACACATGGAGATGGGGGTTTCCTGCCAATCTACAGGCTTAAATAACGGCGTTTCCTGGGTCTATGTGGTTGGTAACACTTGACCAATTATAAGTACATTTCAGAGGACGCGAAATTATTGTCAGTGGTTGCAACTCATGACCTCTTAACTCATTGGGCTCCTATATGGTGTGTACTGTGGAATCATGAACGGCAAATTTACTTGTTTCCTGTTGGTCTGTAGTAGTGTGGAACCCCATACACTGGATTTATGTGCGTGTCCCTTGCTTGTAATAACTTGGGAATATTAGTTTCCCGTCAGTAATCAAGAATGTCTGTTGTTGGTCTGTAGTACTTACTAGTTTCCTGGATTTAATTGCTGAGTATTTTAGTGTGGGTATGCAGATCCTAAACTTAGTAAGTGAATGCATCTGTGCAGGTATTGTTTAGTAAGTGAATAGTAGTATGTTTCAACAAAGGGAAGTACGTGCCTGATTTTGTTTGTCTCCACGGGCTCCCGTTGTGGCGAAGCTGCCGGCCAGGTTTAAAATATAAAATAAAATTAATCAGGGGTTTATTTTGCTTCACATGGGCACAGAGAGATCTTCGACAGTGTACGGTGCAGCTTGCTCTGTTTTGAGGCCGAATTTCGTGGGGCGTCATGTTCCACATCGATAGGTTTCTCTCTGGCAGCCTTTTGTGCCAGTATGCACCCAGCACGGAACGCAGCACAAAACCTAGCCCCCGCGTCGCCGCCACCCCTTGCCGCTAGCCCTCTTCCTCCTCCCCTTTCCCGCCGCCGCCAGCCAGAGCCGCCGGGGCAAAGCCCCCCGCGGTGGCTGGCGGTGGCTGGCGGCGGGGGCTTCTCCCCTCCTCGCGTTCGTGGCCTGCGGGAGCGGCCAGGCCGAGCGGAGGCGCCGGGGCGCGTGGATCCTGGTGGCGCGGCGGCGACAATCTTGACGGCGGCAAGCCCATGGCGCGGCTGCAGATGGGTCGACGCCGAGCTGTGTGGCGGCTGCGTGCGGGTCTCCTCGTGGCGGCGGCCTTCGTCGGCGGCGGGGCGCCACGTGCGCGGCATCCGGCGAGGGGTGGGGACGCGGCCACGGTGGCTTCTCATGCGAGTACACGGAGAAGAGGCTGCGGCGTGTGTCCTCGGGGAGGATGGCTATCCTCGTCCAGATCCGTCGGCGGCATGGCGGCGGAGGTCGCAGTGGCCGGTCGGCGGTGGCGGAACTTCGCCGGTGGCAGCGGCGAGGTTCTGTCTGGATCCCGGGGCGGCGGCCCTGGAGGGTGGCTGCTGGTGAAGCTAGGGCTTCCCGCGGCGGCATGGCGTGGTGCAGTCCCTGTCCAAGGCGGATCTGTGACGGCGATATGCTTTGGATTGGTTCAGATCAGAGACGGTGACGAGCGCGCGGGATCCTTCTCGGCGGCTCTCGCGGCTTGGCGAGGCGGGGTGGGAGCCCTCCTCCTAGGCTTCAGTGGTGGCACACTCAGGCAGTGGCCGGTGCGCCAGGGATCCCACGGTGGCACTGTTGCTGCGGTTGGTCGCCGGATCTAGGCGGCTGGATCTGGGGCTTTGAAGACGGTCGAGACGGTGCACAGGTTGTTGGGTGGATTTCTTGGGACGGATCCGGGTGAAAACCTGGTCTTCGGTTGATGGCCGGAGCCGGTGATGACGATGCCCTTATCATCCTTTTCTTCATGAAGGCATCATCGAGGTGAAGCTCCCAACTCCACTCAATACCTCCGGGGGAAACCCTAGATTAGCTGATCGGATGTTGGCGGCATTCATGTGTCGTAACCCCCTTTGGGGCGGCATTCTTGGAGGTGCACTCGGCTTCGCGGGACCAGCGGACGGCTTCTTTGGTGGAGCGGTGCTCCATCCTACACACTGAAGGCGACGGATCTTGACGGCATGGTGCAGTGCAGATTCGGAGTTCGATGTGGGAGGATGGACTCACGCAGGAGGACGGCGCTGTCTGGCGTCGTGGTGGCGTCGATGGCAGAGAGACCTGGCACGGTAGATGCAACAGTACAGCTCTGAAGATGGACTCGTGGCAGGTGGCTGCGGCGGCCTCATACCCGGCAGGCGTCCTGGTTGAGGAGTGCGCCGGACTGGTAGGTGCCCCATACCAGGCAGGCGTCCTGGTTGGGACCTCAGGTCTTAAATGTTTAGGTTTGACTGCGATGTCTGTTTGGTATTAGACCCAGGCTATCAGCGCCCCTTCATCAATTGAATAGGTGTAACGACAGTTGTTGCTTAGACGGTGGCTTTAGTCTTGCTGTTGTATGGCTTTGTAAGGTCTTGTGAAAATAATTAATAAAGTAACCGCATACATCGTCCAGATGCAGAGGCCGGGGATCATCCTCCTTTTCTAAAAATAATGCATCCAGCACGGAGTAGTAATAGTACCACCCATGTTCGAGTCTTTGCTATGCTACTAATTTCCATCAAACCGTATACACATGAAGTGGTAACAGCTATAGCGAGCAGAGGGGAGACAAATGGTTTAGTGAAGAGGTAGCAGATGTGTCCAAGAAATGAGAGGCTAGTTTTCGCTAATTAACTGAACAAGCCCCTTCTACTTAATTAATATATAGAACCCTAAGGGCTCCTGTAAAAAGATGGTGGAAAATGAACACGTAACCAAGAACCATAGAAATTAGTGCATTGACACAATATGAATGTACGTTGTCATAAAAATTCAAACCAATACTCGAAACATTGCTGGAGATAAAAAATATCAAATCTGACACTGATTAGTACACAACACAAGTTGGGTTTCAGTTTTGGTCCATTAGCACATTGACGTCAAATTTGTTATTTTTGTTTCTTGAGCTTTTTTCTTTAATTTTTATTTAAATTTTTGTGACAACATACATTAATGTTGTATCGATGCACTAAATTCTTTCCGAATTTTTTGAAACATTTTTCAATGTGCAACGGGGTCCGGTGCACCGGTAGCACCAATTGCCTTGGTGCACCAGATACATTCCCCGTACATCGGCGGATGGCACGAGCGGCGGCCGGCGACAGCGACAAATGCCCTAAGCGTTCCAGGAGAATAGATCAACCGATTGGATCGATTACATTGTCTGTAGGCCAAACAATAGCCAGCCACGTACATATCTATGGACTATTGGACTTTGGTCGGTGTAGCTGGTTCAATGAATAATTTTTATATAGGCTCATGATGCAATTAGTTGCGGGCATTAGCAAACGGCCATTAGTGACAGATTTTTTTTTAAAAAGGAGGATGACCCCAGCCGCTGCATATGGGAGATGCATGCGGCCATTTTATTAATTATTCTCAAGAACCTTATAAAGTAGAACAACAATATGCCTGAATCGATCATCTTGGCAATCTGCCGCTACTCCTATCCATATGATGAAGGGGTGCAAGCGGGGCCTCATATCCAGACCTCTCACCTAAGCCTAACATCTAAAGCCGGAGGCCCCGACCGAGCCATCTGCCAGGTCCGGGGCACAAACCGGTCCGACACACTCACATGTGTCATCACCGCCATCTTTCACTGGTCCATCTTCAGAGCAGATTGAGGTGCCAACCTTGGCAGGTCCTCCGTCATCGACGCCACCACGACGCCAAACGACGACCTCCACCTACACGAGCCTTGGCAGGTCCTCCGCCATCGACGCCACCATGATGCCAAACGTCGACCTCCATGAACGTGAATCCATCTCCAAGCAACGGACGTAGATCCATGCTAGGATAGGACCGCACCACCGCCGTTGCCCACCACCCGCAAGCGCCACCCAACCCCAAGGTTCCCAAAGCGGCACCTTCAAGAAGGGAATGCCGCCACCACCCAACAAAGTTAGGGCTTTCGCCCAGGAGACCTAGGGGAAGGGGAAGTGAGGAGATCAGTCCATACCGACGCCTCCAAGGAGGAGAGCGGCGCCCTCAGGCATCGCCGTCGGCACGGCCGATCATGGCCGGCCAGGGATTTCGCCCAAACTAGATCCCCGCCACCACCAGCGCCTCCTGTACAGAACCGGCGACCAAGGGAGGCATGGCCTGACCAGACTGGCCCGCACGTCGAACAGGGGAGGAAGGGAGGCGCCAGATCGTGCGCACCGACCCCCGCAGAAGCCGCCGCCAACGACCACCGGGATCCCGCCGCCTACGCGGCCAGGACGCCGGATCCATCGCCCGCACGGCTGCTCGCCGGAGCCAGCCGTGCCTCACCAAAGGAGCCGCCGCTACAGATCCGGGACTCCCCACGCAAGCAGGGCAGCCGAGGCCCCGCCGCCACCATCCTTGGCACCCCGGGCTTGCCCGGCGGCTGCCTCAGGTGGCGGCGAGGAGGTGGGACGAGGTGGGGAGGGGGCCGCGGCAGTGCGGCTAGGGTTCCCCCACTGCCGCCGGGGGAGGCGATGAGGGGGTCGCGGGAGGGGTTAGGCCATTAGTGACAAATGCGATGAACGCCACCCTTTGCGCACCCTACAATAATGCTGAAGTAAAGACCGCATTATTTCAAATGTTTCCCATGAAGGCCCCAGGCCCAGATGGGTATCCCGCCCACTTCTACCAGCGCCACTAGGATATATGCGGTGAAGAGGTCACCAAGATAGTGCTGAGAATAGTCCGTGGAGAAGAAAGTCCAGAGTGCATTAATGATACAATCATGGTCCTCATTCCAAAGGTAACAAACCCAATTGTTTTGGCTCAGTCTAGACCTATCAGTCTTTGCAATGTGTTATACAAGATAGTTTCAAAGGTTGTTGCAAATAGATTGAAGGTTATACTACCGGATATTATCTCAGAAGAGCAGTCGGCGTTTGTGCCAGGAAGGCAAATCACAGATAACATTATATGTGCTTATGAGTGCTTGCATTTCATGAAACAGTCTAGATCAAAAATCAACAGTTTTTGTGCTTTGAAGTTGGACATGATGAAAGCCTATGATAGACTGGAGTGGTCCTATTTGAAAGCGATCATGTGAAAACTTGGCTTTGCGGCGCAATGGATCAAGACCGTCATGCTCATGCCAATGGTATCATCGGTCTCTTTTTCAGTTATGCTAAATGGAGAGAAACTTGACTCGTTTAAACCAACGAGAGGTATCCTGTAGGGAGACCCAATCTCCCCCTACTTATCCTTGATTGCAGTAGAGCGCCTTTTGTGCCTCCTGAAATCCAGTTCTCAGTCATCATCTTTGGCAGGTATTAAGGTGGCCCCTACGGCGCCATCCATTAATCACCTTTTATTTGCATATGACGACCTGTTGCTTTTCAAGGCAAGTGTAGAGGGATCAGTTGCAGTGTCAAACCTACTGGATATATACTGTGGAGCTTTAGGGCAGATAATAAACCATGCGAAGTCATCCATATTTTTCAGCAAGGGGTGTCCACTCCCTGTCAGAACGGAGGTAAATAATTCCATACAGGTCCATAATGAATCTTTATCTGAACACTATCTCGGCATGCCAACAGATGTAGGTCACTCAAAAAATGGAACCTTCAAATATTTGAGAGACAGAGTATGGCAGAAGATAAAGGGTTGGATGGAGAAATTGTTGTCTTCTGTAGGCAAAGAGGTGTTGATCAAGTTCGTAGCTCAAGCTATACCTATCTTCTCTATGTCTTGTTTTAGATTGCCAGGAGGGCTATGTGACAGCATTATATCTATCATACGTCAATTCTAGTGGGGAAGCAAGCGAGGGAGGAGGAAACCAAGTTGGGTGGCATGGGACATCATGACTATGCCGAAACACATGGGTGGTCTTGGTTTTCGAGACTTAGAGATTTTCAACCTGGTCTTATTGGCACGACAAGCGTGGAGGACACTGACAGATGAATCATCACTTTGTTCTCGGATCCTCAAATCGGTGTATTTTCCAGATCGCTCATTACTTGACGCTGAGTTGGGACCGCATCCATCCCAGATATGGAGGGCAATTTTGGATGGCCGGGATATATTAACGCAGGCCTTAGTAAGAAGAATCGGAGACGGAGAAACAATGGGCATATGGGCGCACAATTGGATCCCGAGGGACAGTTTCAAGCGTCTGATTACTTCCTTAGTGCAAAACCCGCCAATGCTAGTGAAGCAACTCATTGACGCCACAACGGCTTCGTGGAACGAGGGACTGGTCCGTTCTGTATTCACTCCATTTGATGCTCAGGAAATCCTCAAGATACCCTTTTGTATACGCAGAGTAGCAGAATTCTGGGGATGGCATGAAGAAACTCGTGGAAATTCCAGTGTCCGTTCAGCTTACCATATGATCTTGAGGACAAAGCTACATAGGGAGGCATGGCTGCACGAAGCCGAGGGGTCATCGCATGTCCAGCATGAAACACTACAAAAAAAAGACACTTCCGTGATGATACGTGTTTGTCACAGTAGGTCACGTTTTCTGTCATGCATGTACATCCATGACGATTTTATGACAGAATCAAGATAGTCATACCCGCGCTGTCGTAGAAGTGTTCCATGACATTACCAAAGTTATCATCACGGAAGTGTTCACTTCCATGACGATAAATACCGCATCATGGAAGTGCTTTCGTCAAGGGTGACCGACACGTGGCATCCACCATAACGGAACGCCGTTAAGCTATTGGGTCCAGTTTTGAATCCGATAACCTGTTAACAGCCCAGACCAATGGGGATTTTCCACGTGTAAAATACTCATTGGCCGGAGGAAACACGTGTTTGCTCACCGTTGGGACATGTGTCACTCATCCAATGGGCGAGATGCGCCTATAATACGTTGACACGTGGACCGACCCAAAAGTGGCCCATAAAGATTAAATGGGCTGGCCCAACTAAAGGCCCACAAAATTTAGCGGGCCATAATGGGCCGGCCCAACAAATGGCCCACAAGATTTAGCGGGCCATAATGGGCCGGCCCAAGAAAAGGCCTACAAGATTTAGCGGGCCATAATGGGCCGGTCCAGCTAAAGGCCCACAAGATTTTGCAGACCATAATGGGCCGGCCCAGCTAAAGGCCCAACATTCTCAGTTAAGGCCCGTATGGCTAGTGTCAAATCGGCCCGTCAACGGCCCGTCCTAAACTTGTCATCATCGCGGCCCATGGTCACTTCTGACCCGTTAACAGTCCGCTAAGAATTTGGGCCGAATTACGGCCAGGTGTGTTTCCGACCTGTTAAAGGTCCTGCTTCATTTGGGCCCATTTATAGGCCATTGAAACTTTCGGCCCATAGACGACCGTGAAGGATATGGGTCATATTCGACCATGTCTGACATTCGGCCTGTTAGAGGCCCGCTACAGATTTGGGCCACTTTCAGCTTGTTGTGACTTTCGGCCTGTTAACGTCGGACAAAATCCATGGGCCATATGTGGCCCAACACCACATCGGGCCTACTAACAGCCCATATAAAAATGACACTAATCAAGCCTGACCGAACTTCCGGCCTGTTAAAGGCCCGTATAGTAGGTCGGCGCATTTACGGCCCGTCTGAATTTCGGCCTGTGGACGATCCGCATTGTAAATGGGCCACCATTTCGGCCTGCTGAAACCAGTGGGTTATTTGGCACAATCAGGGCCCAATCTACCTTTCGGCCTATTAGAGGTCCATGTTTTTTATGGGCTCGAGATATTTACACATGTAAACGGCCTATTATTATTGAGGGCCCAAATTATATTTAGGCCTGTTAAAGGCCCACTATGGGCACAGGCCTACCTAAAAAATATGAAAGCTTATGCTGATTTAGGCCCAGATATTTTTAGTGGGCTACATGCAAATTTCAGCCTAGAATTGTTTTTAGCTCAATTGGAATGGGCCCAACGAATGTTGGCATGTTGGGTTCCTACGAAGCTTTCGGCCGAATACATTACTAAGATAAACCTACACTATACAAAAATAGCGTCGTAATTACTTCAGCCTTTGGTAACTTCATAAATGTTTTATCACAACGAAATAAATTCCAACCATACAACAAAAGGACTGTTGGCATAAAGTTTACAGTCCTTGTAGATAAAAGCACCATCAGATGTATAGAAGCACAAATCATTTGACCTGAGTGCTTATGTTTAAGGTTCTAGAATCTGACGGAGCAGCACGATCTTCCCCTTTTTTCGCCATTGCTCTTGAACAACGAAGCAAATGTCTGATTGTCCGGTTTCAAAACCATTCATATCTTCACGACATTTGTCAACCACTATTTTTGTTTCCGACACAACATCCATTAGGGATTGGACTTGTGTCTGGAGCACAGATATATCACTCTGTCTAGCCGAAAGATTTTGTTCAGTAGGCGATTTGGACGAGGTTACCTTGACAACCAACCCAGAATTACGCAGGAAGGTGGTTTTTGCACTGTTAGTGGAGAGATACTGACGCACTGCAGCAAGAGGTGACATTGCGCTTGTGGTGGCCTCGTCACCTTCAGGTGGTTGTGGTTGTTCAATCATTTGTTCCAGAGCTAGCTAAAAGTTTGAACTTGTAGATTAGTGTACTAGATAAGTTACTAATGAGACAAAAACAAACAAAGTAGGTTTCGCGTTTATACATAACTTATTTTGGTGAACTACTGTAATACATTAGCATGTATTGTAGTGCCAACTACATAATAAAATCACTTTCGGAACATATGTCCATGTAGCATGCCTACTGTATTATCTATTTCCTCACATTCGTTCACATCTAAGGATAAAGAGACATGGTTTATGTTGGGGAACGTAGTAATTTTAAAAAAAATCCTACGCACACGCAGGATCATGGTGATGCATAGCAACGAGAGGGGAGAGTGTGTCCACGTACCCTCGTAGACCGAAAGCGGAAGCGTTATGACAACGCGGTTGATGTAGTCATACGTCTTCACGATCCGACCGATCCAAGTACCGAACGCACGGCACCTCCGAGTTCAGCACACGTTCAGCTCAATGACGTCCCACGAACTCTGGTCCAGCAGAGCTTTGCGGGAGAGTTCCGTCAGCACGACGGCGTGATGACGGTGTTGATGATGCTACCGACACAGGGCTTCGCCTAAGCACCGCTACGATATTACCGAGGTGGAATATGGTGGAGGGGGCCACCGCACACGGCTAAGAGATCAATGATCAATTGTTGTGTCTCCAAGGGGTGCCCCCCTCCCCGTATATAAAGGAGTGGAGGAGGGGGAGGGCCGGCCCTCTCTATGGCGCACCCTAGGGGAGTCCTACTCCCACCGGGAGTAGGATTCCCCTTTTCCTAGTAGAACTAGGAGCCCTTCCAAGTAGTAGGAGTAGGAGAGAAGGAAAGGGAAAAGAGAAGAGAAGGAAGGAGGGGGCGCCGCCCCTCCCCCTAGTCCAATTCAGACTAAGCCTTGGGGGGCGCGCAGCCTCCCCTCTCTCTTTCCCCTAAAGCCCAATAAGGCCCATATACTCCCCGGCGAATTCCCGTAACTCTCCGGTACTCCGAAAAATACCCGAATCACTCGGAACCTTTCCGATGTCCGAATATAGTCATCCAATATATCGATCTTTACTTCTCGACCATTTCGAGACTCCTCGTCATGTCCCCGATCTCATCCGGGACTCCGAACTACCTTCGCTACATCAAAACACATAAACTCATAATACAAATCGTCACTGAACGTTAAGCGTGCGGACCCTACGGGTTCGAGAACTATGTAGACATGACCGAGATAAGTCTCCGGTCAATAACCAATAGCGGAACCAGGATGCTCATATTGGCTCCCACATATTCTACGACGATCTTTATCGGTCAAACCGCATAACAGCATACGTTGTTCCCTTTGTCATCGGTATGTTAGTTGCCCGAGATTCGATCGTCGGTATCTCAATACCTAGTTCAATCTCGTTACCGGCAAGTCTCTTTACTCGTTCCGTAATACATCATCCTGCAACTAACTCATTAGTTACAATGCTTGCAAGGCTTATAGTGATATGTATTACCGAGTGGGCCTAGAGATACCTCTCCGACAATCGGAGTGACAAATCCTAATCTCGAAATACGCCAACTCAACAAGTACCTTCGGAGACACCTGTAGAGCACCTTTATAATCACCCATTTACGTTGTGACATTTGGTAGCACACAAAGTGTTCCTCCGGTAAACGGGAGTTGCATAATCTCATAGTCGTAGGAATATGTATAAGTCATGAAGAAAGCAATAGCAACATACTAAACGATCAAGTGCTAAGCTAAGGGAATGGGTCAAGTCAATCACATCATTTTCTAATGATGTGATCCCATTAATCAAATGACAACTCATGTCTATGGCTAGGAAACATAACCATCTTTGATTCAACGAGCTAGTCAAGTAGAGGCATACTAGTGACACTCTTTTTGTCTATGTATTCACACATGTATCAAGTTTCCGGTTAATACAATTCTAGCATGAGTAATAAACATTTATCATGAAATAAGGAAATAAATAATAACTTTATTATTGCCTCTAGGGCATATTTCCTTCAGTCTCCCACTTGCACTAGAGTCAATAATCTAGTTCACATCGCCATGTGATTTAACACCAATAGTTCACATCACCATGTGATTAACACCCATAGTTCACATCGTCATGTGACCAACACCCAAAGGGTTTATTAGAGTCAATATTCTAGTTCACATCGCTATGTGATTAACACCCAAAGAGTACTAAGGTGTGATCATGTTTTGCTTGTGAGAGAAGTTTAGTCAACGGGTCTGCCACATTTAGATCCATATGTATTTTGCAAATTTCTATGTCAACAATGCTCTGCACGGAGCTACTCTAGCTAATTGCTCCCACTTTCAATATATATCTAGATTGAGACTTAGAGTTATCTGGATAAGTGTCAAAACTTGCATCGACGTAATCCTTTATGACCAACCTTTTTTCACCTCCATAATCGAGAAACATATCCTTATTCCACTAAGGATAATTTTGACCGCTGTCCAGTGATCTACTCCTAGATCACTATTGTACCCTCTTGCCAAACTCATGGTGAGGTACACAATAGGTCTGGTACACAACATAGCATACTTTATAGAACCTATGACTGAGGCATAGGGAATGACTTTCATTCTCTTTTCTATTTTCTGCTGTGGTCGGGTTTTGAGTCTTTACTCAAATTTATACCTTGCAATACAGGCAAGAACTACATCTTTGACTGTTCCATTTTGAACTACTTCAAAATCTTGTCAAGGTATGTACTCATTGAAAAATCTTATCAAGCGTCTTGATCTATCTCTATAGATCTTGATGCTAAATATGTAAGTAGCTTCACCGAGGTCTTTCTTTGAAAAAATTACTTTCAAATACTCCTTTATGCTTTCCAGAAAATTCTACATTATTTCCGATCAACAGTATGTCATTCACATATACTTATCAGAAATGTTGTAGTCTCCCACTCACTTTCTTGTAAATACAGGCTTCACCTCAAGTCTGCAAAAACTATATGCTTTGATCAACTCATCAAAGCGTATATTCCAACTCCAAGATGCTTGCACCAGTCCATGAATGGATCGCTGGAGCTTGCACATTTTGTTAGCACCTTTAGGATCGACAAAACCTTCTGGTTGCATCATATACAACTCTTCTTTAAGAAATCCATTAAGGAATGTAGTTTTGACATCCATTTGCCAGATTTCAAAAATGTGGCAATTTGCTAACATGATTCGGACAGACTTAAGCATCGCTACGAGTGAGAAAATCTCATCGTAGTCAACACTTTGAACTTTGTCGAAACCTTTTTCGACAAGTCTAGCTTTGTAGATAGTAACACTACTATCAACGTCCGTCTTCCTCTTGAAGATCCATTTAATTTCTATGGCTTGTCGATCATCGGGCAAGTCAATCAAAGTCCACACTTTGTTCTCATACATGGATCCCATCACAGATTTCATGGCCTCAAGCCATTTCGCGGAGTCTGGGCTCATCATCGCTTCCTCATAGTTCGTAGGTTCATCATGGTCAAGTAACATGACCTCCAGAACAGGATTACCATACCACTCTGGTGCAGATCTTACTCTGGTTGACCTGCGAGGTTCGGTAGTAACTTGATCTGAAGTTTCATGATCATCATCATTAATCTTCCTCACTAATTGGTGTAGGAGTCACAGGAACAAATTTTTGTGATGAACTACTTTCCAATAAGGGAGCAGATACATTTACCTCATCAAGTTCTACTTTCCTCCCACTCACTTCTTTCGATAGAAACTCCTCTAGAAAGGATCCATTCTTAGCAACAAAGATTTTGCCTTCGGATCTGTGATAGGAGGTGTACCCAACAGTTTCCTTTGGGTATCCTATGAAGACGAACTTCTCTGATTTAGGTTCGAGTTTATCAGGTTGAAACTTTTTCACATAAGCATCGCAGCCCCAAACTTTAAGAAACGACAGCTTAGGTTTCTTGCTAAACCACAGTTCATACAGTGTCGTCTCAACGGATTTAGATGGTGCCCTTATTAACGTGAATGCAGTTGTCTCTAATGCATAACCCCAAAACAATAGTGGTAAATCGGTAAGAAACATCATAGATTGCACTATATCCAATAAAGTACGGTTATGACATTCGGACACACCATTATGCTGTGGTGTTCCAGGTGGCACGAATTTGTGAAACTATTCCACATTGTTTTAACTGAAGACCAAACTCGTAACTCAAATATTCGTCTCCTGTGATCAGATCGTAGAAACTTTATTTTCTTGTCACGATGATTTTCCACTTCACTCTGAAATTCTTTGAACTTTTCAAATGTTTCAGACTTATGTTTCATCAAGTAGATATACCCATATCTGCTCAAATCATCTGTGAAGGTCAGAAAATAACGATACCCGCCGCGAGCCTCAACACTCATCGGATCGCATACATCAGTATGTATTATTTCCAATAAGTCAGTTGCTTGCTCCATTGTTCCGGAGAACGGAGTCTTAGTCATCTTGCCCATGAGGCATGGTTCGCAAGCATCAAGTGATTCATAATCAAGTGATTCCAAAAGCCCATCAGCATGGAGTTTCTTCATGCGATTTACACCAATATGACCTAAACAGCAGTGCCACAAATAACTTGCACTATCATTATTAACTTTGCATCTTTTGGCTTCAATATTATGAATATGTGTATCACTATGATCGAGATCCAACAAACTATTTTCATTGGGTGTATGACCATTGAAGGTTTTATTCATGTAAACAGAACAACAATTATTCTCTGACTTTAAATGAATAACCATACTGCAACAAACATGATCAAATCATATTCATGCTCAACGCTAACGCCAAATAACATTTATTTAGGTTTAACACTAATCCCGAAAGAACAGGGAGTGTGCGATGATGATCATATTAATCTTGGAACCACTTCCAACACACATCGTCACTTCACCCTCAACTAGTCTTTGTTTATTTTGTAACTCCTGTTTCGAGTTACTAATTTTTTAGCAACCGAACAAGTATTAAATACCCAGGGGCTACTACAAACACTAGTAAGGTACACATCAATAACCTGTATATCAAATATACCCTTGTTCACTGTGCCATCCTTCTTATCCACCAAATATTCAGGGCATTTCCACTTCCAGTGAACATTTCCTTTGCAGTAGAAGCACTTAGTTTCAGGCTTTAGTCTAGCTTTGGGCTTCTTCACGGAACTGACAACTTGCTTTCCATTCTACATGAAGTTCTCTTTCTTTCCCTTTGCCCTTTTCTTGAAACTAGTGGTCTTGTTAATCATCAACACTTGATGCTCTTTCTTGACTTCTACCTTCATCGATTTCATCATCATGAAAAGCTCGGGAATCATTTTCGTCATCCCTTGCATACTATAGTTCATCACGAAGTTCTACTAACTTGGTGAGGGTGACTAGAGAATTCTGTCAATCACTATCTTATCTGGAAGATTAACTCCCACTTGATTCAAGCGATTGTAGTACCCAAACAATCTGAGCACATGCTCACTGCTTGAGCTATTCTCCTCCATCTTTTAGCTATAGAACTTGTTGGAGACTTCGTATCTCTCAACTCGGGTATTTGCTTGAAATATTAACTTCAACTCCTGGAACATCTCATATGGTCCATGACGTTCAAAACGTCTTTGAAGTCCCGATTCTAGGCCGTTAAGCATGGTGCACTAAACTCTCAAGTAGTCATCATATTGAGCTATTGTCAAAATGTTCATAACATCTGCATCTGCTCCTGCAATAGTTCTGTCACCTAGCGGTGCATCAAGGACATAATACTTCTGTGCAGCAATGAGGATAATCCTCAGATCACGGATCCAATCCGCATCATTGCTACTAACATTTTTCAACTTAGTTTTCTCTAGGAACATATCAAAAATAAAACAGGGGAGCTAAAAGCGAGGTATTGATTTACAACATAGATATGCAAATACTATCAGGACTAAGTTCATGATAAATTAAAGTTCAATTAATCAAATTACTTAAGAACTCCCACTTAGATAGACATCCCTCTAATCATCTAAGTGATCAGGTGATCCATATCAACTAAACCATGTCCGATCATCACGTGAGATGGAGTAGTTTTCAATGGTGAACATCACTATGTTGATCATATCTACTATATGATTCACGCTCGACCTTTCGGTCTCAGTGCTCCGAGGCCATATTTGCATATGCTAGGCTCGTCAAGTTTAACCCGAGTATTCCGCGTGTGCAAAACTGTATTGCACCCGTTGTATTTGAACGTAGATCTTATCACACCCGATCATCACGTGGTGTCTCAGCACGAAGAACTTTCGCAACGGTGCATACTCAGGGAGAACACTTATACCTTGAAATTTTAGTAAGGGATCATCTTATAAAGCTACCACCGAACTAAGCAAAATAAGATGTATAAAAGATAAACATCACATGCAATCAAAATATGTGACATGATATGGCCATCATCATCTTGTGCCTTTGATCTCCATCTTCAAAGCATCGTCATGATCTCCATCGTCACCGGCATGACACCATGATCTCCATCATCTTGATCTATATCAATGTGTCGTCACATGGTCGTCTGGCCAACTATTGCTCTTGCAACTATTGCTATCGCATAGCGATAAAGTAAAGCAATTATTTGGCGCTTGCATCTTATGCAATAAAGAGACAACCATAAGGCTTCTGCCAGTTGCCGATAACTTCAACAAAACATGATCATCTCATACAACAACTAATATCTCATCACGTCTTGACCATATCACATCACAACATGCCCTGCAAAAACAAGTTAGACGTCCTCTACTTTGTTGTTGCAAGTTTTATGTGGCTGCTATGGGCTTGAGGAAGAACCGTTCTTACCTACGCATCAAAACCACAACGATAGTTCGTCAAGTTAGTGTTGTTTTAACCTTCTCAAGGACCGGGCGTAGCCACACTCGGTTCAACTAAAGTTGGAGAAACTGACACCCGCCAGCCACATGTGTGCAAAGCACGTCGGTAGAACCAGTCTCGCGTAAGCGTACGCGTAATGTCGGTTCGGGCCGCTTCATCCAACAATACCGCCGAACCAAAGTATGACATGCTGGTAAGCAGTATGACTTGTATCGCCCACAACTCACTTGTGTTCTACTCGTGCATATAACATCTACGCATAAACCTGGCTCTGATACCACTGTTGAGGAACGTAGTAATTTCAAAAAAATTCCTATGCACACGCGGGATCATGGTGATGCATAGCAACGAGAGGGGGGAGTGTGTCCACGTACCCTCGTAGACCAAAAGCAGAAGCGTTATGACAATGCGGTTGATGTAGTCATACGTCTTTACGATTCGACCGATCCAAGTACTGAACGCACGGCACCTCCGAGTTCAGCACACGTTCAGCTCGATAACGTCCCACGAACTCCGATCCAGTAGAACTTTGCGGGAGAGTTCCTTCAGCACGACGGCGTGATGATGGTGTTCATGATGCTACCGACGCAGGGCTTCGCCTAAGCACCGCTACAATATTACCGAGGTGGAATGTGGTGGAGGGGGGCACCGCCGGCTAAGAGATCAATGATCAATTGTTGTGTCTCCAAGGGGTGCCCCCCTCCCCGTATATAAAGGAGTGGAGGAGGGGGAGGGCCGGCCCTCTCTATGGCGCGCCCTAGGGAGTCCTACTCCCACCGGGAGTAGGATTCCCCTTTTCCTAGTAGAACTAGGAGCCCTTCCAAGTAGTAGGAGTAGGAGAGAAGGAAAGGGAAAAGAGACGAGAAGGAAGGAGGGGGCGCTGCCCCTCCCCCTAGTCCAATTCGGACTAAGCCTTGGCGGGGCGCGCAGCCTCCCCTCTCTCTTTCCCCTAAAGCCCAATAAGGCCCATATACTCCCCGGCGAATTCCCGTAACTCTCCGGTACTCCGAAAAATATCCAAATCACTCGGAACCTTTCCGATGTCCGAATATAGTCGTCCAATATATCGATCTTTACGTCTCGACCATTTCGAGACTCCTCGTCATGTACCCGATCTCATCCGGGATTCCGAACTACCTTCGGTACTTCAAAACACATAAACTCATAATACAAATCATCACCGAACGTTAAGCGTGCGGACCCTACGGGTTCGAGAACTATGTAGACATGACCGAGACACGTCTCTGGTCAATAACCAATAGCGGAACCTGGATGCTCATATTGGCTCCCACATATTCTACGAAGATCTTTATCGGTCAAACCGCATAACAACATACGTTGTTCCGTTTGTCATCGGTATGTTACTTGCCCGAGATTTGATCGTCGGTATCTCAATACCTAGTTCAATCTCGTTACCGGCAAGTCTCTTTACTCGTTCCGTAATACATCATCCCACAACTAACTCATTAGTTACAATGCTTGCAAGGCTTATAGTGATGTGTATTACCGAGTGGGCCCAGAGATACCTCTCCGACAATCGGAGTGACAAATCCTAATCTCGAAATACGCCAACTCAACAAGTACCTTCGGAGACACCTGTAGAGCACCTTTATAATCACCCAGTTACGTTGTGACGTTTGCTAGCACACAAAGTGTTCCTCCGGTAAACGGGAGTTGCATAATCTCATAGTCGTAGGAATATGTATAAGTCATGAAGAAAGCAATAGCAACATACTAAACGATCAAGTGCTAAGCTAACGGAATGGGTCAAGTCAATCACATCATTCTCTAATGATGTGATCCCATTAATCAAATGACAACTCATGTCTATGGCTAGGAAACATAACCATCTTTGATTCAACGTGCTAGTCAAGTAGAGGCATACTAGTGACACTCTTTTTGTCTATGTATTCACACATGTATCAAGTTTCCGGTTAATACAATTCTAGCATGAATAATAAACATTTATCATGAAATAAGGAAATAAATAATAACTTTATTATTGCCTCTAGGGCATATTTCCTTCAGTTTAAAGTAGGATGGACATAGTATGACATCATTCATATCATGGTCAAACAGATATAAAACAAACATGCTTTTCTATCATTGTGTGCGCACGTGAACATCACAACTATATTATAGATCAAGACCAAAAGAATATCCTTCATCTCTTTTAAACCGTGTAAGGTGAAATGATACGTTAAGACAACTGTGTATAAAAGTGAACAGTGTAACTGACATTGGCTGCAAACCAAGCAGTTAAATGAACACATCACAGTAGCAATCAGTTCAAAGGCAGGAGGAGTAAGGACTTACAACAACGGCCTGAACTGGTGTGCTCATGCCCTTCATCTTGCTGGTGTGGCAATCCCTGAAGATTTGCACTGCATTCGATTCAGGTTCTTTTTGGTCGGCACGGGTTTTCCTCTGTATCTGGAACAAGTCAATATAGATACTATAATATGGCATAGAAAAAGAAGGAAGTAGCAGCTATTTACAAGAGCCTCGCAGTGTGCAATATAGCTACGAGATCCTGTTGTCTGTTGGAATTTCACTTTAGAACGGTTGGTCTTGTTCTTCAAACAGTTAGCCTAGAAGAAGATACACTTGTAAGGCACATACATAAATACAAGTTCAATATGTGGTCTGATCAAATACATATACCCTACCTGATACTTTGGATCAGACCAGTGTTTAAAAAGGGTTGTCCAGTCTTCATCTGTAATATATTCCAGTGGAGATGTTTGGGCGATTTCATTGTTAGCCTTGCCTTCAAAGTGAGATTTTCTAACGTGGTACCCATACTGTCGCAGAGCAGACTAAAAAACATGAGTGCATGCTTGTTTAGTTGCATCATCTTTCGGATCCAACTTGAACCTCATCTGTTGAAAAAAGAATGTGAGTCTTATTAGGAGGAAGCTAGAAAGTATGGCACAGAGCAAGACAATATTACAAATTGCGATGAATAGCATTACTTACGGATAAATGGTCAAGGAAGGTGTTAAACTGGGTATTGTCTTTCTCATTCCTGTACTGGATCCACGTTGGGAGGATACGTGCATGACACCTAACAGCAATGGTTGCCTCTGATACTAACTTGGCTGACTCTGTAGCATCACGTGGCCTTTTAAACCTGCCTCAAAATGGATCTCCATTCTTCCTCCTTTATATTTTGTTAATCTGTCAAGCATTATCCCAGATGTCTGTTTCCGCTTGTGCCGTGGTGCTAGTTCAACAACGAATATGGAAAGTGTTAGTGCACATCAAACTGTGAGAGTACATATAAAGGAGCATGCAACTGCAACTTGACTCGGTCAGGTACCGTCTTGGTGTTGATGCTCATGAGGTTCATCTGATCTTGCCAAGTCCTGTTGTGTCAGCAGTGCTTCAGAAGTAGTGTTAGGTGTGAATGCAGCTTGGGAACTGGTCAGTTCCGGAGCAAACGAACGAGTAACTCATTGAGATGCTGGTATAGTTGAAGCGGATGCTACAGCTGGTGGAGCAGGTGATACTATGTTTGTAGATTTAGCCGGTGGACTTGGAACTTCTACTGCACTATAAGTACCAGTAGAATCTCGAGGGCGGATCCTTTTCCGTTTCACCCGACGAGTAACACCATTCCCTACTATATTCTTTTCCTTGCTCTTTTTTGACTTTGCCATGTCAAGGCATACCCACAACACAAAAGAATAAAATCTCTCTTCAGAACTCATTGATGCATGATACAAACAAGCAATACTTTGATGTAAGACAACCGTATGAGGATGGAATATGTAAAAAAACAGGACGGCGTGACATATTGACAGCTATGATGTGTAAACTAAGCAGAAGGATTTTCAAGAAAATAGAAGTAATGCAAGCTAGACACCATATGAAAGATGCAACCAATATCACTCTGCCTAGTTAAAAGTGTCTTGTCATAAGTGGCATTTCGAAAAATTAGAAGCAGTACAACGTAGAAATCAATGCAAGATGCAACCACTATCAAACTGCCATGTTAAAAGCGTCCAATCAGGAGTGACTGATGCGGGATACACAACATCAGTACTTTGATGTAAGAACATGGTATGATTGATAGATGCAGTGTATTCTAGACATAGAAAGGCATGTCATATGCACATGTATAACGTAAAACTCAGCAGGTGCAATTTAATCAAAATATAAGAAATACAGGCTAGACAACATATGCAACGTGAAACCAATTATCACACTGTCAACTTAGAGCAAGCACCTGCGATGGTGGAGTACGGGAGATGAACTCATCATGTAGACTTGGGACTTCAACTTTATTAGCAGTGGCAGTGGCAAATCTAGAGTCTCTGTTTGCGTCGGTCTGGAGGACCACCTACATCCCCTAACTTACTCTTTTCCTTCCTATTTTCTGATATTGCCTTATGAAGTCAAAACCAAAAGAAGATGAATAAAATTAGCTCTGCATAACTGGTTGATGCATGATAGAGACGAACACTACTTTGATGTAAGGCAAGCGCAGGATAGGAGGATGGAATATATACAAAAATAAGACATCATTGCATATTTAGACGTACAATAGGAGGAGGGAATATGTATGAAAAACAGTAAGCAGAAGGCATCTCAACAAAATTAGAAGAAATGAAAGCTAGGCACCATATGAACATGCAACCAATATCACTTTATCAGGTAAAAAGTGTCTCGTCGTAAGTGCCATTTCAAGAAATTAGAAGTAGTACAAGCTAGAAGACAATGCAAGATGCAACCTACATCACACTCCCAAGTTAAATGTGTCTTATGGGTAAGTGATCGTTGCAGGTATAAGTTGTAAGCTGCGCAGATGCAATTCAACAAAATCAGAAGCAATACAAACTAGACATCATATGGAACACGCAACCACGTATAACAGTTCCAAGTTAGAGCAAGCACCTGTGATGGTGGAGTAGGGGAGATGTGCTCATCATCTACACGTATGTTCTAGAAACAGGAACACGTGTCATATTCACAGGCATTATGTGTAAAGTAAGCAGATGCAATTCAACAAAGTTAGAAGCAATACAAGCTAGACATCATACGCAACATGCAACCACATATAATAGTGCCAAGTTAGAGCAAGCACCTGTGATGGAGTAGGGGAGATGTGCTCATCATCTACACAGCTATGTTGACTGTCCAGCCTTGTGTTGTCTTGCGAATCTTGTTGGTAGGATGGAGGAGTAGAATCTGTAGAGACCCTCTGTTTGAGTTGCTCCGAAGGACCACCATCATCCACTGCCGGACTAATTTCCATCAGCTGTATTGATTTTGCATTGTGAAGTCAAACTGATAAGAAAAAGGAATAAAATTCGCTCTTCAGAACTCATTCATGCATGATACTGACGACCACTACTCGGATGAAAGGCAAACACATGATACGAGGATGGAATATGTACGAAAAATAGGACGGCGTGACATATTCACACCTATGATGTGGTAACTAAGCAGAAGGCATTTCAACAAATTAGAATCACTGCAAGCTAGACACCATATGAAAGGTGCAACCAATATCACTCTGCCAAGTTCAAAATGTCTGGCGTTTCAACAAATTAGAAGCAGTACATGCTAGAAATCATATGCAAGACACAACCAATATCACACTGGCGACTTAAAGGTGCCTTATCATAAGTGACTGATGCGGGATATGCAAGAACAATAGTCTGATGTAAGAACATGGTGTGATCAGATATAGTATGTTCTACAAACAGGAACACGTGTCATATTCACACGCATTATGTGTAAAGTAAGTAGATGCAATTCAACAAAGTTAGAAGCAATGCAAGCTAGACATCATACGCAACATGCAACCACATATAATAGTGCCAAGTTAGAGCAAGCACCTATGATGGTGGAGTAGGGGAGATGTGCTCATCATCTACACAGCTACGTTGACTGTCTAGCCTTGCGTTGTCTTGCGAATCTTGTTGGGAGGATGGAGGAGTAGAATCTGTAGAGACCCTCCATTTTAGTTGCTCGGAAGGACCACCATCATCAAATGCCTTACCAATTTCCTTCCGCTTTATTGATTTTGCATTGTGAGGTCAAACCGACAAGAAAAAGGAATAAAATTCGCTCTTCAGAACTCATTCATGCATGATACTGACGAACACTACTCTGATGAAAGGCAAAGTCATGATACGAGGATGGAATATGTACAAAAAACTGGACGGCTTGACATATTCACACCTATGATGTGGTAACTAAGTAGAAGGCACTTCAACAAATTAGAAGCACTGCAAGCTAGACACCATATGGAAGGTGCAATCAATATCACTCTGCCAAGTTAAAATTGTCTCATCATAGGTGACGTTCATCAAAGTAGAAGCACTACATGCTAGAAATCATATTCAAGACACAAACCAATATCACACTGCCAACTTAAAGGTGTCCCATCATATGTGACTCATGCAGGATACACAAGAAGAGTAGTTTCATGTAAGAACATGGTGTGATAGACAGATATAGTATGTACCAAAAACAGGAAAGCGTGTCATATTCACACGTATCATGTGTAAGCTAAGCAGATGCAGTTTACACTAATTAGGAGCAATACAAGCTAGACACCATATGCAACACCTTGGATGGTGGAGTAGGGGAGCGGAGACTTGGAACTTGTAATGCACTAGCAGTACAATGAGAATCCGTACAGATGCTCCGTTTATGTTGCTGCAGAGGACCACCATCATTGCCTTTCTTACTCTTTTCCTTCCTCTTTTTTTATTTTGCCTTGTCAAGTCAAACCCACAAGAAAAGGGAATAAAATTTGCTCTTCAGAACTCATTGATGCATGATACTGACAAGCACTACTTTCATGTAAGACAGCCGCATGATGGGAGGATGGAATATGTATGAAAAACAGGACGGCATGACATATTGACATGTATGATGTATAAAGTGTAAACTAAGCACAAGGTGTTTGAACTAGTTAGAAGCAATGCAAGCTATAAACCATATGAAAGATGATACCAATATCACTCTGCCAAATTAAAAGGGTGGCCTAACAAATGTATTTGATCAAATTAGAAGCAATACATCGCAACAGGCTAGAAATAATATGCAATATGCAACGAATAAAGGTGTCTCATCGTAAGTGATTGATGCAGGATACAGAAGAGAGGTAGTTTCATGTAAGAACATGGTTAACACATAGATGTAGTGTGTACCAAAAATAGGAAGGCATGTCATATTCACAGGTATAATGTGTAAACTAAGCAGATGAAATTTACCCTAATTAGAAGCATTACAAGCTAGACACCGTATGCAACATGCAACCACATATCACACTGCGAAGTTTGAGCAAGCACCTGCGATGGTGGTGTGGGGGAAGTGCAGTCTTCAAGTATAGAGCTACGTTCAATATCTTCAATTAGGCTTGATGTTTCTTGAGAATCATGTGGAGAGGATGAAACTGCACTCTTTATAAGAGTGGCGCGTCTCATACTAACCCACGGGCATGACTGTCTCATCATAAGCGATAGATGCAGGATACACAAGAACAGTAGTTTGATATAAGAACATGGTGTGATAGGCAGATGTAGTATGTACCAAAAACAGGAAGGCGTGTCATATTCACATGTATAATGTGTAAGCTAAGGAGATGCAATTTAACAAATTAGGAGCAATACATGCTAGGCACCATATGCAACATGCAACTAGATATCACACTGCCATGTTAGAGCCAGCACCTAGGGTTGTGGAGTAGAGGAGATGAGATTTGGAACTTGCACTGCAGTAGGAGTAGCAGGAGAATCTGCAGAGATCATCTATTTCGGTTGCTCCAGAGGACCACCATCATTCCGTGCCTAGTTCCTTTTAGATTTTCCTTGTCAAGTAAACACGCAAGAAAAAGGAATGAAATTCGCACTTCCAAATTCGTTGATGCATGATAATGACGAACACAACTTTTATGTATGGCAACCACATTGTAGGAGGATGGAATATGTACGAAAAACACTAAGCAGAAGGCATTTCAACAAATAGGAAGCAATGCAATCTAGACACCATATGAAAGGTCCAACCAAAATCACTCTACCAAGTTAGATGTGTCTCATTATAAGTGGCACTTCAACAAATTAGAGGCAATACATGTTTGACAAGATGCAACCAATATTACATTGTCAACTTGAAGGTGTCTCGTCAGAAGTGATTGATGAGGGATACACAAGAAAAGTAGTTTGATTAAGAACATGGTTAATATAAAGACGTAATATGTACCAAAAACAGGAACGCATGTCATATTCACAGGTATAATGTGTTAACTAAGCAGATGCAATTTACCCTAACTAGAAGCATTACAAGGTAGACACCATATGCAACATGCAACCACATATCACACTGCCAAGTAAGAGCAAGCACCTGCGATGGTGGTGTGGGGGAATTGCGGTCATCAACTAGAGAGCTATGTTGACTATCTTCGTTTAGCCTTGCTGTTTCTTGAGAATCATGTGGGGAGGATGACACTGCACTCTTTAAACGAGTAGCGCGTCTCACAGTAACCCACTCGGGTGACTGTCTCGTCATAAGTGATTGATGAGGGATACAAAAGAGCATTAGTTTGATGTACGAACATGGTTAATAGACATATGTAGTATGTATCAAAAACAGGAAGGCGTGTCATTATCAAAGATATAATGTGTAAAGTAAGCTGATGCAATTTAACCAAATTAGAAGCAATACATGCAACCACATTTGACAGCGTGAAGTTAAAGCAAGCACCTGCGATGGTTGTGTGTGGCAATTGAGATCATCAACTGCAGAGCTACATTTACTGTCTCCATCTGCTGGCACTGCACCCTTTAGAGCGTTGAGACGCTTACTGCTTATCTTCGAATTACACTGAAGCGACTTCTGTCTTTTATTTTTTGTATTCATCAACACTGCTTCAGAGTCTGAAATACCCATTCATAAAAAACAATACTGTGAGTTTGGGTGAAGTGTGTGCACAAGTAGTACAGTGTAAAGGTAGCAGATAGCAGGTCGGTGAGAAATAAATGACGGGAGATGCTACCTCTTGAGCACTGCGTTGGTTTTTCCCTTGAAGAGGAAAGGGTGATGCAGCAAAGTAGCGTAAGTATTTCCCTCCGTTTTTGAGAACCAAGGTATCAATCCAGTAGGAGACCACACACAAGTCGCCTCGTACCTACACAAACAAATAAGAACCTTGCAACCAACGCGATACAGGGGTTGTCAATCCCTTCACGGCCACTTGCAAAAGTGAGATCTGATGGAGATAACAAGATAAATATTTTTGGTATTTTTTATGATATAGATTGAAAGTAAAGATTGCAAAGTAAAATAGATTGGAAACTTATATGATGGAAGATAGACCCGGGGGCCATAGGTTTCACTAGTGGCTTCTCTCAAGATAGCATAAGTATTACGGTGGGTGAACAAATTACTATCGAGCAATTGATAGAAAAGTGCATAGTTATGAGAATATCTAGGCATGATCATGTATATGGGCATCACATCCGTGACAAGTAGACCGAAACGATTCTGCATCTACTACTATTACTCCACACATCGACCGCTATCCAGCATGCATCTAGAGTATTAAGTTCATAAGAACGGAGTAACGCATTAGGCAAGATGACATGATGTAGAGGGATAAACTCAAGCAATATGATATAAACCCCATCTTTTTATCCTCGATGGCAACAGTACAATACGTGCCTTGCTGCCCCTGCTGTCACTGGGAAAGGACACCGCAAGATTGAACCCAAAGCTAAGCACTTCTCCCATGGCAAGAAAGATCAATCTAGTAGACCAAACCAAACTGAAAATTCGAAGAGACTTACAAAGATAACAAATCATACATAAAAGAATTCAGGGGAGGTTCAAATATTGTTCATAGATAATCTTGATCATAAACCCACAATTCTTCGGATCTCGACAAATGCACCGCAAAAAGAATTGCATCGAATAGATCTCCAAGAAGATCGAGGAGAACTTTGTATTGAGATCCAAAGAGAGAGAAGAAGCCATCTAGCTAATAACTATCACTAAAAAAATACACTTCCGTGATGATACGTGTTTGTCACAGTAGGTCGCATTTCTTGTCATGCATGCACATTCATGACAGAATCAAGATATTCATACCTGTGCTGTCGTAGAAGTGTTCCATGACATTACCAAAATTATCATCACAGAAGTGTCCACTTCCATGACGATAAATCGCGCGTCACATAAGTGCTTTCGTCAAGGGTGACCGACACGTGGCATCCACCGTAACGGAACGCCGTTAAGCTATCGGGTCCAGTTTTGGATCCGATAACCCGTTAACAGCCCCGACCAATGGGGATTTTCCACGTGTAAAATTCTGATTGGCTGACGGAAACACGTGTCAGCTCCGCGTTGGCACAGGTGTCACTCATCCAATGGGCGAGATGCGCCTATGATACGTCGACACGTGGCACGGCCCAACAGTGGCCCAATAGAGTTTAAATGGGCCAGCCCAACTAAAGGCCCCCAAGATTTTGCGGACCATAATGGGTCGGCCCAGCTAAAGGCCCACAAGATTTTGCGGGCCATAATGGGCCGGCCCAGGTAAAGGCCCACAAGATTTTTGCGGGCCATAATGGGCTAGCCCAGGTGAAGGCCACAAGATTTTGTGGACCATAATGGGCCGGCCCAGCTAAAGGCCCACGAGATTTCGCCGACATTAATGGGTCGGCCCAGCTGTAGGCCCACAAGATTTTGACGACCCTAGTAGGCCGGCCCATTAGCTGGCTGCCATGTTTTGGGCCAAATGCCGGCCCATATTTGATCCGGTCCATTAATGGCCTGCCATGTTCCGGGCCTAATAATGGCCCATATGAGATCCGGCCCGTTAAAAGCCTACCATGTTCTGGGCCAAATTACGGCCCAGATCAGGTCCGACCCTTTAAGAGGCGTTGGGCAAAATTATGGCCCATATCAGATTCGGCCCGTCAACTGGATGCCACGCTTTTGGGCCCATTTGCTAAAGGCCCATTTAGTAATTCGGCCTGATATTAGTTTCGGCCTATTAAGGGCCCATTTAACATTTCGGCCCTATATTAATTTCGGCCTGTTAAAAGCCCATCATATAGTTGGGCCTAACTACGGCCCGGTTTGCATCCGGCCTGCTCGCAGCCGATAATCTGATTGGGCCAAACAAGGACCGAGACAATTTTGGCCTATTATAAGCCCATGATTTGATTGGCACATTCATGGGCCGGGGTCTATTTCGGCCTGCTGCCGGCCCGTGAGCAGTTCGGCACGTTTCAGGCCCAACCTACTTTTCAGCCTCCTAAAGGCCTATTGAGTTTTCTTGGGAAAATAGGGCTGGCGGTTTACTCGGCCTATTAAAGGCCCAAATCTACTAGTGGGCCAGTTTACATTTAGGCCTGTTAATGGACCAAGATGACGGGGCCCATGATGCGGATCATACATGGTGATTTGCATGACGGCCCGATTATGTACCGTAATTTTACGGTTTGGCCGGTTTACTCCGAAGACGGGATATATATACAGTAAAATAACTGTAGCATCGTGAATAATAAAAAAACCTAGACTGTACAATAAAGAAATTACGGCATATTACATCCAGTAGGCATCAAAGTTCACCACTATGATAATAAAGCAAAAGCAGACAGCAGATTACATACATTGGGCATCAAAGATCGTCACCAGTGCAACTAAACACGCCGACAAAATAATATACAAAACCGACAGCACTTCAACAGAGTTCAAGAAAGGTTAGCCCTGCTCGGGAGCTGCAGCGCAAGCAGCTGAGCAAGCTGGTGAGACTACACTTGTTTGACACATATCCTCCTCACTCTGAAAGATAAACAAGCAGACAGATGACAGGTTTTGCACATACAAGTATCAGTGCTGACAATTCATCACATTTCTTACTGACGAATAAAGTGACACAGTTTAAAATAGCATTAACACGATATGGTATTGTTCAGGTCAAGACATGGCAGGAAATGACATTGTGAAGGGGTTGGGAGCTTCACGACACCACTGGATTATAGATCAAGAACTCATAAGTATCAATGGTTAGCGTGCTGTGAATTTATCCCATTTCAGATTGGCAAAATAAGATCACTTGCTCTGTATAGTTTAATTTACATGGTATGAAGAAGGAACTTGGTTGTACAACTGAAAATTTAAATTTAGAAGGACAAACTTTTGTTTATGAACTGGAGTACATAATAAACTTTAAACATGCAATTTGATGCAAACACCGAAAATAAACAGCTGTTGCAGTCATGCCTAACCAAATATACACAACAAAGTTTGAAGGTTTGAGAAGGACAAACTTACATTATTGGTGAAGGCAGGCTCTATAAAGCCCTTGTCCATGCTGATGGGGGGGGGCCAATTCAAGAAGTTTACCACAGAATCTTCTTCATAAGCATTGCCTTTATTCTACATTTTGTTAAAAGTAAATATAGATGTGACAATATAAGAAAAAATGGAGAATATTTAAGATAAGATGAAGAGTGATGATACATAACCAAGTAGCTATAAATGTAAGTACAGCGATACAGGCAAAAGGTACAGCCAAGAGCAATGCAGAGCTAAACTTCTTCAGTACCATCGGTGTTATCCAACGTTATGGTAAGAGTAAATATAGATCTTATGTGTAGAAAATGGAGGGCAAAGGAAAATAAGCTGCAGAGTGATGGTACATGAACAACTACCTGTCAATATAAGTACACTGATAAAGGACAGCAGGTACTTACAAGAACAATGCAGAGCTAAAAAAATTCATTGGCATTGGATATATTCTACACTAATGTAACCATTCATACAGATCAGATAATTTGGAGCGAACAATTGATAAGCAAGCTATCATGCATACTGCTATCACATACTCCTGTCGTTCTTTTCAAACCGGAATTCTTTTTCGAGCAGATTTCCTGCAAAGAAGATCCAAGGCACATGCGGAAAAGTAGAAGTTCAAATTGTCATGCGATATCATAGACAGTACCTCATCCTCGGAACGAGACCAGTGCATAACAAGGTTTTTCCATTCAATGTCTTCTAAATTTAGCACAGGAGACTTCACCAGAAATTCATTTATAGACTTGCCATCAAAGTGTGATTTCCTCAAGTAACACCAATACTGCTGCAATGCTTCCTTGAAAAGCGCAAACAAGCTTTGCTCGTCATGACTATCTAGATTGACCCTCACCTACTTACAACAATGTAATGTAAATCATTGATGTGTTCAAGCAGCAGAAAACAGGAAAATAATCACCATGAATAATAGCACTTACACGTAAGTGGGACAGGAAGATGTGAAAATGGTGTTTGTCTTCACTATAATCTTCCAATGATGGGAATATATGCACGTAGTCCCTAACAACATTGAAAGCATTGTCTTTTAAACTGGGAATAACTGGAATGGGGTTCCAATCTGCAGGAATTGGCCGTCTCTACAGTTGGGATAGGTCTTTGGCCGGTGGACTTGCTGTACTTTTTGCTGGAGTGGGATTTTCTGTGGTACGGCTGGTGCTATGGCAACTGAAATCGGCATACCTTTTGCTGGAGTGCAGGTCCTGTGTGGTGGGGCTAGTGGTGTGGCCAGTGAAGTATGGGTACAGTCAGCTGGAGTCGGTCCTACGTTTTGTGTCACTGGTTGTACAGCCAATATAAGTGGGGTGCTGTCTGATTTCTCCGGCACAACCACATTTTTCAAGGACTTTGCTGGCGCTCATTCAGGTTCGGCAATCACCCTCTTCCTTTTTGATGTCTGATGCACAAGAACAGCATTTGAGTGGAAAAACATGGTATGATGACAGATGGAATAGGTATTGATAATGGATGGGCATGGCATCTCGCCATATTTGATGAGTAAACTAAGCAGATGGCGGTGCAACAAAGTAGAAGAAATGCAAGACAACATATGCAAGATACGCGCAATCAATAAAACCTTGCCAAATTAGAGCAGGCACCTTGATGGGTGAACATGACAGGCCATCTGCCTTTGACTCCTCGAGGTTAGAATAGTCATTAGGATCATATTCTGAACAAGAATCTACAGGTGGGGAGCGTATGAGTTTCATTGCATCCAGAATGGCACTCAATGCCTTGGTGCCAATTTTGTAAGTCATTGCAGTGTTCCACAATATTCTTCTGATGCACGGATTCTGATATTCACTGTAATTACGTATAATATCTGAGAACCATGAAAACATAAATAGTTGTGAGATTGTCTTTGTAATGCAGAGGATATTCTAATATAGGGGCGCCCCTGTAAACACTTGTGTGCTATCACTGGATTCTGATGAGAGAGCTCATGTGTGCTGTAATATGGTGCGTGCATTTATATAATCTGGCACAAGTACACAAAAAATAGGCTCCAGAAGTAAGGATAGTTGGCAGATGATAGGTTCAAAATATACTGTATAGAGAGTTTATTGCCAAACCATGATAACAAGAGCACACATCAACTAGGCAGATCATAGTGTACATAAAAGGGGTACACCATAACCACGATATATAAATTGGGAAAGTGGAACTGGCTTGAAAATACGGTGTTGTATTGCCGCTAGTAATTGAAAGCCTATCGATCAAGTACATGCCAGCTCTATCAGCTGTTGACTGCAGATGTCCCTGCTCCCCTTCCTGACAAGGAACATACTGTACGTACTAAATACATAATAACAAAAGAGGAACATGTTAAAGAATAGAAGAGGAAGCATATTCTTGAGGTTCCGCTTAATTGCATACAATGTTGGTTGCCCACTCATGATGAATCACAGCGCCCAAAGAAATGCAATTCCATGCTGTCTCTCTATATGTGGCAATTTTGAGCAAGAGTCATTAGGATCATATTCTGAACAAGAGTCAACAGGTGGGGAGCGTATGAGTTTCATTGCATCCAGAATGGCACTCAATGCCTTGGTGCCAATTTTGTAAGTCATTGCGGTGTTTAGCTTCAAGAGTGGACTGCTGCTAGTGTGACACAAAGCAGCTACACAGATCATAGTGTAGATATAACGGGAAAACCATAAGCATCAGAGTAAAATCAGCAAAGTGGAACTTGCTGGAATATATGTGCTAGTATTGCCGGTACGGCTAGAAAGGCTTCGGATACCAGCTCTCTTCAACTGAAGGTGCGGTACTGTTAATATCAGTGTAACTCTCAAAGGCGACACAGCTCCCCGCATTTTCTTGCTATTCTTATAGGATTCAAGTGGGCAGGCCACTACAAATCCTATTCCCATGTTTACAAAATCCTATGAATCAAAGAGGCCCGACGAGTTCAAAGTGTCCATACCAACCGACCGTATAGACCTCTACACTACAAATGTCCCTACTCATCTTCACTACAAGGAACATATTGTACTACTATCATACTCCCTCCGTTCCAAAATATAAGTCTTGGTAGAGATTTCCACTATGGATCACATACAGATGTATCTAGATACATTTTAGAGTGTAGATTCACTCATTTTGGTCCATATGTAGTCCATGGTGGAATCTATACAAAGACTTGTATTTAGGAACGGAGAGAGTACTTATTAAAGAAGAACGGAAGAGGAACATGGTAAAGAAGAGCAAGCAGATTTTGGAAAATAAAATGTTCGTTGCGCAGTGCCCACACATGATGAACCAGAGCGCATTAAGAAAGCATCTCCCTGCTGTCTCTCTATATGTGGTGCACGTGCTTTTTCGAAAGTAAAGTAGAAACATTAGCTGACCAATTAAATGTTATCTGTTTTAGTAATATCAGCATCATATTAGATTCGTACTTGAGCAACAAGTTTGGAATTATGAGTGGCACGTTGTTTAGCTTGATGGATTCAAGAGCAGTGCTAAGCAGGTATGATGATGGTACTGAATATAAAGGCATGTCTGCATTTGGGTCAGTCGACCATTTCAGGCGGTTGGATGAAGATCCTACGTCTCCTAACCCTTCTTCTTCCTCGTCTCTGATTCTTCCCATACAGAACACCGCACGGGCCGCCGGCCGGACCATCGGCCCCCGCCGCCTGTGTTCCTCCGCCACCCCCACCCCCACCCCCGCCCGCACCCGCGTCGAGTTATCTTCGTTCGGCGCGGCCCCACCACCGCCCCCACCCCAACAACCAAAGTCCCCACCCCGAGCCCCTTCGTTCGCACCGGCGAACTCCGGCGAGCTCTGAAAAATTGACTGACCCAATTTTGAAATTTAGTCTACTGTTATTTAACTAGTGTGGAATATAAAAGGGGAAAACCATAAGCATTGGGAGTATAGTGTTGAGCGTGCCATGGCGGATCTGAAGGTGCAAACCGGAGTAGCAGGTAAGTGATGGACAAGAAATCAGAGTAAAGCAGTGGCGATCTATTTTCTTGCTGCGATAAATAAGTTGAGCAGATACGAAAGAGTACCGCCTCTGGTGCGGCGCCGTGTATGCATCTGCTGAGAATTTGATGGTGCTGCGGTAGCGATGGCTGTCGGTGGCGTGGTAGCAGATCTAGGAGGGTAGACGGTGGCGGCAGGGCGCGGTGGACGAGACGGTCGTAGGAGCGGCGCTGGTAAGGTGGACGATAGCGGGGATGAAGCGAGAGGACGGGATGCAAGGATCCCGGTCCGAAGCCGTGGATGAGAGAGGTCGGTCTGTTGTAATGGACGGCGACGTCGGGGTATCAGCTCCGGCATGGTGGAGGAGGACGGCGGTGGATGGGGTGGCGGACGGAGGAGGCTGGGGTGGAGAGGGTGTTTTGGTGCCCACGGAGTATGAATGGGGAAATGGAGGTGCAGAGGAAGGGGGAACCATGTCTTCAGAGCGCGCTTGTCTCAAATGCGAGGAAATTTACAAACTTAGCCCCCGTTTCAAATTTCCTACATCACAGCAATATTAGTCGGTTGGGGATAGGACGGTAATCTCGCATACACCGAATATTTGCCGAAGAGAGTTTGGTTTTGGCGCCCACCATTTATGAATCGGGGAGGGAGTCGATTTCGGCCGAGGACACACCGTGTTTTGGCGCCCACCGTGTATGAATCCGGGTGAGAGGCGGTTATGTCACGTTCGAGTGAAATTACAAACCTACCCCTATCGAAACCTATAGAAATCGAGCAGATAGGCTTTGCGTGGCAGGGATAGGCAGTGGTAATTTCCATCTCGCATATTTTGGTTTCGGGCTGTTACTGCGACTTTCCCGAAATTCAAATGAATATGCATGTTTGATACACCCATTTGTGTTATGATATTATCGATGTCGTGATCTCCAGTTTAAATATTTGAATCCCATTTAATCCAGATATTCGTCTCATATAACTATCACTCATGCTTATATAGGACTATCTCTTTAGACCTATACGCGTTCATCGTCTCTCGGGTATCTCTCGTGCTACCCGTATGTCGACAATGATCTTTTATCTTCGTAACACACTGACGGTACTCTCTCCCTCGATGTTCATCACTCTATCTCTCTCTAAGTATATCTCGCTCCCTGCTATGTGTCTCTAACTATAATTCTCCATGTGGAATCTCTTTCTCTCACACAAACACAAAACTTTGTCTTCTGGGGTCTCATTTCTCTCTACTATTCCCCTGTGTGCAACTCGCACACCCCTAATACAAAGATGTCTTTCGCTCCTTAGGTATGAGAACCTACGACTCTTCCTCTTAAAAATCTCTTTCTCACACACAAATACAAACTCTGTCTCCCAGGGTCTCATATTTCTCCACTGTTCTCTTGCATGTCGCTCACACACACTATCTCTCCCTAGAGATATCTTGCATTCCCTCATATGTTTCTCTAGCTATCACTCTCGTTTTGAAATATCTTTCTCTCTCGCAGACACAAAACTCCGTCTCTCGGGATCTCATTTCTCTCCGATATTTGTTTGTATGTGTCACATGCACCCTTTCTTCATCTCTCTCACACCAACACCCATAACTCAGCCTTCTGATCCACTCGACTCCTATCTCTAACGCACACTAGCTAGCATCTTTATCTTTCTATTTATCTGTTTCTCCATCAACCTTCTTTCATTTATAGGTTGATCTCTTTTGCATAATCATTGTGCCTCACTCCCTCTGCTCGCCATAGATGCATGCTCCAGCCCACGCCACTATCTCTTAAAGACAAAAACACATGCTCAATTGTCGGGCCTTCTTCCCTGCATTCTCGCATGCATACATATTGCCATACCAATCTGTCTCTCCCATGTCGTTGATCTTAGCTTATGACTTATGTCTTCTTTCTTTTATCTCGATCATGCACGCGCGCGCGCACACACACACACACACACACATCCCACGTATACATGTATACCTCTCACACATGCACGTTGAAGGTCTCTATGTCTCCATACGTAGTTAATTACCCTCAACCCTAACGCCACATCGAATCGTTCTCTTCTTGTGTGCACATAACTTCCGCCTGGATGGGTAAAACACACACTCACACTTAACAATCTCCCTGTAGCTACCCCCCCTCTCACTCTTCCGCTATATCCCCGAAACCAATAAGACCATCCCTTCGTTTAATTCCCGCCTACATGCACCATCGATATATAGTAGTCTTCCTTGGTGTCTCTCGAACAAACACGTTCTCTCGATGTCGACTACTCTCACGCGCACACACCTTCTCTTCCCTCTCTACGGGCATTTTCTCTCTCGCACCCCATCGTTGGTGGCCTCTGCCATACACATCAACTCTCTATGATGAAGCCATGAACACTTAAATTACATCCGCCACCGAAGACCCCGCGACACACACACACACAGATAGTAAGACTCCATCACACACACACGCGCGCGCACACACACACACACTAAGACTCCATCTCTCTCTCTCTCTCCCACACACACACACACACACACTGAGACTCCATCTCACACACACATGCTCTAGGCGGAGCATTTGTTCCTACCACCCTTCATCCACCCTTACCCCGTATGATAAACAATCACCTTAATTTACTTGTATAACATGGACAAATTCCACTTTACTTTAGTAGTTAGCAAACTTATCATTTGTACCCTTATAAAAAACCGAGTTGGCGATGATGGTGTGCCTGCCATCTTGTAATATAGACCGTCTGATCTATATCTGACGGATAGAAAGCAAACTATGATAATTTTACAAAAGATAGCCGCACCTCTCTCTACATCCTTATCTCCCACACCTCATTGCTGAGCAATTAAAAAAGAAAGTCTCCGGAACAATCAAGCATGGTGGCCGCTGCCGCCTGCCGGCGCCGTCCATCCCCATGCCTCCGCCCATTCCGACCATCAGTCACCACCACGCTCCACTCCTCCTCACCTTATCTCTCATCTTTCATTTTTTCGATGACATACTCGAGATACCAGTTTTCCGATAAAATTCTTGAAATATCATTAGTTTTTACACATGGGATTACTCCTGCATGGGTAAATCACAACATGTGTTTTGTAAAAAAATGCATATTGATGTTCCGTGCAATGCACGAGCATCTTGCTTGTAATTATATTCTCAAAGCACGAGCAGGAAGTGACATTTTTTTACACAACCACGTTAACATGGCCACGTAAATCACTAGCTAAAGTAAATACCATTATACTTATATCCCGATGCAAAAGGTTGAGTACATGTCCGAAGAGTAGAGTCGCACACACGCACTCTGTCTCTCAGAATCTCTCTCTCTCACACACACACCAGTTATGTGACGCCCACTTAAGCAGACACGTATGTTACAATTTGTGCACCCGCGGGTACACGTGATGCTGCGCGTTTATTTAAGCCGGACGGCGAACCCAAACAGTAGCTGCATGCATTCATTTGAGATACTACCCTAATTAAACTCATGCATTAATTACGTAGTTTTCTCGTTTTCCTCTCTGCCTTCGTCGCGGTGCACAATATTGACCACTCCTATATGACTAGCCGCTCTATCTACATGCGGGACATCATAGCATCCGGGCCCGCGTGCCATCCACCAAATCACAGCGAGGTGCTACAGTCGAAACTCACCGGTCACCCCGGTGTGGCCGTCATGACCCGTCATATCACAAAACCCACACCTTTACCAGCAGTGGTAAAGTGGCCTCGAAGTTGGACTGGACGAAGCAACCATCATTTCACTGGAACGCTCGTTGAAGCCCTTTCTCCCCTTTCTTGAAGAAACCTCACTCTGGGCTACTCACTTCTGCCATTTTTCTTCTGTACCGACGAAGGAAAGGTGGGCGAATCAGTGATGCTGCTATATTTTCATTCCAAGAATCTTCTTTTTGCGAAGCACCGACCGATTCTCACAACCTATTCTTTTCCCGTTTTCATTGCGATTGTGGTTTCCTTTTGATTGCTTTTTGTTTGTCAGTTCATTGATGGATCCTGGAGCACTAGGCAAAGAGTTGCCGGCGGACAACCCACTGGAGACAGCGATCTCCAGGAAGCGAGCACCGACCAACGAGTTAACCATGTTGGCGGGCCAACCCATGGAGACGAAGAACTCCAAGAAACAAGCACTGGCCAAAGAGTTGACGACGTTGGCAGACGAACTCCTCAAAGAAATTTGGAAGAACAGCAAGGGCCCCACCATGCCTACCCCAGAAACTCTGATGGCCACCTTTGCGCAGCTCAAGGCCGAGTTTGAGGAGATAGTCGCCGTTGAGAAGCAGTATTCCCCTGGCAAGGTGATGGCCCCCATCGAGGACGAGGAGATGGCCCCCGGAGGGATGGGATCCCCCGGTGAGCTGCACAAGGTAAAAAATGAAAGTTGTGGTTTTTGATTATTTGCAATGTGCTTGCTAATATGTTAGGGTTGTGCAGGTGCCGGTGGACGTCCTTGATGATTCCGATGTCGCGGCCCGTCCTGTGGACAATGCCCCAGAGATCGTTTTTGATGTCGCGGTCCGTCCTGTTGGCATCGCCCCGGAGATCGATTCCGATGCCACTGTCCATCCTGTGGACATCGCCCCAGAGATCGATTCTGATGTCGCGGTCAGTCCTGTGGACATCGCCCCAGAGATCGATTCCCATGCCGCTGTCCGTGTTGTGGTCATTGCCCGAGAGATCGATGACAAGAAATAGTTGGTCGCGCTAATCCTTCAGGGTAGTTTGCATTGCCCTGTGTTTAATTACCAGAACGATGCGTGTTATCAAACCATCTTAGGGCTAGTGCACTGTCTTGTGTGGGCGGTACTTGCTACTTTTGTTTGATAGTGAATCATGCGAACCCTCTCCGAGTTATGGAAACAGATGTATCTTCACCAGCTTTTGATGTAGTATATGGCATGCTTAGATGTAAGTTTGAACTATTTATCATATCAGTAGGGCTTATTTGATGATTCTTGGTGTTAGTAGGCTAGCTACTGTGCGAGCTATAGTACTTGCAAAACACTCACCGAAGAGAAATGTTGGGGCTGATGAGCTCGTGGAACACTTATACTGATCCGTCGTCGATCGGCCAATAGCCCAAGCTCCTAAAATTGTAGGTTTAGCGATCGATCAGACAATACTCGACACAGATACATTCAGGCCTCATTTGGTTCATAGGTTAGGAAAATCGTAGCAAAAGTATAGAGACGTACAACAAAAAATCATAGCAATACAGAGACGTCCCTCCGTTTCAAAATAGATGAGTCAACTTTGTACTACTAACTTTGAAACGGAGGGAGTACAGATCCTAGGCGGGCTAGTTTGGCCTAGTGGGTTTTGGTGATATGACGTGGTACAGTGCCGTCCAGTCTTCGCATGTGGTAGCAGTACTACGGGTAGAGTAAGTTTTCTTGAAGAAGCGGAATTCAATGAAGTCATGATGGTTCCTTCGTCCGACTAACTTACAGTGGGAAAGGTTGAGCCTGCGCTACGACCGGGGTGGACCAGGATAATTTTGTGCATGGCAGCTGGACCAGGATGGTCGACGTCCCACATGTCGGCGAATGAAAGTATTCTTTCCGATATAGTGGACGAGCAACGAGTATTCATTGTTTATTTTTGATGAAACCTATTGTATCCACTGTTACGACGGAGGAGTGTGAAACACGGCAGCCCAGTGAACTTGGCATGTGCACCACTCCCTCCTTCCCCATGTAATACTACCATAGTGTCGACTATAAGGTTACAACTTTTTCTCACTTTCTCTCTATCTATTTCCTCTCAAATGTTTTTTACCTTTCTTTTTTTAGACACAATTGTTTTTTATGTCTCTTTTTTAGAATTAGTTTTTTTATACCTAGGAGCACGTGTAGAGACGAGCTCCTACAGATCCCACTCCTTGACCTTGTCAATGCCTCTCTCTCCTCCACATAAGCGGGCTTGTCGAGAAGACAAGAGATGATCTCTTAGCACAATATGTTTCACCATGTTTTTAGGAATAACTAGTTATTTAAGATAAGGCTAAGTGATGATCCATTGTACACATGTTTTTTTGTCATCTCTAAATTACATGCAAGACTTATGATAAGACTATCTTATCAACCATTGTACGTGCCCTTTATAGCCCAGAATTTTACTGGTAGTACTTGCTATCAATGCGGGCAGCTGGCCTCTGAGGGGGGAGCGCGCGCGGGGAGGTGGTGGAGTGGGGGAGGGGTTCTGGTGGGCCAGGGCGGTAAGAAGCAGGCTGGGAAGCGGTGTGGACTCCCGCATGGCCCACCTCACATTATCACCACATATTTCTTAGAGTCCGTGCACGGCGGGCGGGCGATCTCTTCTCCCTCCCCCGTCTCTCTCCTCTCAGCCGACGCCCGCTGAGCGATTAGATTTCGGCTATCGACGGTTTATTCAATTGCAGTCCCACATGTCAGTGAAAATGCAAGACAACGCGTGTCCCCTCTGGTGAGCGGCGTGCGAGCCGGACTGTCGGGGGTGCAACGTGAACGCGACGCGTACGAGTTGTAAGTGTGCCGCCTTCTCCTTTTGAACTTGCAAAGCGTAACATTTTCGTGCGATCGATTGATAGAAATCCAGAACAAAATGACGAGGGCGGTGCTTTCCCGCGCGTTAGGCGGGCTAGTTTGAGTGATATGACGTGCTACAGTGCCGTCCACTTGCTCATTTTTTATGTAAGCAAGAGTCTACACTCTTACGTGGGAGGAGTGCGAAACATGGCGGATCTGATTTTGATCAAGGGATAACTGTTCCCTGCAAAATAATGGAGCACTGTTAGCAATTATAGCATGATAGTTAGGGCATCTCCAGCGCTGGCCCTCAAATTTACACCGGCATCTGTCCGAGGACACTGGTGGATGCCATCCAATGCTGCCCGCATACCTTTCAACAACTATATGAACTAACCAGACGAAATTCGTGCAAACAAAGCAAATTTCAAATTGACCGGATGAAATTTATTACATTTCGAGAACTTTTCCTATAAACTGGACGAAATTCATTACATATTTCGCACAAACCGTACTAAAACCTACTGTAAACCAAACCTAAACGATCGTCGGGCCCCGACCACCATGTCCGGCCTTGAACCCGAGAAAGGCCATTGCCTTTGCCTCCTCCTTATCCGCCTCGATAACCTCCTCCTCCGAAGCACAAGGTTATGTAGATTTCCGCCTCCACGTCGCCGTCAAGCGGCTAATCAGCCGCCGATTTTTATCCCACCAAGCTTGGTGTTGACTGAGTGGAGGAGCGGTGGCCTTCCTGGGACCAGAGTGGTGGCGACCTACCATGTACTACTCTTCCTCGCTGCCAGCTGCGCCCGCGCACGCGCGCCGGCTTCGTGGTCGTGGCGGCGGAGGGCGGCCGGGAGGGAGCCGGCGATCTCCTTCGTCTGCTCCTACGAGAGTACGTCCAAGAGAGCTTTGGAGCGCGCCCGGAGCGGAGCCACCGATGTCCTTCGTCTGCTCCTGCGACAGTACGTCCAAGAGAGCTTTGGAGTGCCTGGGAGCCATGGTTGGAGTGGTGCCAACAGAAGGAAGGGACCGGAGGAGAATGAGTGTGGGTCTTTGGCTATGGCTGGGAGCTGGGGCTCAAGTTAATATAGCGGGCGAATGGCAATGAGCCACGGCAGACGGATGGACGGCTGGCACCGGAGTAGGTTCGTCGGTAGCCGTGGTGTAACGCGGAGCAGTCGCTTGCACCGGGATGCCGCACAGGTGGCGCTCTCTCGGCCGTCGCGCTGCTGCAATGTCGGCGCCAGTGTGAGGGCGCGTCGGGCGTGAATGCGGACGCTGCTTCAGTGACTTAACCGCAGGTGCTTTGTCTCACTGACATGTGGGCCCAACGGGCATCAGGCCCGCATGTCAGTGACACACCAACTGCACCTGCAGTTAAGGCCGGTGAATGCGGCATTGACGTTCTGGAGAGATGGTGATCGTTTCAGGCGGTAAGCGCGCGCTAGCGATGGAAGGGGTTTCGGTAGGCCACGGCGGTCAGACACTGGCGTGGTGGTAAAATGTGAACTCATGGATGACGAGCCTTTGAAGCGTATGCGGCACGTATTGACAACCAGGCGTCCATGCAACCGCTCTTGTCACCAGCTAGCATTTGGCGACCACCATTAGACACCACACAACCATACATAACTTACGAATAATGGACGAATCGATCAGACACACACTCGTGTGCAGTGGCACTATGATCGGTTGCTCACGATAGTACATACTACTCCGCACCATAGTACCCTCTCTAGCTAGGCTGTTTTATAGTTTGTCATTGTGATGGACGATATACATGAGCAAGGCACTGAGTCACGAGTATGACCGTTGGTGTTAAGCCAGGTGAATACATGCTCGGTGTTCGCGGAGGCCTCCAGCAAACGTCTAAACAGTAATGTCACATACGCATAATTTTGGTTTTTATTTCTTTCTCCACTGACAGGTAGGCCCCCATAGATAGATAGATAAAGAACACGAGCTGATGAGGCGCATGCGGACTGTTTGACTGGTCAACCAGACAAATACGGAGCTATACGCTGAGCTAGTGACCGTATAATCAACATATCTCGTATACAATGATCAAAGTGAGCTATCAAGACAAGTTCAATGACCGCCAATGCATTTTACTCGGTAATAAATGACCAGGATTGAAGGGGAATCCAAATTTCCTTCGTCTTCTGTCCTTGAGCTCTTGACAAACCAATGCACTTTACGGTTGTCCGGCCACTCTACCCCAGAGCTGTCACCAAGCGTCGTTCATGCCACCGCGCCGCACACTAACCGGTAAGGAAGCGATGGCATCCCGCCGCGCCGAGTTCCTCGCCGCCCACGACCGCACACAAAATGGTAGGCAAGCGGTGGCTGTTGGGGAACGTAGTAATTTCAAAAAAATTCCTACGCACACGCAAGATCATGGTGATGCATAGCAACGAAAGGGGAGAGTGTTGTCCACGTACCCTCGTAGACCGACAGCGGAAGCATTATCACAACGCGGTTGATGTAGTCGTACGTCTTCACGATCCGACCGATCAAGTACCGAACGTACGGCACCTCCAAGTTCTACACACGTTCAGCTCGATGACGTCCCCCGAACTCCGATCCAGCCGAGTGTTGAGGGAGAGTTTCGTCAGCACGACGGCGTGGTGACGATGATGATGTTCCACCGACGCAGGGCTTCGCCTAAGCTCCGCGGTGGTATTATCGAGATGTAATCTGGTGGAGGGGGGCACCGCACACGGCTAAAATATCGTATATCAAGTGTGTTCTTAGGTGCCCCCCTTGCCCCCGTATATAAAGGAGCAAGGGGGAGGCCGGCTGCCCTAGACGCGCCAAGGAGAGAGGGGGAGTCCTCCTCCTAGTAGGAGTAGGACTCCCCTTTCCTAGTCCTACTAGGAAAGAAGGGGGGAAGGAAAGAGAGGGAGAGGGAGAGGGAAAGGGGGCTGCGCCCCCCTCTCCTAGTCCAACTAGGATTCCCCTTGGGAGGGGGCGCGCCACCTCCTGGCTGCTGCCCTCTCTCTCCCCTCAAGGCCCACTAAGGCCCAATACTTCCCCGGGGGGTTCCGGTAACCCTCCGGCACTCCGGTTTAATCCGAAACTTCTCCGGAACACTTCCGGTGTCCGAATATAGTCATCCAATATATCAATCTTTATGTCTCGACCATTTCGAGACTCCTCGTCATGTCCGTGATCACATCCGGGACTCCTAACAACCTTCGGTACATCAAATCACATAAACTCATAATATAACTGTCATCGTAACTTTAAGCGTGCGGACCCTTTGGGTTCGAGAACTATGTAGACATGACCGAGACACCTCTCCGGTCAATAACCAATAGCGGGACCTGGATGCCCATATTGGCTCCCACATATTCTACAAAGATCTTTATCGGTCAGACCGCATAACAACATACGTTGTTCCCTTTGTCATCGGTATGTTACTTGCCCGAGATTCGATCGTCGGTATCTCGATACCTAGTTCAATCTCGTTACCGGCAAGTCTCTTTACTTGTTCCATAATACATCGTCCCGCAACTAACTCATTAGTCACAATGCTTGCAAGGCTTATAGTGATGTGCATTACCGAGTGGGCCCAGAGATACCTCTCCGACAATCGGAGTGACAAATCCTAATCTCGAAATACGCCAACCCAACAAGTACCTTTGGAGACACCTGTAGAGCACCTTTATAATCACCCAGTTACGTTGTGACGTTTGGTAGCACACAAAGTGTTCCTCCGGTAAACGGGAGTTGCATAATCTCATAGTCAGAGGAACATGTATAAGTCATGAAGAAAGCAATAGGAACATACTAAACGATCGGGTGCTAAGCTAACGTAATGGGTCATGTCAATCACGTCATTCTCCTAATGAGGTGATCTTGTTAATCAAATGACAACTCATGTCTATGGCTAGGAAACATAACCATCTTTGATTAACGAGCTAGTCAAGTAGAGGCATGCTAGTGACACTCTTGTTTGTCTATGTATTCAAACATGTATTATGTTTCCGGTTAATTTTTTTTATACAATTCTAGCATGAATAATAAACATTTATCATGATATAAGGAAATATATAATACTTTATTATTGCCTCTAGGGCATATTTCCTTCAGTCTCCCACTTGCACTAGGGTCAATAATCTAGTTCACATCGCCATGTGATTTAACATCAATAATTCACATCACCATGTGATTAACACCCATAGTTCACATCTCTATGTGACCAACACTCAAAGGGTTTACTAGAGTCAATAATCTAGTTCACATCGCTATGTGATTAACACCAAAAGAGTACTAAGGTGTGATCATGTTTTGATTGTGAGATAATTTTAGTCAACGGGTCTGTCACATTCAGATCTGTAAGTATATTTGCAAATTTCTATGTCTGCAATGCTCTGCATGGAGCTACTCTAGCTAATTGCTCCCACTTTCAATATGTATCTAGACCGAGACTTAGAGTCATCTAGATTAGTGTCAAAACTTGCATCGACGTAACCCTTTACGACGAACCTTTTGTCACTTCCATAATCGAGAAACATGTCCTTATTCCACTAAGGATAATTTTGACCGCTGTCCAGTGATCTACTCCTAGATCAGTATTGTACTCCCTTGCCAAAATCAGTGTAGGGTATACAATAGATCTGGTACACAGCATGGCATACTTTATAGAACCTATGGCCAAGGCATAGGGAATGACTTTCATTCTCTTTCTATCTTCTGTCGTGGTCGGGTTTTGAGTCTTACTCAATTTCACACCTTGTAACACAGGCAAGAACTCTTTCTTTGACCGTTCTATTTTGAACTACTTCAAAATCTTGTTAAGGTATGTACTCATTGAAAAACTTATCAAGCGTCTTCATCTATCTCTATAGATCTTGATGCTCAATATGTAAGCAGCTTCATCGAGGTCTTTCTTTGAAAACTCCTTTCAAACACTTCTTTATGCTTTGCAGAATAATTCTACATTATTTCCGATCAACAATATGTCATTCACATATACTTATCAGAAATGTTGTAGTGCTCCCACTCACTTTCTTGTAAATACAGGCTTCACCGCAAGTCTGTATAAAACTATATCCTTTGATCAACTTATCAAAGCGTATATTCCAACTCCGAGATGCTTGCACCAGTCCATAGATGGATCGCTGGAGCTTGCATATTTTGTTAGCACTTTTAGGATTGACAAAACCTCCTGGTTGCATCATATACAACTCTTCTTTAATAAATCCATTAAGGAATGTAGTTTTGTTTATCCATTTGCCAGATTTCATAAAATGCGGCAATTGCTAACATGATTCAGACAGACTTTAAGCATAGATACGAGTGAGAAACTCTCTCATCGTAGTCAACACCTTGAACTTGTCGAAAACCTTTTGCGACAATTCTAGCTTTGTAGATAGTAACACTACTATCAGCGTCTGTCTTCCTCTTGAAGATCCATTAATCTCAATGGCTCGCCGATCATCGGGCAAGTCAACCAAAGTCCATACTTTGTTCTTCATACATGGATCTTATCTCAGATTTCATGGCCTCAAGCCATTTTGCGGAATCTGGGCTCATCATCGCTTCCTCATAGTTCGTAGGTTTGTCATGGTCTAGTAACATAACCTCCAGAACAGGATTACCGTACCACTCTGGTGCGGATCTTACTCTGGTTTACCTACGAGGTTTGGTAGTAACTTGATCTGAAGTTACATGATCATCATCATTAACTTCCTCACTAATTGGTGTAGGAGTCACAGGAACAGATTTCTGTGATGAACTACTTTCCAATAAGGGAGCAGGTACAGTTACCTCATCAAGTTCTACTTTCCTCCCACTCACTTCTTTCGAGAGAAACTCCTTCTCTGGAAAGGATCCATACTAAGCAACGAATGTCTTGCCTTCGGATCTGTGATAGAAGGTGTACCCAACTGTCTCCTTTGGGTATCCTATGAAGACACATTTCTCCGATTTGGGTTTGAGCTTATCAGGATGAAACTTTTTCACATAAGCATCGCAACCCCAAACTTTAAGAAACGACAACTTTGGTTTCTTGCTAAACCTCAGTTCATAAGGCGTCGTCTCAACGGATTTTGATGGTGCCCTATTTAATGTGAATGTAGCTGTCTCTAATGCATAACCCCAAAAACGATAGTGGTAGATCGGTAAGAGACATCATATATCGCACCATATCTAATAAAGTACGGTTACGATGTTCGGACACACCATTACACTGTGGTGTTCCAGGTGGCGTGAGTAGTGAAACTATTTCACATTGCTTTAACTGAAGGCCAAACTCGTAAGTCAAATATTTTACCTCTGCGATCATATCATAGAAACTTTTATTTTCTTGTTATGATGATTCTCCACTTCACTCTGAAATTCTTTAAACTTTTCAAATGTTTCAGACTTGTGTTTCATCAAGTAGATATACCCATATCTGCTCAAATCATCTGTGAAGGTCAGAAAATAATGATACCTGCTACGAGCCTCAATATTCATCGGACCACATACATCTGTATGTATGATTTCCAACAAATCTGTTGCTCTCTCCATAGTTCCGGAGAACGGCGTTTCAGTCATCTTGCCCATGAGGCACGGTTCGCAAGCATCAAGTGATTCCAAAATCCCATCAGTATGGAGTTTCTTCATGCGCTTTACACCAATATGACCTAAACGGCAGTGCCACAAATAAGTTGCACTATCATTATTAACTTTGCATCTTTTGGCTTCAATATTATGAATATGTGTATCACTACGATCGAGATCCAACAAACCATTTTCGTTGGTGTGTATGACCATAGAAGGTTTTTATTCATGTAAACCGTTTCCATTCCACAGTTGTAAAAGTTCTTCAACTAATGTCCTTAGGTACACATCAATGTCGTTGCCGGGTTGCTTAGGGCCTTGGATGAGAACTGGCATCATAATGAACTTCCGCTTCATGCACATCCAAGGAGGAAGGTTATACATACATAGAGTCATGGGCCAGGTGCTGTGATTGCTACTTTGCTCCCCGAAAGGATTAATGTCATCCGCGCTTAAACCAAACCATACGTTCCTTGGGTCACCTGCAAACTCAGCCCAGTACTTTCTCTCGATTTTTCTCCACTGCGACCCGTCAGCGGGTGCTCCCAACTTCCCGTCTTTCTTACGGTCCTCTCTGTTCCATCGCATCAACTTGGCATGCTCTTCGTTTTTGAACAGACGTTTCAACCGTGGTATTATAGGAGCATACCACATCACCTTCACAGGAACCCTCTTCCTGGGGGGCTCGTCGTCAACATCACCAGGGTCATCTCGTCTGATCTTATACCGCAATGCACCGCATACCAGGCATGCATTCAAATCCTCGTACGCACCGCGGTAGAGGATGCAGTCATTAGGGCATGCATGTATCTTCTGCACCTCCAATCCTAGAGGGCATACGACCTTCTTTGTTGCGTACGTACTGTCCGGAAATTCGTTATCCTTTGGAAGCTTCTTCTTCAATATTTTCAGTAGCTTCTCAAATCATTTGTCAGGCACATCATTCTCTGCCTTCCACTGCAGCAATTCCAGTACGGTACCGAGCTTTGTGTTGCCATCTTCGCAATTGGGGTACAACCCTTTTTGTGATCCTCTAACATGCGATCGAACTTCAGCTTCTCCTTTTGACTTTCGCATTGTGTCCTTGCATCGACAATGACCCGGCGGAGATCATCATCATCGGGCACATCGTCTGGTTACTCTTGATCTTCAGCAGCTTCCCCCGTTGCAGCATCACCGTATTCAGGGGGCACATAGTTTTCATCGTCCTCTTCTTCTTCGTTGTCTTCCATCATAACCCATATTTCTCCGTGCTTCGTCCAAACATTATAGTGTGGCATGAAACCCTTATAAAGCAGGTGGGTGTGAAGGATTTTCCGGTCAGAGTAAGACTTCGTATTCCCACATATAGGGCATGGACAACACATAAAACCATTCTGCTTGTTTTCCTCAGCCACTTCGAGAAAATTATGCAGGCCCTTAATGTACTCGAAGGTGTGTCTGTCACCGTACATCCATTGCCAGTTCATCTGCGTGCATTATATATAATTATGTGTGCCAAAAGTAAGAAAATTAGACAAGTATCTATCTAAAGTAAGAATTGTTTTTCTTTCAGAAAGAAGATAAGAACAAGAGGCTCACCACGGTGGTGCCGGCGACGAGATCGGCGCGGCGATTGACGGCGGTGAAGACGGGGACGGGACGTGACGGACCGCTAAACCTATGCAAATCTCGGGGGAAATGGAGCTTGGAGGTCGAGCTTCGAGAGGAGAAAACTTAACTAGTGTGGCTCGGGCATTTCATCGAACACCTCATGTGCATAGGAGGTGAGCTAGAGCACCCAAATGCCCTCCCCTCGCCGGCCAGAAAAAACAGAGCACTGTGGAGTGCTCTGCTGCGGCGAGGGGGTATAAATAGGCAACTCATTTGTCCCGGTTCGTGGCTGGAATTGGGACTAAAGCTCCCCCTTCTGCCCCGGTTCGAGCCACGAACCGGGACCAATGTATGTGGGCCAGGAGCGAGGCGCATTGGTCACGGTTCGTGCCAGGAACTGGGACAAATGGGTCCAGACGAACCGGGACCAATGCCCACGAGGCCCCGGCCGGCCCCCTAGGCTCACGAACCGGGACGTATGCCCCCATGGGTCCCGGTTCGTAACTGAACCGGGACTAATGGGCTGGCCAGGCCCCAACCAAAGCCCTGTTTTCTACTAGTGAGATGTGTCCAAGAAATGAGAGGCTAGTAAAATGGCGAAAGAAGAACATGTAACTAGGAACCATAGAGCTTTGTGGTGTGTCATGCTTAAGAATTTGAGGCGTTAAGGGAAATTGATGGGAACATCTAGGGATTCGATATTGTTCATGTGCTTCGGCCACTTTCCTCTTTCTCCAGTGATTAGTTGCGTATCAATCTTCAACAGCCCGCTTATCATCTTGATGTGATCATAGTATTTCTTCTGCGGCTGAGTATGTGAATGACTTTAGATCCTCCTTTTGATGTGGCCAACTAGCAAACCTCGCGTGGTGGCACACCCGCGTAATCCAACTCCACCAGTATCTGGATGTACTTCGGATGCCGAGAAAACAAAACATACACTATTTTGTGAGTCAATACATTTTTTGGAGCATTCCGTACATAAAGTTTGATATATCCCCTTTTATGCAATAATTTTTCTTCATACTTGCAAGTCAAACTGGAACAAATATTGTTTTGTAGAACTCTTATTTTAGGTTCAACTAAAGACTCGTTATTGTGACATTCAAACGAGAGGGTTCAGTTTACTAATGATAAGGGGCATATTGCATTTATCCTTCAAAGCAGAGGTTCGTCCTTTGTTGGTAACTCTTGCTATTAATTTAGAAGATCTATACCACATGGTGTGTGGTTAGCAACTTTGGATTTGATGAAATTGGGTTATTGTCTAATTGCTTTGCTGTAGAGTTAGAATAAAAACAAAATCCAACATGAATGGGGAAAAGTTAGAAGACCTAACATCAAGATGGACTAGGAAGATAAAGTGGTAAACATGTATGGTTCAACATAGTGGCAGCGCTACAAACAATAAATTTGGCGGGCCAGGCTAAAGGGGTTCCTAAATTGTTAACCATCATGCCCTAGTTTTACCCTAACATCGAAGCATTTTGGTCCTAGCTGGACTATGCCAATTTCCTAGTGCCCTCCAAAACTTATGGCGATCAGCGACGGGATGACGACTCTGCTAGACCGCCCTTTTCGGCCAAAATAGCCCTACTGGCGGTTATCATGGTGACCGGGCACTTATGATGACTCTGCTAGAGTTGCTCTCAGCGTTTTGCTCTTGGACTAGGCGGACCATGGCCTAGTTTTGCTTGTGTGTAGCTCTGTCGATGCTTCTGCATCATGCTGATCTTGGTTTTTAATTTATGTTTACTACATAATCAGAACTGGAAAGAAAAGAAAATTCATGCATACCTATAAACTCAGTCATGCATAGATTGATCAGATGAAAGAACCCTAATTAACTTTGGAATTTCTTATTCAAATTTATGTGACCGATAATGACTATGATTTTATTGACAAAATATTTTGAATTTGAAGATTTTTTTTCTTTCTAAATTTAGGTTTGCAGTTAACTTCCGAGTCAAATCCTGCAGGGTGGGAGTTTCTACACGATCATACTTTTGTTTAAACCTGTGCGAACTGGGGCTCATAGTTTTAGAAGGGTGCATGCTCACTAATAAAATGTTGGTTTCCATGAAAAAAGTGTTTATAAAGAAATTTTAGCGACTTAACCGTTGCATCGAGGTGGTACAACCACATTGAATACAAAGCCCCTCAAGCATCGAAAATAAGAAAAATGAGACGTTTGTTCAGTAGTGATGTACCTAGCTAGCCTCTCCTTTGGTTCTCTCTAAAGGTGATAATACCCTAGACTGGGCCGGGTTTTGGGCCAGGCTTAAGAAAGCGCATAGTGAAAATCCCGACCTTGGCCCATCCCGGCCCGAAACACATGAACAATGCCATTTGTCAACTAAAATAATATGTTATACTCCCCCCATCCATATTAATTGACGTTGGTTTAGTACAACTAGCATCAAGTTCTATTTTTGAATAAGAATAATATATCTTTGTTCATTTCGGGCTTTTGGGCTGGGCTTTAGACAGAAAAGTCAAGCCCAAGCCCAGCCCGGATGGCGGCCTTTCGGGTTGGGTTTGTCGGGCCATGCTGCCCATGACCAGGTTTAGTTCCTTTCATGTACCACTGCTGTTCCCCTAAAAAAAAATGTACCACTGCTGTAACCAGCTGGTAATGCTCAAAAAACAAAAAACGCTGGTGTCAATCACAAGACTCGGAAAAAAAAACTGGTGTCAATCGCAACAGCACGAATCCGCATCTAGGTGCTCACTCCAGCCTCCAACGCGAGAGCGAGAGACAATGCCAATCACCAGCCGAAATGAGCCCTTCCGGGCGCCGGCGGGACAGGAGGGATGCCAGCTTCAATCATGGCGGACTTTGCAGAGCGCTGAAATCGCCCTGGCGGCGGTGCCGGCCTGAGAATATCCCAGTGTCTGTCCCAAGATGAAACGATTCCCTTCCGTCGCACTCTCCGCCCGTACCAGACTCCTCCAAGGCGCACCCCGGCGGCACGACAAAGTTAACACTACAAGCACCAATTAAGAGCAGGCAGAGCTGGAGAAGCGCGTGCTGGAGTCAAAACTCTCGGCAGCTGTTGGTTGGCTCTGATGGCGAGCAACGGCGACGAGGCTACCGCAGGGGTGGTCGGGAAGGTGACCTGCGCGGCGTGGATAAAGCGGCCGGCCGTGTCCAGCAGCCGCAGTCTCCTCGTGGTGTACGGCCACGGCGCCACTGCCTCGTCCCCGCCGTTCCTCGACCTCCTCGCCTTCGACACCAGGGCGTGCGAGCTCGCCTCCGAGCCCCTGGTGAGCGAGCAGCCCGTGCGCGGGGTTTCGGCGCCTGCTGCTGCTACTGCTGCTACGGCCGTGTCTCTGACAGCGGGTTTAACGATTTTGCAGCTGAGGGTCGTGATGGGCGAGGAGGGAGCCGACGCGGACACGCCGCGCGCCATCGCCGTGCACCCCGCCGGCGACGAGTTCGTCTGCGCCACCGCCAAAGGCTGCAGGTGCGTACGTGCTCGTGGCATCTCTTTCTTGTACAGGTCTAACTGATGGCCAGCTTGGCTTGTACATTTTCATCAGAGCTTTTTATTTTCTTTTCTTGCTGACACTGTCAGGTTTAGAAATTGCTGAAATAAGCTTCCTATGTTTATTTACTATTGCGCCGCAAGTAAATTTACATCATCATTGTTACTAGATCCATTTCAAATGTACACTATCTCTATCATCTGGCAACTGTTCTTGTACATGCTCTGTCCTGCTGCTGCTGTTTTTGTACAATGCTTTGTTCTGCTGCATGATAAATATGTACCGAGAGAATACATTTTATGGCATTCTTCAGGCTTCAGGCTTCTACTGATAGCAGAAATGGAACAGTTTCCTTTTTTTCTTCCTGTACATCAACTACATTTCGATTCACCCTCTTTCACTCATATTCTCAAGTTCATCCGGGATAAGACATTCATTCTATCACATTTGCAGGCTGTTCAAGCTGGTCTATGATGACTTCTGTATCAACCTTGTTTCGAGAGATTCCTCGGCACTCCAATCAGTTGGGCCTCAGCGATGTTTGGCATTCAGTACTGATGGTACCAAGTTTGCTATTGGTGGTGAGGTATCAGGCCATCCCACCTTGCCTTTTCTTTTTCATGCATTTACTGTATACAAATTATCATGTATGCTACTCTTGTTAAATCTCTTTTGTTAAATCTCTTTTGTTCAGAGTTATGTAGCTTTTTCTGTAGGGAAAGTTATGTAACTTCAAGGGTTATTTATGACATGTTGTAATCTGCTGAACTATAAATTTACATTCTGGACTTTAGCTTCTGGAAACCACAAATTTGAGTTCTTAACTAAACTTTCCTATTTTTATTCCACTAAAACAGGATGGACATCTAAGAATATTTCACTGGCCAAGCCTCACTGTGCTTTTAGATGAACCTAAAGCTCATAAATCCTTCAGGGACATGGACATCAGGTGAATGAAACTATGAAAGTAGACGCCTTGTTTTTTAAAGAATGACCTTGCGTTAATTGGCAAATGATTATTACCTCGTGGATCAATAGGATCTGATGAACTGTACATACCAAAGCTGCTGGGTGTGTCTTGATAGTTTACTACAAACTTTTGCACAAGAGATCCTTGTTACTAATTAGGGCAGTTAGCCAATTTCTATTTGTTCATTAAATTACAAAGTAAGCTCTTTTTGGTAGCACATTTAATCCCGAAATGCCTCTTTCTCATGTAGCTTGGATTCAGCGTTTTTAGTATCAACTTCAACTGATGGTTCTGCAAGAATATGGAAGATTGATGAGGGAGCTCCACTCCTAAATCTGACAAGATCTTCGGTATAGTGTGCTAAAATCCATGTACTTTCCCCTTTATAATAACTGAAACTGAATTGCTTATTTGACCATACTGTTCACGATTCTTCCTGTAAATGATTTGCAGGATGAAAGGATTGAGTGTTGCCGCTTTTCTAGGGATGGGAAGAAACCTTTTCTGTTTTGCACACTTGTAAAAGGTAATCACGTCGATAAAGTCAAGAAATGCAACACCAGACAGACTTAATTGAATTTTTATTGATGAAATAGGAAATGATATCGTGACTATGGTTTTGAGCATAAGTAACTGGAAGAGAATTGGATACAAAAGACTCCTGCGAAAGCCCATTTCAACACTTTCAGTTAGCTTGGATGGCAAGTATCTCGCACTGTAAGTGGATGTGGTGGTGCATCTCATGTAATACTGGCTGCGACAGTACTTCTATATTTAGCATTTCTAGGCATACCTGCATCGCCGAAGTCTGAGGTATTCAGAATAGTTTTTACTTTCCAGAATTCAAACAATTTCTGAATCGTCGTTTCTCACACTTCTCAGATACAATCCATCTTGTTCTACATTTCAAAAGATGCAGCATTAGTACCTGGAGTGTGTCCAGTTGACTGAACAACATATTGGTTGGTCACCTCATAATGCCATTATCAGGCTCTGAAACAATCATTTTACTGAAAGGAATCACTTATCCGCTATTGTGCGTACATTTCGTAACAAAAAGAGCTTGTCCGCATGTCATACTACTTGTTCATTGTCCGACTTAATGTGCTTGTCTAGATCTGCTGAGCCTTCCGCGTCGACGCGACATCCTTCTTTTGGCTGTGAAGTGGTACTGACATGGATACATTTTTCATCTTTATCTAGAGGAAGCCGTGATGGCGACTGTTGTGTTGCCGATGTACAGAAGATGCAAGTTTCTCACCTGATCAAGAAGGTCCATCTTGGCTCCCCAATTTCCTCCATTGAATTTTGCCCTACTGAAAGGTAATGGTAACTACTGGTATTTCCTGTTACAAGAAGCGAGACAAACCTGAAATAATCACCGACTGTCTTCCTTTAGCACTGCCAAACTAGTGAAGTAGCAACTAGTTCAGCATTTGTTCATAGTGAAGTCAGAGTTATTCAGCTATTCACTTGGAAGAATCATCACTGGTTTATGGTCCAAGCTTGAATGAAAGAACTGAATGACCTATTGTTTGCTGATGTTGCAGGATTGTGATCTCCACCTCGCATCAATGGGGAGCAGAGATAACGAAGCTCGACGTCCCTGCCGACTGGAGAGGTACACACATACATGTTGCTGTAGATGGTGTTCTTGTATGTTGCACATAAGTATTTACCAAGATTTTCCGGTGTATGCTTTCCGCATTGCAGTTTGGCAAATCTGGCTGGTATTCTTGAGCCTCTTCGTGACGTCGGCGATCCTGTTCTACACGTTCTTCAAGCACACAAACCTGGTGTAACCCCATAGGGTGCACATTTCGGAGCAACGATCCTCTAGTGTCTGAATTCTGATGATCAGAGTCCATGCCTAACATTGATAATGTGCCTTATCCTCTGTTTTTTTTCTGACACAATGGCTCGTCCTCATGAGCCCTTGCATTGTATGACCAAATGGTTTTGTGTCTGAAATGATCATTGTTTTCTAGTATCGAACCCTAAGCAAGCACATTTTTGTAAACCAAGTGTTGAATTCTGTACATCATATACCATGTGCCTCCTGTGCTGTAATCTTTATGACTTCATTTCCACAGAAAATAGTATGCCCATGGCAATTCCACAAAATCAGCAAGTTGTGTTTCCACCTTGACGATGAACGTGCACGCATGTGTAACCAGATAAATCAAAGGCCCTTCCAGCTTACCACGGTTACACATATTCAGATAATTCTTATAAGATGACAAGTAGAGATGTGTTGCTGCCTGGTGTTTTCACCTTGCTTGCCTAATATAAAGTTGAAGCATCACACAGCTTGTACAACCAAACCAGGAACACAGGGACAAGGTTGTGTTTTCAATTAAACTGGGAAACATTGCTTGCTTTCGTCAGCAAGTTAAAACATATTCCAAAACAACAAAAACATGCTTATCTCTGTGATACAACTTAACAGCAACAGAAGGGTCTGAACATCATTTGCCCATTTCCCAGACAACACCGCCATCCTCTGCATGCAGCAATTTAACAAAAAAAGTAAGAGGATGCAAGAAAACACAATCGATGAAGCAAAATAGATATGCATAATGCAATTAATGATTTCCATGGTACAGTCCAAGATCTTGGATTTCCAGATAGATTAGTTTTCTTAAGGTAAGTGGTTCCTCTAGGATCCGGCCATGAAAGACAGGATTTACCTTTGATCTTTTTGTTGATCCAAACCTCAAGCAACATCCCTGCACCAACTCCAGCGGCGCAAACAGCACCGTAGATTGCCAGTGCAGAAGGCAAAGATCGTCGAGGCAGAAAGTAACACTCAGGTACTTGTCTTATTTTCTTCGGAAGGCGCTTCCTAACAACCGGCTGACTTGACTCAGTAACTGCACCACTCACTGTCTTCCAGTCTGCATTCTTCAGCATATCTTTAGAGTCTTCAGTACCCATCCTAAAATTGCCTGTACGCAAATGATAATCAGAATCTGTCACCATACAACATATGAAAGACACTCAAATAATAGCCATTATAATAAAAATACCATGCTCATTTAGATTGATGAAGAATATAAGCAATAGAGCAAAACCTCGGTTAGCACAAATACAGTGGCAAGTTAGTTGGATTAGCCTTTGCCAGTTGCACTAGACATACCGATACAACCAAATTATCAAGTGTACTAAAAGAAATGTGACAAGACTATGTCTTTAGGACATACACCATTTATCCTATCCAAGGGGTTACATGAAATGATGAAAATACCCCTCTACTCGTAAGCACAACTGAAGATGGATTCTTATATACATACAACAGAGAATGTGAATCCTTTCTAATCCCTCAGCAACAGGATTGGTAACCTAACAGCAAACAGAGCTTCAAGCATAATACAGCATTTGAATTGTAGCAGCTTCATCATTTATGAGAAAACACAAATGTTCTCACATGGAAACAACAAAAGATATCAAAATAATACAGTCCATGTTACATGAACACACAGGATTGCAAAGTCTGAAGGGTAAGAAAATCTAGAAAGCAACACACAACAAAACAAATTTTATCAACCTATCCAATCAGTTGCAGAATTTGATTCATCCATGTAGGATCACACCAAGGGTTAATGAACCATTGCCCATTGGGCTACTCGGATGTCTTGGAATTTTTTTCCGGAATACATGTATGCTATAGAGATGCAGCGCTACACTCAGTTCAAAATATTTTTTACTGGAAAATAAATGTGAACAAGTTCTTGTCCTTGCAAATCTCAAGCACCTTACAAAAAACATATTATTAGCTTACAAAAAAACATATTATAGGGAAAGTATTATTCAAATAGTAGATAAAAAAATTCTGCAGATCATCGGAAGTATTTTTTTTCCTGAATTTTCTTTATTACTTCTTTCTTTATGTTTTCTCTAATCAACCAGATAGGAATTTTGAACCCCCCCCAAACCCCCCCTTTTTGGCATTTTTCCTGAGGCAGCTCCCCCCTATACACACCCCCCCCCCCCCCTCCCCCGCTGCCAGGCCATCTCCCTGCCGCTGCCCGTCCCGCCGGGCATACCTTCCACCTATACCTGCGCCCCTGCAACCCTAGACCGTATCTGCCTACACCCACTACCGCACTATACCCTATACTAGACAGTATACTCTACTACCTCCTTGTATTGCTGCTTGGTGATACCCTGGCTGAGGAAAACGCTTATAAATCCGTGGAAATCCCACTAAATCCGCGATGTGGGACTAAAGTTTCCATTTTCCAGGTAGAGCTTACCCGTAGCGGCCGGCCGGCGTCTGCTCCCACTCAACCGCGAGTCCCGCTTCCGTCCGCCGTCGAGGAACCCGTGTCCGGCGTGGGGAGCGACGGCGACGCGCCGATGCGGGAGCCCCGCGCTCCTCCTCCTCCTCCCACGGTGGCCGCCGGCGGTCGTCCCTTCACCTGCTCACTGGCCTCGACTCGAAGTGATCCTATCCTACACTCGCGGTATGGCACGGCAAGGCTGGAAGGGAGGAGGAAGGAAGGGATGCGGCGGAGGAGGCTGCACTCCGGCGAGGGATTTGGGGAAGGAGACAGCCGGAGTTGAGATCGATGCACTTTTTTTTTAGGGAAGATCGATGCACCTCGGCCCATCTGTCTCCCCTATAACACGGCCGTGCAGATTGATGGATATGGGCCCATAGAAAATACGGGCCAGGTACTCCCACTGACGGCCCAGATTACATGTCAAGTGCGCTCGCGTGAAGCCGTGACCGTGAACGAGACGGACCAGGACCGCGTCCCTCTTATAACGGGCGAAACGCAACGGGCGACGGCAGCCGAGATCCGCGGCGGCGGCGCCTCGCCCGGAGAGCCGGGGCAGAGAGGGGTCGTGTCACACCCCACCCATTACATGGTGGTGTATGACAGGTGAGGTCCACCTGCTGCCGTGATGGACTTAGTAGTAGGTGTCCTGCGTGTGTGTGTGTGTGGTGCTTATATGCCCAACCCTCTGTTCTGAACTAGTCATCGAATTAATGAATGAACTGAGCTGCTCCAGCTCCTTCGTTCTCGGTCAATCCCTTTGCCATTTCCTATCTCTATCCTGTGATTCTTTAGCTACTGCTCGGGACATCACAGGTCGGGGATGCTAGGGATGCGGGCGAGCACCGCGGCAGCATCTCTACGGCGGATGGGCACGGAGCCACGGACGCGCACCTCTACGGCGACCCGAACGACGCCGCCATCCCGACGCTCCTCCGCTCCCGCTTCCACGCGCTCAAGCACCCCCTCGCCCTCATCTCTCAGGGCGTCGACGTCGCCCACCTCTCCCCGCAGGTCCGGCTAGCGTCCCCCTCCTCTCGTCTCATCTCACCCGGCGGATTCCGGCGACTGAATTGCGTGTGTGCCTGCGGTGCAGGCAGTCAAGAACGTGGCGGCGAGGTCGCTGAAGCTGAAGAAGCTCGTCTCGTCCACCTCTACCTGCTCCACTAGGCCGAGAGGTAAGCTCAGCCCGCCCCCCCCCCCCCCCCCCCCCCCCGCGCCCTCATCTGCACTCCTCCCTCTGCCTCGTGACAGGTCGCTGCGAAATCCAAATAGATTCATCTGCGATTTCTTCCTTGTGATTCGTCTGCAATCTCCTGTGAAAAACTTCCATCTGCGTTGAGCATAGTGCATGGAGTGAAAAACTCTGACAAAATTAAATTTGGCTGTCGGTAATCCTAGTTCTACTCCCACCTGAACAGACTTGATGTTCTGCACTTGGAGGTTAGATGTTGCAGTTGAGTTGTCTGAAAAAGTCTGAACCATATGCATTGTTTCTCTAGCAAAAAACTGCGCCTGTCCCCAGTATAGTGCAGCGAGCGTCGAGCTTTGCTTTGCTTTGCTTTGTGTGTGTGTGTGCGCGCGCGCGCGCGTGCACGGGAGGCTGATGGCACTGTCCGTGGCTATGGCTAACTACTGAGAATTCGTTAGGCCTCAGTTCTCACATACTAAACAAGAAAGAATTTACGAGCGTCAGTAAGCTCATAACCTCAGAATTATGCCAGTCTTTTTTTTTTTGCGAGGTAGAATTATGCCAGTCTTGTTTGAACTGAATCGACGAGCCTTATAAACTTGTCTGAACTGAACCTGAATCCCAAGTGCTTCCCTCTCCAATCTCTCTCTGGTTTTTTTCTTGGGGAACTTCGATGAGGCGGACGGGTTGTTGAGGTGATCTGTGAGTTGGGTAGGCTGGCGTGTACTTGATTTGGTGGTGTCTCACAGGACTTAGCTCGGTTTCTTGTTTGTTTCGAGTAGGCTTGGTTGTGGTGGTATTTGCAGTCGATAAGTAGTTCTTGCTTCATGAGATTCAGCTTAGTTTCTGTTTTCAAATATGGAGTAGTCTGGACAGAGCATTATATGTTATTTTCCTTTATTTTCAACTTTGGAGTACTTGTAGCAGGGCCGATGATATTTCACATTTAACGAGTGACACAGAGGACAATTAATAGCTCTGATTCGACCGTGGACCTGTGGTGCAGACTGTTCGTCTCTGCTGGTCCGGGTCTAACAATTTAAACTAAAAAGTCTGGATATTGTTTGGATAAACTTAATAACTAACGACGCTTTCATTTTATTGTCGCCCCTAACTGATGAACTATCAGTACTCCTTTCTGTTAACTAGCCAAGAGGTAGAGTTTGTGTCGGTACTTTTGAGTTGTGGCATTCAGTATTAATTGCGAAGAGAGCGCCTTCTCACCAGTGAGGCGGTTCTGCATGGACTATGTTTGGAATTACGTCTTTTGCCTACTGTGTACCACATGGTCAGTTCATCATCGGCTTCCTCGGCTCCGGCAATTTTCGTTTCGCTTACTTTCCTTCCCCCTTCTGAAGTATTATTAACTGGAGCGGTAGGCTATAGAAGTCACTCCAGTCTGAAGTCTGAACCATTGTCCAGTAATGCTTAGGTGATCCCAATATGAATTCAGAATTGAGAAACTGATGCGCTATCAGTAAAATCATTACAACCAACGTGGATTTAAACCGATGATTGCTTATTTAGATTAGCTAATTCTTCTTAGTCTCTCTTTCACAGACATCACATTTTAACCTCGCAACACGGTAAGAGGATTGTTGTCCATTCATCCTTTGCTGAAGACATTGTGATGTTGAATAGTTGAGTTACATTCATATAGGTGCTACTGCAAGGCTGGATTCAATTGGTGAATCCTACACTAGGAGCAGCGTCAGGCCACAACATTTGTGGACCGGGAATGCAAGACGGATCACCTCCATGTGGGCTGTTGTTGCAAGGTCACGATGCTGCACCAAAGCTAACTCAGTAGGAGTAATTTATTCCCGTCCAAATATTTATTATTGATCACTGCTGCTTCATCTGTCTATTCTCATTTAACTATAATATATTTACTGGCCTTTTGAATGTTTGGCTAATTCTTTTTATCTTTTGGGCCTTTACGGGAAGGAAAGATGAATTTAGAAGAGTTAAATTTAGAGTTATTGTAGTGTCTGCCCCGCAAGAACAAAAAGAGAATTAGTGCAGTGTCTCATGTCTGTTGGACCCAATCTAATTGTGCACACTAAATATACATGCATGCTGTAAGACATGGTCACATGGATGATTGGCATCTTTTGACAAAGGCATGTTAATTTACTGGAAAAATGCTACGGCACCTATGACTATGAGCGTAGATGTCCACTCGTGGTTTTGAGGACCAACTTAGGATGTGATCATTAGTGTTGCTTCACACCTGCTTGATATAACATAATGTTTATTGTTACTAAACTGAAAATCGACCTAAGCAATGTTAAGTGGATTTCATGGAATTATTAATAAGAAAATTACATAATCTGATGTAGTATATGTTAATTGATTGTTATTATTTTCGTTGCACCGCATGGGCATTTTGCTAGTCATATTTAAACAACTACAATTTCATATCATTTGATTCTTTTTCCTAAATTCATCTAAAATTTCCCTCCTTCCAATGATACTATTTTTATAAATTTGGAGCCCTTTGCATGTATTGTTTATTGATTGTGTGTTAAAAAAATTCTGGCTAGTAGAAAACCTTATTTTTGGAAGATTCAAGGATGTTCGAGGAGTGACCAAAAACATTGAAGACTTTGCGGAGCGAGGCAAGCAACCTACTTTGATCATGCTAAACCCATATTTGCATTACACACTTAGAATTATTTTTCATGCATAAAGTATTGTTTACTAGTATTGATATGCTAAGTAAAATTAGCTTGGGCTTAGCTTAGCTATGCCCTATGTGCTAGATATTGACACACCCCTTTGACATTCTTAATACCCCTTTTTTCTAACAATAGGACTACACCCATTGGTTACCAACAAATGTGATCTTGAGGAGATAATCAAAGCTATTCGGTGGATTATCAAATTTTAGGTCTAGTTGATGAGCATGATGATTATTAGGAACAATTTGGATTTTGTTAGGTGGTTGTGATCTTGAACCAAATTCCACGATGGATTATGAGATTTTAGGTGGATTTAGTTAGGTGATTGTGTTCCTTAGGAGATAGTAAAAAAATCTTTCATGGATTATGAGATTTTAGGTATAGTTGATGAGCATGATGATTATTATCATATTTATGGATAAACCGTTTTTTAATTTATCTTGGAACAATTTGGATTAAGTAGTTAGTCGTGATGTTGAATTGAGCTCTAGAGTGGATTTAGAGATTTTAGGGGAATTTAACTAGGTGGTTGTGATCCTGGGGAGATAGTCAAGGATATTTGATGGATTATGAGATTTTAAGTCTTGTAGGTAATCAAGATGATTATTATATTCATGGCTAAGCAGTTATTTAACTTGTCTTGAAAAAATTTGGATTTAGTTTATGATTTTGAATCAAAAATCACGATGGATTATGAGATTTTATGTGTATTTAGTTAAGTGATTGTGATCTTGAGGAGATAGTTAAAGATGCTTGGTGAAATATCTGATTTTAGGTCTGGTTGTATTGGTAGATAAGAAGATCATTAATTAATCTTGGAACAATTTGAATTTGGTTATGTCGTTGTGACCTTGAACCGAATTTTATGATGGATTATGAGATTTTAGGTGGATTCAGTTAGACGATTCTAATCTTGAGGAGATAGTCAAAGATGTTTGCTAGATTATAAAACTTTAGGCCTAGTTGATGAGCATGATGATTATTATATTGGTGGATAAACATATTTTTATCTTTGAACAATTTGGATTTAGTTAGGTGATTGTGACCTTGAATCGAATTTCCCGACGGATTATGAGATTTTAAGTGGATTTAGTATAATTTGAATTTGGATAATTGTGAACCCAATTTCAGGATGGATTATGAGATTTAGGTGAATTTAGTTAGGTGATTGTGATCTTGAGGAGGCAATCAAAGATGTTTAGTGGGTTATGAGATTTTAGGTCTAGTTGACGAGCATGATGATTATTATATTGGTCAATTGATGGATAAACAGGTCTTTAATTTGTCATGGAAGAATTTGGATTTAGTTACGTGATTGTGATCTTGACCCAAATTTCACAATGGATTATGAGATTTTAAATGAATTTAGTTAAGTTATTGTGATCTTGAGGAGATAGTCGAAGATGCTCGGTGGATTATGTGATTTTAGGTCTGATTGGTTATTGTGTTGATTGCTATATTGGTGGATAAGCAAATAATTAGTTAACATATTAAAATAATTTGGATTTAGTTAGGTGATTGCGATTTTGAGAAGATAGTCAAAGTTGTTCGATGGACTATGAGATTTTAGATGTATTTAGTTGGGTGATTGTGATCTTGAGAAGATAGTCAAAGTTGTTCATTGGATTATTAGATTTTAGTTCTAGTTGATGAGCATGATGATTATTGTATTGGTGGATAAATAGATCTTTAATCGATCTTAAAACAATTTAGATTTACTTAGGTGATTGTGATCTTGACCCAAGTTTTCATGGTGGATTATGGGATTTTAGATGGATTTAATTAGGTGATTTTAATTTTAAGGTGATAGACAAAGATGCTCAATTGACTATGAGATTTTAGGTCTGATTGGTGATCATGTTAAAGCAACTTTCTCAGCAGATGAGATTTTAGGTGGATTTAGTTAGGTGATTGTGATCTTGAGGAGATAGTCAACGATGCTTGGTGGATTATGCGCATCTTTAATTAGTCTTGAATCAATTTGGATTTAGTTAGGTGATTGTGATTTTGAACCAAACTTTACGATGGATTATGGTATTTTAGGTGGATCTAGTTTGGTGATTGTGATCTTGAAGAGAGAGAGTCAAATATCTTTGATGGATTATAAGATTTTTGGCCTAGTTAATGCGCATGATGATAGTCAAATATCTTCGATGGATTATAAGATTTTAGGCCTAGTTAATGAGCATGATGATATATTGGTGAATAAACAGATTTTTAATTTAGCTTGGAATAATTTTGATTTAGTTGTTAAGCTTCATGCACTAGCCAACACAATCGAAAGTTCGAACTAGTCGACAAGGCTAGGTAACCCACATAAACACATCAACACCACCTTTCACGTATGACGTGGGATGTCAACATGTGGATAGACTCAGAGATATGGATTGAGAGGTTTATACGTGGACAAGACGGGGGCAGGGCAGGAGCAATTTTTAAATAAATTGTGAAAGGCAGACCTTACCTCTGATACTAAATGGCTTCATTCACTAGTCAACTCAACGCAACCAAAAGTCCTAATTGATGGAAAGGGCTGGGTAATTCACATATACACTTCAACATTGGTTAGGAGATTATGGGATTTTAGGTGGATTTAGTTAGGTGACTGTGATCTTAAGGAGATAGTCAAAGATGTTCGGTGAATTATGAGATTATAGGCCTTATTGATAATCAATGTGATTGTTATATTGGTGGATAAACCAATCTCTAATTTATCTTGAAAAAATTGGATTTAGATAGGTGATTGTGATCTTGACCCAAATTTCATGGTGGAATATGAGATTTTAGATGGATTTTGTTATGTGGTTGTGATCTTGAGAAGATAGTCAACGATGCCCAATCGATTATGAGATTTTAGGTCTGGTGGTGATCATGATGATATAAGTGGATAAGCAATCATTAATTAATCTTACTATTTGGATTCATTTAGGTAATTGTGATTTTAAACTAAATTTCACTGTGTATTATGAGATTTTAGGTGGATTTAGTTAGGTGATTGTGATTTTGAAGAGATAGTCAAAGATGTTTGGTGGATTATATGATTTTAGGCCTAGTTGATGAGCATGATTATATTATATTGGTGCATAAACCTATTTGAATTTATGGTGGATTATGAGATTTTAGGTGAATTTTGTTAGATGATTGTGATCTTGAGAAGGTAGTCAAAGTTGTTCGATGCATTATGAGATTTTAGGTCGAGTTGATGAGCTTGATGATTATTGTATTGGTGGATAACAGATCTTTAATTTATTTTGGAACAATTTAGATTTAGGTGATTGTGTTCGTGACCCAAAGTTCACGATCGACTATGGGATTTTAGATGGATTTAGTTAGGTGATAGCGATTTTAAGGAGATAGTCAAAGATGCTCGGTGGAGTATGAGATTTTAGGTCAGGTTGGTGATCATGTTGAAGCAAATTTATGGTAGATGATATTTTAGGTGGATTTAGGTAGGTGACTGTGATCTTGAGGAGACAGTGATTATGAGATTCTAGGTCTGGTAGGTAATCATGATGATTGTTAAGCACATCATTAAATAATCTTGAAACAATTTGAATTTAGTTAGGTGATTGTGAACCAAATTTTACGGTGGATTATGAGATTTTAGATGGATTCAGTTAGGTGATTGTGATCTTGAAGAGATAGTCAAAAATATATTCGTTGGATTTTAAGATTTTAGGCCTTGTTGATTAACATGATGATTATTATATTGGAGGATAAACATATTTTTAATTTATCCTTGAAATAGCTTGGATTTAGTTAGGTGAGTATTGTTGGAGAACGTAGTAATTTCAAAAAAAATTCTACGCACACGCAAGATCATGGTGATGCATAGCAATGAGAGGGGAGAGTGTTGTCCACGTACCCTCGTAGACCGATAGCGGAAGCGTTATCACAACGCGGTTGATGTAGTCGTACGTCTTCACGATCCGACCGATCAAGTACCGAACGTACGGCACCTCCGAGTTCTACACACGTTCAGCTCGATGACGTCCCTCGAACTCCGATCCAGCCGAGTGTTGAGGGAGAGTTTCGTCAGCACGACGGCGTGGTGACGATGATGATGTTCCACCGACGCAGGGCTTCGCCTAAGCTCCGCAACGGTATTATCGAGGTGTAATATGGTGGAGGGGGGCACCGCATACGGCTAAGAGATCTCAAGGATCAATTGTTGTGTTTCTGGGGTGTCCCCTGCCCCTGTATATAAAGGAGCAAGGGAGGAGGAGGCCTGCCCTAGAAGGGGGCGCACCAAGTGTGGAGTCCTACTAGGACTCCCTAGTCCTAGTAGGATTCCACCTCCCATATGGAATAGGAAAAGAGGAAGGGAAAAAGAGAAGGAAGGAAGGGGGCGCCCCCCTTCCCTAGTCCAATTTGGACCAGACCAAGGAGAGGGGTGCGGCCACCCTTGAGGCCCTTTTCCTTCTTTCCCGTATGGCCCAATAAGGCCCAATACGTATTCCCGTAACTCTCCGGTACTCCGAAAAATACCCGAATCACTCGGAACCTTTTCGAAGTCCGAATATAGTCGTCCAATATATCAATCTTTACGTCTCGACCATTTCGAGACTCCTCGTCATGTCCCCGATCTCATCCGGGACTCCGAACTCATTCGGTACATCAACATACATAAACTCATAATAAAACTGTCATCGTAACTTTAAGCGTGCGGACCCTACGGGTTCGAGAACTATGTAGACATGACCGAGACACGTCTCCGGTCAATAACCAATAGCGGGACCTGGATGCCCATATTGGCTCCCACATATTCTACGAAGATCTTTATCGGTCAGACCGCATAACAACATACGTTGTTCCCTTTGTCACCGGTATGTTACTTGCCCGAGATTTGATCGTCGGTATCTCGATACCTAGTTCAATCTCGTTACCGACAAGTCTCTTTACTCGTTCCGTAATATATCATCCCGCAACTAACTCATTAGTCACAATGCTTGCAAGGCTTATAGTGATGTGCATTACCGAGTGGGCCCAGAGATACCTCTCCGACAATCGGAGTGACAAATCCTAATCTCAAAATACGCCAACCCAACAAGTACCTTTGGAGACACCTGTAGAGCACCTTTATAATCACCCATTTACGTTGTGACGTTTAGTAGCACACAAAGTGTTCCTCCGGTAAACGGGAGTTGCATAATCTCATAGTCAGAGGAACATGTATAAGTCATGAAGAAAGCAATAGCAACATACTAAACGATCGGGAGCTAAGCTAACGGAATGGGTCAAGTCAATCACGTCATTCTCCTAATGAGGTGATCTCGTTAATCAAATGACAACTCATGTCTATGGCTAGGAAACATAACCATCTTTGATTAACGAGCTAGTCAAATAGAGGCATACTAGTGACACTCTGTTTGTCTATGTATTCACACATGTATTATGTTTCCGGTTAATACAATTCTAGCATGAATAATAAACATTTATCATGATATAAGGAAATATATAATACTTTATTATTGCCTCTAGGGCATATTTCCTTCAGTCTCCCACTTGCACTAGAGTCAATAATCTAGTTCACATCGCCATGTGATTTAACATCAATAATTCACATCACCATGTGATTAACACCCATAGTTCACATCTCTATGTGACCAACACTCAAAGGGTTTACTAGAGTCAATAATCTAGTTCACATCGCTATGTGATTAACACCCAAAGAGTACTAAGGTGTGATCATGTTTTGATTGTGAGATAATTTTAGTCAACGGGTCTGTCACATTCAGATCCGTAAGTATTTTGCAAATTTCTATGTCTACAATGCTCTGCACGGAGCTACTCTAGCTAATTGCTCCCACTTTCAATATGTATCTAGACCGAGACTTAGAGTCATCTAGATTTAGTGTCAAAACTTGCATCGACGTAACCCTTTACGACGAACCTTTTGTCACTTCCATAATCGAGAAACATTTCCTTATTCCACTAAGGATAATTTTGACCGCTGTCCAGTGATCTACTCCTAGATCACTATTGTACTCCCTTGCCAAAATCAGTGTAGGGTATACAATAGATCTGGTACACAGCATGGCATACTTTATAGAACCTATGGCCAAGGCATAGGGAATGACTTTCATTCTCTTTCTATCTTCTGCCGCGGTCGGGCTTTGAGTCTTTACTCAATTTCACACCTTGTAACACAGGCAAGAACTCTTTCTTTGACTGTTCTATTTTGAACTACTTCAAAATCTTGTTAAGGTATGTACTCATTGAAAAACTTATCAAGCGTCTTCATCTATCTCCATAGATCTTGATGCTCAATATGTAAGCAGCTTCACCGAGGTCTATCTTAGAAAAACTCCTTTCAAACACTCCTTTATGCTTGCAGAATAATTCTACATTATTTCTGATTAACAATATGTCATTCACATATACTTATCAGAAATGCTGTAGTGCTCCCACTCTCTTTCTTGTAAATACAGGCTTCACCGCAAGTCTGTATACAACTATATGCTTTGATCAACTTATCAAAGCATATATTCCAACTCCGAGATGCTTGCACCAGTCCATTGATGGATCGCTGGAGCTTGCATATTTTGTTAGCACTTTTAGGATTGACAAAACCTCCTGGTTGCATCATATACAACTCTTCTTTAATAAATCCATTAAGGAATGCAGTTTTGTTTATCCATTTGCCAGATTTCATAAAATGCGGCAATTGCTAACATGATTCGGACAGACTTAAGCATAGATACGAGTGAGAATCTCTCATCGTAGTCAACATCTTGAACTTGTCGAAAACCTTTTGCGACAATTCTAGCTTTGTAGATAGTGACACTACTATCAGCGTCCGTCTTCCTCTTGAAGATCCATTTAATCTCAATGGCTCGCCGATCATTGGGCAAGTCAATCAAAGTCCATACTTTGTTCTCATATATGGATCTCATCTCAGATTTCATGGCCTCAAGCCATTTTGCGGAATCTGGGCTCATCATCGCTTCCTCATAGTTCGTAGGTTCGTCATGGTCAAATAACATGACCTCCAGAACAGGATTACCATACCACTCTGGTGTGGATCTCACTTTGGTTTTACCTACGAGGTTTGGTAGTAACTTGATCTGAAGTTTATATGATCATCATCATTAACTTCCTCACTAATTGGTGTAGGAGTCACAGTAACAGATTTCTGTGATGAACTACTTTCTAATAAGGGAGCAGGTACAGTTACCTCATCAAGTTCTACTTTCCTCTCACTCACTTCTTTCGAGAGAAAACTCCTTCTCTAGAAAGGATCCATTCTTAGCAACGAATGTCTTGCCTTCGGATCTGTGATAGAAGGTGTACCCAACTGTCTCCTTTGGGTATCCTATGAAGACATATTTCTCCGATTTGGGTTTGAGCTTATCAGGATGAAACTTTTTCACATAAGCATCGCAACCCCAAACTTTAAGAAATGACAACTTTGGTTTCTTGCCAAACCTCAGTTCATAAGGCGTCGTCTCAACGGATTTTGATGGTGCCCTATTTAACGTGAATGTAACTGTCTCTAATGCATAACCCCAAAACGATAGTGGTAAATTGGTAAGAGACATCATAGATTGCACTATATCCAATAAAGTACGGTTATGACGTTCGGACACACCATTACACTGTGGTGTTCCAGGTGGCATGAATTTGTGAAACTATTCCACATTGTTTTAATTGAAGACCAAACTCGTAACTCAAATATTTGTCTCAGCGATCAGATCGTAGAAACCTTATTTTCTTGTCACGATGATTTTCCACTTCACTCTGAAATTCTTTGAACTTTTCAAATGCTTCAGACTTATGTTTCATCAAGTAGATATACCCATATCTGCTCAAATCATCTGTGAAGGTCAGAAAATAATGATACCTGCTACGAGCCTCAATATTCATCGGACCACATACATCTGTATGTATGATTTTCAACAAATCTGTTGCTCTCTCCATAGTTCCGGAGAACGGCGTTTTAGTCATCTTGCCCATGAGGCACGGTTCGCAAGCATCAAGTGGTTCATAATCAAGTGATTCCAAAATCCCATCAGTATGGAGTTTCTTCATGCGCTTTACACCAATATGACCTAAACGGCAGTGCCACAAATAAGTTGCACTATCATTATTAACTTTGCATCTTTTGGCTTCAATATTATGAATATGTGTATCACTACGATCGAGATCCAACAAACCATTTTCGTTGGTGTGTATGACCATAGAAGGTTTTTATTCATGTAAACAGAACAACAATTGTTCTCTAACTTAAATGAATAACCGAATTGCAAAAAACATGATCAAATCATATTCATGCTCAACGCAAACACCAAATAACACTTATTTAGTTTCAACACTAATCTCGAAAGTATAGGGAGTGTGCGATGATGATCATATCAATCTTGGAACTACTTCCAACATACATCGTCACCTCGCCTTTTACTAGTCTCTGTTTATTCTGCAAGTCCCGTTTCAAGTTACTACTCTTTAGCAACTGAACCAGTATCAAATACTGAGGGGTTTCTATAAACACTAGTAAGTACACATCAATAACATGTATATCCAATATATCTTTGTTCACTTTGCCATCCTTCTTATCCACCAAATACTTGGGGTAGTTCCGCTTCCAGTGACCAGACCCTTTGCAGTAGAAGCACTTAGTCTCAGGCTTAGGACCAGACTTAGGCTTCTTCACTTGAGCAGCAACTTGCTTGCCGTTCTTCTTGAAGTTCCCCTTCTTACCTTTGCCCTTTTCTTGAAACTAGTGGTCTCGTCAACCATCAACACTTGATGTTTTTCTTGATTTCTACCTTCGTTGATTTCAGCATCACGAAGAGCTCGGGAATTACTTTCGTCATCCCTTGCATACTATAGTTCATCACGAAGTTCTACTAACTTGGTGATGGTGACTAGAGAATCCTGTCAATCACTATTTTATCTGGAAGATAAACTCCCACTTGATTCAAGCGATTGTAGTATCCAGACAATCTGAGCACATGCTCACTAGTTGAGCGATTCTCCTCCATCTTTTAGCTATAGAACTTGTTGGAGATTTCATATCTCTCAACTCGGGTATTTGCTTGAAATATTAACTTCAACTCCTGAAACATCTCATATGGTCCATGACGTTCAAAACGTCTTTGAAGTCCCGATTCTAAGCCGTTAAGCATGGTGCACTAAACTATCAAGTAGTCATCATATTGAGCTAGCCAAACGTTCATAACATCTGCATCTGCTCCTGCAATAGGTCTGTCACCTAGCGGTGCATCAAGGACATAATTTTTCTGTGCAGCAATGAGGATAATCCTCAGATCATGGATCCAATCCGCATCTTTGCTACTAACATCTTTCAACATAATTTTTCTCTAGGAACATATCAAAAATAAACAGGGAAGCAACAACGCGAGCTATTGATCTACAACATAATTTGCAAAATACTATCAGGACTAAGTTCATGATAAATTTAAGTTCAATTAATCATATTACTTAAGAACTCCCACTTAGATAGACATCCCTCTAATCCTCTAAGTGATCACGTGATCCATATCAACTAAACCATGTCCGATCATCACGTGAGATGGAGTAGTTTTAATGGTGAACATCACTATGTTGATCATATCTACTATATGATCCACGCCCGACCTTTCGGCCTTCGTGTTCCGAGGCCATATCTGTTATATGCTAGGCTCGTCAAGTTTAACCTGAGTATTCCGCGTGTGCAACTGTTTTGCACCCGTTGTATTTGAACGTAGAGCCTATCACACCCGATCATCACGTGGTGTCTCAGCACGAAGAACTTTCGCAACGGTGCATACTCAGGGAGAACACTTATACTTTGATAATTTAGTGAAGGATCATCTTATAATGCTACCGTCAAACAAAGCAAGATAAGATGCATAAAGGATTAACATCACATGCAATCAATATAAGTGATATGATATGGCCATCATCATCTTGTGCTTGTGATCTCCATCTCCGAAGCACCGTGCTTGTGATCTCCATCTCCGAAGCACCGTCATGATCACCATCGTCACCGGCGCGACACCTTGATCTCCATCGTAGTATCGTTGTCGTCTCGCCAACTACTTGCTTTTACGACTATCGCTACCGCTTAGTGATAAAGTAAAACTATTACATGGCGATTGCATCTCATACAATAAAGCGACAACCATATGGCTCCTGCCAGTTGCCGATAACTCGGTTACAAAACATGATCATCTCATACAACAAATTATATCACATCATGTCTTGACCATATCACATCACAACATGCCCTGCAAAAACAAGTTAGACGTCCTCTACTTTGTTGTTGCAAGTTTTACGTGGCTGCTACGGGCTTAACAAGAACCGTTCTTACCTACGCATCAAAACCACAACGATAGTTTGTCAAGTTGGTGCTGTTTTAATCTTCGCAAGGACCGGGCGTAGCCACACTCGGTTCAACTAAAGTGAGAGAGACAGACACCCGCCAGTCACCTTTAAGCAACGAGTGCTCCGAACGGTGAAACCAGTCTCGCGTAAGCGTACGCGTAATGTCGGTTCGGGCCGCTTCATCTCACAATACCGCTGAACGAAAGTATGACATGCTGGTAAGCAATATGACTTATATCGCCCACAACTCACTTGTGTTCTACTCGTGCATAGCATCAACGCATAAAACCTGGCTCGGATGGCACTGCTGGAGAACGTAGTAATTTCAAAAAAATTCCTACGCACACGCAAGATCATGGTGATGCATAGCAACGAGAGGGGAGAGTGTTGTCCACGTACCCTCGTAGACCAATAGCGGAAGCGTTATCACAACACGGTTGATGTAGTCGTACGTCTTCACGATCCGACCGATCAAGTACCGAATGTACGACACCTCCGAGTTCTACACACGTTCAGCTCGATGACGTCCCTCGAACTCCGATCCAGCCGAGTGTTGAGGGAGAGTTTCGTCAGCACGACGGCGTGGTGACGATGATGATGTTCCACCGACGCAGGGCTTCGCCTAAGCTCCGCAACGGTATTATCGAGGTGTCATATGGTGGAGGGGGCACCGCACACGGCTAAGAGATCTCAAGGATCAATTGTTGTGTTTCTGGGGTGCCCCCCGCCCCCGTATATAAAGGAGCAAGGGAGGAGGAGGCCGGCCCTAGGAGGGGGCGCACCAAGTGTGGAGTCCTACTAGGACTCCCTAGTCCTAGTAGGATTCCACCTCCCATATGGAATAGGAAAAGAGGAAGGGAAAAAGAGAAGGAAGGAAGGGGGCGCCCCCCTTCCCTAGTCCAATTTGGACCAGACCAAGGAGAGGGGTGCGGCCACCCTTGAGGCCCTTTTCCTTCTTTCCCGTATGGCCCAATAAGGCCCAATACGTATTCCCGTAACTCTCCGGTACTCCGAAAAATACCCGAATCACTCGGAACCTTTTCGAAGTCCGAATATAGTCGTCCAATATATCAATCTTTACGTCTCGACCATTTCGAGACTCCTCGTCATGTCCCCGATCTCATCCGGGACTCCGAACTCATTCGGTACATCAACATACATAAACTCATAATAAAACTGTCATCGTAACTTTAAGCGTGCGGACCCTACGGGTTCGAGAACTATGTAGACATGACCGAGACACGTCTCCGGTCAATAACCAATAGCGGGACCTGGATGCCCATATTGGCTCCCACATATTCTACGAAGATCTTTATCGGTCAGACCGCATAACAACATACGTTGTTCCCTTTGTCACCGGTATGTTACTTGCCCGAGATTTGATCGTCGGTATCTCGATAGCTAGTTCAATCTCGTTACCGGCAAGTCTCTTTACTCGTTCCGTAATACATCATCCCGCAACTAACTCATTAGTCACAATGCTCTCAAGGCTTGTAGTGATGTGCATTACCGAGTGGGCCCAGAGATACCTCTTCGACAATCGGAGTGACAAATCCTAATCTCAAAATACGCCAACCCAACAAGTACCTTTGGAGACACCTGTAGAGCACCTTTATAATCACCCATTTACGTTGTGACGTTTGGTAGCACACAAAGTGTTCCTCTGGTAAATGGGAGTTGCATAATCTCATAGTCAGAGGAACATGTATAAGCCATGAAGAAAGCAATAGCAACATACTAAACGATCGGGAGCTAAGCTAACGGAATGGGTCAAGTCAATCACGTCATTCTCCTAATGAGGTGATCTTGTTAATCAAATGACAACTCATGTCTATGGCTAGGAAACATAACCATCTTTGATTAACGAGCTAGTCAAGTAGAGGCATACTAGTGACACTCTGTTTGTCTATGTATTCACACGTATTATGTTTCCGGTTAATACAATTTTAGCATGAATAATAAACATTTATCATGATATAAGGAAATATATAATACTTTATTATTGCCTCTAGGGCATATTTCCTTCAAGTATAAGATCATAGGTGGATTTAGTTAGGTAATTGTGATTTTGAAGAGATAGTCAAAGATGTTCAATGGATTATTAGATTTTAGGCCTAGTTGATGAGCATGATGATTATTTTATTGGTGGATAAACAAATTTTTAATTTATCTTTGAAACAATTTGGATTTAGTTAGGTGATTGTGACATTGAACCGAATTTCATGGTGGATTTAGTTAGATGATTGTGATCTTGAGGAGGTAGCCGAAGTTGTTTGGTGGATTATGAGGTTTAGTTGATGAGCTTGATTATAATATTGGTCCATGAACAGATCCTTAATTTATTTGGAACAATTTGGATTTAGTTAGGTGATTGTGATCTTGATCCAAATTTCAAGGTGGGTTATGGGATTTTAGATGGATTTACTTAGGTGATTGTGATTTTATGGAGATAGTCAAAGATGCTCGATGGATTATGAGATTTTAGGTCTGGTTGGTGATCATGTTGAAGCAAATTTCACGGTAGATGAGATTTTAGGTGGATTTAGTTAGGTGATTGTGATCTTGAAGAGATACTCAAAGATCCGGTCGATTATGAGATTCTATGTCTGGTAAGGTAATCATGACGATTGCTATATTCGTGGATACATCATTACTTGATCTTGAAACAATTTGGATTTAGTAAGGTGATTGTGATTTTGAACCAAATTTCACAGGATTATGAGATTTTAGGTGGATTCAGTTAGGTGATTGTGATTTTGAAGAGATAGTCAAATATGTTTGGTGGATTATAAAAGTTTGAGCGTTGTTGATTAACATGATGATTATTATATTGGTGGATAAACAGATTTTTAATTTATCTTGAAACAATTTGGATTTAGTTAGGTGATTATAAGATTTGAGACGGATTTAGTTAGGTAATTGTGATTTTGAAGAGATAGTCAAAGATGTTCAATGGATTATAAGATTTCTGGCGTAGTTGATGTGCATGATGATTATTGTAGTGGTGCATAAACAGAATTTTAATTTATCTTGGGATAATTTGGATTTAGTTAGGTGATTGTGACACTTAACTGAATTTCATGGTGGACTATGAGATTTTAGATGGATTTAGTTAGATGATTGTGATCTTGAGGAGGTACTCAAATATGTTCGGTGGATTTGAGATTTTAGGCCTAGTTGATGATCATGATGATTATTATATTGATGGATAAATTGATTTTTAATTTATCTTGAAATAATTTGGATTTAGTTAGGTGATTGTGATCTTGAAGAAAAGGTTTGTGGAAAGTTTTCTTAAATGGTATGTGGAAAGTTACAAGTCTTTTCAGAGTACAAGAGAAGGATATAGTCAAAAATGTTCGATGGATTATATTTGTGATATTATTTGTGGAAGGTTTTCGAGCATTACCAATGACCTCGGTGTTGAAGAAAGATAAGAAGTTTGAATGGATGTCCAAGTGTCAAGAGAGCTTTCGAGAATTCAAGAAGAGGTTAACCAACGTTTCGTTCTTAGCCACCACGGACATCCATAAGAGTTTTGAAGTTACTGTGAGGCATCTAAGCATGGACTCCGTTCTGTCTTGATGCAAGAAGAGTCATAGCCTATCTATCAAGGCAACTGCATCCTCATGAAGAGAACTACCCTAACAATGATTTGGATCTAGCAGCAGTAGTGCTTGCTCTTAAGACATGACATCGTTACTTCATAGGTAATCTCTTCAGATCTACACGGATTGCAAGAGCTTTACGTTTGTGTTTTGCCAGACGGACTTGAACATGAGACTAAGATGGGTTGATTTAATCGACCACTATGACTTTGGTATCTGTTACCACCCTGATAAGGCCAACATCGCCGTGGATACCATCAGTAGGAAGCCATGTCCCTTGCCAGTGCTACATTAAGGCTTCGAGAAATTTTGCGTACAGCTAGTCAGTAGTTGCTATCTCGCTAACTTCGAGATTAGACCCACTTAAATCAAGAAGCATAGAAGAAATCAAGAAAATGATCAAGGGAGAACCCTGGATTGTCAGAAGACGAGCGAGGAGTTCTTTGGTTTGGGGTCACATCTGTGTACCTAACCAAGAAGGTATGAACAAGTGGAATCTATAAGAAACTCGTGGCACCACTTTATTCCATCCACCTAGGGAGTACCCAAGTTATACCAGGACCAAAAGGAGTTCTTTTGGATGGAATGGAGTTTGCTATAGCCCCGTTACTTACCAATGTCAAGTCAAGGCCATGATTCTATTTGAGTCATAATTGACCATTTGCCTAAGCTTGCCATCCTCAACCAATTAAGACTTAACACCAAACATTTGCGAGCCAACTGGCTGATAGCAACCTCTTCCAGATCTTAACTCTCCACAAAGTTCTCAAGAAGGTTGTTATAGATAAAGGTACCAAGTTTACCTTCAGAGCTTGGAGAGACCTAAGAAGCTATGGAAATCAAGTAATCCATCAAACGCGGCCTCTGCAAAGACAACCACCGAGCTATCGACCCCCACCCCTATCCAACTTACCATGAGATCTCAATTTCTTGTCCTTGCTAATGCTATATGTCAGAAGCCGCACCATCGATTACCTCTGTTCTTGAAGACATAGTCAAAGATGTTCGGTGGATTATGAGATTTTAGGTCTAATAGGTGAGTATGATGATTATTATATAGTTGGATAAAATAATCTTTAATTAATCTTCGACAATTTGAATTTAGTTAGGTGATTGTGATACTGGACCAAATTTCACTATGGATTATGAGATTTTAGGTGGATTTAGGTAGGTGATTGTGATCTTGAGGAGATGGTCAAATAAGTTCGTCCGATTATGAGATTTTAGGTCTAGTAGATGAGCAGGATGATTATTATGTTGGTGGATAAACAACTTTTTAATTAATCTTGGAATAATTTGAATTTAGTTAGGTGATTGTGATCTTGAACCAATTTTCATTTTTGATCAAGGGAATATATTAATATTGTGAAGATAACAATTGCACCCTGCCTTTGCACCAACCAGATATCGAAAGACATTAAGGATGTACACAACCAAGAACTAAATAAAAAAGAGAGAAATATAAAACAAAGACCGTGTCGTAGTGATGAAATACTCGTAATCGCAACAGTCTAACCACCATCGAAGATAACACCCGGACCGCAAAAGAGGTTCTCCAAAAGTGACACCTCCAAGAAGGAAACAATGCACAAGCGTTGGATCTTGAGTTTTCACCCTAGATTTCCATGGCCATTGCCAGGTACAACCAATGAAGGCCAGACCTTGGGCTTTCACCTGGGAAATTATGGCTCGGTACTCAAGAAGCACCACCTGTGTTGCCGTCCCCTCCTGCCAAGGCTGCTGCTGCAAGTCCTTAACACCCGACACACAGAAAAACATGTGCCGCAAGTCTTCATCGCAACCGAAACTCCTCTCCGCCATTACAAGCCTCCGATCGCAGCCACCATGACTTTCTTCATCACTGTCTATGCCATGGAAATCTATATTTAGGCATGTCCCATGGCACTGGCAACACAGTGAAGCTTCGCGCCACGCCCTCATGAAGCCTCTCTGGCCGAAGAGAAGGGCGCGCCTGACCGGATCAATTTCGATCTAGATATCCAGTGGTGCCATGCGCCACTAGCGGAGATCTTTAAGAGGAAGACCGAAACTCGTCGACGTCCAGATCGAGGAGGCCAGCATGAAGCATATCTACAATTTGGAAAGTCGAAGAACAAAAGGGCCAACCACCTTTATTCAAGCCAAGCCAGTAGCCCCCACGCCACCAACCGTCTGTAGAGGAGAATACGAAACAGACCACTGCCGACCTCGCTAGATCCGACGCAGATTAGACACGAAAGGGCCCGCACCGCCGCCTCCCGGGGACAACAACTGTCTGGCCAATGCTCGATATGGCCGCCGCAACCTGCCGGCCTAGATCGGGCCGGGTCCGCTGTCGCCACCGCACGCCATGGCTGTAGCGCCTCAAATGGCGCAGCCGAGGACCGGCCTCGCCCGATCCGCCCTCCCCCAGCGCTGCCACCGCCGCGCCTTTTCCACAAACCACCATCCGCACGCGCTCGCCACCATGCATATTCGCCCCGATGCACCTTCGCTGCGTGCATCCTTAGCCCCCCGCCTTCGGCGAGACGGGCACCACCGCCGCCACCGACACCGACGGTGGCGGCGGCAACCAGGGGGATCGGCCTAAGGGTGGTGTTGGCTAGGGTTCGAGGGAGCCTCCGATGCCGCCCAAGCGGGGGCGACATGGGAGGCGTGGTTATGGTGGACCGAACTTAAAAAGAATCTTCATGATAGATTATGACAGATGAAACAGAATCTTCAGCAACCAAAATGGATGTTAAAAAGCACATTTTTTTGATAAAGGGTGACGGTGTCCTGGCATAGGGGTCATTCACGACGTCGATTCCTGGCCTGGTGGGCTTGGCTGACGACCCCTAGGTCAGTTTCATCTGGGGCCACGTTGGCGGCCCTTGACGATTATATGTAAGACTCTGGAAGACTTGTAGTACAAGCCAAAGATACCATAGCCGGGGAGACCCTACCTCCACCGATGTAGCCGACTAGGACCTGTAACCCTAGGACCCCCAGTGTGTATAAGCCGGGGGACCGAGCTGGTCGATAGAACATAATATAATCCCTTGGTGTTCACTTGTACTTTGTACACACCCCAATCACAATATATGAGAGCAGGAGTTGGGTATTACCTCGATCATGAGAGCCCGAACCTGGGTAAAAGCTCGGCTGCTCTTACCATCTAGCCTAACCGCCTAGCCAGGATACCCTACCAAGGGATCTGCCGGAATCGTCTCCGATAGTGGTGGCCCATGTTGTCCCTGCTAGGTGAGCTTAAAGGCTTGATGGATGTTCAAATCGGATCTGGCGCAATCGCTAGGTGAGCTTAGAGGCTTGATGGATGTTCAAATCGGATCTGGCGCAATCTACGTGCTGGGATAGATGTTCATCTTCGGCGCCGCCACCTTCATCGCCGACTCAACTAGCCACTTGGCCAGATCGAGAATTTTGCTTCAGGATGATTCATCAGATTCAGCAATCTGGAGAACACCGTGGATTCCGGCAGGGAGTTGGTTTTCCAGGGTTTGGTGTCATGCTTGATCCAGGAACAACAGAAAGTCGAATTTTTCGCCCACCCACCACCCATCTGATCGCAAATATCAAAGATCTCACCTAGGTGCCTAATGGCGCCACCGAAGAGATGGAAGACCTAGAGGAGGTCAGCGAGTCTGCGGACAGTCGGCCGCTAGCCGCGGTGTCCTTATGCCCGTGGCAGGCGACCTCCATCCAGGAGTGCTACATGGTAGACACGCCACGTGACAGCCAAGACATCGAGGAGAATCCCGATTACAGGTCGAGAGACGAGAGCCCGCCGCGATAGGACAAGAAGGCACCTCGGTCCCCTAGCGAGTTTAGCAACCGCGATCTTCAAGCACTTAACATAACTCTGGGCAGTCTGCATCATGATCATGCCCGGCACAGGATATTGAACTCAGCAGTCAAGGTGGCCAGGGACTGTTAGCAGCAAGCCATGCTCATGATGTGCGTGCGTGTGTGTGTCAGTTAGATGGACGCGCGGGGTGTGGCCGGGCGCCGGAACCAGTGGCGTCCCGTTGGCGTACGTGCGCGGCGGGCGCCGGAGCTGAGGAGTGCGGGGCGGGCGTTGCGTGGGCAGCGTCTAGTTGCATGCATGGCTGAGTTAGTTAGCACGTAGTTGTAGTAGCTAGGCTGTTAGGAGTGGCCGGTGGAGCTGGCCGCGTCGCGCGCATAGCGCGCGTCGTGCGCATGGCCGGTTCGCTCGCTGCATGCAGCGGAGAGCTAGCTAGGAGGAAACGTGAGGCCTGCGTCGCTGTGCGTCTACAAAGCCACGACTGCCAGTGTGTATTTTTGTGTGCTGAGTTCGTGCTTAGGAAGGAAATACTAGCGGCCGTTAGTGCGGCCGGCGGCGTACGTGCGCTGGGGCAAAAATCTTGCTGTGTGCTTCTTGTTCTTCCACCTCCTTTCTTCTACGTCCGTGCGAGAGAGAGTGAGAGCTCCGGTGAGAGGCAAGGCGAGGCTACGGCAACAACAGGGACCAACAACGCCTGGCCTAGAGAGCTCAAGAGTTCGACAATGCCTGCAAGCAGCTCCATGCTTATGAGCAAGAACTCAAAGCTATCCCAACGAAACATAAACCACCCTTGCCTTGAGTGGTAGGCTACGAATGTTGGCCTTGGTCCCGACGTCGACGCAGCGATCCGCTGTTTACTTTCCAGCGGAACAACGGACGACGAACTAGCTACTGCCGATTTCTTTCCGGGCGATACGCTAGTGTAGAACTCACAAGTAGTTCGATTGCTCTGGCTGGCTAGACAACAATCACGTACGAAGTACTAGTTGCCGGGAACACACACGAAACACACGCGGCGACTTGATGGCTACAGGGCCGTATCGGTCCTGCTGATTTTTATTACTTTGCGATCTGATCTTTACAGGGGGAACCACGTACAGGTATATATAACACTACCTATCTACCTATACACAGCCGACTCGGCCTGGGCTACGAGTCCGTGCCGGACTCAGATGCCTAATCGTGATTATCTCTAACAATCACCCCCCTAAGCACGATGTCCTCACTTCACAGCTTTGACACCGATCCTTCCCCGCATCTCCGTGAACTTCTGCCGCCCCAAAGACTTGGTCAGGATATCTGCAAGCTGGTCGTCGGTGCAAACATAGTTGACTTCAATCTTGCTTTCTTCCACGCACTCCCGTATGTAGTGATACCGTATGTCGATGTGCTTCGTCCTATCATGATGCACTGGATTCTTACATAGGGCAATCGCAGACTTGTTATCAACATTGAGCACCACACTCTCTGCTTCCTTATCTGTGAGGTCACCGAGTAGCCTTCCTAGCCACACCCCTTGACCCGCCGCGGTCGCAGCTGCAATATACTCCGCTTCGCATGATGATAATGCGACCACCTTTTGCTTTTGTGATAGCCAAGTCACTATGCTCTCGCCCAAGAAATATGCCACTCCCGAGGTACTTTTACGGTCGTCCACATCTCCTGCCAGGTCGCTATCACTATAGCCAAGTAGCTCCACCATCTCCTTCTTCTCTCTCAAATAGACACAACCGAAGTTTGTTGTCCCTTTGATGTACCTGAGTATATGTTTGACAGCTGCCCAATGTTCAGTCGTGGGCGCTTCCATGAAGCGACTCACTATGCCAACGGAATAGGCCAAGTCCGGTCGTGTATTCACAAGATACCTTAGGCTTCCGACCACACTTCTATACTCCGTTGCATCAACCGCAGAGGCTTCACTCCTTTTGCTAAGTTTCAGTCGAGGCTCCATTGGAACAAAACTTGGGTTGCAATCCTCCATGCTACAGCTTTCAAGTATCTTCTTTGCATATGCCTCCTGGCATAGTGTGATCCCTTCCGGCTTTTGATGTACCTCGATCCCGAGGTAGTAAGTCAAGAGCCCTAGATCACTCACCTTGAATAGCTCCTTCATCTGTAGCTTGAATCGAGCAATCTCCTCTTCGTCTGCTCCAGTTATCAAGAGATCATCAACATAGATGCCCACTAAGAGATCATCAACGACAGAAGTTCGTGAAGTTGCGGCGAAGGATCAGAGTCCAAGCTGTAAAGTGAGGACATCGTGTTTAGGGGGTGATTGTTGGAATTAACCACGAGTCCAGTCCGGCTCGGGCTTGGAACAACTCCCGTGTAGGTATAGGATTAGTAGTAGCCAGGTTAGCTGCTATATATACTTACATATACCCTGTAATCTCTACATCGAACTTAGATCAAAGCAATAAGATAATCAGGAACGACACGTTCCTGTTGCCATCAAACCAGCGTCCAGTGTTCTCGCGTGTGTGCGTTGTGTCGGCGGCGTGTACGTATGTCCATGCATGTACTAGTTACTAGCTAGCTACGTACCGGAGAATCGATCCAGCTGTGTGTGTGCCTGTTTATTGCCTACGTGTGTATCTCCAGGAAGAAGACAGCTTGTGCGTACGTGTGAGCGACGGCCGAAAGCACAGGTCGCCGAATCGCGTTGTACAAAGTACGCCGGAAAGTACTCGGCGTACGGGACTGTGCCAACAACGAAGACATTGAGAAAGCCGCGGAGCCCAGCGCGTCCTCTCACTGCACGCTGTTAAAGAATCTGCACGCCACTGCCCAGGAGCTAGGCAGAGTTAGACTCCCCCGTGGGCACCTGGACAGGAAGTGGTGGGAGATCGGCATGGATGCGCTGAACATAGCGCGCACCAGCAGAAAACTTATGCCCAGTCCAAGAGCCGGATCACAACTTCTGGCGATCTGGCCAGCACGACCTCCTGGCGTACTGACAAGTCCAAGTTCCGTTACCAAGATTGCCATCAGCCTCCGACCGACGAGGGGGCTCCTCAGACGATTTACTAGCCCAAGTCTGCTTGGGGGCACACCACACGGCCTGATGTGCCACATGGTTCGCCCCCATACGAGACCTCAGGAAGAGATCAACTCGGCTGCGTGTCCAAGCTGCGCACAGACACCAGCCGACCTTCACCAAGAATGATCAGGCAACTGGCCTAAACGATGCACATTATACCATAGATGCCATCCAATCAGCAGCGGTGGGTCCATCTACGATGTATCCGCCCTGCTTCGCGGATAAAGATCATTGTTCATCCCTTCCCGTCAAACTTCAAGATCGCCAATTGTGACAAATACGACGGTAACACCTTGCATCCTTGCAATCCAGGTTGCTAACGGGGATGACTACCATGTAGTGAAGCATCTTCCCTTCATGCTGAAAGGATTAGCACGAGTCTGGCTTCATACACTGCCTCCCGGTTCGATCAGAAGCTGGGAGGACCTTCAGCTTGAGTTCATGGCGAACTTCCGAGGTACATACGTCTGCCGGCCGAGGCCAGCGACCCAAGCATCATGAAGCAAGGGAAGAATGAATCAGTAAGTAGCTATTGGACTGATTCCTGGAAAAGACAAACGAGATCATTGACTGCAAAGAAGCCGAAGCCACCGCTACTTTTAAGCACGACACCGATGATGAGTCCCTCTCCAGGGGCTTTGGTCACTTAAAACCCCCGGGCCGTCCAATACGAAGGACGGGAATGGGAAGTTTAGGCGCAACCGCGGGAACAAGTGTCAGGCCGGCGGTGGCAAGAAGAGGCGGTTTCAAGGAAAGAAGGGCGATGGCGGCAACTCGACCTTGAATAAGATCCTGGATCGACCCTGCGACATCCATGGTCGGAAGAAGGACGGTGACCCTCCCACAACCCACACAAACCAGAACTGCTGGGTCCACAAGAATGCCGTGCAGTATGGCAAGGGCAATGCCGACAAGCCAAATCCTTGCAATAATGATGACGAGGATGACCCGCAGCTCGAGAAAGGTAACGACAGTCAGAAGCAGTTCCCACTGCAAATAAAGCATGTGAACATGATTTATCCATCTCACACCTCCTTGGAAAAAGAGCGGAAGTGTGCCCTCCGCGAGGTATATGCCGTGGAGCTCGCTGAGCCAAAGCACAACCCTTTGTCAGAAATTCTCATCACCTTTGATCGACGTGACCATCCGACCAACGTCCCATATGGACTATGGTGGACCTGCCGCATTCGTTCTGGACACAGTTGTTGATGGTTTCCACCTCACCAAGGTCCTGATGGATGGCGGCAACAACTTGAACCTCATCTATGCTGAAACCTTGAAGAAGATGCAGTTTGACGAGTCGCGCATTAGACAGTCAGGACCAAGTTCAAGGGTATCATCCCGGGCATGGAGGACCGTTGTATCGGAAGGGTCACCTCTAGTAACTATAGTTTGGAGCCCTTAAGCTTCGACATAGTAGCCTTTAGAAGCGGTTACCACACCCTCCTAGGTCAGACCTTCATTCAACACTCCACCACATTATGCTTACTTGAAGCTCAAATGTCGGGCCCTAACAGTGTCATCACCATCTACGGGTACATCGAGCGGTCTCTGAAGACTGAGCAGGCCACGTTGGCGCTGGCAGCCAAAGCAGTTGCTGAAGCCTTGGCAGCCGAGGAGCTTGCCGACATGCGGTCCAAGGTCGACAAGGACAAAATTATACTCACCAAGCGCACCAAGTCGACGTTCTTCCGGCCCGGCCAGGACATCCAAAAGTTCCAGGTGCACCCTGAGGATCCGACCACGACGGCCTCGATGGGATGGTCGGCTGGGCACTTTTATTAACTCAGAATGTGGGATCAAGCGGATACAATCACACTGAGCGACACTCAGCCTTTGCATAGAGAGGATACAAACAAGTTCAAGAAAGAGATTAAATAACTAAATCCACATGTTGGCAGCAGTAAATGCTCATTGATATAAATGAAAAGCAGAGCCAAAATCAAAAGCCCATGTATTGTAGCTACACAGCCCAAGCCAGTGAAAACCATTAACTTGTAGCAAATTGCATTGAAGAAGAGGCCAGAAAAGGCCAAGATAGGTTTTAGAACTACGAAAACAACTTTCAAAGTAACTAATGAAAAAATATAAATAGGTATATACAAGTCAGAATCAACATCTTGGTTTTGCTTCATCTTATCTCTACTGAACCTGATAACATGATGCAGTGATGCTGCAGCCACCCTCATGAGAAGTATCATATGTATATTTGATCAATTCAGAAGTAATTTGAGATAGTTGTCGAAGATAATTTCAGTTAACAACTTCAGAAGATCTCCTGGCTACTTTGCTAAAGGTTCACTGTGCTACCTTTTAAAAATGAGAATTTTGTTCATGATCTCAGCAAAGTAAATACAGTAATAAAACAAATCATTTTAGTAGTCACTGGTCACTAATAACACCAAAAGAAGTTAAGAGGAACTGCAGCAAAGAGCAGTGTTTCTGATATATCATACTATTAAAAAGAATATCTTCATGATGTTTTCAACTGATAGAGCGCAGAAAAAATGGAGTAAGAAAGTAGGAATATGTTCTCAATTTTATCTTAGTACAACCACTCACAGAAAAAAAAAATCAGGACTTCTAATCTGCCAGCAAGTTTCATCTTGCTAACAGACGAATACCATTTTAGGCATTTTGGTTTGCATTTGATGAGTACTGTCAGACTGAAAGTAATGCACATGATACTTATTTTGCAGTCTGCACCATGCAGATGAATGTAAATCCAAATTAAGTTTTTTAAGTGAGGAATTAATATTATTTTCATGTGCACTAAATTATCTGATTGTGCATCCTCATGATGAATTAATTGCATAACCTGAGCCTACAACGTCATAAACTCATGTAATTCTGCTCATAACATCAGAAAATGATATATGAATTTTATTTGTTGTTTCTTTCATTCCATAGTTGCTAAATCAGTTGCTTGACCATTTTACCACCATGCAATTAGGCTTCATGAGTTTTATCTATCGACTATATACGTTGAAACTAATTATGTTGGAATTGCAACAGGTACACCTTCAAAGATCATCTTCAAAAGCATGAGGACACTGAAGAGAGTGCCGACCGCACCAAAAAGAACCTTGCAGTAACCCGGGCTCTTGCGTCAAAAGTACTCGTCAACACCAATGTTCACCTAGTTTCAATGGATATGCCGGTGACCTTCGGCATCGCCACCGCCTCCGGCTTATGCTGGCAACCCAGCAGCGAATTTTGAGCACTTCAAAGCCCTGCCTAATCACCGTCATTGCAGAAGAGCGTACCTCAGAACCATTGGCTCTCACTGCCAAGGTGAATTCCAATGACACAGTGCTTGGCCTAGGCCTAAACCTCCTGAACAGACTCCATAGCGATCAGAGTGCAGGGCTCACTTTCAAGTTCCACTTTGAACGCGCCGAGGGCTTAGAGTAAAACAACAGATTCTTGTACATTCTCACTTCAGATACGGTTAACATGAGAGATAAAACAACTCTGAATCTGAGGAGCAATGGAAGTCGAATCAGCAACTAGCTGCGGCCTGTAGCTTGTTCACCACTATCAGACAATCTGAAGCCAGATTCACCACTCCTTCTGACAGATCAAAATGCAGACCTTGATGTAACCGCTATTGCTTCAGCCAGTTCTGGGATGGTGACCCCTTGATGGTCAAAGTGAACCAGGACATCACCACCCCCACACCCATCATTTGATCATCAATGAAACACTGCAGCATCAATCAACATTACTAGTCACCATCTTGGCACTGACGATGATGGCTCACACCTAGATGTAGACACCGGGGACATAAGGCGCTGTTGGATGATATCAATATGAGCCTCCTGATCTTATGCACAACCCTTCATGGTACAGGACCGCCTTCGCTGTTCCGAACCTCGTTGCGTGCGTCCCATGGGAACCGACACATAACGGCAATAGCAGTGGATGTTTCTTCTTTTTGACTAGAGTTGTTTTGACAGTAACTAACATGCTTTGGATTATGAGGTGATGAATGGTTCAGGTCACTATATGTTGCGGTTCTAGGATACTTTGAGCGCCTCAAAGCATTGGTTTGTCGATATATTGCTGTTAGGCATGCAAATGTGCCAGATTAAGTAAGGAAAAAAAAAGGCAACTTACCTCAAAATCGTATGCTGAAAAATCTGTGTTGCTCTCAAGCAAGGCGTTCTGCAAAAATGCAGCGGTTGTGGGCATGTCAGACTAGTGATTTGATCTTCAGCAGACTGAAAGGAATGTTGCAATCTTTCTTGGGTCCTGAAGATGGTAAGCAGTTGCACTGTCGCCTCAGCTATTGTTTCTGTTTCTCGGGAGTATCGATCATATATATTCGGAGACCTGACGTCGTGGGCACATCACCTTTACCTGATGATCTGAGATGCCAATTGTGCCAAGCCTAAGTGTGAAGGTAACATTTGTCTGCACGCCCGGTTTCGAATGTTACTTTTGCTGATGCTGTGGAGTAACATGATAAATTGTACATTTTTTTACGCCGTTTTGTTCTATTCTTCCTCAAGTTTTAGGTTGATCGTTTCGTTGAGGTGATGGCAGTCTTGTGTTACAAAATGCGTGACAGAATCTGCAACAGCAGAAACATCATGTTGTACATGACCTGAGCGGTGGCTCCTGCTGCTAGATGGTGATGTTACGTAATGGCATGAGATTACCGTGGGAGGCGGTAAATGAAGAGGTTCTACCTGTCACTTTATATCATGGCTAGAGTTGCTCTGACACTGTGTGCTTTTGATTATTACTCCCTCCGTAAAGAAATATAAGAGCGTTACAGAGGGAGTATAAGGTAATTACCGAATGGTTCAACTCACCACATCTTGCGGTTGTACTCCTTGGTCCAAGTTGGCGGATACTTTGAGCGCCTCAAGACAGTGGTTGGTCGATATACCGCTGTCATGTTAGGCATTAAAATATACTCCCTCCGTAAACTAATATAAGAGCGTAGTGATCTAAACGCTCTTAGTGATCCAAACGCTCTTATATTAGTTTACGAAGGGAGTACCAGATATATAAGCGAGAAAAGGAAGGTAAGTGTGCACTGAACCTCAAAATTATGCAGCAGCAACAGTTTTCAGGAACTGGAACAAGGAGTAAATTTTACCAAGAATTGTCGGTTTTTGATGTGTTTCTGTGGAGCATCGAATGTAAATAGAGTTTGGGAGAGCTGACGTCGCCGGCACATCAGCTTTACCTCATGATCCGATGCCCAGTTTGCCAAGCCTGAAAGCAACATTTGTCTGGGCGAGCGAGATCTGTGTGGTGTGTGGTGATGCAGTCAGAGTCAGGTCAGCAACGGCGGCGAGTGTGACCATTCGCCTCTCTGAGCAATCGGAGCGAGATCTGAGTGTTGAGTCAGGAGACAGGGACCGTCCTGCTTTGACTGCTACTGCTGTTGCACTGGTGTTCTCTCTTTCTGGTCACTGCTTTTCGTGTGTGGACACGGCGGACTAGTGAGCAGCATCGCACCAGTGCATAAGTTTGAAATACTAGAAGTAAAGCATGAGCTTCTGCATCAGCTACAGAGAGGGCAGAGGGAATAGAGGCCTGCACTTTGATACATGCATGCAGAGAGGTACGGCGTTTTGGCACAAATGTACGTGAATTCCAACACTTTGTAGCATGAGATTGCGAAAGAGAAGAAGATGAAGCAAATTGCTGCAGGGCGATGTTTACCGGCAGTGTCGGTCTGCTCCATTAAACAGAGATGGTACCTGCAAAACATTAGACTGGCAGGGGAAGGAGGTGCCTGCGCAAAGAGCTAGAGCGTGAGCGCGATAAGCAGCATTAGCAGTATCCTGACAGAAGGAACAAAAATCCGCATTGATGGCTCCTCCTCTGCACCTCAAGGACAATCCTCACCAGCCGTCGGCCAGAGCTGCTTCGCCCTGGACCGGGAAGAAAGAACTAAACAAGGGAGGGCATTCAATTCCGTGCAGGCTACGCGGCGATAGACCACGGGTGGGGCTCGAGGTAGAGATTGACGAGACAAAAGGACAAATCAGCGCTCAGCTCGTCAAATCAAATCAAATGACGTCGCGTCGGTGAGATGGGACTGCCCGTGCGCGTCCCACCTTAACCCACCTGATCCCACTACTTATTGGTGGGAATGATTGGGTAACCCACCAAAAATTACGTTGGTTAACTGGGTGTAAGTGGGAATCCAGCATCCCACTTAAAAAATGCAAACTCTAGCAAACCTACTCTCCGACGTTCACTTCGTACTCCTGGTAAGCAGCGCCTCCACCTGCCCTCTGGCTCTTCTTGGTCCTCTTCATGGCAATACGCACTTCTGCCTTGCGCCGTCCACCTCGGACATGTGCAGCAGCTCGGCAACTACCTCTGGCCGCCCTGCAACGATGCCATAGCCTCGCTGACGCCGTCGCCTGCCATGCTAGGGAATCACGCCATCTTCCAGCCCCCGGAGACGCCCCGACGGTGCCCCACAGCCTCGTCCCCAACCTGTTGTCCTCGGCATCATACTCCATCTGGACGTCGCCGCGGCCGTGCGCCTCCGAGTTGCCCACAACATGCTCTGCAAATGAATTGACGACCAGACACAACGCTCCTCATCTCTTTTTTCTCTCTCTCAACAAAACAAAACCCCCTACTGGCGATCCTCTTCTCGGCTTCTCCCGCCGGCCACCAACAAACATCCATAAATTACTTGGCTCGCCGCCGGCATGCTGGGCCTCCTGACGCTGCTGTGTTTCTCGTCTGTCCGTCTGTTTTTCCCGTTGCCTCTGCCGCCATCCAAGCCTAGAAGGGCCTCTCTCGCCCGGCTGGCGGCCTCAAATCACGGTTGTTCTTCCTTTTCTCTTTATGAAAAACTGCTGCTGTAAACTCAGCACCTCCGCGAGCACCGACGCCAACTGCGTCTTCCCCGTCTGCGATCTCGGCATGGACATGCTTTTATGGGCGTCGGGGGAGGAGGGGCAAGGTGTGAGGCAGTGGTGCGAGGAGTAGCCGGCAGAAGGTATGGCGGCGAAGTGGAGCGCCGCCGCCTGGAATTTGTGCACTGGGACGGCTTGCTCTATTGATTTTAATCTAGGCACTCAAGGATGAAGTAATAAGTGGGTCATGGTGGGTTCCCAACGGGCTAATAGGGCTAGCCCACTTAATATTTTTTTCTATCCAATGGGAGTCCACTAATGCACTTTAAATGGGATGGGATGATTAGTCCCACTTAATTCCACTAGCGCACCATGTCTTCTCCATGTCTTGTTTCAAACTCCCAAGAGGTTTGTGTGAACATTTGAATATGCTGATTAAATTCTGGTGGGGGACAAAGGAGGGGAAACGGAAACCGCACTGGGTCTCTTGGAAAACAATGACACAACCAAAAGGCATGGGAGGTCTTGGTTTCAAAGATTTCGAGCTTTTTAATCTATCCATGTTGGCAAGGCAAGCATGGCGACTGCTGCAGCATCCGGAATCTCTAAGTGCGCGTGTGCTGAAAAGCGTTTATTTCCCAAACTCTGACATCTTGCAAGCGGTGCTGGGAAGCCACCCAAGCCAGGTTTGGCGCGCCATCATAGAGGGAAGAGATATATTGAAACAAGGTTTGATCAAGCGGACTGGCAATGGTGCAGATACAAATATATGGACGCAAAACTGGTTACCTAGAGAGGAGATGATGCGGCCATATGGATCCATCACACCTAACCCTCCCACTATGGTATCTGAGCTCATAACTAGTGTAACCGCGTCCTGGAATAAACAGCTTATCCAAACAACCTTTATGCCGATGGATGCACAGGTTATACTTGGAATACCCTTGTGCACACGGAACGTCGACGACTTTTGGTCTTGGCACTACGAAAAGCATGGGTCTTTTTCTGTGAAATCAGCATATAACATGCTCGTCGCTACAAGGAACCGAAGAGAGGCATGGCTTGAGAAAGTCCCAGGATCATCCAGCTCCAGGGCCGAGGAGGGGGTTTGGAAAACCTTATGGAAAACTGCAGTTCCAGGAAAAGTACGGATGTTTTTATGGAGATTGTCGAAACACTCGCTTCCGACTAATGATGTTCGCGCTCATCGTCATATGGTCGACTCTCCACAGTGCGGCCTGTGCGGAGTCCGCGACTCCTGGTGTCATTCGCTCTTGGAATGCACGTCGTCTAGAAGCGTTTGGGCTCTCATGGATGAGGAGACTACACATAAAATCATAGAAACATCGGAGCCCGAGGCAAAGCAGTGGTTATTCACACTAATGGAGCTGCTATCTCATGAGGATTTCGTGTTGGTTGCAGTGACTCTTTGGGCCATTTGACACTCAAGGCGTAAGGCGCTCCATGAAGCTATATTCCAAAGTCCCCACGCGACTCATGGATTCATCACAAGGTTTATAGCCGACCTTGGCATTGTCAATGAGAAAAATCAAAGAGGGGCGGCGACAGTCGTCACACGCGATCACGTGCATACACGTCCAGCGAAGCCACCAACAGGACACTTCAAGATACATGTGGATGCCGGAGTGGCAGGTAGAAGAGGAGGATCAGCTGCGGCAATTTGCAGAGATGAAGAAGGAAATTACATGGGGAGCTCAGCCCTTGTTGTCGAAGGGGTCACGGACCCAGCCTCCCTTGAAGCGATGGCATGCCGGGAGGCCTTGGCCCTGGCAGAGGATCTTGGAATCCAAAACCTGGTGGTGGCCTCGGATTGCCAACAGGTAGTATCTGACATCAACAAAAACGCTAGGGGAATGTATGGAGCGATTGTCAGCGAGATTAATCTCAGAGCACCTCCATTGCACTGTACTTTTGTTTTTGAGAGTCGTGTTGTCAATGTTGAAGCACATCGGTTAGCGAAGTTTTCTTTTTCTAGAGGTCCAGGACGCCACGTCTGGTTTGGTGCTTCTCATGATGTCAGATGTATCCCACTCCATGTGGAATTTCATGAATAAAGTTGGTTTTTACCCTTAAAAAAAAAACTTAATTCCACCTCCACCTGTAGCGTGAGTGTGAGGCAAGCGCGCCGCCCGGCTTTGCATTGAACGCCTGCCGTCCCGCTGCCGCCAACTACAGCACTACGTACGTAGCTTCCTTCCTGCCCATGACACAAACGCATCTCTCTTGTGTTTTCGTTTTCAATCAACACTGATCACCTTTAAATTGGTAGTAGTAGTAGACATTGTGTCGTGCCTCTAGATCGACAAGAGGTTTACAATACAGTACTACTCTGTTTCTATCAGGGAGGGGGCCTGTGATTTCAGCTGGTGACGCCTGCCTGCTTGATTTGATCTGCTGCTAGGTTTGCAATTAGGCACCGCATCATGTAAAGTCAGAGTGAGGCTGCTGGCTTGCCAAGATTTGTTCGCCATCAGCTGGAGAGACTAGTTCCATCCACAATCCGCATGCGTGTATACAAACGGATCCAAGCAGAATCTTCTCTTCTTTCGATCGCTCGTGATCGTGCGGCGCCCATCTCTTCTCCCGTCGCCCAGCTAGTTGCCGTCCTAATCGTGTTTGCCACGCCGAAATGCAACTCCCTTTCAGCGTGTATGCCTCAGAAAACAAAAATTGTGTCCACATTCAGTAGGGCTCTCTCTTCCGAAGATTACAGTCAGTAACGACGACGTTTTCGTACGCGAGAGCGACGTACGCAACCATCTATTCTCTCTCGGTTTCACAAAGATTTTCTTCAGCCCAAATTTCAGTCACCTTTTTCTTTCCTTTATTTAAGATTGGACTTGACGACTCCTTTCTAGTCTAGTGCAAAAGTGTGCACGAAAATGGATGTCCAAGACCAAGACACCTAAAAAAAGAATGAGATATCATGATCATACATTGAACTAGCTAGCGGCGACATCTATCTGAACTTTGGATGACAAGTACACGCACGAAGAATCTCACTCAACATGGATGGACCCAAACCTCTGACTATGTGTTGTGTGGTGTGTGCGATGGGACTCGAAGATGAGGAGAGATTGGTCGAGGTCACGTCTCAGGTCGACCTCCCCTGCCAATAAGACGAAACGCACCACAAAAAGTCCACAGCTTAGCTCTCCTGCCTTAAATGACTTGAGTGACTTGATGCTATGCGCCGAAATCGCGCAAAATTTGGATGAGGGCAACCAAACGGGACAAATGAAATGATGCATGCATGCGCGTCCATATGAGATAAGTCTCAGGCTCTCACCTGGTTATAGTTTCTTTCGTCTTTCTTCTTCGTAGAAATTTGTTCTTTGGAGCCTAGTTATTAGGGTCAGCTCATAGATTTTCTCTCTTCTTTCCTTTCCTCTAGAAGCTGTGATGAGTGCCTTGACTCTTGATGGTGACAATGGCAAGCAACTTGGCAATACGCAGTGTCATATTAGCTTTCATCTATGTCGTAGATCCACGCATATATTCGAATGTACGTAATTTCTAAGGTTAGCTCTTGGGTCCATCCCTGTTGGACTTGGTGCACATTGCTTTCTCCGGTCGCATGCAATGCACCTCATGTGTGAATTTGGATTTGGAGTTTAGATAGGGTATCTTGTAGCACGCCGCCACGAGCTATATGTCGATGACCCCTTCGCAAAAGTGCATACAGAGACGTATGTCAAAGAGGAGAAGCTAAGTTTAATGCCATACATAATGAACCGCTTAATTATACCACTACACCGCGCCCAAGTTAAGAACCGAATCTATTAAGGACTAACTTCGTCTCCGTCGTCGACTAAAGTCAAAACACATGCACACGACAGCATCACAGAATGAGATATCGTGGAGAAGTACGTAGCACCAACGTCCACTTGAACTCGAGATGATAACTACGTGCAGGTGCATGGGAGATTCTCAACATGGACCGAAATCTGACTTTGCTCTTCTGGGGGTTGATTTTGTGTGCACAAGGAGAGGATGAGATGAGAGATTGGTCGATCGAGCGAGGTCATCTCACATATGTACGCCGACGTACCGAAGAAAACGAAACGCTCACAGCATCTACAGTCGGCGCTCTAAACGCGCCTCAAACGTCCGGATGAACGGCTCGGTCACTGACAGGTCACGAAAAAGCGATCTAAGGGACTTTTTAAACGGGCCTCAAACAGCCGGGTTGACTGACACCCCTTATATTCAGCCCAAATATGCGGCAGATGTGCGCCTCCGCCATGTCGGACTGACGATGTGGTCCCACACGGATTCGCCCGGAAACCTGGCGGTCTGACGGACGTCGCCTCTGGTGGGGGGTGTGAACGCCACGTGGCGTAGCTCTGGCTCGTCGCCCAAAGCCAAATCCGGCTATTTAAGATGGCCGACGTCCCCCAACCCTAGCCACATCCACCTCCTCCCTCTCTGCGCCGCTAACCCGTGCCCGTCCACCACCTCTCTCCCACTCCCTCACTCTTCCCATGCCGTTCGGCATCGCCATGCATGGTTCGGCAAAAGAAGACCACCTATGCTATGCATAGGCCGGAGCACCGGTTCCAGATTGAGCAGGAGATCCGGGCAAGGTGCGCCGCATGCATCGCGTTCGGCTTGCCTCCGGATTCGCCGGAGCAGAAGGAGGAGGAGCAGCCAGAGGCGGAGGAGGAAAAGGAGCACCAGCCGGCTCCGATGGAGGTAGCGGATCCGGAGGAGGACGAGCTGGCGCCCGCTCCGGCTCCGGGCTTCAATATGGAGGACACGGAGGCGGAGTTCGCGGTCGCCCAAACGGCCGAGATGACGGAGCAGCAGGCCATCATGGAGTCTATCGAGGATGAGACCTATGTGGAGGCCAACCGAAAGTTTATCCGGCAGAAACGGGCGGCGACCGATGCGCTCTTCAACGAGGTCGAAGCGGAGATGGATGTGGAGGCCGACGCAGAGAAGCCGGAGTTGCGGCTGCCGCCCATGTATCCGGAGCCGGGCATGGAGATAGTTGACATCTCCGACGAGGATTATGGTAGTATAGGTTATTTAATCTACGTACTACGTGGATTTCATTATTTGCATGCTTTTGTATAGATTTAACATTTCTAGTATAAGGTATCCGGATGTAGATGAGCCAATTTAAGGCGTGACGGGTAACAGTGCGCGGACACTTCCAGACAGTCGCAGATGCTCACAACAAAGCCCTAAAACGTAGCTTTCAGGCCTTAAGTGACTCAGAGCTGTTTGATACTCCCTCCGTCCGAAAATACTTGTCATTAAAATGGACAAAAAAGAATGTATCTAAAACTAAAATATATCTAGATACATCTTTTTTATTTATTTTGATGATAAATATTTCCGGACGAAGGGAGTACTAGATTTGGAGTGTCTGGAGTTTCAGGATTTCGTCGAAGACAAACTAAGCTCTGCATGCGTTTCCATTTGAGATAGTCTCAGGTTATTTCTTCCGTCTTTCTTTCTGCTAAAGAATAAGCCTTTTGTTCTAGACTAGTTAGGCCAGCCCCTAACAATATATGTACTCCTTTCGAATATCCCACGATGCCATCTTTATCGAATTCTCGTACCCAAGAAAGTGTGTTCTGCGTAGCTACTGGAGTGGATAAATATGAACATGTACCACCTTTCTTTACCTCCTTTCCACCCCAACTTGCATGGAAACTTATGACTTGCGCTCAAAGATCATTCCTTTCTTTGTCCCAACGATTTTCATGCACAATATCCCTCGAGGCGTTCATATCCACGTACATTGACTTGGGAGTCAAACGACAAGGTTACGCTACGAGTGTAAAGTAAACAGGAGCTGCGATAAGTGCCTTGACTCTTGATGGCGACAATGGCAAGCAACTTGGCAATAATACAGTGTCATGTCAGCTTTCATCTATGTCGTCGATCCGCACGTATATTCGAATTTAGTACTTTCTCCATTCCGAATTACTTGTTGTAGGTATGGATGTATCTAGATGTATTTTAGTTCTAGATGTATCCATTTCTGCGACGAGTAATTTGGAACGGAGGGAGTACTGTATAACTCTAAGGTTAGCCCTTGGGTCCATTCCAGTTGGACTTGGTGCACATCGCTTTCTCCGTTTCGATCGCATGCAATGCACCTCATGTGTGAATTTGGATTTGGAGCTTTTAGAGATATATAGTAGTATCTTGTAGCTCGCGCCCACGAACCATATGCTCGACGACCCCTTTGCAAAAGTGCATGCAGAACGTATTCAAAGAGAGAAGGTAAGTTGATGGACCGGAACGTTTGGTTCCTGTGTGTATATACACCTTATATGAAAAAATAAATTAGCAATTTAACAAAAAGTAAATAAAAATGAAAATATTTTTAAATAAACTTGACCTTCTATTATACTCCCTTCGCTCCTAAATGTAAGTCTTTGTAGAGATTCCACCATAGACCACATACGAATGTATATAGATGCATTTTAGAGTATGATTCATTCATTTTGTTCCGTATGTAGTCCATAATGAAATCTTTCCAAAGACATATATTTAGGAACGGAGGGAGTACTTGTGAGAAAAATTTCACAGAAATAAAATCACCCTTTGACTCCTTTTCAAAAAAGATAATTTTTCGGTCAAAATAGTGTGAATAGTGACATATAATACTCTTGCCCTGAAGTCAATGTTGGTTTTTTTCTTGAAAATTTATATACTAGTGCAAAACAAAGTCAAGTTTAATCTAAAAATACTTTTGAACTATTGTGACTTTTTGTTTTAATTATTAAAAAAATTCCATATAGGGTGTATATACAACCAGGAACCAAAGTGTATTTCCCGTAAGTTGATCCCATACATAATGTGGTGTCATCGTCACTCGTTTGAATGTAATTCCTCCTTTCTGGCTTAATTATATCACTACAACACGGCCTAGTTTAAGAACCGAATCTACGAAGGACTGGCTTTCTCTTGGCCTTTGACTAATGACAAGGCACATGCACACGACATCATCACGTAGTGAGATTCTGTGGAGAAGTACGTAGCACCAACACCCACTTGAACTCGAGATGATAACTACGTACACGGAGATTCTTAACGTGGTCCGAAATCTGACTTTGCTCTTTTTGGGGTTGATGATTTTATGTGTACGGGGAGAGGATCAGATGAGAGATTGGTCACCTCACGTATGTAATCCGACGTGTTGAAGAAAAAGAAACGCTCGCCAAAGCCCCAACACGTAGCTTTCAGGCCTTAAATGTCTCGAGCTGCTTGATACTACTCCCTCCGTCCGAAAATACTTGTCGGAGGAACGAATGCATCTAGACGTATTTTAGTTCTAGATACATCAATTTTTATGCATTTCTCCGACAAGTATTTCCGGACGGAGGGAGTAGATTTGTAGTGTCTGGAGTTTCAGGATTTCAAGATTTCGTCCATTTGAGATAGTCTGAGATTATTGTTTCTTCCAGGGGCGGAGCTGGGCCCCGGGCACCCAGGGCCTAGGCCCGGGCGTGGAAAAAATATCAACCTATTACCTATATAGGTTTTTTTTATCAAAAGGGGTTTCCCCCCACCCCACTTTCATAGAAAAACGGGGCAAAGCAAGTCACAGAGACTGTTTACAAGCGATCGGGTTTACCAGAGGTGGCAAACCAGAGAAGAAAAACGCAGCCTATATCGCTAAAGCGCTAAAGTCAAACCATATCATGAAAACAGCTAAGGAGAGAGACCAGTGCCACGCAGGGCAACATCAAAGACCATCAGTCAAGCAAAATAGCAAGTTCCTACCTATATACGAGTAGGTTTTTCTACAGGCCCGGGGTGCAGCCCAGTAAAAGGAAGGAGGCCCAAAGCCTGATTGGCTGGCTCACCAAATATCAGTTCCCACCAGCCCACCAGCGATCCACCTTCCACGAACGCACGAGCACGGGACCCACCCCACGGCCAAATTCGCTTGCAGGACGCACGCACACGGGACGCTCGGCGACTTGATCCAGCGCTCGCGCCGCCGGGCCGCCGTCATCCTTGACTCCTCGTCCAGGCTGTCGCCGACGCACGCCGCAATGGCGCCGCCCAACCCCCTACTTTCCCAGGCAGGCCCTGGCGACCTGCTCCCGGCCACCACCCTCCTGTTCACTCCCTGCTCCGCTGCTCCTGTGCTCTGTTCGCCCGCGCCGCTCCTAGCCACCGCGCGCAAGATCGGCTTTGGTCTACTGCCTGCTTGACTTCCGCTGCTAATGGCTGACGTTGGTATTTTTGAACTAGAAATAATCTGTGTGTGTATTCAGTGATGTATCCCAAGTATCCATGTTATTGTTGAACTCAAATTGACGTAATTGCGAGTTCTAGTTCATATATTGTAAAAAAAAGAAGGTGAAGAGATTTTTTTTTTTCACCCATGTCCGCAAGAGGGTTTCTATCATTTCAGATTTGTATCAATGATAATTGTTTCACTTGATGTTTATGCCTTCTCTTATGAAATTTTCCTTTTGATGTCTTGAAGGTGTTGGCTCTTCTTCCAGCCTTGATGAGGTTATGAGAGACACTATGAAGCATACCATTGATTTGGTAATCTTTTGTATCACGTACCCCTTTTTTTAAGTTTTTGTCTATGTTGTTGTATGTCAAGCATTGAGTTTAAATTATAAATTATTCATGCAATTTAGCCACATTTTGTATGGGGTGTCTTTTGTGGTAGCTAGCTATATCCTTATGGATATTAAGTTTTTTCCCTCGCGGCGAAAAATAAAATTTAGGCCCAGGGCTTGCTCCAATCCTGGCTCCGCCACTGGTTTCTTCCGTCTTTCTTCTTCTAAAGAATAAGCTAGACTAGTTAGGCCAGCCCCCAACAATATATGCACTCCTTTCGAGTATCCCACGATTTCATCTTTATCGAATTCTCGTACCCAAGAAAGTGTGTTTTGCGTGGCTACTGGAGTAGATACATATGAACATGTACCGCCTTTTTTACCTCCTTTCCACCCCAAACTTTCATGGAAACTTATGACTTGCACTCAAAGATCATTCCTTTCTTTGTCCCAACGGTCGTCATGCGCAATATCCCTCGTGGCGTTGATATCCACGTACTCCTCATGTTTGGTGAGGGACGCCATGCATCATGCATGCATGCATGGATGAGTTTTCTCGCTGGTGGACGACATGGGAGTCAAACGACGATTAAGGGTGCCTATCCACGCGCGCAAAGTGTGCAAAAAGGAGCTGCGATGAATGACGACACTGGCGAGCGACTATAGATGTTTTCATAGTACCTTCACGCCAGGAACAACTATAGATATTTTCATAGTACCTTCACACGAAATATTACTACTCAATTTGCCACTGAATTCACACCATATTTCCTAGTAGTATGTTGATAAAGCCCTTTTTTTGACTTAATCATCATCCAGATGTGACACGTAGGAACAAGCACCTTCTCCCAAAAAAGCGAAATAGATCCCGAGCTATATTTTCTAGTATGTCGATAAAGCCCTTTGACTTAATCATGCATGAGCTTTCTCTCAGGCGTGGACGTGTGGCGCGTTGGGTCGGGAGTCAAACGACGGATAAGGGTGCGGGTGCATGCGTGCAAACAGGAGCTGAAATGAGCGTTTTTATGGTGACAACACTGCCAAGCAACTTGGCAAAATATAGTAGCATACCACTACTCGTAGTTTTCAGGCCACCAACAACTATAGATATTTTCACAGGACCTTGCGCGCGCAAAAAATATTGCTACTCAATTTACAGAAGGAAAGCGGAGGCTAAACTGTCGCGTGGGGCCACATTGCACGTGACACCTCCAATGGCCTCTCCAGCCAAGCCACCACAATCTTCTGCTCCATCGGTCGTATCATCGTCTGTATTCATGTCCAAGGGATCACAAAGAATGAGATGTGGATGCCGGAGTGGAGGTCGGCCCTCACCAGATTAGGTCGTGATAAACTCTTCCACTACATTTCGAGGCATGAGTCATCGTCGCCATACGGTGACAACCAAGATGCGAAAAAGGCATCACGCTGCTAGTCGACCAAATCCCCACCCTAGAAACTGCTGGCTGGAATAGGGTCAGATTCACATGCACCACACCGCCCCTACAACCATGGTGACATGAGAACAAGCAATAGGCACGGGTCGCTGCCCCGGAGTTCGGGCTCCTCTTGAGCGTGTGTCATCTAGGGTCGTCATCGATCCCGTGTCAAAGGGCTCCCCGCGGCGAGGAGACAGCGCGCCCCGCCGCCGTTGTCGGCCTGGCTGGCTTAGCTTGCCGGCTTCCTTCGACAGTAGTGAGGAAGGCCGGAGATGGGACGAGGTGTTAGTGTAATCTTGATTAGTTATAGGTTTAAGCTAATCACGGTCAGTGTGAGTCCGCATGTGAGTCAAGTAGTAGTCGGCTTAGGAGATTACGAGTCCAGGTTTGGTAGTCTTGGATGTGTCCGTGCGTCTAGTTTTTGGAGTCCAAAAGCAATACGTGTAGTTTTAGGTTTAATATATAATCCAATTAGGTTTGAGTTTGCCTGAGTCTTGGTTGAACGTGTATATATACACGGGCAGGCCGTGGATATTGTAACAACGTGGGTTGAGAAAAAGGAGAAATAAAGAAAAAAGAACAAGGCATGACAGATGCCGTTGGCTAAAAGTTTTTGAGCGTGCGTGTTCGTCTACTTTGATGTGATCGATCCTGTGGGCGAGTTCCAACACGAGGGTGGCGACAACTTGGGTTGGGCCTGAGCCACCCCCTTAAGAGCAACGCTGGGCATTCTTTTTTTATTTCTAATTTCCTAGCTAAACCAATCATATAGAAGTTCATCTCTTCTATCTTATTTATCTTTAACATGCAGCATGTCCACCTCATCGCATATGCCACCTCTCATTTAAAGTCCATATGTAAACCATCCACACATCATCAAGCGCATAAATCAACTTTCTACTTTTCATCACGTGTGCGCCCTCCACATCATCAAGCCCCCATACAACTATTCAACTTTCCACTTTCTACCAGACACAAGCCCTCCACATCATCAAAGAACATGAATACCCTCCAAATCATTATTTTTATTTTTATTTTTCAACACTAAATAATTGAACTTGAATGTCACAAGGAATATAACATGCATCCACTCTTCATTTACCTTTAGGTTATATTCTAATTTTCCTTTTGATAAATTCATTGCTAAAAGTTTCCCTCAGTAGCGCGGGGCGTTATCTAGTTTACGATATTGATGATGGGCATGGACGAAAAATATAATGAATCATGTATCTCCCATATGTCCATATGTGAGTCTGGTCATACGGCATCCTAGATCATAGAAAACAGTACAATAATAATTTTAATTATTTCGATGCAAACAACATTTAGGTGCACACGGATGATGAAGTTAAATTTCTAAGATGTGATGGGACTAACGACATCAATGCATTACAAACTGATTTAAGATCAGACTTGGATATTTCTCGTCAAACATGTTAACAAATTGTTTTTGTAACCAGTGAGTAACACCCTATTTTGTAATTTACCATTCAACTTTGCTGTCATGGTGGTTATGTGTAGAACGAGGGGTGCAAAATCGTAGTTAATAGTGTACTAGAGGTGGTAAAATGAAAGCAAGCATGTGCTATTTTGGAATTGCTAAAATGCAAAATGTCAAAATATGTTTGAAGATTTAGTCAATTTTTAATTCTCAAAACAATCTTTCGCCCTGCTTTATAGATAGTCAACTTTTAATTCAATGGTGTTTTAGTCACTTTTATAAAATTTCGGGCATCTTTGTAATGTTTTGGTCACTTTTTTATTTATTTCTGCTATTATTTTTTGCTTATCTATTTAGTTTACACATTTTCTTCTGCTTATTTTTTAACTTTCATGCTTCTTATATTTACCGCTATATTACTTTACAGTCACCTGAACAGAGCCCCTTGGTACACGAGATAAAAATTTGAGGATTACCCACTTGGCCACTGCACTGTTCGATTTTGCTGAGCAGCAGTGACCCACTGAACTGTAGCCGTTTGTAACGAACCTCGTGGAGTTATTCGCCGAACGGCATGCACATGCCATACGGTGACCACAGATGAATCCGTTACCATCACGGGCTTAATTAACAGCTACAGTACCACTAATTAACTGTCACTAGTCAGTAGATTTATTAGGAGTTTAGGACTGTGTGTACGTTCCCAGCTGGAGCTTGGAGTAATTAGCACTCGCCCGGGCTCCAACAATGCAAGGGAACCGTGAAAGGGACGGCCATGTCAGTTTCCTAATTAGTAAGAGAAGACAGTGCCACTCATATGGTTGCTTAGTTTAGTCTTATTAATGCCATTAGTCCTTGTTGTGTACGTAGTGGTTATAGTCTGCGTCCCATTCCTTAATCATTAGCTAAACAGTTGATTAACATGGGATTAACCAGCGGATGCCTCAGTAGACATCGCCACTTCAGTTGGAGGAAGCAGACAGAATTCCGATCCCACATGGCACACTTTTTTTTTTGAACGGGGACATGGCACACTTGTATCCTTGTATTTCGTGCAAGGAGCACTTCTTTTTCCTGCTAGGCCTATTACCGAAGTTGGAACTGCCCTAGTCCTTGACGCATTTGGCCGATTGTTTAGCATAGACAAGATGAGTTCTTGTGCGTCGCTCCGTCTGATGGTTCTTGGTTTATCGTCCAAGGTGGAGTCGGAGTCACTTGCGCGGGGAGAAGTGACGATGACGCTTTGCTGGCAAACTCGACGATGTTTGTCTTTTCGGCGGTGTGTGCGTCTTGTGGGTAACCAAGTCAGCTATGGTGCATTATTTGATTGGCACATTGTAAATCTTTTTGCTTGGCTTTTTCGTAAATTAACTAGCAACAATCTTGTATCTTTTTTTTTTAATGAGTCGGGTCCTAAGATGCCGATTTTCGAAAATGAAGTAAGAAATAACAAGACTTCAACATTGCAAATGTCGATATTTTATGAATGTGATGAAATTTGACTCATGATGATAGAATATAGTCTAGCAGAAGATAACCTCCGGTCGCCGGCCGCCGGACGACCAGCTCGTCCGGTCGGGCTGTTCAGATGAGCATCGGTCAGCGGGCACGTCACTTGCACGCACGCCATGGCCGACAAGGAAGCCTCACTCTGCATCGCGTGCTCCTCCAGAATCCTCGGCGGGACAGCACAGGAGACCTGCCACGTCGCACCAGAGAAGAGGTGTACACACTACTACTGTACTCTGTTGGGAAGGGAGCCCTATCATTTCAGGTGGAGGTGGAGGTGGAGGTGGAGGTGGCGGTGCCTGCCTGATTTGATATGTTACTGTTAGGTTTGTGATTAGGCACTACTGAATCATCTCATGTGATATTGCTGCAAAGATTTGTTACCACCCACGCATGGACAATCCGCATTATATGCAAACAAACAGAGGCATCATCTTCTCTTCTTTTGATCCCTCGTGGTCGTGAGGCGCCTCACAAAAAAAATTGCGTCCGGTTTTCAGTGGGACTCTTCTGAAGTTGTTTTTTGAAACAAGTAAAAGATTTGCCATTTTCATTGATTAAGAAGAAGAGAATTATCCGGTTAATTAGAGGAAAACGAACGAAAACCTAGATTACAAACCTTACATGGAGCATACACGGACGACCTGGCCACAAGCAAGATCACGGCACAACCAAACGACACAACATCGAGAGGTAGCACTGCACAACTCCAAACAGTCGACCGCAGCAACGAGGACATGACAGCTCCGGTTAGTACCATTTTCGTACGCGAGACTTACGTGCAACCATCTGTTCTCTCTAGCCTAGATTTTTAGTTACTGCAAATTCCGAGTAGTACCTTTTTCCTTTTTGTTTGGACTTAATTTGTGGCGATTGATTGCTTTCTTCGATTTAGTCGTATCGCCTGCACCAGATGTGTGAATTTGGAATACGCGATGTTTTGTAATACTGATATCTTGTGGCCAGCCGCCATGGGCCATGCGAACATTGACGACTCCTTCCTAGTGCAAATTAAAGTGCACGCAAAAATGAATGTGCAAGACCAAGACACCTACAAAACGAATGAGATACCATGATCATACTGTGAACTACTCCCTTCATTTCTAAATATAAATCTTTTTAGAGATTCTACTACAAACTACGTACAGATGTATGTAGGCATATTTTAAAGCGTAGATTCACTCATTTTGCTCTGTGTGTAGTCCATAGTGAAATCTTTAAAAGACTTGTATTTAGGGACGGGAGGGAGTACTAGCTAGCAGCAACCAACATCTATATACTATCTGAACTATGGATGACAATTACATGCATGAAGAATCTGACCGAAACATGATTTTGGTCTTTTGGGTGGTGTGTACGATCTACGATGGGACTCGAAGATCAGGACAGATTGGTCGAGGTCACCTCAGGGGGACGACGTGCCAATGAGACGAAACGCGCGCCCAAACTTAGCTCTCCGGCCTTAAATGGCTCGATGCGCTACTGATCGATACGGCCTGCTATATATGTACGGAATTCCAAAGTTTGGATGAGGACGACGAAACGGGACAGACGAGGTGATGCATGCATGCGTGTCCATCTCATAGAGTCTCAGCTGGTCATAGTTTCTTTCGTCTTTCTTCTTCACAAAATTTTCTTCTTCTTCCGAGCTTAGTTGGGTCAGCTCTTAGATTTCTCTCTCTTCTTTCTCCTAGATGAACCCCCACAACGGATTAAATATGACATCATACAAAGCGATCCTCATCAAATTCTCGTACCCAGCTAGAAAAGTGCGTCATGTACACAAACATGCTACGATATTTTTTGCCCCACAACTTGCATGGAAATGTATGACTTGCACTCAAAGATTGTTCTTTTGTCCCAACAATGGTCGTGAAATCCGATGTCGATGCTTAAATTAATGAGACACGCCATGCGCGAGTTGCCGCCTAGCGCATTGACTTGGGAGTCAAACGATCGACAAGGCTATGCTACGCATGCACGCGCAACAAGTGCGTAAAGTAAACATGAGCTGTGATAAGTGCCTCGACTCTTGACGGCAAGGACAACGGCAGACAACTTGGCAATATGCGGTGTCATGTTAGATTTCATCTATTTCTTCGTCGATCCACACATACTATATTCGAGTTTATGTAATTCTAAGGTTAGCCCTTCGGCGCATTCCGGTTGGACTTGGTGCACATCGCTTTCTCCTTTTTCAACCGCATGCAATGCACCTCATGTGTGAATTTGGATTTGGAGCTTTTAGAGATATAGCAGTATCTTGTAGCACGCCGCCACGAGTCATACTTCGCAAAAGTGCATACAGAGACGGATGTCAAAGAGGAGAAGCTAAGTTGATCCCACATACATAATGTGGTGTCACCGTCAGTCGTTTGAGTGTAATTCCTCCTTTCTCGCTTAATTACTCCTATATGACTACAATGCGGCCAAGTTTAAGAACCGAATCTATGAAGGGCTAGCGTTTTCTCCGCCGTCGACTGAAGTCAAGGCACATGCGCACGACATCAACACAGAGTGAGATGCTTGGGCTATATATGCATCCGTGTCCATTTGAGTTTATAATTTCTTTCGTCTTTCTTCTGGTTGAGAATATCTTGTTTGCTCTAGACTAGTTAGGCCAGCCACCAACAAATAATATGTGTACGACAGAATATCCCACAAAGCCATCTTTATCGAATTCTCGTACTCTTACCCAAGAAAGTGTGTTCTGCGTGGCTGCTGGAGTGTATACATATGAACATGTGCCACATTTCTCTACCTCCTTTCCACCCCAACTTGCGTGGAAACTTATGACTTGCACTCAAAGATTGTCCCTTTCTTTGTCCCAACGATCTTCATGCAATCTCTCGTCCATGAGTCTTCTCTCAGGACACGGTGGCGCATTGAACCGGGAGTCAAACGGCGGACAAGCTTGCGCGCAAAGTGCGCAAACATGAGATGAGATGAGTGCTTCGATGGCGACACTGGCAAGCAACTTGGTGATATACCGTGTCATAGTTTTCACGCCGGCAACCACTATATATTCTAGTGTGTTGATAAAGCTCTTTTTGACTTAATCGTCATCCAAATGTGACATATAGGAACAAGCACCTCCTATTTCCTAGTACTATGTTGATAAAGCTCTTTGACTTAATCATCATCCAGATGTGACATATTGAAAAGAAACACCTCCTCTCAAAACAGTGAAATAGATCCCGACCTATATCGAGCTCTTTTTCTAAGAAATCTAAAATATTATTCTAGGACCAAAAATAGTTATGAAAAAATTGTGCATGAAATAATTATGAATTGGATTCTCTGGTTACACAAAGTGCATAGCTGCATTGCGGATGCTTGCATATGGCACGGCCACAGTGATTCGTGGGACGAGTACCTCCGAATATTTGAGAGCACATACGGAGATGCCATGTTCAGATTTGCTACTGCGGTGGTCGAGGTGTTTGGACCTCAGTACTTAATAGAACCATGTTAAGAAGCCCACCATCATTCTTGAAGCAGATGCATCACATGACCTCTAGATTTGACACGCTTTCTTTGGCATATCTGTGTCTCACAGTGACATCAATGTGTTGCAGTGGTCTCCATTGTTTGCCAGGTTGATTGAAGGACAAGCTCCTCCGTGCAACTACACTATCAATGGGCATGAGTACGATATGAGCCACTATCTGGTTGACAGTATCTATACTCCATGGGCAACCTTCGTCAAGATCATCTCTGAGCCAGTTGGTTAGAAAAGAGCCCACTTTTTTCAAAGACAAGGAGCTAGAAAGGACGTGACGAGGGCATTTGGAATGCTCCAAGCCTATTTTGCAGTTGTTCGTGGACCTGCTAAATAATGGGAACCGGAGACTTTGTGGGAGGTAAATACATGTTGTGTAATCATGCAAGATGATCGTGGAGGATGAGGGTGAAGATGTTGCCGAAGGTCTGGAATTTTGGAACATGGGTGAGCCTAGCCAACTCCACTAAGAATCCAATCACGTTTGGTGAGTTTGTCCAAGTAAATTAAAAAAATCGCCATCGAGCAACTCTAGGAAGATGTGATGAGGCATCTGTGGGCGGTTAAAGGGGACTCCTTGAAAATATGTGCTAGTTGAATTCAAGTTTGAACGATTTTATTTCAAAACTTAGTTGGATTGTAATATTTAAGTTAGAACTAATGTCGCATTTGAATAGTTGTACTTGCTCCGGACTTCGGAAAAAATAGAGACGGGCGTTTAGGAGACAGGGTTGGATGACCAGCTCCCACATCATGAGGGTTGGCATTGGAGATGCCCTAAAAGTCGGATGTCAAAGAGGACAAAATAAGTTGATCCATACGTAAGGGCATCTCCAACACTGACCTTCAAACCACACACATCAGTCTGGACCAAGCTGTCCGGACATGTTTTGCCATCCAACACGGTTCCCCATCCGTTCGCGGACTGGTCTGGACGTCCGTTTTCCCTTAATTTCGAGACAAACTCATGGTGGGGGGCTTTGCGGGAATTCGGACACCAGCCACATAGGACTCCGAAGCCCCCGGCCCACTGCAATCCCCCTCCCGGTCCCCTTTTTTCCACTCCAATCTTGCCCCCTTCCGTTCATCCGTAGCCTCATCGTCCGACGCCGCCGCTTTACCTCTTCGGTCGCCGCCCAGTCATCCTCAGACGTCCGCAGACCCCCACCCACGCGCCTTCTCGCCTTGGACTACGCCATTGTCTACCCAAGAATCCCTCTGCACCGCTGCCGACGCCATCCATGGCGGACACCATGCCCGATACGTCCTTGGTCAAATGGCATTGAGCTTTTATTTTGAACTTCTTGTTGTTTTCTAGAGAAGCATGATGACGGGGTACTCGGTGATCGAGAATGAGTTGTTGTGAGATGCGTGGTCGGCCGTCTTTGTGGACTTTTTAGGCATGAACAAGGGCCCGGACTTTTGGCAAAGCTTGCATGCTTCGTTTCATGAGAGAAAGAACTTCGCGTCTTACGACATGCACATCATCCATGAATGCAATGTGAAGTCACAAACGCATCGGTGGTACACCATTTGCAACTCCGTCATGAAGTTTTGCGCCACAACTAAAAGAGTGGAGAAAATGTGGCCATTAGGCTCGTTAACCATGAAGATCGTAAGTTACTCTACATGCTAGTTAATTCATTCATTCACTCAATATTGCTCTATGCGTTGTATAGCCTGCACACGTTGCCATGGTATACTACATGACCTAAGACAGGGCATTCACGCGCATACATTGTTGGATGAAACTCAAGCGCCAGTTTGTGTGGGACGACATGTGACGGTTCTGACTCTAGTATCGTTGAATTTGGAATAGATTATTTCAAAAAAAATTGTTAAACATCCGGTTATCTCGTTGAATTTGAACTATTGTTGTACTAGTGATATTTGCATGCTATTTATGAAATTCTATAATTACTTTTGAGTGTTGCGAGTTTGGTTTAGTTAAACGGACGAAAAATCGTCTGTTATGTAAATTATGTCTGAACTTTTTGAATTTCATCGTGTTTGATGAAATTCTTTCGGTTTGTTGAATTTCGTTTTAAAATGTATGCGGGAATGGTTGAATAGTCGGCTCCCACATCACGGACTGGTCCTGACCGGCCTACAAATGGATACGGTGGCCGATTTAAGAGTTAGAGTTGGAGATGCCCTATTGTGGGTGTCACTGTCGGTCGTTTGAGTGTAATTCCTCCATTCTCGCTTCACTATCACAACACCACGGCAGCACAAAATTGAGGGTTGGACTGCTACCTTTTTTTCCTCCGCCGCCGACTAAAGTCTATGCACGTGCACCACGCAATCACCGAACGAGATATACTGGAGAAGTAGCTGGTAGCAACGCCCACTTGAACTCGTGATGATAGCTACGTACACGGGAGATTCTCTACGTGGACCGAAATCTGACTTTGCTCTTTTGGGGGTTTATTTTGTGTGTGTGTGTGTGTGTGTGTGTGTGTGACTTTTTTTTTTTGGCAAACTGAATCCCTCAAAGAGGGCTTATCTATGAGTATTCATTAACAACCTAAGCAATGTACAGGTAGGAGTTTTCCAAGGGGAAAAAGTTATGGCTTTCAGAGCCATATTGATTTTACATCTAGAAACCTTGCAGCAAACATGTAGGAGATGATCTAACAGATAAAGCTTTCTTTGCTAGATTATGAGCAATCAGATTTTGAGATCTAGGACTAGGAATATGGTAGACACTAGAGTTGAGATCAGCAGTATTGTTGAAAAAAATCTGCAAGCACTGGCCTAATCTTCCAGTGTCCAGCTTTCTCCTGTAGATTTCTTGCTTCCGCTGCTTCCACTAAAGTCCTGCAATCCGAATAAAAAGAAAAGTGCTCCAACCTATTCCCTCCGTTCCAAATTACTCGTCGCAGAAATGGATGTATCTAGAACTAAAATACATCTAGATACATCCATATCTGCAACAAGTAATTCGGAACGGAGGGAGTAATAATTTGACAGCCGATGCAGCAAAGCAAAAGAGCCATTGCTTCAGCCTGCAAAACAGATTGCACATTTGTAGCAGTCGCTTGAATGAATATGATATGCTTGGTGATGTGCGTGTGACTGGGTGTGAGAGAGGATCAGATGCATGAGAGATTGGTCGAGCGAGGTCACCTCACGTATATGTACGCCGATCGACGTGCCAAAGAAAATGAGACGCTCACGTATATGATATGCTTTCCTGCCTTAAATGACTCGAATTGCTTGATAGTAGCAGATTTGTGCTAGGAATTTCAGGATTTCGTCGAGGACAAACGTGGCTGCTGGAGTGGATACATATGAACATGTACCACTTTCTTTACCCCCTTTCCACCCCAACTTGCGTGGAAACTTATGGCTTGCACTCAAGGATTGTTCTGTTCCTTTCTCTGTCCCAACGATCTTCATGCTATTCCTAGTGTCGTCGGCATCCACTCCTCATGTTTGGTTAGGCACGCGTGCATGCATGAGTTTTCTCTGGCGCATTGACTCGGCAGTCAAACCACGGATAAAGGATGCGCAAGGTGTTTAAACAGGAGCTGCGTCAAGTCTTTTGATTGCGACACGGAAGCAACCTGGCGGTAGTGTCAAAATTTCACGCAAGCAACCACTATAGATATTTTCATATGTAGCACCTTTGCAAACAAAAAGTGTTGCTACTCAATTTACAAAACGAACGCACACTATATCTTCTAGTATGTCGATAAAGCTCTTTTTGACTTAATCATCATCCAGATGTGACGACTCAATCATCATCCAGATGTGACACGTAGGAACAACCACCTTCTCGCAAAAAAAGTCAAATGGATCCCGAGTTATATTTTCTACTCCTATGTCCATAAATCCCTTTGACTCAATCATCATCCAGATGTGACATGTGGGAAACTAGCACCTTCTCCCGAAAAAGCGAGATATATCCCGAGCTATATGGGGTCCTCTTTTATAAAAAGAAATATCTAAAAGTATTATTTTGGGAACAAAAATAATTATGAAAAAATTGTACATGTAGTGCTACTTATAGATGTGTAGTATGTGTGTATGATTGTTCATCAACGCACATAGACTGTGTAGTCACTTGACTACACAGCTCTTTGGAAAAAAAGGTAATACAACAAGTATAAATCATGCAGAAAAACAAAAAAATATGTACATTTGACTACACAATTTTGAAGTGAGCACACATGATTTTATTTCTGGCACCGCCACTGGACGTATATATGTTTTTGCCTATGGTGCACATAGGAAATTGTACTTATTCACCCCCAAATTCTCCCTTACAACGACGGTAGCACCCCGGACCGGTGTAGGCTTGACGGAACGACATTGGTGCTTGAAGGGCAAGGCAGGACACTGAAATAGAGGTAGGCAGTGTAGCAAGTGGTCGTCCAGGTTGTCACGACAACAAAGGCTAGCTCGGAGACCACTGGTCGGTCAGTGCATGCTGAGGATGAGAGTCGTTTATGGCTTCAAAGACTTAGAAATTTGCACAAGATTGAGGATGAAAGGAATGAGAGTGAATTTGAGGTCTCTATTTGGTGGGAGCTCAAAGTACGTGGATTTGGGAACACAGTTCCACGCGCACTCATTGTGAATAGTAAATTTGAAAGAAAAAAATACTAGAAAAAATCAACTGGCAATGTGCACACTGATGACTGCCCAAATTAGTGGACCGAATAAACCATAATTTTCTGAGTTAGAATAAGCCATAACTAGACCATTTTAAATCTAGTTTAAACAGTTGGAATCAAAGTGACAAATAAGTACACGGTTTAACAAAAGAGAAAGTATGTTTTTTGGTCCCTCAAGTTCCCCAAAAGTATAGACTTAGTCCCTCAAGATTTTTTGATAGACATTTCGTCCTTCAAATATCAAAACCGGGTAATTTTCTTCCAAAACCAGATTTTGACCACGTTGACCAGGTTTGACCACCATGTAATTTATGCTTCATGAATAGTAAATTCAAAACAAAATGGCAAACAATTTAAAAATATGAAATTGTTTGGCATCCAATATACTCTGGTGCTCAAGGAGCGTGCAAAATTTCATGGTTATTGGACACTTGAGGAGCTCATTGCAAAAAAAAATACTCTAAATATGCACTATGTGAACAGTGAATTCTAGAAATTCTTAAATTTGTGGGAACCAAGATGCTTGGGTGCGTGCAAAATTTTGTGGTCAAATGATATCTAAGGAGCTCTAGACAAAAAAAATAAAATTTGGCTATTTTTTTGTGAGCCAAAATTTGGTTTTTATCCATGAGCTCCTCGAATATCCAGAGATGAAAATAAAAATTGCACACGCGTTGTGCACCCGAGCATCTTGGATGCCAACATATTTCAGACTTTTTCAAATTTGTTGCTATTTTTGGAATTTACTGTTCACCAAGCATAGATTACTGATGGTCAAACCCGGTCAACCTTGATCAAAATCTAGCTTTGGACGAAACTTATGTGGTTTTAAGACTTGAAGGACCAACTTTCTACCAAAAAATCCCGAGGGACCAAGCCTATGGTTTTCGGGAAACTTGAGACCAAAAACATATTTTTCTCTTAACAAAAAACAAAAGATAGAGCATATCCAATGCACGTGCTCCCTATTGCAATAAACACTTTCTCCTTCCTATGACCCAACATCTTTATTCACGAGTGCATCGTGCATGCACACGCGCGCACATGCATGCATGCCTAAATCACTGTAGGATCGAGTTGGCGTCGACCGTTAGGACAAAAGGAATATACCATTACTACAAAATTAACATTTCTTCGTTGTGCCCCGCAAAAAAGAAAACATGTCTCGGTCTGCTCCAACCCGATCCCATAACACGGCCGGCGCTCATATTATATTAACTTAGACAGTATAGCCAGCTGTCAGGATTAGCGAATCCCGTGACAGCATTAGCTGGTGCATAATACACAGTTGTTTACTCCGCTCTAATTAACAATGTGTTTGACCTATGGGATACGTTGAGATACCGACTTGGTTACTGCATGCCTTTTACTGGCGATCGAGCGGCGAGCCACACGTGCAATGGCGCAGCTTACTGTGGAGTGTGCGTGCACAACACAAGGTCACAAGTTGCGTTAAATTTCCTCGGGAATTAAAATATTGCAGTATAGTATTAGTACACTGCGAGAAACTAGAATGCTTGGTTGTTGCATGCAACTGGTAGTTGAGAGAAACGAATGGTAGAGTATTCGTGATGTTCCATGGAGTAGGCTGTGTTGCTTGAACAACAGGGTAGGCTTTGTTGCTTCAAGAATAGGGCACCCTTGCATTCAATTATTCATTCATTAAACTAGGACAGACTCCCTCCATTTCTAAATATATGTCTTTTTATAGATTCCAATATAGACTACATACTGACGTATTTTAGAGGGTAGATTCACTCATTTTGTTTCGTATCTAGCCCATATTGGAATATCTAAAAAGACTTATTGTTACGAACGGAGGGAGTATAAGTGATTTGTACAGTTATTTTGTTGAAGCTTTGACAACTTTTTTTAGGTAGATACAACTTGTCCGTTCATGTAGTCAAACAAATATTCAGAAAGGCCTTAGAGAGAAACCATTTTTCAAACATGCCCCTGGAAGCCCCTACATACCACAACTTCGCCGTTCTCCACCACCTCGCCGAAACAACGCCAAAGAAGAAGACGAACACCCACAGTACCGGTGCCGGTGGATGAAGGAGGAATACAAACAGCCTCTTCTGTTAGGGAAGGAAAAGCGGAAGCGCAACTGTCCTTGCCATGTGGTGTTAAGTGTTAAGACTTTGTGTGAAAGATTTTTATAGAGTCTTGCTACACATAAAATGATTTTCATATGATTTACATACAACAACCATCAACTGTGTTTGTTCTAGGGCTAAGATAAAATCCTACGTAACTTCATCGGATGCAAAACAATTTTGATAATGTATATATGATCCATGCCTTTAGGTTAGATCATGAAACTATTTTTATTTTATTTTTAAAAAGAGGAATAGAAAAATACCTACATAAAAAATATATGTTTGTTATTTTCGTGGTATATTTATATGTGGATGGACAGAATACCTAGGTGACGCGGATGATTAGAACATATGAAAAAGTTCTACCAGTATATCCTCCAGCTGGCTTGATCCTAGTCATGCCTTCTTCTTGTGAATGTGGAAAATACTTGACATCATTTATTCATCTTGACACGAAACCTAAACACCATTTATGTACAGCGTGCTGCCTCGGGTGCTCTTTCAGTGGCACTAATATCCAGGTAAACTATATTGTGCATAGTGGTAGACTGATAGCTGCTTTTTGTGCTCACCACATGAAACCATCTCTATCAGTAACCGCCTCGTCAGTCTCTTCCTACCACGTCACCGAGGACCTGTAATCATGTTTCCTTTTTTTGATTGAGGGATGGAAAAGTTGTAACCAAAGAGGCATGCGGAGACAAGGAAAATGTGACGCTTCCTTTACGCAAGAGGCAGCAATGCGAAATTGTGAACCATCTCAACTAAAAAGGAGAATGTCGTGAGGAAAAAAGTGTTGTCAAACGCGATAGTACCTTTTTATACCCGGGCTCAAATGCTCCTGGTGAACAGTAAAGTTAAAAACAAACAAATCTGAATTTGTTTTGTTGCATACTTTAAGAAATGTTTGTTGTGCATGCAAAATTTCATCACGAAATCACATTGGTACAACTCGTGGCAAAAAAAAATCAGAGCTCCAACATACTTTTGGAAGTAACATTTTTAAAGCATCATTATTTTTTACCACGCCTTCCACCAATATGATTTCGTGATGGAAGTTTGCATGCAAAACAAACATTTCTTAAAGTATGCCACACTAAAAAAATCAGAATTTTTTTATTTTTTTTAATTTTGCTGTTCACATTGAGCATTTGTGCCTGGGTGTAGAAACTCCACATCCGGTCAAACGTGTTGTTTGGTATGGAGATGCAGGTTGTTGCCGCATTATTATTATTTTTTGAGTGGTGAGTTGCACAAGTTTAACCAACTTTTTTTTTTCGATCACAAGTTTAACCAACTTGAGCATGGTAGCCTTATGTAGCTGTGTATGTGACAAGGTTTTCTTTTTTGCTACCTCGGTCCTTGAATTTTAGTGACTCGGAAAAAGTTTTTTGAATTCCCTAGCTATAACTTTTCACCATATTGGTTGAGGGCATGTTCCACATGCACCCCCAGTCCAAGAAATTACCCTATTCAAGAAATTTTCATCTATATTGCCTCCATTCAATAAAAGTTGTGCCACATTTATCCTTTTAAATTTTGTAGAGTGTTCTGTCAAGCGAATCACATAAACATTATCCTGCATTTATCCTTTTAAATTTTACAGCGTGTTCTGTCAAGCGGATCACAACCATCAAGGTAAACCTAGCACACACGACGCATCATCGGGTTCCCCTCCACACCCGGTTTACTCCATGCGTATGCCCGCCCGCCCGATTCAGCCTCGGCTCCATGCATGAAGTAATTTTTGAAGTTTTACTCACTTTAATCCAATGGGATTGAAATGACACTTTTATAATGTTTCAGGCACTTTTATAATGTTTTGCTCACCTTTTCCTTTTTTCTTATTGCCTTTTTGTCTATCTTGTGAGTTACACATTTGCTTTTGCTTACTTTTAACTTTCATACTTATCGGAATTGCATATTTTATGCGTGTATACTAATTAAGGAAGATTCAATCACGTGAAGACATCCCTTTGATACATGAGATCCACAATTGCGGATACCCGACAGGAGTAAGGGCATCCCCAACGCTGACCTTCAAACCGCCCGCATCCATCCGGACTGATTTGTCCGGACCCATTCTGCCATCCAACGCGGTACCCTATCGGTGAGCAGATTAGTCCAGACGCCCGTTTTCTTGCAAACCGGAAACAAATTAGAGGGGGAGCTTTGCGAGAGTCCGGACCGCTGTCACGTAGGACTCTGACACCCCCAGGCACTCAAATCCCCCCTCCCGACCCACTTATCTTCCACTCCACCCTGCTTTCCCTTGCTTTGCATTTGTACCCTCCTCGCCTGACGCCGCCACTATATCTTTCCGGCCGCCGCCCAGGCATCGTAGGACATCCGCAACTCCCACCAACACCGCCAGTATCCTTGGACTACGATGCCATACACCCAGGACCCCTCTACGGCCAGATATCCTTCGTCCCACTACCGACGACGTCCATGGCGGACACCGCTCCCGGGAGGTGTTCGGTCAATTGCCATTGAGCTTATTTTTGAACTTCATGTTGTTTTCTAGGGTAAGCACGATGCGGGGTACTCAATGAAGGAGGATGAGTTGTTGTGAGATGCGCGGTTGACCGTATCTATGGTCTTTTTAGGCAGGAACTCAAGGGGTTTGGTCTTTTGGCAGCGCGTACATGGTTCGTTTCATGCGCGAAAGTACTTTTCACTCTACTACATGCACATCATCCATGAACGCAATGTGAGATTGTTAGGGCATCAATGATACACTATCTTCAAATCTATCATGAAGTTTTGCGGTGCGGTTGAACGAGTGGAGGCAATGTGACCATTGCGTGGGTAATCATGGAGATCTACATGTTGGTTAATTCCTCCATTCACTCGATATTTCTCTACACATCGTATAGCCTGCACGCTCTGTCGTGATGTACTACAGGACCGAGGGCGGGCCATTCACGTGCATTCGTTGTTGGATGAACCTCAAGGGGCACCTGTGTGGGACGACATGTGCCAACTGGTTATTCCAGTTGAATTTAAAATCGGTCAAATCAAAAAACTTGTTGAACATTAGGTTATCTCATTGAATATAAACTATTTTTGTACTAGAGATATTTGCATGCTATTTATGAACGAATTGTGCAATTTTCTATAATACTGAGTGTTGCAGGCTTAGTTTAAACGGACGAAATATTGTTCATCTTATGTAAATTATATCCAAACTTTTGTAATTTCATTGTGCTTAATGTAATTCGTCTGATATGTTAAAATCCGGTCTGAAATATATGCGCACACGTTTGGATGGGCGGCTCCCAACCGATCCATGAACGGATATGGTTTCTGATCTGAAGGTTAGCTTTGGAGATGCCCTAGCCTCCCTACACTTCGATCCTGCTGATCAGCAGCAACCTACTGAACTGTAGCCGTTTGTAACGAACCTCGTGGAGTTATTCCCCGAACAGCATACACATGCCATGCGGCGACCACAGAGAAATCCGTTACCATCCCGGGCTTAATTAAGATGCACTGGTACTAATTAACTGTCACTAGTCAGTAGATTTGTCACGAGTTCTTGTACGTTCCCAGCTACAGCTTGGAGTAATTAGTACTCGCTCGGGCTCCAACGATCCAGGGAACCGTGAGAGGGAGACAGTGCCACTCATGTGGTTGCTTGGTTTAGTCTTGTTAATGCTATTTGTCCTTGTTGTGTATAGTGGTTACTAGTCTGCGTGTCATTCCTTAATTATTAGTTAAGCGGTCGATTAACATGGGATTACCCAGCTGATTCCTCAGTAGACATCGCCAATTCAGTTGGAGGAAGCAGACAGAAGATCAGCATGTATCTGCCGTCTCGACTGTCATTCTATATATCAAGTGGACGGTGCCCCGCGCTTTGCCGCGGGACCTTGTTAAAATACGTATAGATAAGTGGTAGAAGACTAAAATTAATGCAAACAAATATAAAAGTGTCTTGCATGGCTTAATTACCTAAAAAGACATGCATGAGGTGGCGCCCGGTACATTTTGCATGAAGTGATTAGTAGAAAAGGTAACTTATAACTACATTCATGGCTTGGTGATGTGGCATTGTTGTATAGAGAGGAAAATTAGGTAGTGAGTTGTAGCTATTTACGAATAGAAGATATCAAGATTTGAAATTGATAACGCCAGTCTCTGTTGTCATTCTAACCCCCCACATGACACACTTGTATAGTTGTATTTTGTCGGACCCTCTTTTTTCCCGAAATGGATGCAAAAGCTTTGCTTTATCTCATTGATATCTCTATCTCTATCTATATATCTATCTATCTATATCTATATCTATATCTCTATCTGGGCGGCGTTTTGGCTCCCGGGTGCATTTGCACCCGGATGAATAGTAAAATTAAATTAAAGAAAAAAAAATCAAAATTCTGATATTTTTTTGTAGATGTTCGTATTAGTGTCGCAAGCGTGCTTGACAATTTTCATGCGAAACGGAGCAGCGGTGTTTCGTTGGTGAAAAAATAATTGGGTGTGACATTTTTGGGCTAACAATTGATGTTCAATTTTTATTTTTATTTGCACAGGCCAAAATGCTTAAACTTTTTGCCTAAAAAATTTCAAGTAGCATTTGGATGTGACAAAGAACACATAAAAATTTGGTTGGGATTTTTTTGACATTTCAAAATTCATATTCCATAGGCAGGAGCACGTGCTCCTGGGAGCCTAATTGAATTTCCATCACTTTTTTCTTCCATGTTTCACTTTTTTTTCCATCACCCTTCATCCAACCTTCACCGTATAATACTTACCAAACTTCTCATAAAAATACAAGGTATAAAGATAAATGTTTATTTACATGCATTAATATGGGCAGGTGTATCACAAGGTAACGTACTAGAATATTTATATGCCAGTGGAACCCATGGGCATTGTCTTAGTAAAAGAAAAAATACGCCCATTATTTCTAAATATAAGACGTTTTGGCATCCGACGAAAACGTGAGCGAAAACCATGCACAGTTAATTGACAAAAAACACAATAACACATCCGGCGAACGTGACTACCCACACAACTTCGTTGAAGGCACACACAAAAGAACTCCACCATAGCCACCAAGAAAAGGAACACCAGCAAGCATCATCTTTGTCATGCATCCATCCTCTGCGAGCAAACGACTCCAATTTCACCATGATTGACCATTGACGAAGCCCTCACCACGGAACCTGGATGAAGAGCACATCGATCTGTGCCAAACAGTTGGAGCCTCCTAACTAGTTAATCCTTTCTTCCACCGAAATTAATCACTTAAGTTCGTATATTGCACCAAACTTTTCCAAGTTTATAAGAAACTACAAAAGAAATTATTATTTTGCCAATGCCGATACTTTATTTCCCGCAAGAAATACCATATTTTATAAATTTGATCAAATTTGACTTAAGATGGAATACGGAGATACAAGGCATACTGAAATTTCTCAATAACCTTCACATCATAGAAAAAAATTAAAAGAAATTGATATGAACAATTTTTTTGTTAGCAGAAGAGAACCTCTGGTCTCCTCCAGAATCCTCGGCGGCACAGTCAGGAGACCTGCAAGTCAACGTCGTCACACACACAGAGTACACTGTCACACTCTCCCAATTAATCCACGATTAACCTAACCAACCACATTAAACGAGACGATTAGCTATCGATCGGATCGCCGTCCACACGCTACTCACCAAGCCACCATTCCGTTCCGCTCCGTTATATACGCGCCCGAAGCCAGCCAAGCAGCGCGCGCCCACACACGCACACGCACCCACACAAAGAGCGTGCGTGCGCGAAGAGAGCGTGCCGTTCTCGCTGCTAGCCAGCCAGCCATGGTGTCCTCGGCGTCCGGCGGCGACGGGTGCACGGCGGCGGCGGTGCGGGAGGTGGCGACGGCGCGGTTCGCGCGGCAGGTGGTGCTGGGGCGCTGGTTCATGGTGTTCGCCTGCCTGCTCATCCTCTCCGCCTCCGGGGCCACCTACATCTTCGGCCTCTACTCCAAGGTGCTCAAGTCGGCGCTGGGCTACGACCAGCAGACCCTCAACACCTTCGCCTTCTTCAAGGACCTCGGCGCCAACGTCGGCGTCCTCTCCGGCCTCATCAACGAGGTCACGCCGCCCTGGGTCGTGCTCGCCATCGGCGCCGCCATGAACCTCGTCGGCTACCTCATGATCTACCTCGCCATCGACGGCCGCACGGCCCGCCCGCCCGTCTGGCTCATGTGCGTCTACATCTGCGTCGGCGCCAACTCGCAGTCCTTCACCAACACCGGCGCGCTCGTCACCTGCGTCAAGAACTTCCCGGAGAGCCGCGGCGCCGTGCTGGGCCTGCTCAAGGGCTTCGTGGGGCTCAGCGGCGCCATCTTCACCCAGCTCTACATCGCCATCTACGGCGACGACGCCAAGTCGCTCGTGCTGCTCGTCGCGTGGCTCCCCGCCGCCGTCTGCATCGTCTTCGTCCACACGGTGCGCATCATGCCGCACCGCCCCGTCCGGCGCCGCGGCGAAGAGGAGACGGCCGCCACCACCAGCGACCCCTTCTACTGCTTCCTCTACATCTCCATGGCGCTCGCCACCTACCTGCTCGTCATGATCGTGGTGCAGAACCAGCTGGAGCTCTCGCACCCGGCCCTCGTCGTGTCCGCCACCGCGCTCATGCTCATCCTCCTCCTCCCCCTCGCCGTCGTCGTCAAGCAGGAGTACAGGATCAAGCGGGAGCTCGAGGAGTCCCTCCTCGTGCCCCCCACGGTGACCGTCGAGAAGCCAGCCGCCCAGCTGCAAATGGCCGCCAAAACAGAGACAAAAACAGAGGACGCGACGTCGGCGCCCACTGCGGCTTCGCCGTCTTCGAGCAGCTGCTTCGGGTCGTCGTGCCTAAAGGAGATGTTCAGCCCGCCGGCGCAGGGGGAGGACTACACGATCCTGCAGGCGCTGGTGAGCGTGGACATGCTGGTGCTGTTCCTGGCGACCATCTGCGGCGTGGGGGGCACGCTGACGGCGATCGACAACATGGGCCAGATCGGGCAGTCCCTGGGCTACCCGCCCAAAAGCATCAAGACCTTCATCTCCCTCATCAGCATCTGGAACTACGCCGGCCGGGTCACCGCCGGCTTCGCGTCGGAGGCGGTGCTGGCGCGCTACAAGTTCCCGCGCCCGCTCATGCTCACCCTCGTCCTGCTGCTGGCGTGCGTCGGGCACCTCCTCATCGCCTTCGGCGTGCCGCAGTCGCTCTACGCGGCGTCGGTGGTGATCGGGTTCTGCTTCGGGGCGCAGTGGCCGCTGCTCTTCGCCATCATCTCCGAGCTCTTCGGCCTCAAGTACTACTCCACGCTCTACAACTTCGGCTCCGTGGCCAGCCCCATCGGCGCCTACGCCCTCAACGTGCGCGTCGCGGGCTACCTCTACGACGTGGAGGCCGCCAGGCAGCACGGCGGCACGCTCGACGGCGCCGGCGACAAGACCTGCGTCGGCGTGCAGTGCTTCAAGCTCGCCTTCCTCATCATCACCGCCGCCACCGTGGCCGGCGCGCTCGTCTCGCTCCTGCTCGTCTGGCGCACCCGCAAGTTCTACCGCAGCGACATCTACGCCAAGTTCAGGGACGCCGCCGACGGCGAGCCACGGAAGGAGGCCGAGTCAAGTGCGGTCAACGGGAGCAAGGAGTAGCACAGTGAGCGGGTTCTTGGTTGACTGGGTCAGGTCCGGTCAACGGGGGAAGGAGCTGCAGCCTGCAGGTTAATTACTGCGGGAGCTTGACTTACTACCTAGTCTCTGAAACTTTTAGTAGTAGCCGTCTATTTTTTACTTTTTACAGACAAGTGTTGATCTTTTTTTGCTGTTGTATCATGTATGGCAGTATGGGTAGCTGTCAGTGGCATGTTGCAGAAAAGGAAGGCGACTGAATTACAGTAAGTAGCAGTAGATCGAAGGTCCCGTTGGGAGTAGGGAGCACAGCCAAGTTGACAGTGTTGTTGATTTCGACGTGTAAACTTGCTACTAAGAAGAGGCTCACGCTGCTTAATTACAGTAGCTCATTATGAAGAGAAATTGACAGGAAACTCCCGCTCGACTTATCGGTGCCGACTGTCATCAAGACAAACAGGAATGGCTAGCTTCGTCAGTAGCAAGATGAGTTTGCTTGGTCCAACGAACGTTGCTGATCTTGTTGAAAGTATCCAACAAGAAATTGGTTTCCTAAGTCCAATAATTTGTTCTTGTTGTTCTTTCGTGGAAATTACACGGCCAATTTGTCAGCAAGAATATTTTTCCCTAATCAAATAGTAGTACCCTACAACCCAGTCAAAGGCTAGTTCATTTGTTTGAGCTAAAGAGGATCAGAGGGGATCCTTAGGGTCACCAGTTTGCACCTATATCAAAAAGATGCTTCGATCATTCGACCATGGGCCTGCTTGCCGACTCGCAACCTGATGCCGAATGCATGCCCATAGTCCATGTGTTGTTTTCGTCACATATCCTCATGTGTCTCATTAATGATAGCAATGTCCTTAGCCGCCCCTGTTATCAGATGATGTGGACCTTCATCCCTCCTGTTATCCCCTGCGTGTGTCTCATGAACTTGAGGAGGTGTTATGAGCTTTGGCTCTGTCACTAACAAGGTTCTTCTGGTGACACGACACACTTAGGCCCTGTTCGGTAGTCCGCCGGCTTCAAGAAACACGAGGATCTGCGGAGCGGGTGTTTCCCCGCTCCTTTATTTTCAGCTGAAGCTACCCCCGCCCCGGGAGTGGAGTTCTTACTCTCAAGGTTATGGTTCTCTGCCGAGCACAAAAATGGCTTCTTCTTTTTCCTTGTGTACATACATACATACATTCTTCATGTCCTCCTCCCTCTCGTTCTAGGATATCCTTCACTCCCAAGTCCCAAGCTTCATCTCAGGCTCTTCCTCCTCACTAGATTCAGTACAAGCAAACTTCAGTACAACATTTTCCACCCTACCGGCGTTAGTAGATCCCGAAATGACACTGCAAATTCAAGACCCTGCATTGCGTTACACATATACTAGTAGATCATAGTTACCTTGTTGGTTTCTCAGCAGCAGCACAAGCTTCCGAAGCTTCGCTGCGCAGGGGGACGTCGGTGCACATGGTTACATTGAGCCTTGGGTTTCGCGGGTCTGGATCTTGCCTCAGGTACCCACCCGCTCAGCAGCCTGGCCTGGGTGACTTAACTAGCTCTAGGCAGAGTGATTTGAACTACACGTACGATGTGTTTTCATTCTAAATGCAATGGAACCAAGGAGAGATCCCTCGTCTTTGAAAAAATATCGACTGACCAGTGTATGAACTGTTCTAACATATTAACACAAAATACACTAATACTAAAACATATCAATATTAACACCAGCATCAAAGTTCTGATCATGGGTAAGATGCACGATATGTTCACCAAGTGAAATAAATAAATGACGCAACAACACACCAGGATATCGACTCAAGTGTGAAGGTTCCTAAAATATTACTACCACGTAACAGGCGCGTAAAACATTTACATGATTCAACACTGTCTTTGAAGTTTTTCAGTTTTTTGTATGGAGCAGTGCCATGATTAAATCAAAGGCAGGTAGGTAGATAATGACGCTTACAAAAAAAAAAAGAGTTCCGCAACTCATGAAGCTTTTGGAGCTACAGCTCATTTATGTTCACTTGCACATTTCAGCCTGGTCGTCAACCATGCACCAATCACTTTGCCTTGGCATTCTCCTGGGTAGCTTTCTGGTCCTTCGCATTCTCCTGTGCAGCTTGCTGGGGGACGGGCTGGATACGTTCATAGCGCTTCCTTGTCAGTGTCTCCCCTTTAAGAGCAGCGACGTATCTGTCATTTGTGTTCTCCTTCCTTTGTATCTCACCGAGAAACTCTGCGAGTCTCTCCCTATTGATTTGTCCCATCATCTGTTTTGTCAAGTGTTCAAAGTTAGTGGAAAAGAAATCATATGTGCAATAGATGCAAGGCTCAATAAAAGGTTAGGAGAAACACTAACGGAACACAACAAATGTGCATAATAATATTACACCTGGAGATAGAAAGAATACCGAGGAAAATATATAATAAACTTGGATGGATATCAAGTCTGCTAGGAAGCACATGTAAATTTAAAAGCTCTAAGGTGCAAATAGAAGTCAAGCACTTCTGTGCTGGCAAAGAGAGTTACTACATGCTGAGCTGCTAACTAGAAAATGTTTGGCAACATACAGTAAACATAAATTCCTTACAGATGCTTGGCAAAATGCAGCAAATATTCAACCATGGTAACCATGGAGTGGACAAGGACAATATTTAACCGGCAGCAAAACTGCTAGGGTGTGTAACTTCCTCAAAATTTATCAACCTAGATATTAGATATTCTAGGAGAATATTTACTTATTTAAGCTGCACAACTTAAAACTGGACAGATGAGATATACAAACAAGAGGCATTGAAAGGCTATCTCCCAGCACAAATGAAGTGTCAAAATGACAGTTACATATTTTAGTTCACACAGCAAACAATAATCTACTGATATGATCAAAATCGGTGGTAAAGCTAAGCACCATCTATGATTCTATTCCTTATCATTTTAGCTTCAGGAGTGATTATGGTACATGTCTACATACTTAATGTAACTAACATACCCTTTTTTTTGTAAATGTTGTGATTAAAAAGGAATAGGGGCTGTTTGGCTGGTGCCCAAATTAGGCATGCTAAAAATTGGCAGCCAAGGATATTTTGGTTCTTGCTTGGTTTGTTGTCAAAATTTTGGCTGCCTGCTGGCAGGTCAATTCTTGGTCTGGCTATTATGATTTTGAGATGAACTTCTAAAGGTTTGTTGCTCAAGCATGGCCATTGCCCTTCTGTATTTCTAAAATAGTCTTCTCGTTTTCCCTCTTCAATATTAGACAGTGTATCTCCGTTTCAAATGGGATGACCCTGTCCGAATAGCCATTACCATATTTTTCAATAATAAAGATGCCCCCGTCCAAATAGTCATCACCATGTTAGCCATCACCAGATAAGCACATATAATGTAAATTGCGAAGAGTAATGAAGGAAAAAATAACAATCACATATGCGCATTTCAACTAATAAAAGCGAAGACATATTAGGAACCAGCATTGGCCTATACACTGTCGCACGTTCACACGGCAAGGCAGCACATAAGAAGAGCAACTCACTGTGCTCCAGCATTGACACTGGCAACCACTAAATGGGCAAGAGGTGTAGGCACGCGACCCAGGATGAAGAGGAGGAAAGGGGGTGGAGGGGCACACAAATAGAGAAAGAGGAAAAAACCATCATGTGTTCAGTTCCCTATTAGACAGCCCAAAATGAATAGATGAGATCGCAAGGCTCCTGGATCAAAGGCATCAACTGCATGAGAATCCAGCTGTATGTCCGCTAATCAACAAATTATTTGACCAATTTGAATGAATCAATGTGTATATGCATGTAACTCTCTTCACAAACACACTGTTTTACCATTTAGCTCAATATGCAAGTGATGTGGAGATGTATTGGTTGGCAATATCAGAGAAGGCAGCTGCAAGGTTCTGCTGGCAGAAATGGCGCGTGAGTCCAGGCAGAGGATGACCGGGATGACAAAGACAAAGAGGGTTAGGAATCGGGTTGAGCCTGTTGGTTAGAGTCAGATAATTATAGGAGGTTCAGGCAACCACACATTGTATTTGGCTATGAGTGATAGGTCGTTTCATTCCTAATAAGCATATTAAATGAAGCTGTACAATCCTTGTATTTTAATTTATTTAGGAAAGCAATAACAATTAGGCATTCCCCCATTCTTCTCCTATCTTCTGTATTTCTGAAATGGTCTTCTAGTTTTCCCTCTTCAATATAAGAAAGTGTATCTCTGTTTCAAGTAGGATGACCCGGTGCGGATAACCATATTTTTCAATAAATGGGACATAAGATTGTAGCTAGGTAATCAGAATGAGGATGCCCCTGTCCGAATATTTATCACCATGTTTTCAATAATTGGTGCATACAGTCATAGCTATCACCAGATTAGCATACATAATGCAAATTGTAAAGAGTAATGAAGGCAATTTTTTTCAATCACATTCAGCATTCTATCGGTCTGTAGTGTTCAAGGAAACATTCATGAGTAATATATTTCCATAAACCAACAGCACACAAAGGTGACATGACGTATATTATGCATGGCATTATGCTCATTTCAATTAATAAAAATCGAAGACATATTAGGAACCATCGTTGGCCTATACAAGATTTACCGTGTGATGATCCAGTTAGCTACAGTTACACTGCAAGATTATGCTGCTACTTTGCACGAGATACAAATAATTTCTTAAGGAAATCTTCCCACTGTTAATAAGTTGAACTAGGGAACTGCTATTGCGCGGCTAACCAGTTGGATGAAGGCTCCCTTCTTGGGAAACTTTCACATCAAATCTAAACTTTCAACTCAACGTCAGAGCACATTCAACTTGAATCCCCTACTTCAAACATAATTTTTAAGTCTCCCAAGTCATGTTATTCAAATAGCAAAGTAACAAACAAAAACTTAAACTCACCCTAACACATGCACCCACTATAACTTGATTTATGGGCGTTCACTTGTGGCAGCATAGTGCGCACAGGTATATCTCCCAAACGCACAGCAAGGCAGCACATAAGAAAAGCAACTCACTGTGCTCCAGTATTGACACTGGCAGCCACTACATGGGTGGAAGGTGTAAGCAAGCAACCTAGGATGAAGAGGAGGAAATGGGGTGGAGGGGCACACAAATAGGGAGAAAGAGGAAAAAGAATCATGTGTTCAGTTCGCTATTAGAAAGCCCAAAACGAGCAGATGAGATCACAAGGCTCCAGAACCAAAGGCATCAACTGCACACAGCACATTCGGCATTCTCTGTCTGTAGTGTCCAAGATAACATTCGTGAGTGATACATTTCTATAAGCCAACAGCACACAAAGGTGAAATGATGCATACTATGATGACATTATGCACATTTCAACTGATAAAAAGCGAAGATATATTAGGAACCATCATTGGCCTATCCAAGAGATCGTGTAATGACTCATAGGTAGAAGACATCAGGAAGTCTTAGCTGCAGTTTCACTACAAGATTACGCTGCTACTTGCACAAGAGACAGATAATTTCTCAAGGGAAATCTTTTCACTCTTAATAAGTTGAACTAGGGAACTCCTATTGCACGGCTAACCAGTTGGATTTAAAGGGCCCCTTCCCTTTCTTCAGCTCATCAACTTGGGAAACTTTCACATCAAATCTAAACTTTGAACTCAACATCAGAACACTTTCAACTTGTATCCCCTAATTCAAACTTAATTTTAAGTCATCCAAGTCATGTTATTCAAATAGCAAATTAACAAAAAAAAAACTTTTAACTCAGCCTAACGCATGGACACCCACTATAACTTGATCTATAGACATTCACTTGTGACAGCATAGTGCACACAGGTATATCCCACGAACACAGGGCAAGGCAGCAGCAGCAGCACATAAGAAAAGGCAACTCATTGGGCAGATGAGATCAGAAGACTCCTGAATCAAAGGCATCAACTGCATGAGAATACAGCTGGATATCCCCTAATTAGCAAATTATTGGACCAAAAACTGAAAGGATCAATATGTATATGCATGGAACTCTCTTCACAAACACACTGTTTTACCGTTTAGCTCAAATCAATGCACATGTGCTGTGGACATGTATTGGTTGGCAATATCAGAGAAGCAGCTGCAAGGTTCTGCTAGCAGAAATAGCGCATGAGTCCAGGCAGAGAATGACTGGGATGACAAAGAGGGTTAGGAATCGGATTGAGCCTGTTGGTTAGAGTCAGATAACTATAGAAGTACAGTCAACCCCACATTGTATTAGGCTAGGAGTGAAAGGTTGATTTCATATCTAAAAACATTAAATGGCGCTGTACAATCCTTGCAATTGTAGTTTATTCAGAAAAGCAACAACAATAACCTATTCAACAATAACCTTCAGAAATCCAACCCAAAATCATATCCCCTTTGTAAGTCCCATCCTACTCGTCTGGACAAATCCAGCAAGGCGCACAATCTGCTAAACGATGAGGGGCTCAAAATCATATATATCCCCTTTCTGGTCACATTCTTCTGGACAAATCAAGCACGGCGCGCGATCTGCTAAACGATGAGGGGGAGGGGGGAGATGCACGGACCGTGGTCTCTGGTCGGGCGTTGGAGCGGAGGTGGGCCTCGAGCTTGTCGTTGCGGGAGCTGGTGAGCTGCATGACGCCGTAGCCGACGACGCCGGGGACGACGCCGCAGAGCGCGGCGAAGGTGAAGAAGAAGGGCTTGGAGTCCCGCGTCCGCCCCACCAGCCACCGCCACGCCGGGCTCTTCTCCCACAGGATCGACATCTCCCCCTGCCCCCCTCGCCCTCTCCCTCCCTCGCCGCCTTCTCGAGTCCTGCCCCGCTTCTTTCAGAGTTCTAGGATTTGCTCTCTCTTTCTCTAGTCCAAGGGGAACAGCCTTCTTTTTTTCTCAAGAAGAAGGAAACTTCTCCCATTGGGTTCGTAAGCCGATAGAGGGCTTTCAGTCGGCTGAAATTGGAATGGGCCGACGGTGTCCATTGGACGTCCAGCCCAATTACCGTACAAGTTGAAACGGAGTTGCACATGTGTCCTTTTATTACCCCTCATATTTTCTTTACATGTGTCCTTTTATTTTCTTCTTCCAAATAAACTCATACTACCAACCCCTAAAGGAAAAACTCATATCGTAACTTAGCTAAAATTTTCTAAATCATGCCATTTTAAATGATGTTATTGTGTTCTAGTGCACATTTGGATTTTCATTTGTTTATTTCGAGGCAAATCGAGTATTTACATGGGGTGGACCATGCTGCTCAATGGAACAAAAAAAATCAGCCATAGCTAAATCCATTGCGCAAAGGCTATATCTCACTTATTGGATGATATATCCTGCGTTCCCGATAGCGTGACTCCTCCTAGACCAGGCCCAATAGCAGTGCTTGAAAGATTTTCTTGGTTTACTCATAGATTTTTTCAGCTATTTTTTTTATTTTTCGGCTAATTTCGGAGTTGTTTTTCATCATTTTTTTTGTTTTTAGGTTATTGTTTCTTCCCCTTTTTATTTATTTTTATATTTTTCTTTACCTCTGTTCATTTTTTGAGTGGTCTTTAGCTTTTTTTAATTACTCTTTTCTTCTTTTATGCTTAACTTTTCTTTATACCTCATCGTAAAATAAAAGTATTCTTAAGAGCTATATGAACATATTTCAAAATGTACATGAATATTTTTTTCAAGTACTTGGTTTTCTTAAGTGAACACTTCTTTAGAAATTTTGAACAGTGCAAACATTTTCATTAAATTAAGTGAACAATTTTTCAACTATCTGAGTACACGAATATTCGTTTTCCTAATTTTTTTGTTTATATTTATTTTTATAATTAAAATAATTTTATAAACAGATGAAATTTGTGAAATGAACCATGAATATTTTTAAAATACATATTAATCTTTTTAAATACGTCATGATCTTTTCTAAATATTGTCTAAATTTTTTAAATACACTATGAATACTTTAGTAATTACCATATGAACCTTTTAAATACACAATTATTTTTAAAAATACACAATAAAGAATCTTTAATACACGACCGATATTTTAGCAACAAATCTAATAAATCTAACTGTAGTGGTTGGTGTTTTGATTTTTTTTGGAAAGGGAGTGTGTGCGAGTTGTCTATTTCAAGAATAGATTGGATCTATCCGGCTGCACTTTATAATATTAAACATTTTTGGTAAAACCTGGTGAGCTTTTTATTAATGCACAATGAACTTTCTTTAAATTATTTAAATGGATTATTTTCTAAATGTATAATTGTTGGAATATTTTGAAATACATATAAGGGGGAAACAAAAAATCAAAAAGGGAATACAGTAAAAACATGAAAACCATCAATAACAAGCTCAAACAATGTAATGGGCCGGCCCACCCACGCGAACGTGGTTGAGCGCCATGTCACACTTACTGGAGGCCAGAATGATGCTAAAAAAACAGGAGGCCAGAATGGTACATGGGCGAATGGGACATGGTCTAGGCCAGAATGGGATAACCCATTCCTATTCTTAAGCATTGACTAGTACTTTGGTACTGGAGGATAATTTGCTAGTATCACTGAACAAACAGCTCAGAATATTGTGGTGCCCACAATCAATAATAGATATGCCAAGCTAGCAATAACTTGACCTACTTTTCCAAACTAACAACTTAGATGCTCAAAGGTGGAATCATACGCCTAACATTCATCTAGTGGGAAGGGCATGAGGATGCGACATATCCATCCGGTAAAGAATTATAGCAAATATAAGCTGTTAAATTGCGAGATTATAATGGTATAGAGTGCCTTTTATAAATTAAATTAAAGACTTTAGACTTTAGAGCCATCGTACAGTTTCAGATTTATAATACAATTTTTAATCTTTTCCCTATATGTGGGACCCACTTGTCAGTGGTTTATCTCACTTTTTATCTTCTAAAAACCCTAGTGAAAGCCAGCCATTCACATCCCGCCCGGGCTCACCAGCCGTTGTCTCTCCCCCTCAAGCTTGTGTCATGCACGACCTCTAGATCCATCGCCGCACCCTCCCCCGCTCTCCTCCACCATCACCATCCCCCAATTTGACAGCCCCATTCCCAATCCCGCTCCATCCGCATACATGGCACGGTAGCTGCAATGTAAACAATTTTCTTCCGGGGGTTCTCGCTCCAACGGTACTCCACTGCCGTTGGTCGATGGAGGCACGTTGGAAGTGTTCGCAATATTGACTGTTATCTCAGATGGTTGAGGATGAGGATGGACCAGGTTTTTCTTAGTATACACGATGCTTGGCTCGGTGTCATTATCCAAACTCCTCAAGAGTGGTGGCATTCGGTCAGAGCGTTGATAATCTTGGGGAGCGTCCCTACCGATGGTCATTTGGCATTGTCTTTGTTTCATCTCGAACCTCACTTACTGTCTCCAAAAAAATTGACCTGAATGGTGATTGTTAGGTGTCGGTTGTTGCTAGTTTTTCTTTTCTGCGTTGTTTCAATTGATTGTGTTCCTAATTCTATGTGTTATGCTAGTAAAGGAAGAAATAAAATAGAAACCCTCCCGTGGTAAAATCGGGAATTGATTGTGTTCCTAATTTTTGGTGTCACAAGGAACTCTCCAAGAGAAGGACCATGGCACCTATGGTTACGGGGTGAAGGGACTATAGCATGAAACATAATTCATCAAAATCAAGAGTTCACAAAACATGAAAAATATGAACGAAATCCAAGTGTTCTAACCTATAAAAAAACTACTACCATACGAGCTAAGACTCGTCAAAATCTTGATTTTTTTTTGTTTTTGTTTGCCATCTCTTTCGATTTTACTGTTCATCATGATGGTGGAGTCGTAGTGGTGCACGAGGACGATGCAAGCTGAGTCCAATCCTCGGCGGAATCAAAGTCAACCATGGTGAACTCCGTGTTGCCCGAGCCGCAAGAAGATCGATGCGCGGGAGTGGGAACACCCGAATCTCCATCAGATCCTACCGGCACTTCACTCGCTTCTCTCACCGTTGCATGCATCTACTCCAGACTCTCCTTAATGATCGCAATGTCCTTAGCCATCCCTACTACCATGCCAAAGATCGTGTCGATCTTCGCCTCTGTAGTCAATGTGGTGCTCTCAGGAGCAGGAGGAAGTGCAGGAGCTCTGGCTTTAACATCAACCCTCTCTGTCAAGTCCCTATGCTCCATGGCAGCAGGTTTTGTCTGAGGTGTGACACCCTTAGAATCAGTGACCTCTGATCCCCGCGTGTCCTTCCCACTAGGCTTGTAGTCGTCGATTTTCTCCGTGTTTTCCTTGACCCCATTCTCCATATTACCCTCCTTCCCATTCAAGGCCATCTTCTCTGTGTACCCTTCACCTGCTAACTCCCTCTTAGGATCTTCCTTATCATTAGATTCAGCATAAGTATGAACCATGGAAGATGGCTCCCCGCTCCCTCACCCCAGAAGATGGCTCCCCGCTCCCGCGGGCCTGGCGGAAGCGACCCCACGTCGCCGCCCGGTGACCCCTCGTCGCCGCTCCCCCAAGGGACGGCCATCGTCTTCTCCTGCGCCCTTGGAAGCCTCTCCGTCCTCCCCTCCGGTGCGACCTCCGCGTCGCTCTCCCTCCCCTGGCGCGTCCCCCGCGCGCCTCCGGCCTCCGCCTGCTCAGAGGGGCACCCCGTCGTCGTCCCAGCGCCTTCCCCAACGCCCCTGCCTCGCTCCACCGCCACGCTCGCCCCGCGCAATGATGGCTTCGACGCCCTGCTGCGCGGCATCCGGCGGGGGGATCCCGGCCACGTCGAGTTCAGAAAACCAGGTGCGGCGTTCCTCGACTCGGTCATGCTCAACTTTCACACCATGGTTGCTTCGCCCCTTGCTCGGTTGTTTCCGGTAGACTCTTGCCGTTTCTGGATCACTCCGGCAACACCGTCCCCCCGCATGAACTCTTTCTTCGTCAAGAACGCTCTGAATTTCTTGCTTACGGACGCCCCCGACGGCTTCTCCGTGGCCGCTGATGGCGTCGGCTGCTTCTGCTCCCTGGCTGCGTCTCCGGACGTCGCCAACTTCATTGTCGCCACGGCGTGCTTGCGCCTCGGCCGGACGGAGATGCTCCTTCACCGCCGCAGGGCGGACGCGGTTGCCTCAGCTGCGCATGCCCACATGCAGGTGGGCCCGGCCCCCACCGTTGACGTGGACCTTGCGCGTGCCCCGATTCCTGCCCCGATCCCCTCGCCCTTGCATGCGTCCAATCCCCCCCCCCCCGATCCCTTCCGGTCAGCGCGCCCTAGAAGCCGCGCCCTCCATCCTGCGTGTGCGTCCTGACAGCCCATCCCCTCCCGCCTTATCCCCTGCCCTCCTGGCGCCCGGACGCGTCGTGCGCGGCGCCCCCATGCTTCTCCCCCCGCCCCGTCTTCTCCTACCTCGCCCCCTGCTCTCTCTCTCTTCTTCCCGCCCCTCCTCCTGACCCGTCTCCCTCACCCCAGAATCTCGCCCTCCCTCCCGGCCAGTCTCCCCTAGCCACTCCCCCTCTCCTTCGCGAATCCGGCTGCCCGGCGATGGCCTCTGCGGCACCGCGCGCCCATGCCCCGCTTCTTCGGCCCCCGCGCGCCCATGCCCCGCTTCTCCGGCCCCTCTCTCCCCCATGGCTCGCCCTCCCTGCCTCGTTCCTATAAAGAGGCGCTGCTCTCCCCTGCAGCTCCTCCACACAGCCTTCGGCACATCCTAGACTTCCTCCCCTCGCCGGTTAAGAAACTGTGCCACAAGTGCTATTCCTCGGCTCACCTCGTCCGAGATTGCCGTGACCCCGTGCGGTGCCGTGACTGCGGTCGTTCCGGCCACATCAGCTCGCAATGTAAGTTTGATCCCCTTGTGCTCATCCCTTCTTCCCCCACCTCCACTCTCCTTGTCTCACCTCCCCGGTACTCATCTCCGCCGTCGTCCCCTTCCAGGCTCTCCGACGTGCTCTCCCACTCCCCTTCCACCCGGTCCCGCTCCACCTCCCCCGTCCGCTCCCCTCCCCGTGAGCACTGGATGACCCGGTACTACAGGGAGGTCGAGGCCGAGCGTAGCATGCCCTTCTTCTCACGCCCCCCGACTCCGTTCCCCCGCGGCGCTCCCTCCTCCTCCGGCGCGAGCTCCACCGACACTCCGATGGAGCCGGCGGCTGCCGGGGGCCCCAACCCTACGGCCGGCAGCTCCGCTGGCGCTCATGAGCCGGCTGCGCGATGCCGCCCGGAGTACGCCGAGTGCTTCATGCCCATGGTGGACATGGCGCACTCCCGCTGCTTCGCCTATGCCCTCGTCGACCCACCATCGCCAAGCCCGGCGGACCTCCTGCGTCGGGCGTTTGAGCAGCGTGCCGGCAACCCTCCGGTGCGCCTGGCGCCGTCCCACTACGGCGCCTTGATGGTGATCTTCTCCTCGGAGCCCGCTCGAGAGTTCGCCATTCGTGAGTTCTTCCCGCTCCCCTTCGACGGCCACGTCATCCTCCTCGAGCGGCCGGAGAACGGTGAGAACCGCTTCGGCTGGGAGTACACGTGCTTCGCGCAACTCTCGGCCACCGGCTTCCCCCTCGAGCATTGGCATGAGGCCGGCATCCGCAATGCCTTCCGCTCCATCGGCAACGTCTGCTGCATCGACCCCCTCTGCCTCAACGAGCTGGACTTCTCCGCAGTCCGCCTCGTCATCCGCCTGGAGCACGAGGACGACGTCCCGCACGCGCTGCTTCTCCGCAACTACCACGGCGACCTCTCTACGGACGTGTCCATCCGCCGGGTCCGCTCCTGGACCGTGGCCGAGGATGGCTCCTCCGTCTCCTCCCACCACTTCGAGCCGTACGGCGGCTCGCCTCCACCCTCTCCGCGCGTGCGCCGCTCCTCGGCTATGGACGACATCGACACCGAGAGCCTCAGCGGGTTCGGGTCCCTCTCGCTTGAGGCGGCCCCCTTTGCTCCCGCGCCCCCGGCCGGCGCTTCGGGCGGCCAGGACAGCCCCGCCCTGGCTCGCCTCCGGTGCGAGATCGGCCGTCGCCTCTCGTGCCTTCTGACGGAGCCCTTCCCCACCTGCTGGTGCTCCCTCCTCCCGCCGGCCACGGCCCTCGTCCCGGAGTGCGAGGCCGAGTCCGAGGCTGCGTCTGACTCCTCCCTCTCCTCTGGGGTGGTCTTCGCCGCGGCTGATGCAGAGGCTCCTCTCCTGGCGCCTTCCGACCTCTGCAACGACGAGCACGAGCACGCCGCGCGCAAGCGCCGCGGCCTCCGCCAACACGCCGTCGACTCCGAGTTCGTGGAGGGGCGTCGCAGCCTGCGCCTTGCTGGGAAGGAGCCGGCCGCCTACGTGAAGATGCTTGAGCGGGCCAAAGCGGTGAAGGCGGCGCGGTTCGACTCCTCCAAGGGCTCTCCGCGTCTCCGTGCTGCTATCAGGGCTGCGGGCATCGGCGAGGACGATGGCGTCGTTCCTCCCATGCCTCTTCGTCTGCTCCAGGAGCTGGGTGCTCCCTGCGGTGTGGACCCTGATGCTCTTGCAGCCGGGGCCCGCGCTGAGGTGGCTGCCCGCGCCCCATGATCTGCATGCAACTCCCCGGGGCCCCTGCTCTCCATCGGCGTTTTTCTCCTGCTGGGCCCCCTGCATGTGTCTTTCCTCCCCTGCTCCCTTTTAGTTCCACAGGCTTGCCGTGCTCCCGTCCGTGGATCCCGACGAGGGGTTGTCGGAGCGCGTTATCCTCTCTTCTTTTTTCTTTTCCCCCCGTGGGGTATGTAATGGCCTTAGGCCCACTTGTTATTCCAATCAAGCCTGTGATGTGTGTTTTCTTCTCTTTGCGCCTGGAGACTTGTGATTCCCATGATTAGCCCGTTTTCCCTCTGTACGTGGAATGTGCGTGGCCTTGGCACTGCATGCAAGTGCCGCGACGTACGCGTGGATATCGACGCCATGCAGCCCTCCTTCCTCGCTCTTCAAGAAACTAAACTTGTAGCCCCGGACTCACGCAAATCTGACTCCTTCCTCCCAAATGCGTTGCGCTCGTTCCTCCTGGCTAACGCGGTCGGCTCGTCAGGTGGGCTTTGCACTGCTTGGGACTCCCGCGTCTTCTCCATCGCTAGTAACCTTTGCTCCCCTCGCGTGCTCTCTGTTGACTTGAATCTCTGTCACGACAATTCCCTTGTCCGCATCACGAATGTTTACGCTCCCTGCGACCACGCGTCCAAGCCCGCCTTCCTTGCCGAGCTCTCCGGCCATGCCCCCGGTGACGCCATCCCACGGGCCGTTTTGGGCGACTTCAATCTTACTCGTTCTCCCGAAGACCGCAACAATGCTAATTTCTGCCGGACCGAGGCCGCACTCTTTAATGACTTCATCAATGAGCTCTCTCTAATTGACCTCCCCCTCCGCGACCGTCTTTACACGTGGTCCAACCGCCAGTCCTCCCCAATCCTTGCTCGGCTCGACCGGGTCCTTGTCAACGTGTCGTGGGATGCTAGGTTTCCCACTTCCACCCTCTCATCCTTCACCCGCTCTACGTCCGACCACGTCCCCCTGGTTGCGTCGATCTCTTCCTCCGCCCCCAAAACCCGCATCTTTCGCTATGAGAAGGCTTGGGCGCTGCACCCATTGTTCTGCTCTGCGGTCGTTGTAGCTTGGGCCTCCGCTTTTCGGCCGGATCCTACTGCTCGACTCGTTGCTCGTCTTCGTCAAGTTAGGCTTTGTTGTAAACGCTGGACGAGACGGGCGGCGCCTGCTTCCCGCCGTGAGCAGGACTGCCGCGTGCTCGTTGGCTTCCTTGATCGCGTTGAAGAGCTGCGCCCCCTCTCTTCCCTCGAGTGTCTCCTCCCAACTCTCACTATCGACGCCCTGCACCTCTCCATCAAAGAGCGGGTCCTGTACTGGAAGCTCCGTGCCAAAGTTCGCTTTGCCGTGGATGGGGACGAGAATACTGGCTTCTTTCACGCCTCCGCCTCCTCACGTTTCCGGCGAAACTGTATCCCCGTCCTTTCTGTCAACGGGATCGACCTCCATTCTCATGAGGACAAAGCTGCTGCCCTCCGGACCTTCTACAAGGATCTCCTGGGTACGGCGCCAGCCTGCTGCTGGAGTTTTTCCCTCTCGGACCTCTACCCCGACTCGACTCCGCTCCCCGGTGACCTCACGGCCCCCTTCTCCCCGGACGAGATCCGTCGGGCCTTTCTCGACATGAACCGTCTCTCCAGCCCCGGACCGGATGGTTTCGGCCCCTCTTTCTACGCTTCGTTCTGGGATACTGTCGTTGCGGATGTCGAAGGGGTCTTCCATGACTTCTATGACGGTACTCTCGATCTCACCCACATAAACCGAGCCTTCCTCGTCCTTCTTCCTAAGTTTGAGGTAGCTCGCCCGCCGTCTGATTTCCGCCCCATCTCCCTGCAAAACTGCATCATGAAGGCCATCACCAAAGCGTTGTGCTCCCGTTTGCAGCGATACATTCACTCTCTAGTTGACCCCGATCAGACCGGGTTCCTCCATGGCCGCCGCATCTCTGAGAATATTGTCTACGCTGCTGACCTTCTTCGCGTTTGCCACACCCGGCGAGCTCCTACTGTGGTGTTTAAAATCGATTTCCGGAAGGCGTTCGACTCCGTCAACTGGGCCAGCCTCCTTGCCGTCCTCTCGGCTCGGGGTTTTGACTCTAAGTGGTGCGGTTGGATTCGCGCTATTTTGTCTACCGGTCACACCTCGGTTCTCCTGAATAATGTTCCTGGGGACTGGATCCTTTGTCGCAACGGCCTGCGTCAGGGAGACGCGCTCTCCCCCTACCTTTTTATTATCATTGCGGATGTCCTTCAACGTCTCATTCGCCGTGCTTCCGACGAGGGGCGGCTCGCCCACCCCATTGACCCTTCCCTCCCGTGCCCCGTTCTGCAATACGCCGACGATACCCTTATCCTCTGCCGCGCTGACATTCCCTCGGTTACCCACCTCAAAACCTTGCTGGACGCTTTTGCCCTCGCTACCGGACTCGCCATAAACTTCCACAAATCTGGGTTCATCCCGATGCACTGCAGTGGTGAACTGTCGGCGGCCTTGGCTGGGATCCTGGGCTGCCCTATCTCTTCTTTTCCTCAACCCTACTTAGGACTCCCCCTGTCTCCCCATAAGCTCCCCATCTCCGCCTATGACCCCCTCATCCGTTCTTTCGACCGTTACCTTTCGGGCTGGCGTGCCCTGCTCCTTTCCTCTGGTGGCCGAATGGTACTTTATAATGCCGTCCTTAATAACCTCTCTACTTATTTTATGTGCTCCTATCTGCTTCCCTCTGGTGTGATTGAGATGATCGACTGTAGACGTCGTGCCTTTTTTTGGACCGGCAAGGATACGTGCTCTGGCGCTCGCTGTCTTGTTGCTTGGGATAATGTGTGTGCAGATGTGCAGGAGGGTGGCTTCGGGATCCGCAAAATACAAACGTAGTTGACTTCGCTGCCATGTCAGCCTTGACGAGTGGGTCCCGCCTGTCATAAACACATTTAAATCGTCTAAACTGGTCATTATTCAAAAGTGGTAGTTTTTAGTCACAAAATTAAAAAAAATTGGTAGTTATCAGTCACTTTTTTGAATGTGGTAGTTCAGTGGGACGGGAACCCCTAATATGGTAGTTTTTTGTCAAATACTCGGATAGAACGGAACGAGCCGGTAGCCGTCTGATGTGCGTCGCCCGGACACGATTCTCTCTGGCTGTTTCAGTCAGTACTACAGTAGTACATGTGCGCGTTGCGGCGCCCGTCCACATTAACAGAAGTACAAAAAAGCATTTGAGAATATTTAGACGTTTCAACAATCTGAGAATATTTGAATGGCTCAAACTTACGATGTTGGAAGTGGATGCTTGCATGCATAAGAGGTGAGAGTTTTGAACTGAAGAACCTATGGTTTGATGCGGTCGTCGGTGATGTACAAAGACTCGTGTTGGAGTATGCACATAATTGGTGTGTTTAAAAAAACACAGTACAATCAAAGTCGCTCATATACACAAGCATACACTCATTCATATGAACGCACACATCAACACACGTACATTATGCCCGTATGAGCACTTCCGAGAGACTTAGTCGGCAAAGCATCTTGAGATTGACGAAGTCATCACAGACACCTCGTAGTCGACGCGAACGTCTCCTCCCACTAAACGGACATCGCTGGAAAGTCTGAAATAAATCCAGAAAAATGTGAGCATCGATGTCAAATCTAGACTTAAACTCTGATGGACTGGTGATACCACTAACCTCCTAACCACCTAATCACAGATTCGTTCGCACATAATTGGTGGGCTTGAAGACTCAAACTCTTGGATTGTTTCTTTCCATGTGTTTATGAGCATGTATTAGGCCAGTGGCTGTTATTTTTGCAGGCTAGATGATTCAGAATCTTCTCTCAATTACTATTGGACTTGAAGGAGGACAATGGCAAGCTGAGGCCTTCGGTGAAGGAGATGCGAAATGCAAATGTGAGATTTGCTAAAGCAAATGCTTCATGAGAAGAATGCTAAATGGAGGCAATACAGGTGGCATCGTTCCCGTTCGCCTCGACCTCCCTTCTCTCCCTCATGTACTCTCTGTCACCGGCGTACCTAGCACCCCGTGCTCCTCACAGTCGCCCAAGGTTAGCGGCGACCGTAGCGCCTCACAGCCCCCGGACCAATGTGTGGACATGGACGGTGATGACAAGCAGCTCGTCAAGGGTACGCCTGCATTGTTTGAGAGAATGCCTTGGAGAGATGAGTGGAGTGGATGGAGGAGATAGAGACTGCTAACGGGCAAACATAACAATCAGCCTGGCGGGTGAGCCACCCTTTTCATAATCGTGGTTATTTCGGATGAAATGGCACCTATCAGAAAGTGGTAGTTATTTGCAAAAAATTAGAACAAAAGCGGTAGTTTTCTTTTTGCGTAAAAAAAATGCTAGTTCTACAGGGCACAAACCTCAAATGTTGTACTCCCTCCGATCCATATGACTTGTCCATGTTTAAATACAACTTTAGCATATATACATAACGTTACCCTAAATGCGAGGGTACTTTGGAGATCAAGAGGCGGCATTGACCTTTGTTCATGGCGCGCAGACGGCGGGTGGACGAGGAAGATCGCGCCGATATGCCTAAGCCGCAAAAATGCTAGACCTACGTACGACCTATGTAAAGTTACGTAACTTGCCTTAACTTATCTCTTCTGCCACCTAATCAGTTACGTTAATTACATAGAAATCCTTACGTAGGTGTAGCATTACTGCCTAAGCCGTAAGGATCTGAGTTCTTTCTATAAGGGTTATTACGTAAGGCTTGAACGACTTTAATATATGGCCTTGACTTTGTGGGGGAAAAGAAACAGTAGGGAATGTGTGCGGCAGCAATCTGAATTAACTTGCGATAGATTTGGGTATCCGACGACATGGATGGGCTCAATTAATTGTGGAAGAGAAAACGCACGGTCGCGCGTCCGTCTCACTTCCCGCCCTACGCGCCGCGCTCCATGAATAGTCGGCCAGAGGTGCATGGTGACGCGGCAGGCAGGTTGGCGTCAATTTCAGTTCCACCCGACTCCATGGCGACGAAACAGCACCTCGCCGGCTCGCAGCCGTACCTCCATATATCTCTCGCTCCTTCCAGCTGCAGCTCGTACGATCTCGGTCTCGGTCTCCCCCTTCTCTTCTCCTGCTACTCCACCAAGCCTCCCGGGCGCTCTCTACCGGTCTAGCCAGCAGCAGCCACTGGTGACTTGTCCCGCCCGCCTATCTCTCTCTCAAATTTCGGCAATCAGTCCGGCTTATCGATCGAGGAGGCCCGGCGGCGGCATACATGGATCGCGGTGCTGATGAGCAGAACGGCGGCGACGCGACGGAGTGGAAGAAGGTGGCCGAGCTGAGGCCTGAGGGCCGTGGTCGAGGCCCAGGACCCCGCTGCCAAGGTACGTACCATCTCCTTCCTGCTCAGTCCTCACCAACTTGCCCGCGATCGAGTAGCTTCTTGGTTCAGTTGCCTCCCATAGCATGCAGCTCACACGCACCTCGGTTCACAGAACTCGTTTCCTCTCATGGCAATCAGCCAATTCAGCCTTGCACACACACACACACACACACACACACACACACACACACACTGATGAGATCACAGCTCTCCTTGTGTTGCAACTTCGAGTACGTAGTACATGGCTAACCAACGGACAACGAGCCACTAGAAGTATTCAGGTTAGGAGACACGTAGATACACGTGTTGACACCAGGTTTTATCTGATCCACACTGCTGGTCAAGTCGATCCGCGAGTGGTTGCCGGTCGCTTTTGGCGTTGATGGCGTGAGACAGGACCAGCTACTGCCATGTGCCATCCGTCCTATCTTCGGTCCGAGCTAGCTAGCCAGACGTTGACACATACTACGGTTAACCGTAACAGAGCAAATCTTTGGGGCCTCCTCTCATCTAGTTCATATGATAGGAACACCGTATGAATAAAAAATACAAGTTTTGGAGTGGTTGGGCTTTTTTAGAACCGTTCGTTGATGTCGATCTAACGGTAGACAAATACGAAGTACTGGGTAGTACTCCGATGAAAGTACGCGAAAGTACTAAAACGAGTGGGGCCGGTACTCGTGACAAGGTGGGGACGCGTTTTAATATAGGGGCAGTTTAGTCCTAGGAAAATTTGCACGCGCCGCCCCTCTCGTCGAATGCAAAACCGCCGCCATGGTGCTACACCTTCCACAATTACTCATCGACGGCCATCTCCGCCCTCTCCTCCAAGTCCACCGCAGTCATCTCCTCCTTCTCGCCGCTGCAACTTCTCTCCACTCAGGCAAACCCCCCCCCACCCACCCCCACCCCCTCTTCCATCGAAGCAAGAATCGGTAGATCGAGCTGATGGCCGGCGGCGAGAACACCGACTTCGTGCAGATCGCCGGCGGCGACCAGGTCAAGTTGGCCAGGTTGAGGGAGATCCATTCTTGGTTTGACAACACAAGGCAGATGAGCTGGACGGCAATGGCCACTTTCAAGAATTTGACGAAGAAGGAGAAGGCAAAGCTTTGCCCCCCGCCCGCACAACCGATTCACAAGATCGAGATCCTCCTCTGGGCGATGGAGCAGGCCAATTCGTCCAGCAAGTGGACCAGGCGGAGGTGGTGGGCGTTCAGATCCAGGGTAGAGCATCCACTGGATCAGGAACCCACCGTGCATGAGGTGCCGTTGCAGATTGTGCAGCCTCCAACCGAGTCATCGGAGACTCCGAAGCACAAGATGAGGAGGACAGTGGTCGCGACCTCGCTTCCCCATCGTTCTCCACGCTTCCCTCGCCGCTCTCCTCGTCTGAACGGCGGCGGTAGCTATGTTTAGAGTAAGCTTCCCCACTCCTCATCTTCCTACTGCTCGTGCTTACATCGTGGTGATACTGATCGTAATAGCTCAAAGAGGGAATGCTATATGGCATTTTAATCTCAATGAATTGCATGAATATTTGAGTACATGGATTTGGAGGATGATTATGATGTATGTGAACCCTAGGCATCATATGAACCCTAGGAAAAATTAGTAACGTTCTAGTGATAGACACTGAAATATTTCGGTACACACCGGTAGGCACTGAAATATTTTGGTACTGCCCTAGGCAAAATTTGTAATGTTGTACCCTAGGCAAAATTTGTAATGTTGTAGTGGTGGACACTGAAATATTTTGGTACACACCGTAGGCACTGAAATATTTCGGTACTGCCCTAGGCAAAATTTGTAATGTTGTAGTGGTAGACACTGAAATATTTCGGTACACACCGGTAGGCAATGAAATATTTCGTTACTACAATTTCAGTACACACCGATGCACACTGAATTATTTCAGTAATGCAGGTTCAGTACACAGTGAAATATTTCAGTATTGCAAATTCTATACAAAGTTGGCATTTTGTCATTTATTTGTGAATTAATCCATGCATCATATGTCCTAACTTTGTACATGAGTTTGGGTCAATTTCATGTCTATTTATTGTTAAAATTATTGTCATGCCATGAAACACAAGACAAGTCACTGACCCAAGCTTGCAAAGATGCCATATCAATGTTGCTGATATGAATATGCATGTTTTCACCAAATGTTGTGTCTGAATTAGAACTGAGCATTTTTTCTTGATGGTATCCATGGATCTAGAACTCCTATGAATTTGCTCATGTTGGATGTTTTGTTCTCCATCATTTGTACTAGCATTCCGTGCGATTAGATGCCATGACAAGACCCCTGGCAAATTTATTTTCTTGCCTCCAACATCCCATGTGTGTTTTGCAGGAAAAAACCTGGAGTTCACCAGGCTGGCTGAAGTTGTGAGGCTGGGAGGCTGATGGTGCTGCTACTGGCTGATCCTTCTTCTTTCAGCTTTTGTTCGTCCTTTCTCAAGCCGTTGGACCAGGGCTACTTCTCTATGTGCTGTTAATGTATTAAGTAGTTCCTTCGAATTTGTAGTATTAGTTAGTTTGAATGTGGAAGTACCTTAATTTTTAGGAACGAAATGTTGCTTTGTATGACCAAGGTTTGATACCTTAATCTTTGGATAATTAATTATGTGAACTGTTGGATGTGGCGCACAACGAAACGCCTCTACCATTGATACTAGTTCAACATGTCGGTCCAATTAGAGACCAACCACTACCATATAGAACAGTTAGCATTTCATACTACAACCTGGCACGTACAAAACATCACACAGTGGAATAATCCCAGCGAGTAGACCACTAAATACCGAAAACATCACAACATGTCAGAAGTGTTTTAAGCATTTTATCGTTGCAAAAACCTTAGAAAATCCATACAAATGCCGACAACCTTAGCAAACTAGTCATGATTGCTTTTCATGTTGATACAAAGATGTAGAAAAATATTGGGTCCGTTTACAACCTTAGCAAACTTGCTTCTCATGTTTCCATCACGGCCGCCGGGTGAAGGAGGAGAAAAGCCCACCTACCTAACATGAGTTTTCTCACACACCACGGCCTGCATACGACTACAAACCCAGTGATATGGGCCACGATGCAGGCCCGTGGGTGGTTACAGAATGGAACACCAACAACACGAGCCCCACGACCCCCACGATCACGATAACGACGAGCGCCTCCCTCACGCGACGAACCGCCTCCCCCAGAACTCAAAAAGGCACCTTCTCCTCCATTCCTCCCTCATTATGCGAACCACGTCCATCTACTCCACAAACTGCAACCACCGTCTCTGTCTCAAAACCGCCGTCGCTGGAGAAGGGCAATGGCGGAGGAGCCGTCTACCAAGCGTCACTGTGGCGAGACGTCCGACCAGAGCATCAAGGAAGAGCAGAGCATCAAGGAAGATGACGTTCAGGTCCCCGGTGAGAAGCGCGACTACACCACCAAACTTGACAAGGTGGAACTCCACGGCAAAGAGACGCTGGAGGTCGTCTGCACCAGCAATCCAGACACCGCCGACGAAATGCTCACGAGGCTCTTCATGAAAGCCGTCGGCATGTATCCTAGATTCGTCGGCGTTGATGTGGAGTATACCAGGGATGACGAACCTCCGCAGTACGCAGCAGTTCTGCAGTTATGCGTGGATGAACTCTGCCTGGTCTACCACATCGCTGCGGCCACAAAATGGTGAGCCATCCTACTCATATACCCTAGTTTCTCAACTACATGTACTAGTGTAGATTGTGAAGTGGACGCACTAGTGTGGTTTCTCAAGTACATGCACTGGCATAGATTTTTACCCTGATGCACTGGATTAGTATCTTAAAATCTTGCACCAGATTAATCACCAAACTTGATATACTAGTGTAGTTTCTGATCTTGATGCATTAGTGTTGTGTCTACCGCTGTGGATGCATTAGTGTTATTTTCTGAAGTTGATGCACTGGACTAGATGTATTAGTGTTGTGTCTACTAGTGTAGTTTCTGATATACTAGTGTAGTTTCTGATATTGATGCATTAGTGTTGTGTCTACCGGTGTGGATGCACTGGACTAGATGTATTAAAAGTTGTTTCTGAAGTTGATGTAGTGAAGTAGTTTGCTGTAGTGTTATTTTCAACTGTATGATCCAAAAAGAGAAATAACATCATGTACTTCATGCATTCATCACTCGTATTGTTTGGTTCTAGCACTAGCATTGTCACACTTTGCCACAATTTTTTGCCAAGTTTGCATAAGGTTAGTTCATCAAAATGAGGGCCACAAGTTGGCAAGCCTAAGGGAATCTTGCCACACTTTTTGTGTGTATGCCATGAGGGACCCAAGTGTGGCTTGCCTAAGGTGTGGCTTGAACCAAACACACACCTAAGTTGGTCAAACTTGCCTAACCTTAGGTGTGGCAATCTTTGGCAAACTTAGTCACAAACCAAACAACTCCTAAATCTTCAAAATTACTACTAATCTTCAATATGTCTCTCCCCTTGAAGGCCCAAGCGCCTCAAGAGCTTCCTCCAGGAGAAGAAGTTGTTCACCTTTGCCGGTTTCAGCATTCATAATGACAAACAGACGCTGAAGATGTCTGGTTTGGAGATCAACCCCGAAAAGTACATAGACATTCAGAAAAACTATAGAGTTCCATATGCCGGCAGAAAGAAGCAGTACGACTCCTTGGCTGATGTTGCAGCCAGCGTCATCCACCCATTTTACCAAAACATGAAGAAGAAGATCAATAGGACCGAAGACCATAAACTGTGGGGGATCAGCCCGCTGCCAAACTACCTCATCGAGTACGCAACGAAGGATGCGTACGCCACCTACAAGGCTTGGAAGATAATAGACAACATCAAATCAGGTGTGGAAATTTCAGAAGCACAGGAGGCTGACCCCTACTACCACTGCCACTACGCGGCATGAAGAGAGATCAAAGTCTGCCTTCAAGTTGCTAGCGCAGTGTCCTTTTATGATATCTATGTTTCTTTGTTGTTCGGTGTGTCTGAACTTATGTCCTATGGTGTGTCTGAACTTTACTGTGCGGTGGTTGATCTGCCGTCTATCTTAAGAGTTTGCTGCTACTCTGGTTTAGTGTTCCAAGTTGTTAATACTATTTTGGTGATGCATGATAAGCCTTGTACAATGCTTGATGCGTACGGTGGTGCTTAGAAAAATAAACAGGGTTTTTCTGAAGCACCGGTGCCTATTTCTACAGGAGAGACGCCTAGTTAAGCGTCTACCCTGTACAAATAAGCACCTGTGCTTAAGAAAAGCTTCGTATTTTGTTTATGCATTATTTCAAATTCATAGTAGCTTGTGAATGGAACTTTGTGGCAGCCAGCCTCTACCATTGATACTAGTTCAACATGTCGGTCCAATTAGGCCTTGTACAATGCAGGGTGCTTAGGAGAGGTGCTTAGAGAAATAAACCAGGTTTTCCTTAAGCACCGGTGCTTATTTGTACAAGGTAGACGCTTAACTAGGCGTCTCTCCTGTAGAAATAGGCACTGGTGCTTCAGAAAAAACCGCTTTATTTTTCTAAGCACATCCCTAAGCACCTTGCATTGTACAAGGTCTTAGAGACCAGCCTCTACCATATATAACAGTTACCATGTCACACTACAGTCTATAAAACATCACACACTGGAATAATCATAGCTAGTAGAGCATTAGTTACCAGTTAATAATAGTTACAATCCATCACAAGCAATAGTACCTAGATATGAGTAGATATAGGTACAGTAATACACGACAAGTACTCGCAAACAAGAGCTAACATAACAAGTTCTAAATGAGGTGGATGGTGATCATCATCCTCAAGTCATGGCGACTGGTGTTCGCAACAGTGAGTAGGATGGCCTGTCCTACCCTAAGATTCTTGCCACGAAGGAACTTCTTCCACCCTGCCCTTCTCAAGACAGTGCGACCGTCCGTGTCCACTGCATAGGCACAGCTGGTGATGGAGCCCGTTCTGGTAAGGCGTAGTCCAACAGCCATGCCTTCTTCGTCCGGGTCGATGCCACAGCTATCAAGTAACCTCTTAGGTAATTTCTGAAAATAGTTGACATGATATATGATCATGTCACGTGCAATTATCAACAAAGCATACACTTCAAGACACATATATCATTGGATTCAACACTGAGCATATATATCATCACATCACTACACTATACGCCAAGCATCAAATTACTACAGTAATTAGGCATATCATTAGATTACTGCGTACACTAAGCATATCATCGCATATTACTACACTACATGCATGTCAGAAAATTCTTCACTAAATGAATTCTAAACTAGGCCTCTCATCACAGTACTATAACATGCATATCATATGAACTACTCCCTCCGTAAACTAATATAAGAGCGTTTAGATTACTACTTTAGTGATCTAAACACTCTTATATTTCTTTACGGAGGTAGTACTACACTAACTAAGCATGCATATCATGTAATTACCACACTAAGTAACATACCATGATATGCCGTTTAACATTCGTCCTTGTGAGGCGGGTCACGAATGGCTTCCCTAGGTAGTCTTCACGTAGCGGAAGCATGTCCCAGAGGTTGCCGATTTCCTCGTCGCCCAGTCTGAGTCCTTGGGCATACAGGTATTCAACAAGTGGGTTCTCATCATCATCTGAATCGTCATCATCTGAATCAGCACCATCTTCCTCCTCATGAACTTCATCCTCACTATCCGGAATCAAATTTAGATAGATAACAGAAATCCTGGGCCTATCTCTTCTGAAGGAGAAGCTGATCAATTCACCCCCACTAAGACGCATGCGGGCGATGAAACGATCCCAATCATCTCCTCCTATCTGGGTTATCTTTCGCCCCTTCTCGACCTGCATAGTGTATGGGCCCCCAAGAGCGTCGAAGGTCACGGTGTCTCCGATGAGCTCATTGAATGGAAATCTCACATTGCATGGTACGATCTGTGTAAGATAAAAACAAATAACAGACACAATACATTAGTGGAAATAGCAAAAAAAAAGAATGTACTGTCAGAAGGTTCATATAAATTGTTACCGCTGCAACAACAAAAGAAGGCTGGAAGTAGATGCCGAACAGCGTGGCAGTAGAAAGGCTGGTCCGGCACCGTGAGTTGCAGCGTCCACATGGTGCTTCCTCCATTCTACACAGAACATGTTGAACTCTAAGTTGAATTGTACATAGTACAATACAAAGATCATACATATAATAAATCATAGTGATAATCTATACTGGCAATGGCCAATCAATCTATTTACTATCATCTACGTAATAAAGCAATGCCAATGACAATGGAAATGCCCATCTCATCTAAACCTGGGAATAGTTCGGCATCCAAACTAAAACCAGTCCAATCCACGGCACACATCAAAACCAAACCAATCCAGATATTTTCATTTAGAATCTAGACCAAACCGAACTATACATGCTCGTCATCCAACCCAGTCCAAACCGTTTTCAACTTTTGGATTGAATCCAAAGGTTCAAACCGTGGACAAAGCCATATGCGAGGGCACGTCATGAATCTAGATCAGACATGACATCGAGAGATCCGACGAGCTCCGGCCGGCAACAGCCAATCGGCTCAGATCCGCCTCCGTAGGGAGGCGCGGTTGGGGAAGGGAAGAAGAGGGGAGATCTCACGTACTTGCCGGAGTTGGCGGCGGCCGCGCACCGGCAGCGAAGAGAGGGGTCGTCGGGAGATGGCGGCGGCGGCGCTGGTCGAGAAGGGGAGAAAGAAAGATGTGGAGTGGTCGAGACGGGGAGAAATAAAAATGTGGTACATGTGGTGGCGTGGTTGTGTGGATGACAAGGGGACCCACTTGTGAGACCGATAGCAATTGATGGCAAACCGCAGGAGGTGCACGACCGCGTGCACGACCGCCACGTCCCCACGTGGAATGGGGACGGCCAGGTGGGTGTGTCAAGTCAAATCGGCACCCGCGGCTTCTCGGTAACTCCAACATGCAGGAGCAGTGCATTTCTTCCCCAAATCGGGTAGAAAACCCTCGTCCTCTCCCGAACCAAACCACCCTCTCTTCCTTCCTCACCACCTCACCACCGTCTCCTCCTTCCTCACCACCCTCCTCCCTTCCTACGCCTCCCTCCTCCTGTCTTCGACCGACGATGAAACGCAGGCGTGAAGATGCGGCGGACAAGCCGGAGGCAACCATCGGAGCAGAGCAGTCTGCTGCCGTGGTTGCAGCCGTGGGTGGAGCGGCTGAGTCCGCTGTAGCGGTGAAAGCTGGCGGTGCAGCGACCGTTGTGCCTGCTCCCGCTGCCATCGCAGCCGTGGAGGCACCCGTCGGCGAGCAGAAGGTCGGGGAAGATCTGGAGGAGGAGGAGATGAGAAGGCTTAAGCGCAAGGTGCATGACGAAATCGAAGAGCTCTACGAGGAGAACGCCATAAAGGAGTTCGACGTAGATTGCAGGAAGGGCAGCGACTTCGATGCCATCGACGAGCTATCTGAGGTAGTACTCTGTTTTTTGCTCTGTTTTTTCATGACATTGGGGTTTTTCTTGTTAACTAGATGAGCATCAATTTCACTTGGGCGTGCTAGTTGTACATATGTAGGATTGTAGGGATTTAGCATAGACCTTCATGTTGGATCTGGATTTTTAAATCTGATTCCAGCAGATACTCTGGTTTTTTTCATGGCATTGAGGTTTTTCTTGTTAACTAGATGTGGAATTTTAAATCTGATTCACATTCTGATTCCAGCAGATACTCTGTTTTTTTTTCATGGCATTGGGGTTTGTCTTGTTAACTAGATGAGCATAAGTTTCACAAGGGATACATGTTGGAAATATGCCCTAGAGGCAATAATAAATAGGTTATTATTATATTTCCTTGTTCATGATAATCGTTTATTATCCATGCTAGAATTGTATTGATAGGAAACTCAGATACATGTGTGGATACATAGACAACACCATGTCCCTAGTAAGCCTCTAGTTGACTAGCTCGTTGATCAATAGATGGTTACGGTTTCCTGACCATGGACATTGGATGTCATTGATAATGGGATCACATCATTAGGAGAATGATGTGATGGACAAGACTCAATCCTAAGCCTAGCACAAGATCGTGTAGTTCGTTTGCTAAGAGTTTTTCTAATGTCAAGTATCATTTCCTTAGACCATGAGATTGTGCAACTCCCGGATACCGTAGGAATGCTTTGGGTGTACCAAACGTCACAACGTAACTGGGTGGCTATAAAGGTGCACTACAGGTATCTCCGAAAGTGTCTGTTGGGTTGGCACGAATCGAGACTGGGATTTGTCACTCCGTGTAAACGGAGAGGTATCTCTGGGCCCACTCGGTAGGACATCATCATAAGGTGCACAATGTGACTAAGGAGTTGATCACGGGATGATGAGTTATGGAACGAGTAAAGAGACTTGCCGGTAACGAGATTGAACAAGGTATAGGGATACCGACGATCGAATCTCGGGCAAGTAACATATCGATTGACAAAGGGAATTGTATACGGGATTGATTGAATCCTCGACATCGTGGTTCATCCGATGAGATCATCGAGGAGCATGTGGGAGCCAACATGGGTATCCAGATCCCGCTGTTGGTTATTGACCGAAGAGTCGTCTCGGTCATGTCTGCGTGTCTCCCGAACCCGTAGGGTCTACACACTTAAGGTTTGGTGACGCTAGGGTTGTAGAGATATTTGTATGCGGTAACCCGAAAGTTGTTCGGAGTCCCGGATGAGATCCCGGACGTCACGAGGAGTTCCGGAATGGTCCGGAGGTAAAGATTTATATATGGGAAGTCTTATTTTGGTCGCCGGAAAAGTTTCGCACTTTATCGGTATTGTACCGGGAGTGCCGAAAGGGGTCCAGGGGTCCACCAAGTGGTCCACCAGCCCCCGGGGGGCCACATGGGCTGTGGGGGGTGCGCCTTGGCCTATATGGGCCAAGGGAACCAGCCCCAAGAGGCCCATGCGCCAAGAGATAAGATAAACGGAGAGTCCTAAAGGGGGAAGGCACCTCCGAGGTGCCTTGGGGAGGATGGACTCCTCCCTGGCCGCACCCTTCCTTGGAGGAAGGGCCAAGGCTGCGCCCCCCTCTCCCTTGGTCCTATATATAGTGGGGGGGAGGGAGGGCAGCTGCAATCCAACCCCTGGCGCCTCCCTCTCCCTCCCGTGACACCTCTCCCTCCCGTTAGTGCTTGGCGAAGCCCTACCGGGATCCCCGCTACTTCCACCACCACGCCGTCGTGCTGCTGGATCACCATCAACCTCTCCTCCCCCCTTGCTGGATCAAGAAGGAGGAGACGTCGCTGCTCCGTACGTGTGTTGAACGCGGAGGTGCCGTCCGTTCAGCGCTAGGATCATCGGTGATTTGGATCACGACGAGTACGACTCCATCAACCCCGTTCTCTTGAACGCTTCCGCTCGCGATCTACAAGGGTATGTAGATGCACTCCCCTTCCCCTCGTTGCTAGATTACTCCATAGATTGATCTTGGTGATGCGTAGAAAATTTTGAATTTCTGCTACGTTACCCAACAGTGGCATCATGAGTTAGGTCTATGCGTAGTTTCTATGCACGAGTAGAACACAAAGAAGTTGTGGGCGTAGATGTTGCCAATTCTTCTTGCCGCTACTAGTCTTATCTTGTTTCGGCGGCATTGTGGGATGAAGCGGCCCGGACCGACCTTACACGTACGCTTACGTGAGACAGGTTCCACCGACTGACATGCACTAGATGCATAAGGTGGCTAGCGGGTGTCTGTCTCTCCCACTTTAGTCGGAACGGATTCGATGAAAAGGGTCCTTATGAAGGGTAAATAGAAATTGGCATATCACGTTGTGGTTTTACGTAGGTAAGAAACGTTCTTGCTAGAAACCTATACAAGCCACGTAAAAACTTGCAACAACAATTAGAGGACGTCTAACTTGTTTTTGCAGCATGTGCTATGTGATGTGATATGGCCAGAAGATGTGATGAATGATATATGTGATGTATGAGATTGATCATATTCTTGTAATAGGAATCACGACTTGCATGTCGATGAGTATGACAACCGGCAGGAGCCATAGGAGTTGTCTTTATTTTTTGTATGACCTGCGTGTCATTGAATAACGCCATGTAAATTACTTTACTTTATTGCTAAGCGCGTTAGCCATAGAAGTAGAAGTAATCGTTGGCGTGACAACTTCATGAAGACACAATGATGGAGATCATGATGATGGAGATCATGGTGTCATGCCGGTGACAAAGATGATCATGGTGCCCCGAAGATGGAGATCAAAGGAGCAAAATGATATTGGCCATATCATGTCACTACTTGATTGCATGTGATGTTTATCATGTTATGCATCTTATTTGCTTAGAACGACGGTAGTAAGTAAGATGACCCCTCACTAAAATTTCAAGAAACGTGTTCCCCCTAACTGTGCACCGTTGCGAAGGTTCGTTGTTTCGGAGCACCACGTGATGATCGGGTGTGATAGATTCTAACGTTCGAATACAACGGGTGTTGACGAGCCTAGCATGTACAGACATGGCCTCGGAACACATGCGAAACACTTAGGTTGACTTGACGAGCCTAGCATGTACAGACATGGCCTCGGAACACAAGAGACCGAAAGGTCGAACATGAGTCGTATAGTAGATACGATCAACATGGAGATGTTCACCGATGATGACTAGTCCGTCTCACGTGATGATCGGACACGGCCTAGTTTGACTCGGATCATGTATCACTTAGATGACTAGAGGGATGTCTATCTGAGTGGGAGTTCATTAATCAGATGAACTCAATTATCATGAACATAGTCAAAAGGTCTTTGCAAATTATGTCATAGCTTACGCTTTAGCTCTACTGTTTAAGATATGTTCCTAGAGAAAATTTAGTTGAAAGTTGATAGTAGCAATTATGCGGACTGGGTCCGTAAATTGAGGATTGTCCTCATTGCTGCACAGAAGGCTTATGTCCTTAATGCATCGCTCGGTGTGCTGAACCTCAGCGTCGTCTGTAGATGTTGCGAAACATCTGACATACACGTTTTGATGACTACGTGATAGTTCAGTGCGTAATGCTAACGGTTTAGAATTGTGGCACCAAAGACGGTTTTGAAACGTCGCAAAACATATGAGATGTTCCGAAGACTGAAATTGGGATTTCAGACTAGTGCCCACGTCAAGAGGTATGAGACCTCTGACAAGTTTCTTAAGCCTGCAAACTAAGGGAGAAAAGCTCAATCGTTGAGCATGTGCTCAAATTTTCTGAGTACTACAATCACTTGAATCGAGTGGGAGTTAATCTCCCAGATGAGATAGTGATGGTTCTCCATAATCACTGCCACCAAGCTAGTAGAGCTTCGTGATGAACTATAACATATCAGGGACAGTTATGATGATCCTTGAGCAACTCGCGATGTTTGACACCGTGAAAGTAGAAATCAAGAAGGAGCATCAATTGTTGATGGTTAGTAAAACCACTAGTTTCTAGAAGGGCAAGGGCAAAAGGGATACTTCATGAAACAGCAAGTCGTTTGCTGCTCTAGTGAAGAATCCCAAGGTTGAACCCAAACCCGAGACTAAGTGCTTCTGTAATGAGGGGAACGGTCACTGAAGCGGAACTACCCTAGATACTTGGTAGATGAGAAGGCAGGCAAGGTCGACAGAAGTATATTGGATATACATTGTATGAATGTGTACTTTACTAGTACTCCTAGCAGCACCAGGGTATTAGATACCGGTTCGGTTGCTAAGTGTTAGTAACTCGAAATAAAATCTGCGGAATAAACGGAGACTAGCTAAAGGTGAGATGACGATGTATGTTGGAAGTGTTTCCAAGGTTGATGTGATCAAGCATCGCATGCTCCCTCTACCATCGAGATTGGTGTTTGCGTTGAGCATAAACATGATTGGATTATGTTTATCACAATACGGTTATTCATTTAAGGAGAATAATGGTTACTCTGTTTATTTGAATAATACCTTCAATGGTCTTGCACCTAAAATGAATCTCGATCGTAGTGATACACATGTTCATGCCAAAAGATACAAGATAGTAATGATAGTACCACATACTTGTGGCACTGCCACTTGAGTCATATTGGTACAGAACGCATGAAGAAGCTCCATGTAGATGGATCCTTGGACTCACTCGTTTTTGAAAAGAATGAGACATGCGAACCATGTCTATTGGTATATATGCATGAAGAAACTCCATGCAGATGGATCGTTTGGACTCACTTGATTTTGAATCACTTGAGACATGCAAATCATACCACATGGGCAAGATGACTGAAAGGCCTCGTTTTCAGTAAGATGGAACAAGAGAGCAACTTATTGGAAGTAACACATTTTGATGTATGCAGTCCAATGAGTGTTGAGGCATGCAGTGGATATCGTTATGTTCTTACTTCACAGATGATTTGAGTAGATGCTCAGTGTATTTACTTGATGAAACACAAGTCTGAGTTATTGAAAGGTTCAAGTAATTTCAGAGTGAAGTTGAAGATCGTCGTGACAAGAGGATAAAATGTCTGTGATATGATCATAGAGATGAGTATCCGAGTTACGAGTTTGGCACACAATTAAGACATTGTGGAAAGTGTTTCACAATTAATACCGCCTGGAACACCATAGTGTGATGGTGTGTCCGAACATCATAACTGCACCCTATTGGATATGGTGCATACCATGATGTCTCTTGTCGAATTACCACTATCGTTTATGGGTTAGGCATTAGAGACAACCGCATTCACTTTAAAAGGGGCACCACGCAATTCCGTTGAGACGACACCGTTTAGAGAAACCTAAGTTGTCGTTTCTTAAAAGTTTGGGGCTGCGATGCTTATGTGAAAAAGTTGCAGGCTGATAAGCTCGAACCCAAAACGGATAAATGCATGTTCATAGAATACCCAAAACAGTTGGGTATACCTCCTATTTCAGATCTGGAAGCAAAAGTAATTGCTTCTAGAAACGGATCCTTTCTCGAGGAAAAGTTTCTCTCGAAAGAATTGAGTGGGAGGATGGTGGAGACTTGATAAGGTTATTGAACCGTCACTTCAACTAGTGTGTAGCAGGGCACAGGAAGTTGTTCCTATGGCACCTACACCAATTGAAGTGGAAGCTTATGATAGTGATCATGAAACTTCGGATCAAGTCACTACCAAACCTTGTAGGACGACGAGGATGCGTAATACTTCAGAGTAGTACGTGATCCTGTCTTGGAAGTCATGTTGTTGGACAACGATGAACCTATGAGCTATGGAGAAGCGATGGTGGGCCCATATTCCGACAAATGGTTAGAAGCCATGAAATCCGAGATAAATGGAACTTTGAGAAGAAGACGGACGTGGACGGTAATGTTACCGTCTATGAAGCTCGACTTGTGGCAAAGAGTATTTCCACGAGTTCAAGGAGTTGACTACGATGAGATTTTCCCATCCGTAGCGATGCTTAAGTCCATCGGAATCATGTTAGCATTGGCTGCATTTATGAAATCTGGCAGATGGATGTCAAAACAAGTTTCCTTACCAGTTTTCGTAAGGAAAGGTTGTATGTGATACAATCAGAAAGGTTTTGTCGATCCTAAGGATGCTAATAGGTATGCTAGCTCCAGCGATCCTTCCATGGACTAGAGCAAGCATCTCGGAGTCAGAATATACGCTTTGATGGAGTGATCAAAGTTTTTGGGTTTATACAAAGTTTGTTAGAAACTTGTATTTACAATAAAGTGAGTGGGAGCGCTACAACATTTCTGATAAGTATATGTGAATGACATATTGTTGATCCGAATGAAGGAAATATGCCCTAGAGGAAATAATAAAGTTATTATTTATTTCCTTATATCATGATAAATGTTTATTATTCATGCTAGAATTGTATTAACCGGAAACATAATACATGTGTGAATACATAGACAAACAGAGTGTCACTAGTATGCCTCTACTTACTAGCTCGTTAATCAAAGATGGTTATGTTTCCTAGCCATGAACATAAGTTGTCATTTGATTAACGAGATCACCTCATTAGGAGAATGACGGGATTGACTTGACCCATTCCGTTAGCTTAGCACCCGATCGTTTAGTATGTTGCTATTGCTTTCTTCATGACTTAACATGTTCCTCTGACTATGAGATTATGCAACTCCCGTTTACTGGAGGAACACTTTGTGTGCTACCAAATGTCACAACGTAAATGGGTGATTATAAAGGTGCTCTACAGGTGTCTCCAAAGGTACTTGTTGGGTTGGCGTATTTCGAGATTAGGATTTGTCACTCCGATTGTCGGAGAGGTATCTTTGGGCCCACTCGGTAATGCACATCACTATAAGCCTTGCAAGCATTGTGACTAATAAGTTAGTTGCGGGATGATGTGTTACGGAACGAGTAAAGAGACTTGCCGGTAACGAGATTGAAATAGGTATCGAGATACCGACGATCGAATCTCGGGCAAGTAACATACTGATGACAAAGGGAACAACGTATGTTGTTATGCGGTCTGACCGATAAAGATCTTCGTAGAATATGTGGGAGCCAATATGGGCATCCAGGTCCCTCTATTGGGTATTGACCGGAGACGTGTCTCGGTCATGTCTACATAGTTCTCGAACCCGTAGGGTCCGCACGCTTAAAGTTACGATGACAGTTTTATTATGAGTTTATGTATGTTGATGTACCGAAAGAGTTCGGAGTCCCGGATGAGATCGGGGACATGACGAGGAGTATCGAAATGGTCGAGACGTAAAGATCGATATATTGGACGACTATATTCGGACTACGGAAAGGTTCCGAGTGATTCGGGTATTTTTCGGAGTACCGGAGAGTTACGGGAATACGTATTGGGCCTTATTGGGCCATACGGGAAAGAAGAAAAAGGGCCTCAAGGGTGGCCGCACCCCTCCCCTTGGTCTGGTCCGAATTGGACTAGGGAAGGGGGGCGCCCCTTCCTTCCTTCTCTTTTTCCCTTCCTCTTTTCCTATTCCATATGGGAGGTGGAATCCTACTAGGACTAGGGAGTCCTAGTAGGACTCCACACTTGGTGCGCCCCCTCCTAGGGCCGGCCTCCTCCTCCCTTGCTCCTTTATATACGGGGGCAGGGGGGCACCCCAGAGACACAACAATTGATCCTTGAGATCTCTTAGCCGTGTGTGGTGCCCCCCTCCACCATATTACACCTCGATAATACCGTTGCGGAGCTTAGGCGAAGCCCTGCGTCGGTGGAACATCATCATCGTCACCACGCCGTCGTGCTGACGAAACTCTCACTCAACACTCGGCTGGATCGGAGTTCGAGGGACGTCATCGAGCTGAACGTGTGTAGAACTCGGAGGTGCCGTACGTTCGGTACTTGATCGGTCGGATCGTGAAGACGTACGACTACATCAACCGCGTTGTGATAACGCTTCCGCTGTCGGTCTACGAGGGTACGTAGACAACACTCTCCCCTCTTGTTGCTATGCATCACCATGATCTTGCGTGTGCATAGGAAATTTTTTGAAATTACTACGTTCCCCAACACCGAAATGATGTAAAATTTCTGGAAAGCATAAGGGTTGTTTGAAAGGAGTTTTTCAAAGGAAGACCTGGATAAAGCTGCTTACATAATGGGCATCAAGATCTATAGAGATAGATCAAGACGCCTGATGATACTTTCAAAGAACGCACACCTTGACGTGATTTTGAAAGAGTTCAAAATAGATCAGCAAAGAAGGAGTTCTTGGTTGTGTTACAAGGTGTGAGTATTGAGTAAGACTCAAGACCTGACCACAGCAGAAGAGAGAGAAAGGACGAAGGCCGTCCCCTATGCTTCAGACGTAGGCTCTATAGTATGCTATGCTGTGTACCGCACATGTAGTGTGCCTTGCCATGAGTTGGTCAAGGGGTACAATAGTGATCCGGGAATGGATCACATGACAGCGGTCGAACTTATCCTTAGTATCTAGTGGACTAAGGATTTTCTCGATTATGGAGGTGAAAAGGAGTTCGTCGTAAAGGGTTACGTCGATGCGAACTTTGACACTAATCCGGATGACTCTGAGTAGTAAACCGGATTCGTATAGTAGAGCGGATACTTGAAATGGCTCCAAGTAGCGCGTGGTAGCATCCACAAGATGACATAGATATTCGTAAAGCACACGGATCTGAAAGGTTCAGACCCGTTGACTAATAACCTCTCTCACAAGCATAACATGATCAAACCAGAACTCATTGAGTGTTAATCACATAGTGATGTGAACTAGATTGTTGACTCTAGTGAACTCTTTAGATGTTGGTCACATGGTGATGTGACCTATGAGTGTTAATCACATGGTGATGTGGACTAGATTATTGACTCTAGTGCAAGTGGGAGACTGTTGGAAATATGCCCTAGAGGCAATAATAAATAGGTTATTATTATATTTCCTTGTTCATGATAATCGTTTATTATCCATGCTAGAATTGTATTGATAGGAAACTCAGATACATGTGTGGATACATAGACAACACCATGTCCCTAGTAAGCCTCTAGTTGACTAGCTCGTTGATCAATAGATGGTTACGGTTTCCTGACCATGGACATTGGATGTCATTGATAACGGGATCACATCATTAGGAGAATGATGTGATGGACAAGACTCAATCCTAAGCCTAGCACAAGATCGTGTAGTTCGTTTGCTAAGAGCTTTTCTAATGTCAAGTATCATTTCCTTAGACCATGAGATTGTGCAACTCCCGGATACCGTAGGAATGCTTTGGGTGTACCAAACGTCACAACGTAACTGGGTGGCTATAAAGGTGCACTACAGGTATCTCCGAAAGTGTCTGTTGGGTTGGCACGAATCGAGACTGGGATTTGTCACTCCGTGTAAACGGAGAGGTATCTCTGGGCCCACTCGGTAGGACATCATCATAATGTGCACAATGTGACCAAGGAGTTGATCACGGGATGATGAGTTACGGAACGAGTAAAGAGACTTGCCGGTAACGAGATTGAACAAGGTATAGGGATACCGACGATCGAATCTCGGGCAAGTAACATATTGATTGACAAAGGGAATTGTATACGGGATTGATTGAATCCTCGACATCGTGGTTCATCCGATGAGATCATCGAGGAGCATGTGGGAGCCAACATGGGTATCCAGATCCCGCTGTTGGTTATTGACTGGAGAGTCGTCTCGGTCATGTCTGCGTGTCTCCCGAACCCGTAGGGTCTACACACTTAAGGTTCGGTGACGCTAGGGTTGTAGAGATATTAGTATGCGGTAACCCGAAAGTTGTTCGGAGTCCCGGATGAGATCCCGGACGTCACGAGGAGTTCCAGAACGGTCCGGAGGTAAAGATTTATATATGGGAAGTCTTATTTTGGTCGCCGGAAAGTTTCGCACTTTATCGGTATTGTACCGGGAGTGCCGAAAGGGGTCCGGGGGTCCACCAAGGGGTCCACCAGCCCCCGGGGGGGCACATGGGCTGTGGGGGGTGCGCCTTGGCCTATATGGGCCAAGGGAACCAGCCCCAAGAGGCCCATGCGCCAAGAGATAAGATAAACGGAGAGTCCTAAAGGGGGAAGGCACCTCCGAGGTGCCTTGGGGAGGATGGACTCCTCCCTGGCCGCACCCTTCCTTGGAGGAAGGGCCAAGGCTGCGCCCCCCCTCTCCCTTGGCCCTATATATAGTGGGGGGAGGGAGGGCAGCTGCAATCCAACCCCTGGCGCCTCCCTCTCCCTCCCGTGACACCTCTCCCTCCCGTTAGTGCTTGGCGAAGCCCTACCGGGATCCCCGCTACTTCCACCACCACGCCGTCGTGCTGCTGGATCTCCATCAACCTCTCCTCCCCCCTTGCTGGATCAAGAAGGAGGAGACGTCGCTGCTCCGTACATGTGTTGAACGCGGAGGTGCCGTCTGTTCGGCGCTAGGATCATCGGTGATTTGGATCACGACGAGTACGACTCCATCAACCCCGTTCTCTTGAACGCTTCCGCTCGCGATCTACAAGGGTATGTAGATGCACTCCCCTTCCCCTCGTTGCTAGATTACTCCATAGATTGATCTTGGTGATGCGTAGAAAATTTTGAATTTCTGCTACGTTACCCAACAATACATTAATGAAAGAAGTGGGGTAATGAACCCAAATACAAGAAAATGTTCATGGCAGGGATACATTAATGAAAAAAGTGGGTTAAACAATGGATATATGGCAGGATTCTCCATTGGCTTCCCCAGGACAGTGACAAAATGCTGCAGTTCCCGATTCATTTTAGTTTATGTAGATGAATTAATTTGCACACATGTTCATAGATGATCAGTTTGCACACATGTTCATAGATGATCCATTTGCAAATTCTGTACAGATTTCCATTTTGCAAAGGAAGTGATTGCTCCCTTAATAATTATGGGCTGACACAAAATCAAAACATTTCATGTAGCCAATTTTCCCCAGTATATTATCTAGATGATCACAGCCACATCTCTCATCAATATGAGCAGTGAGACACCCCATAGCTCCTTTACCAATTTCCTTCTGAAACTTATCAGGGTCTAACAATGTTGGAGAAGCAGTATTGCCGCTGTCAGAAAGAATAATGGTTTCTTCATTCCAGTAGATAGAACAAACCCCCCTTGTGTGAAACATGGAGGAGTATAATGAAGCCATTTTTCTGATTCCAATCAGAATTACACCTGTAACAAGTATCAAATATCATTAGACCAAGCCAGTTCATGAAGTCTTTCATGTGTTAATTATGTACTACTTGTGCACTAATCTATAAATGCAACTATTCCACCGTCCATATTTATGCATGTCAATTTCTTTGGCTCAATTATGTATGTGCACATACGCCTTATTTCTAGCAAATAGATAGTTGCCATGTTACACATGTGTACTTTCAAAACATTGTAATTAAGGCAATGCACCATAATAGATTAGCTGAGTTCTTCTATGTGTACTAATTCACTAATTCACAGGAGGATGACGACGACGTGGACTACGGCATGGACAGCAGGCACAGCAAGAGCCGCTACACCCTGAGGCATCTGATTGCTGGCAAGATCAAGTACCGTTTCTTTGGCAAGATTGGGTGCCCTTTCTGTTGCAAGGTGATCGGTGGCGGCATAGATGGCCTGATCCAGCATGCCTTCAGCACTGGCAATGGACATGGTAAGAACCATAAGGCCAGTACTCTGGCTAAACATGCGGCCTACGCACGCTTCCTCGAGATTGTCAAAGTCAATGAGCCCTACAACCTCCATTGAAGAAGGGAGAGAAGTGATGTGCTGCTAGAGTGCTGCTGCTGCCCCAGGACTGCCGTGTCCTCTTATGTTATCTATGTTTCTTTGTTGTTCGACTCTAAAACTGATGTCCTATGGTGTGTCTGAACCTATGCCGTTTATCTTAAGAGTTTGCTGCTACTCTGGTTTAGTGTTCCAAGTTGTTAATACTATTTTGGTGATGCATGTTAAGCCTTGTACAATGCTAGATGCTTAGGGTGGTGCTTAGAAAAATAAATAGGGTTTTTCTGAAGCACCGGTGCCTATTTCTACAAGAGAGACGCCTAGTTATGCGTCTACCCTGTACAAATAAGCACCTGTGCTTAAGAAAAGCCTGGTTTATGACTATGGTAGTTATAGCTTGGCATGATTATGTTTAGTGTATAACTCAGCATGATTATAGCTTCACAAAATTAAAGCATGCAAATGATTGCCGATTCCACCTATTGCCAAATCAAGCTTTGTACTGATGATGCATTAGATATTGCTATAAGTAGAGGATGCTCATGATTGCCAAAAGTACCTATTTCCACTTTCTGATAAGAACTAAACGTGTATGAAATGATGCTAAAAGTAGAGCATGAGCATGAGCATTTATCAATTGATGATCAATTGATGCTACCTATTTGTGTTTGAATGGGCTCAATAAAGCCGGTGCTGGTTTATGCTCTCTGCGTGACCGTGATGGTAACGAAGACACTTGGTTGGCTATGGTCTTGCTGTCAAATTTAAGTTTCAGTTCTTTAAGACTCTTTGTTTTTGCTGCTTCCTCGGGATCGACTAGCTTTCTCGGGCGTCCACGTGCTCTCTTCCTTTTTGGGGAGTTGGGTGCACCACTTTTGGGGGAGTTGGGTGCACCGGTATCCTTCTGGGAGTTGGATGTGTCGGGTTCGTTGGAACCATCAGGATTGTTGACTAATTGTACGTCGTCTTCTGAACCATCAGGTAGAACTGCTTGCTGGGCATCGTACACCTCCTTCTGTATAAGAGAGAGTGCTGCGTTAGTTCTAATCATGAGACTTATGAAATAAATGATATATTCTTGATGCAGCACTAACCGTTATGGGGAACTTATATGATTCGAGACGAAGCGCGTTGCAATTTGAATGCAGTAAGGCTGTACATATTTTCCACCTGAAAATATCTATCCTTGCCTATATTTAATAACCGACACTTACGTCAGCATAGCTTTCAAGCTAAACAAAGTACAAATGTAAATTAGGCATTCAATTACCTGGTTCAAAATATCGGTCATTTCATCCCCGTTCCATGACAACATGTACTGCAGTGTCCAAACCGCACAGGAAGTCCTGCGATGTTTAGTTAAAGATCAGTAATCTTATTCGTGTAGGCAAATAATAATTTATGAGGCCATGCGTACCCATCGGTCTGTTGTGGTATGTTCTCATAGCATTTTTTGGTCCATTCGGCAAAATTGATGTTCTTAGCTGGTGATATCAACCCATTCTTGACAGCTTAGTCGATGCAGAACTGAATCGAGTCCACCTAGGGTACGACGAGTTATACATAGGGTTACGGTACTTTGGGAGCTCATGTGCCATGCGGATCAAAAGAGGCAGCAAGAGAACACTTACAAGAGAATCTTCGTTGGTCTTCTCGCAATGATAATTCATGGAGTTCAGAGTCTGAATTTCTTTTTTGTCAAAACTAAACATCATTAGCATCCAATGGTTTTGGTGTACATTCAGTGGGACATGCACCTGCAGTAAAATTTGGGTTGGGTTGAGAACCGAAATTTGTCGTGTACAGTGTGTACATAAACTATGAAAGTGAGGAAACATGTACCTTTCGGCGCCCTACAAATTTTTTCTGCTACACGAGCTAACCATGAGGCTGCACGTCCAACAGGAACCACCCCCTTCATTTGTAACAGCTTTTCGGTTCTTGAGGGGATATGATTGAGGTAGTATCATTCTCAATTTGGCTAATGCGAGCATATGCCATAATAACCTGCCAAATTTTCAATCATACAATAATAAGAAAGTTGTTGCAGTAATGATGTAGACTAGAGTATAATGGGCTTACATCACCATAAATGTATTTGTCGTCCAAATTTCGCTTCAGTTTTTCTGCTGTGAGGGTAATGTCTCCGATTCTAGCTATTTCAACAGGGTCGTATGTTCCGCGGATGTAAACGGCTGTCTCTATGTCCTCATCTGTGAACTTGTAATCATTACCAAAGACAGGCTTCATCGGAGTTAATTGTGGTTTCTCATTGTTTTCCGTCACATGTATTGCACTTGGTGTAGTCGAAGTCCCTGCCTTGAATTGGCTAGCCCTAGGAGTTCCTGTCAGGGATGAATTGCACACATTGACTTGATCCTACAAAGAACAAAGGTAGTTCATCATTAGTTTGTTACTTTTAGATTTTAACGTGTTGGGCCATAAAGATCACCTGCACGCCTCCTTTCTGTGACACTGATTGTCGGTTGCTTGTAAATTCGTATTTTAATTCCTGTAACAATGCAAACAATAATGAACATGAAGGAACATATTCATACAAAATACAAAATGCACAGTATGACATACATGTAGTTCCCTCCTTAAGTCTTTAATTTCGTCCTCGGCCTTCGACAACCTAGGATTAGTGCCAGTTTTAGTCTTCATGTCGATCAAGTCTTCACCTAGCGTCTGGTATTTGACATCAAATCTGTGCTCAATTTCCATTAACTTCCTGCCTACCTTCTTTTCATGATCAGCTAAGCGTGCATTCATGGCTTCAACTACCATGTCAATCTGTGTAAACAAAATAAAACCCCGTTGATAACAATAGCTAAATGAATGAGGTTCCATTACACCTATTTGTGATATTGCAAAAACAAATAGTCTTTGGAGTACATACTTGCTGGCTACTAAATTGCTGTCCTTGTGATGGTGCTCGATACGAATCATGTTGATGCACATGTTCATCATTTTTTCTTGGAAAATTATTAGAATTCTCAGACGGTCGTTGAGGAGCACAAATTTCCATGACAGCCTTTTTTATAAAATATAATGAACCATTAGTACCAAATAAAAAATCGGATATAGAAAGTTCAATTGTAGATAGGTACCAGCCCGTTATGAAGACCTCCTTTGTCATAAGCATCGCTTCTTAAAGTAGTCGTCATTTCGTCCCATCGTGCAATCAATGGAGGGGGTCTAGAAGCATACATCAATCGGCCACTACGCACGTGCTCCCAGTACCAATACTACACAATAAATTAGTTCATCACCATACAGATATGCAACAGAACAATAATTAAAGGACATTAAGTAGTGATCTAGCACTAACCTGGAGCAGAATTAGATTTCCTTGTAGATTTACGTGATCTCGATTTCTAAACTTGTGAACGGACTTGAAGAAGTGATTAAGTGTGAAACATCCCCAGTTAAATTTCCGAAGGTTTTGAAGATCTGTAACAAGGTTGAGAAATTTCGAGTCCACATAATGTTGTGCTGTTGGTGCTAGAACAGTACCAATTGCGTACAGAATGAACCGTCTCAGGAAATTGCCGTCTGGGGCTTTGGAAGCTCGGATCGCCGTTTCAAGGTCAGAAATCAAAATTTGCCCATTGTTTGCATAGGCGGTAAACAATTCTGTGTCGGTTTGCATTTCCAGATGTGGCTCTATATCCTCCCCTTCTATCGGAATGCCAAATATACACTGCACGTCCTCTTTTGTTATAGGAATTGGCGTTTTTCGATGCTAATGGATTGGGTGTCCATATCTATGCTCTTGGCTAGTCTAACCAACATTATGCGTCGTAGAGTCACTTCATGCATCTGGGTTAGACCGCCAAGACTGGTTTCTGATATGATGTACTTTTTGTGGTCTGGTGACAACAGTTTCATGGTTTTTCCGAACCTTGTCTGTGAGCATACTAACTTCATATGACCATGCTTTTCGCCGAGTTCCTGTTACATGCCATTAAATTATACTGAGTACACATGAATTATGTGTACGAAACGATTGTACACAAACAGTCAATTACTTACCGCATCGGTAATTTCGGAGATGGGCTTTTCTCCATTATGAAGGTTCGTATCTGAAACTGACATTGCTGGCTCATATGCAATGATAAAATCCGGCTCAATTAATCTGAACAAAATTGGAAAATGTATAACAAAATTAGCAGCGAATTAATTTTAACAAAATTAACTGGGTCATTTAACATATGATCCACTTATGGGTTTAAGCACAGAACCTATTTGGGTGCAAAACCTATGAGGGTTCAACTACTAAAGGAGCGGCCGACAACGATTATAAAGAGTTACGATCAGGTAATACCTTCTCTCGGAGACGGTGCCGCCGAGTAGATGGCGGCGGTTAGTGCGTCGCAAACTATAAGTGCCGGTATAGCGCGGTCGACGGCGCAAAGGAAAAACGGCGCGTTCACGCGAGGAGGAGGCGGCGAGAAGAACACTGACGTCTGACCCCTCAGATCACGTTGGCGGTGGGCGGCGAGTGGTGGCCGCCGACTCCTGTATTCCGTGGGCGACCGGCGTCTCCGATCTGATCTTGCAGCGGTCGTGGGAGGTGCGGACGGCCCGGGTGGTTAGAATGCGGAGCTGTAATCGCGGGATTTAGGGAGGGGTGGGCCGCGTGAGTTATGTGAGATTTGGATAAATGATATAAAAAATAAGAAAATCTTGTCAACTCGTTTAGGGGTTTAGGGCTATTAGGGTTTAGGGGTTTAGGGGTTTAGGGTTTAGGGTTTAGTGGGGGGGGGGTTAGGTTATCAGGGTTCAGGGTTTAGGGTTTAGTGGGGGGTAGGGTTATCAGGGTTTAGGGTTTAGTGTTGACATGTACTAATGATCCCAAACTTTCTTAATGGCATCCCATGACCACATAGAGAATGCATGCATAATGGTTTCCATGTGGGGCAAAATTTTGAATGTTTTTACGGTTTAGTGGGGGTGTTAGGGTTATCAGGGTTTAGGGTTTAAGGGTTTTAGGGTCGACGGAACTATGTTTGTCTTACAGTGGACGTAGCACACACACCGGACATTGGTGGAGCGTTGGTCTACAATGGATTCCCTCCGGTAGCATTGATCCGGTCCGTTGACTGGCTCGGCCGACAAACTTCGTCCCACGTAGAGCATGCATTCATCCACTGGACCGGATCGATGTTGGGTTGGTTTCATACAGGTGAGGAACCCAGCTAGTGCTTTCGGGGTGTTGACATGCTAGGCCGGAAATGCGCGTGTCAGAGAACGTACTTGCGTGTATAATCCCAAACTTTCTTCATGGCATCCCATGACCCCATAGAGAATGCATGCATAATGGTTTCCATGTGGGGCAAAATTTTGAATGTTTTTATGGTTTAGTGGGGGGGGGGGGGTTAGGGTTATCAGTGTTTACGATTTTAGGGTTGACGGAACTATGTTTGTCTTACAGTGGACCTATCACACACACCGGACATAGGTCGAGCGTTGGTCTACAATGGAATCCCTCCGGTAGCATCGATCTGGTCCGTCGACTGGCTCGACCGACATACTTCGTGCCACATAGAGCATGCATCCATCCACTGAACCGGATCGATGTTGGGTTGGTTTACATGTACATGTACAGGGACCGGAAATGCGCGTGTCAGAGATCGTACTTGCGTGTACATGTACTAATGATCCCAAACTTTCTTCATGGCATCACATGACCCCATACAGAATTCATGCATAATGGTTTCCATGTGGGGCAAAATTTTGAATGTTTTTACGGTTTTGTGTGGGGGGGGGGGGTACGGTTATCAGGGTTTAGGGTTTAGGGTTTTTTGGTTTTTTGGGTTTAGGGTTTAGGGTTGGTTTACAATGGATTCCATCCGGTACCATCGATCCGGTCCATCCACTGGCTCGGCCGACAACCTTCGTGCCACATTGTTCACATTGTCCAATTAACACTTTGTATAGATTTTTTGGGTAAAAAATGAACGAAATAATGCAACTAATCTGAACGTAACGTTTGGCATGTATCAAACCAAGTATCCACTATTCCTAAAAAAAAACCAGTTAGCCACTAATTGCGCCAAACATATCACGTAATTACCAACGAAAATGGGTTGACAATTATTTCTGGAAATTCTTGGAAGGAATTTATTGCTCTTCCTTTTTTAGAGAACAATAAGTTACAAATTTTATTTTAGAAACAAGAAATCAGTTTTCAATTTTATTTGTCCTTTCCAATATATTTCAAATGAGCTTTTCCTTTGTCTGGTCATACAAGGCATTAAGCACACATGACATTGCTTATACAGAAGCTGACTGAAATAATTTGTTAACAACTACTAACGACTGATGATCAACAAGTAAACAAATCCCACAACAATTATTGAAAAATAAAATCCCGCGGCCATCAGATTTGCGTGCTTCTTCAGATCGATCAACTGCCTTAAGTTCTTGTTGATCTTCTTCAATTCCACCTTGAGTTCCGCATCCGCCACCATCGGAGGAACATTGGCATAGCCCTTATTATCCACCGCCGATGGCAGATCTACCTCTAGGGTTGCCCCGTGCCTCAAATCAATTAAGCCATCCATTTGAAGCCTCTCAACGTATTCATCCAGCCACTCAAAATGCTTGCATGTTTTCAGCTTCTGAAAAAGGGAAGGGAAACCCTAAATACCAATTCCGAGGAAATATAAATAAATCTGGGGTCAGAATTCATAGCAAAAAGACACAACAGAACATAGATTTAACCTTCCCCGCTTCTGGTTTGCTCTCGCATTTCACAAATTCCTGCCCATGGTTTCCATTCTTCTCCGATATGGTTGTCAAACGCTTCAGTGGCGCGATGCGTGGGCAGTCGGGGCATCTGGTCATCGGTAGTGAACCATACCGCGGCCATGATGACGGAGAGGCCGAACTGGACATGGACATCTCTCGTCTCTCACCGTCCGCCGGCGATGGCAGGCTTCGTCGCCGGAGAAGAATAACAATTTGGTGGGGCAAGGGAAAGGGAGGCAATGGTGGGCCGCGGGTTGGCACGGGCACGGCGATGGCTCGGGCTTCTGTGATATGTGGTTGGACCCGCGGTCAGTGCACATGTTTTGGAAGCCCCCAAAAGATCGTGCTCGTTAAAATAAACTTGCATCGAAGCGCATTACTTCAAAATAACTAATTAACCCTACAATCACAGCTATATACCTTCCCATTCTACCGCATATCAACCCTATCCTAACCACCCCCATCTACCTTGTTTCTCCTCACATAGCCATCGCCGGGATCGCGCCATCGCTTCTCAAGCGACCACGCCGACGCCGGATTAAAAAGGTCTCCTCCACAGCTCCTCCTCCCATCTTTGATTGTAGTGCTGATTATTTTTTCCATTGATTCGACCAAGAAGTCATTTCCGAAGAGATTAGAAAATACAGCCTTTGCCATAGTTGAGTAGTTCTGGTGTAATTGGAGTACAGGATGTCATGCAAGAGCTTTTTGATTGATAGTTTGTAGTAGTTGTTCGTACGAACTGGTTATGAATATATTTTCTCGGTGGTATTGTTAGGAATTAGTTGGATGAGGTTGTGGATACAGTTTTCATACTATGGGTATATGTGTTGTTGTAGGGACCATGGTCTCAGAGGCGCATAACAACTGTGCGGAGTACGACAAGTCTTTGCATGAAGCGCGCCGGGAGATCGACTTGAAGGTGCAAAAGGATCGCGCTGAGGTAGATAAAAAACTCAAAAAAGAACGTTCATACGTGGACAGGATGATAAAGGAGGAGCGTGAGGAGTTTTCCCGTAAGATGGCGAAGATGCGTCTTGAGATTGAAGAAAAGTATAAGCGGGACTGTGAGGACATGGAAAAAAGTTTTTCCTTGGCTACAAGGAAATGCATCAAACGTTGCAGAAGGACCGGAAGCTTGTGGACAGTATTATACAGACAGAGCGAGTCAGGATGGATGCCTATGTGTTGCAGGCACGTTCGGATATGGACAGTAAGCTGCTACAGGAGCGGTCGGACATGGATTATAAGGCCATGCTGGAGAAGGTCCGTTTGGAAGGACATATGTTAGAAGCCCGTGCGATCTCACGGCCACCCCGACAACATGTCTTCAATTTTTCTCAAGCGGGGAAGCATTTTCCTCTGTAAATGGAACAGACTGCAAGGCTTCGACGTCTTGGAGAGCTTCGTTAATCCGTCGCGACGCAAGGCAACGCTCATAGTGCTCTAGCATTTCAAACAACGACATCTTACCCTCAAGATGCGTATGTAGCACAGAGTTCAAGCTCTCACTCCTCTGATTGCTGCTCAGTCCTAGGAAACAACGCCCCTCAAGATATGGAGCACACCACAACTTTCTCATTTGATACATCTGATGCAGCCAAGACTCCTTACTGGTTACTTTATTCCGTTGTAAGAAGTATATCCAATCTATCTCATGCTCTTCAATGGAAGAAGTATCATAAATGAAAGATCTGAATTCCTCCTTTACGTCATCATCATGCAGATGGCGTACAATGTTCTGCTGAATGTGCCATATACATAGTCTATGGTTTGAGTCTGGCCAGACCACCCTGATTGCTCTCTGCATTGCAAGGTCCCCATCTGTGATCACAGATATCGGATGCTTCTGTGCCATGCAATCAGAAAAGGTCCGCAACATCCACTCGTATACCTGGCTTGTTTCATGAGAAATTATACCACAACCAAAAATGACAGTGCTCCGGTGGTGATTCAACCTGACAAACGGCACGAATGGCAGATTGTATTTGTTGGTTCTGTATGTGCTATCGACAACAATGACGTCTCCGAAAGCCTCGTAGTCAAGTCGCGATTGACTATCAACCCAGAACAGTCCCTTCAGATGGCCATGCTCGTCTACCAAGTACTTGAAGAAAAAATCCACATCTCGCTCTCGCCTCGCCATCATGTGCATGATCACCGTATTAGCATCACCGGCACTGATTGTCTCCTGCTTATTAGCATGGCAGAAATTATAAATGTCCCTCTTTATGCATCCAACCTTATCAAATCCACCGTATTGAAAGCACAAAATATCCATAATACGGTATTTGCGGATCCCACATTTTTCCATGTCCGCAATGTCCGCTTTCTGCTCATCGCTAATTCGTCTGTGCGAACGCAGCAGACAAGAAAGATCCCGTGGGGCTAGAGGATGGTTGTGCTCATCGATGAAATCCTTGACAAACCATCGACCGGTTTCCTCCTGTCTCGTAATGACCAATTTAGCATTACACCCAACACGAGTTAAACTTCGTGGCCTCCTCTTTCTATCTTCCATCTTTCTTTTCATGTGCTTCTCTTCGCGAAACCCTTGACGACTACACACAATTTTCCTTAAAATTATGTATTTGTTGGATCCATCCCACTCAACGTAGCTTTTCCTCACACTAAAACCTTTTTCAAGAGCATATTTGTTGTAGAATTCATAGCCTTCAGCCTCACTATCAAACATCTTGCTGACAACATTTAGATACTCGAACATACTCTCATCACTTGCATACGCCATGTCTTCCTGCATATGACATGTGAGGGAAACCAATCATCAACATCTTTCTGTTTATCAATGTTGCAGGTGTAAAATAGCTCATAGGCAAAGACAAGTGCATGGAAAAGACTTTGCTCGTTTGACATGTGAGGGAAACCAATCATCAACGCCCAACAAGTAGTATCTCATCTTCCTTTAAACTATATTTCATGCACTATGCAAACCTAAAGTGATGATGACTTTAATAAACTAAATTAAGTCAACTATGGAACCAGTATCTCATCTTCCTTTAGTATATCTCATCTCAAACGTCAAGTATGTCACTTTTTTTCTGCGGTACCAAAGGAAGTAAGCAATGCCCTCAACATCTTAGTTAAACTAACATGATGCGATTAGCTCAAGAGAAACTATGCCACGATGAAGCTTTCCATTCGTTGTTCTAGTCCGTACAAATCTCACATACTGCTAAATTACCCGGATCTTGTGGGGTTGAGGTTGTACTGCATGCACGGTGGAGGGGCGCAACGGCCAAGAGAACGAGCAGAACGCCAAGCCGAATTCATACCTTAAGGATGGTACGCGCGAAGAGATGGGGTCGCCCGCCGCCGTCGCCGCCGATTCAGCCGGCACAGATCCGGCCTTCTTCTTCTTCGGTGACGGCGTGGGGGCTGGGGTTGGTTGGGTGGAGGACGAGGACGATGAATTTATTCCTCTCACCAGGCAGGTCGAGGACGGAGAAGGTCAGGAGCGGCGAGCGGCGACGAATACATCGGAGGAGGATTCTGAACTGGATCGAGTAGACATGGATCTGGTCCTCAGGTGATCGGTTCAAGAAAAGATATTTTCCCCTGGGCCATTATGCCCTTATCGCAATTAACATATTAAATTTAATCAATTAAAATTCCCCGCAAGATCGGACGGCTAATAAAAATCAGACGTGATCAGACATGTAAGTACTGCTAAGTACTCCAAGTACTAACCCAATCACCGTAAATCATAGGAAATGAGATGCCATATATCTCAATTCCTACAAGAAAAATGGTCCATAGGATAACTTTTTTTCCTGATCTAAGCTAATGTTTTTGTTTCTTCTAAAAATTTGAAATGTGAATAATAGGAACCAATTTTACATAGGAATAAGAATAGATTCCTATAAACCAAATGACTCGAAAGGAAATTTTCTATGAAAATCATATCCTATAAAATTTCTACAAAATTCCTATAAACCAAAGGAGACATGAAATTTTGTTGCTATTTAATTCTTCACAGAACATAAAATTCAATTGGCCGCTCGATCAAATGATCCATCATCTTTATGTAGAATACCTTTAAACTACTGATTTTCATAGTAAACAAGCTATATAATATTTTGAAACTAACATATCTCGACTAAAAAAAGAGTTATATATCACGATAAGCATACCTTTAAACTACCGATTCAATTGATGGTCAGAGTAAACAAGCTAATATACCTTGCAGAAGGAAGGTACTATCTACTAAGCATGTGCACTCGAGTCGGACATTGCTTCCATTTTTTATCCTCGCATACATACATACCACATGCAGGAGGAAGACGACTTTGCTCCGCGGAGGTTCTTGCGGGCCCGTGACCACAATATCGACAAGGCGCCGGCAATGTTGCTCAAGTACTTGAGCTGGAAACGCACCGCCAAGCCACACGGTTCCATCACTGATGATGAGGTGCACGTTGAGCTCGTGCAGGAGAAGCTCTATATGCAAGGCTTCGACGAGAAGGGACGCCCGCTGGTGTACCTCTTCCTCGCTCGTCACTTCCCCGCCAAGCGCGACCTCGATGAGTTCAAGCGCTACGTCATCTACATCCTCGACAACACCTGCACCAGGTATATTAGTTGAAGACACAAGCAATCTAGCTGGAATATACTGATAGGCATGTGTGTTTTATTATGCCGAGACAGGTTGCGGACAGGACAAGAAAAGTTTGCGGTTGTGGGGGACCTTCGGGGTTGGGGGCACGCGAATTGCGACATCCGAGCATATGTGGCGGCGTTGGATATCATGGCAGAGCTGCTACCCGGAGCGGCTGGGGAGGGTGCTCCTGATCCACGTTCCCTACGTGATCATGGCGGCATGGAAGATGTTGTACCCCTTCATCGATGATAAGACCAAGGAGAAGTTTGTGTTCGTCGCCGGCAGCTGGGACCTCGATGCCACGCTCCGTGACTCCATCGACGAGTCCCAGCTGCCCAAGGAGTACGGGGGCAGGCTTGAGCTTCGGGGCTACAACGATTTGTCGCCACCGTCGTCGTCCAATTAACTAAGATCGAATTCCATATATGTGTATGGGCGAGCGTAACTCACATGGTTAGGTGTCTTCTGGTGGAACCAATTTTGTACCGTGTTTCTGAAAAGATGTTTGTGTACAGTAGTTAATGATTTGTGAACGTGCAATGCAATGCATGCTGACTGTTCAAAGACCAGGCCAGTATGCTATGTACTGTGTACATTGATAACGGATTGGTGGTCTGGTCCGTGCTCTCTTTTTTCCTCTGCACAGGAGTAGAAGCATGCATTCTTGTTCGGGGAGTTCCTTTTTTTTTGAGGGGTGTTCGGGGAGTTCCTATACGACGCTTGTGGCGCCAACAACCTCAGCTAGCGCTCATGCCCACGCGCTATGGGCCGGCATGAGCACGCGCTATGGGCCGGCCCAGCTAACATCAGCTTTCTCAAAAAAAAAAACTCGCTCGCTCGCCCTCGGTCGCCTGGTTCAACCAGCCGACCATTGGCTAGTCGACTAGTCAAATAGTTGATTGTTAACTTTTAGAGAAAATAAAAATAAAAAATTTCATCAATTTTTTAGAAAAGGTTCACAAATCTGAGAAAAAGTTCAGCGATTTTGAAAAATGTCCCACAATTGAAAAATGTTCATTAAAGTTGAAAAAGTTCATCGATTTTTTTAAACATTCACAGGTTTTTTAATTTAATAAATTCTGAAAAATTTCATAAATTTTTAAAAATAATCATCATGCATTTTTAAAAATCAGAAAAAAGGAAAATAATAGACAAGAAAAAAATGAAAAATCAAATTGAAAACTAAAAAAGGGAAATGAAAAAGCTAAAAACTAATTGGGCCGCAAGCGTGCTAAATCCGGCGCTTAAGGCGCCATATGTGATTTGCCCTTGTTTCTGAGCCCGAATGTATGGCCCACTCCAGCTCTACAGATGAAGCCCATCCATGCCTTCCTTCTTCCTCGTCCTGGTTGGTTCTGGAATATTTCTAAAATACCCTAAAAAAAAGGAATATTTCTAAAAAAAAAGGGTTGGTTCTGGAATCCTCTGGAGCCTGGGAAATCCGAGCTCGCCGCTTGCTCCCATTAGTCCCATATATACTCTTTCTCCTCCTCCTGCCGCCATTGTTCCGCCTCCAAGCAAACGCCCGCCCGCCCGCCCGCTCGCTTGGTTCGTTGCCCCGCCGAAGCGCTTACCATTTCTCCTCGCGCTCACTTCTCCCCACCGCCCAAGGAAGGGGAAGGCAAATCTCATCTCATAGACCTGAACCCCGCTCCTCCTCCCCGTTCGCCTGCGTCATTGGGAATTCTCCCTCCCTCGAATCACGTCGGTAATGCCCGCTTCTGCCTCGTATGCCCGTTGTTACTGCTCTGTGTTTTTCACGAGAACTCCGATTTGGTTCATGGCGCGACGCGACGTTATTCACAAGAGATTTCACCTGCATTTTGCTGCAATTTTTTAGTAGAACGGCGGGGTGGGGCATTCTTGCTCCCTCTCGTATGATTGGCATCGTGCCGGTTCCTGTTGCCGAGCATAATCGGATAACTTCTGAATGTTGGGCGACACTCTTGCAAATAATCATTTGCTTCCTCTGCTTGGGAATTCATAATTTAGTTTCTAGTGTTTCTTCAAGATGACATCAGATTTGGATTATGTAGAGCAAGAAAAGGATACCACGCGTTGTGTTGTTTGCCAGGCAATCGAGTCTGTCAGTCCACAACTTTCATGAGAGTATGCTTGGGAGTGCAGATGTGCAGTTATCTTAGTACTTGTTGTGGGCAGTGTTTCGGCTTAATACCTGGTGTTCACCGTTGCGTGTTGAGTACTAGATGTCAACTGGACTAGTATTGATCTACTCATTATTTCTATTTTTTATAAGTATAAAACAGCGGTATCATGTTCCACTAATTCTTACTGTCATTTCTCTGCATATGTGCAGCTGATACTATTCGAGCTGGATGCGGCTCTATTCACCTGCAGTCTGTTTGCGGCGATCTGCCTCAAGTAGTATGTATGCTCATTCCATTCAGTTTCAAGGAGGAGCCACACAGAGTATGGTCTTATGGAACTGCTCCCGACCGCAGTCAAGCCGTTCTCATATGACATTGGGTGTAGCCGATTCTTCTCATAATAAGAATATAAGATCTTCTGAAGCACAGAGTCTGAAGTACTTTGTCAGCTTAGTGGGCCGACGATTGCGTCGCGGATTGTCAACCAGAGAGGGTAGTCTAACTGCAAAGCTCGACATGCTTTCACGCGAAAAAATCTCGGGTATTAGTTGGAAATGGGGTGGTGTGCATCAGAAGATAGGAGCTACGGCCGGTGGGCTCTGCTTTGGTTTTTCAGTTTCTGGGATCGCCAAAGCCGAGATGCCTGTGGACAGAAAGATCAACTGTGCAGATACTTCAGCATCATCTTCCCATGGGAAGAAAGTCTACACGGATTATTCTGTCACCGGTGAGAAATGCATTTGTGTTAGGCTTAATAATTGCTTTTGTTAAAAAAATTGAATGCCTTTATAATATTTATGTTTGCGGATATGTCAATAAGCTAATGCTTGTGACTGTTTTACCTGGATTTGCCAGGCATTCCAGGAGATGGAAGATGTTTATTCCGCTCCGTGGTTCATGGGGCATGCATCCGCTCAGGGAAACCTATCCCTAATGAATATCTTCAGAGAAAGCTAGCTGATGAATTGAGGTCAATGGTATGTGTGGAGTGTTTCTAGGTATTTTGCTCCTGCTGCAATTGCCTTTCATTCTCTAAAGCTTCTATACAAATCCATCACTGTACAGGTTGCCGATGAATTTGTCACTAGACGAGAAGAGACTGAATGGTTAGTTGATGCGCACTCTTACTGTTATGTTTGCTCTTCTGGTTTTAAAATGTAAATGCGGTATTGATAATTATTCCCTTATTATTGATACGTTTTCAACTGCTGCATTTCCTTGCATCAATGACGGACAGGTTTGTTGAGGGTGATTTTGATACATACGTTTCCCAGATTAGACAGCCACATGTGTGGGGTGGTGAGCCAGAACTGTTCATGACTTCACATGTTCTCCAGTAAGTAATTGGACCTGTTATGCATTCTTCTTCATGGATACCAAGGGTGGCTACCAGCAATGAAATATGAAGACTTACTTATGTTTTGTTAGCTAATATCTATATCTGTGGAGCTAAATAGCTTAATGCAAAGAGTTGACTCTATTTTGTCTGCGACCTTTTCCTACTATGCTTATGTGAAATCATTTACAAAGGATAGATACCAGTAGGGATAATATTCGAAATATTTGCTTCCTAGGAATTTATTCAAAATAGATTGAGTACACAACCTTCAGTGAAGTTGGCTAAATTCCAGTGACAGTTAAAATTAGATACTCCCTCTGTAAACTAATAAAAGAGCGTTTAGATCACTACTTTAGTATTCTAAAATGCTCTTATATTAGTTTACTGAGGGAGTAGCTAAGAAGTTCTCTCATGTTAATGCAAAGAGAAGGTTCCTTCTTGATTTGATGCATGCTCAGTACTCGGTCAACATGCATTTAAGCAGTACAGTCCATGAAGCAAGAAGAGCCTTTAATTACTTTGTTTACACAGGATGCCAATAACTGTGTATATGCATGATGAAGATGTGGGTGGCTTAATAACTATTGCTGAATATGGCCAAGAGTATGGTAAAGAAGATCCAATACAAGTTCTGTATCATGGTTTTGGCCATTATGATTCCCTACAGATTCAGAAGACGTAGGGGTCCGAAGACAAGAACGTAGAAATTGGGAGTCCGAGATTCAGAAGGTAAGGCCAAAGTATTCTGGTTTCCAGTTTTCCCATGTCGATATATTAGTTGAGATACGGATGAGTGAGACGGCGAGAGTGATTGTTATATAGCCTCGGTGATAAGTATTATTAAGCTTTCTTCCCGCAAAAAAAGAATTATTAAGCTTTGCAGCATTATTAACTATGTTGAAAAGGACAACAACTTCACATTAGGTTTTTCATAATAATGTAGTGATAAGTAAGAAATCATGAATCGGGATTAGTGAGTAGTTATTCGTTCCCACAGCATCATCAACTATTATCATCGGCGAACCTGGAAAACTGACCACTTGACTGTACCTCATATCTATCCCTTCTTTCAGATAATCTAGTCTAGTGCACCTATAGCATATCTATAACAAGTTATGAATCCCTAAAACGTATACTTGAGGTTGAAATTTTTGTTTGCAGGCACCGTTGCAAAAGCATTTGATCGTGTGTATGAAGCGGCCAAGGAGCAAAATTTGTGTATGAAGCGGCCGAAGGAGCAAAATTTGGATGGGACAGGACGGAAACCTGATGTTGTGTTGTTCACCTACTCACCGTAGGTTGTCGGGTGTAGATATACCGTGCTGTAACTTGATGTGGTGTCTCTTGCTGTGGCAATAAAAATGGTGGCGGATCACTGATAGATGAGTAAAAAGACACTACCTTTTTTTGCGGAAAAAAAAAGACACTACCTAGCCAGGCGCAAGTTCTGCACATCAAATATAAATCATCAGTGATGTATAATTCATGCTCATCAAGATTATTATGAAGTACCGCATGCTGGCGGTTTTCATCGTAACATAGGGTTCGATCATCTAGAATCTATTTGCATGCTTATCAGACGATCTATGCTGAGAAGAAACAGAATGCTTGTAACGAGTGACCCTTGTCTCAAATGAGTTTAACTAATTAGAAAAGTATACGCACTGTCCCACAAGATTTTTCTCTCTCCTCTAATCTCTCTTTTACACAGCACAGCATTTTATCGAGCACCTTGTGTGCATTCGCCCTGCACACCGACGTCCGACGGCGACGTTGCCGAGCTCGAACCTCGAAGCCAGCATCGCGTACTGGTGCTAGCTGCAGCACGTACGGCCACCACAGCCATGCGTCGCTGTCGTCCCTCGCCACCTCGACGTCGACCCCCTTCTTTGCCATGGCGCGCGTGACGAGAGGCTGGCCGAGCACGAACGGGAGCATCGCCGGACCGAACACGGAGGCGGAGCTCTCCACGGTGGAGCCCCAGTCATGGTGGCGTCAGGAACTCGGCCGTCGCGCCGTGCGCCAACTCTGCCACCTGCGGCACCCACCCCGCCTGGACCATGCCACGAGTTGGACGCTCAAGTTAGCATGGTGAGGTCGATCCAGTCCGTGAACGTGGTGAAGCTGCTGCTGTGCAGCAGGACGAGTGAGGAGAGGACGGCGTAGCGAGCCTGCTGATCTACGAGCGACAACGTGCACGGGCCGGCGGCGCGGAAGCTGGGCGAGCTCCCGGGTGGCCTAGCGGTACGAGATGGTTGTGGCCGTCGCGGCGGATGGACGGGAACGGGAGGGAGAAGGCGGTGGCGCTGCTGGACGGGACGGGACGGCGGCACGGGAGGCGGTGCAGGTGCTGCACGCCGGCCATGCCGCCACTGATACGGCCCATGGTGCAGATGCAGCGGCACGCACGGGCACGGGCGGGACTCGATCGGGAGCCCGGCGAAGTCCTCTGTTGCCGTTGGTGTGCTGCGCGAACACACACAAGGTGAAGGTGTTGGTACGCCGGGATCAGCCGTGCATCAAGCGGTGGTGTTTCGGCGTCCCGGCCTCGCCATGCACACCGCCGCTCGGATCACGCTCCGGAGCCGTCGTCTCAGGAGAAGAAGCGCACACCCGCTGTCCGCGCCATCCGCTCTGTTCCTGCGGCCGCCCTCCGCGCGGCGCGCTCCGTGCCATCCGCAGGAGAAAACGGAGTAAAGTCTGAAATAAACCTTCAAGTCGTAGAGCTCGACTGAAATAAACCTCGACGTCCAAATACCCTGACCTTTCTGATCCCGGTTGTTTTGAACCTTCCGCCGTTTTTAGGACGGGATTTGATGACAGTGGGAGGCGGGGATTTCTGTCTTTGACCAAATTAATGACTGTCACCTGCTCACCTGCGAGCCGCCGTCATGCCCATTCGACTACCATCGGTATTAGGTATGCCTCGCAGCAAGCACGACATGGAGTTGACAGGCGACACGGGACAGGACTTGTGCCAGTGCGCTCCGTCGGGCTCCGCCTCCGCGTCCGGCCGAGGCCTTCCGCGGCAGCGTCCACGCCAGGACACGTCTGGCCTTGGTCCCCGAGGTCGTGCGGTACCGGTACGTCGAGCCGGTGCATGGCATCAATAGTCGGAGCCAGATACAAATGTTATGGGATCATCCCGGTGACCCCGGCGTGCAGCACATCGCGGTGTCTAGCAGCGAGCCAGCGACACGATGGTCGGCAAGACTCGCGGCAGCCCAGGCGATGCAGAAGCCGGTGAGACCGTCGGCAGCTCGCTCGTTGGTGTAGGAAGCCATCTGTGCCGCCATCGCCATGGCTAGCACCGTGAATGAGCAGGTCCTAGTAAACCACTCGGCGATCCTGGCACAGCCATGAATGGTTGCGAGTCACGCAGCTCCCGTGCCCGCTCGCATCATGAGGGTGCAGTCCACCGCCGTGCAGGAGCTGCATCCACACAGCAACAAACAAGATTTTTGAACCCACCTGCAGCTGCAGGTGTTAGCTGACTCATCGATCCCGGTCTTTCCCGGTGCCATGTAGGAATCCTCATCATCAAGACCGACCTTTTGAATTTGTTCAATTGTCTTCATGCCGACCGCCTAAACCTATTTAGACTTAATTTTGGCGAGATTGTCTTGTTGCCCAAGATTAAGGAGGCCGAACGGATCCAACAGTTCAGACCCATTTGCCTCCTTAATGTTAGCTTCAAGATTTTCACCAAAGTGGCCACAAATAGGTTAAACTCGGTAGCTGATCATGTTGTTCGGCCATCTCAAACGGCGTTCATGCAAGGAAGGAATATACTCGATGGCGTAGTAATTTTGCATGAGACCGTTCACGAGATGCACTGAAAAAACATGAGTGGAGTAGTTTTCAAAATTGACTTTGAAAAAGCCTATGACAAGGTCAAATGGTCTTTCCTCCAACAAGCCCTAAGAATGAAAGGTTTCTCCGATAAATGGCGTCAGTGGATCCAAAATTTTGTAACTGGAGGTAGTGTGGCCATCAAAGTCAATGATGATGTAGGCCATTACTTTCAGACAAAAAAAGGACTACGACAGGGTGACTCCATGTCTCCAATGTTATTTAACATTGTTGCTGACATGTTGGCTATTCTGATTGAGCGTGCTAAGCAGGACGGCCAGATAGAAGGAGTAGTGCCACATCTTGTGGATGGTGGCCTCTCTATTCTGCAATACGCCGATGACACAATTCTTTTTATGGAACATGACCTAGACAAGGCTCGAAACCTAAAACTCTTGCTCTCAGCGTTTGAGCAAATGTCGGGTCTCAAAATTAACTTCCATAAAAGTGAACTTCTCTGCTTTGGAGAAGCCGTTGAGGCTGCTGCCGATTATGCTGACCTCTTTGGTTGCGCACATGGCCAATTCCCGATTAAATATTTGGGAATACCGATCCATTATCGGCGTCTCACCATTACAGAGTGGAAGCATGTAGAGGAGCGTCTAGAGAAACGATTGAGCAGTTGGAAAGGCAAGCTGCTCTCAGTTGGAGGACGGCTGGTTTTGATTAACTCCGTTCTCACAAATATGGTTCTCTATATGCTTTCTTTCTTCCAACTCCCAAAAGGGGTCCTGCAAAGATTGGATTATTTTAGATCCAGATTTTTTTGGCAAGGAGATGGAGAAAAGAAAAAATATCGGTTGGCCAAATGGAGCATGGTTTGTAGGCCAAAAGACCAAGGCGGCCTTGGAATTCATGACCTACAGGTCAAGAATGAGGCCTTGCTCAGTAAATGGTTGTTCAAACTTCTTACTAAGGATGGTGTTTGGCAAACCATGTTGCGCAACAAGTATCTAGGCCAAAAGGCGGTGTCCCAGGCATATTGGAAACCTGGTGACTCGCACTTCTGGGCTGGCCTAATGGCGGCAAAGAAACATCTCTTTTGCTTTGGGTCTTTCGCGATAAAAGACGGGTCGGAGATTCGATTCTGGGAAGACATCTGGCTAGGCAATGCCAGTCTCAGAGAACAATATCCAGCCTTATATAACATTGCTCGCGATAAGAACAACACTATTGCGCACGTGCTCAGTTCATCCCCGCCGAACATTTCGTTTAGGCGGGATTTGATTGGCCCCAGACTTCTGTCATGGCATAATCTTTTGTCCCGGTTGGATTCGATTAACCTGACACAAGGTCGGGATGTGTTTCGCTGGAACCTTACTACATCAGGGTCTTTTACAGTAGACTCTATGTACCGTGCGCTCACACATTCTGAGGTACCAGTGAGTAATAACAAGAAAATTTGGAAGTCCAAGATTCCACTAAAAGTGAAAATTTTCATGTGGTATCTTCATAAGGGAGTTGTGTTGACCAAAGACAACCTCGCACGACGCAACTAGCCAGGGAGTAAGAAGTGTTGTTTTTGTACTCATGACGAGACAATCAAACACCTCTTCTTCCAATGCAAGTTTGCACGTTCTACGTGGTCAATCATCCAAATAGCGTCAAATTTATATCCGCCCACAAGTGTTGCCAATATATTTGGTCACTGGTTGGACGGTATTCCAAATAGGTTTAAAGCGCTTATAAGGGTGGGAGCGTACGCCTTGATTTGGTCGCTCTGGCTATGTAGAAACGATTTGGTTTTTAATGGAAAAAATGCTTCTCCTCTGCAAGTTATTTTCCGTTGTACGCGATCGCTTCATACGTGGTCTATGCTACAACGATCGGAGCACCAATCGCTGTTCAAGGCGGTGTGTACGCGGTTGCAGCAGGTGGTTACGGAGGTTTTTCCCCAACATGGGTGGCAGCATAACCTCCGGATCGATCCACCACCACCTTCGACATAGGCATAGTGTCGGTCTATAGGACTTTACTGTTGCCGATATGTCGGTTTATATTTCATGTTTTTTGTCAGACTTTTGGATTTGGCTGTGTGCATCTCAGTTATGCAGAGGCCGGGTGTTACTCATAATGTTTTGTATCCCCTTGATGCTACATTCTGAGATAATAAAATCGCCCTTTATCGGGAAAAATGTAGGAATCCTCTGTTTGGATAGGACCTCAAGGTTCAAAATGACCGGGGTCGGCAAGGTCAGGGTACCGACTTCAGGGATTTAAACGTTGGGGTTTGTTTTAGTCATGGTCTACAACTACAACTTGAGGGTTTATTTTAGACTTCACTCGTAGAAAACGCCACATACGACACCCCCCGTCCATCGTCTACGCAGCAAGTGCGTGCAGACTGCGAGTGGGAGGCGGTCTGGCTGGACCAAAGACGGGTCGATCCGTGGGACCCACTACTGCCTAACCCATCCATCTCGGCCTTTTTTATGCTAGTTAGGAAATTGAAACCAACCGGGATTGCAAAGGACAGGGTATGGGGATTTGAAGGTGAGGATTCGTTTCGACAAGCTCTACAACCTCAAAGTTTAAATCAAATTTCACTCCATCCTAGCTACCTAGAGCTTGGACATGGAGGTGCAGCTGGTGAGTAGAAGGTCATGCCACAACGGAGGTGCTCCCGGTTCTTGAAGGCAACCACCATGCCCACCTTTGAGTGCCCCCTCGTCTGCCCGAGCGTCTGCTCAGCGCGTCCTCTGTGGCTCCATCGAGCGGCACGATGTTGTTGGAGCGTGCGGTGTAGTTCCGCAACTAGGCGGTCTTCCTCGACACGTCAAACGGATCAGCGGCGAGGCTTACGATCAACGCGTGTGGAGTATGGATAGTAAATCTTCAAGTAGGACTTATGTGAAGGACAGGGGACTTGGAAGCATTGAATTATACTGCCCGACAAACCTGTTAATTAGAGTTTGTCCCGGGTATGTCTAATTTGTATAAAATTGTTTACACCATGAATACCTACATACTAGCAGAGGCCGAGATATTTACCTGAGGGGGCCAATGCCCCCTCCCCCCAATGAATTATTTATGAGAGGGATTAGATGGGAAAAAATAACCTTTCCCCGACCCTCATATTTAGTCTTTGGCCCTCCCCCGATAAATTTCATCTAACTCCGCCACTGCATACTAGTATATAATTTATTAAAAGAACGTATCAGTAAGTTTAATTTTTCAACCCAAATTCTGTCTTTGGCTTTCCCTCGACAGATTTCATCTAGCTTCACCACCGCACACCAGTATATAATTTATCAAGAAGACATATCGATAAGATTAATTTTACAACAATTCTACACTAAAAGAAGTTTAGTTTATCAATTGTTACTTCGAATGAAACCATAGTAATCATTAATCATTAGTCTAAATTTATACATTCTAATTTTCCATTCACACTCACAGTTAAACTAATTCTTACCTTGAAGGCAAGATCATAATTTAAGTTGAAGAAGATGGAAATCATAATTTGAATTAGAGAGATGACAAGTCGGTGGTGTTCCTGCCTCGGCCTGTCCCGGGCACGCGTTGCCAGCCGCCACCTCATGCTTCCTCAATGTAGAAAGGTGTTGGGCCCCCAAGTGCAGATGTTTATAGCAAGCGGCATTTTCCATCGAGTGGATGATCTTAAAGTTTATGGCATCCGTAGGAGTTTTTAATTGCGGGCAATGATCAGTACACACACACATGCAAATACACAACTTGCCTCGGTCCCCAACCAAACTAGTAAGATCGTTAGTCTTATTAGACCTACTAGTTACAAGGATTAATGCAACTTGTGTTTGGAAGTATTGATCGCAACAAACAAAATAAATTTCATATTGTAAAAGAAATAAAAAAAGTACATTGATTGAGGCTGAAAGCTAGGGATGAATGAACTGGATCCATACTTTCGTTAGAGGCATCTACCCAAACAAACATGGCATGGTGAAAAAATCAATGTTGTGTATTGAATAAATTACATTTTTTATGAGTATGATAAAACATGGCACTGCACGATGCCTCTCGATATCCATAGATAATTTATCCAACAAAATCCGTACGAAGGAAACGAGGGAGCTAGCAATCAGATTGTGCGGTCTTGTATTTTGAGCTTGAGCCTTGAACGTGCGTTGCGACCTGCTGTTTTTTCACAACTACAGTGAAGTATAGTTTTTTTACGACTATATAGTGAAGCATCGAGCAGTTTAGGGCATGTACAATGGGGGCATCACATTCCTGCTACCCCGGCCCTCCACATGGGCAAAAAGAGTTGAGGCATTGGTTTCGATTGTTAATTCCCCAACGCAATGACGGGAGGCCACCACCTCCTTGGGGCCCACACACACCCTCTCTCTCCAAACTATCCCCACCACAACTCCCGATCTTTTCTCATCTGTACGCATCTTCTTCCCCCCAATTGCCAATCCTGCCCAAATCAGTGGCAATCCTCCTTCAAAAATCTCACCAAGTTAGCTGCTATGAGAATAGCATCAGCCGCATGGCCACGATCCCGAGCCCACACCGCCGGGCTTGACCTACTTTTCGATCTCGCGGTGCTGGCCATGGCAACCCCGAGCTCGCACCTTCCGCCATGGTTGCGCCACCGTGCTCAAGTTGCTGATTATGGCATCGAGGTCCACCTCGCTCCCCCCTGTTGGGGATCGTTGCAGAAATTAAAAAAATTCTACGCATCACCAAGATCAATCTATGGAGAGAGTAGCAACGAGAGAGAGGGGAATGCATATTCATACCCTTGAAGATCGCGATGCGGAAGCGTTACAAGAACGCAGATGAAGGAGTCGTACTCGTAGCGATTCAGATCGCGGTTGATTCCGATCTAAGCGCCGAACAACGGCGCCTCCGCGTTCAACACACGTGCAGCCCGGTGACGTCTCCCACGCCTTGATCCAGCAAGGAGAGAGGGAGAGGTTGGGGAAGACAACTCCAGCAGCAGCACGACGGCGTGGTGGTGTTGGAGCAGCGTGGTACTCCAGCAGGGCTTCACCAAGCACCGCGGAAGGAGGAGGAGGTGTTGGAGAGGGGGAGGGCTGCGCCTTGGATGTGGTGCGGCTGCCCTCCCACCTCCCCTCTATTTATAGGGGCAAGGGAGAGGGGGGTCGGCCCCCTCCAGATGGATCTAGAGGGGGGCGGCGGCCAAGGGGGGAGGCTTGCCCCCCAAGCCAAGGGGGCGCCCCCTTTAGGGTTTCCCCCCAACCCTAGGCGCATGGGCCCTAGGGGGGTTTGGCGCCCAGCCCACCTAGGGGCTGGTTCCCCTCCATATTCAGCCCATGGGGCCCTCCGGGGCAGGTGGACCCTCCCGGTGGACCCCCGGAACCCTTTCGGTGGTCCCGGTACAATACCGATAAACCCCCGAACACTTCCGGCGACCAAATAAGGACTTCCCATATATAAATCTTTATCCCCGGACAATTCCGGAACTCCTCATGACGTCCGGGATCTCATCCGGGACTCCGAACAACATTCGGTAACCACGAACAAACTTTCCCTATAACCCTAGCGACATCGAACCTTAAGTGTGTAGACCCTACGGGTTCGGGAGGCATGTAGACATGACCGAGACATCTCTCCGGCCAATAACCAACAGCGGGATCTGGATACCCATGTTGGCTCCCACATGTTCCACGATGATCTCATCGGATGAACCACGATGTCGGGGATTCAATCAATCAATCCCGTACTCAATTCCCTTTGTCTACCGGTATGATACTTGCCCGAGATTCGATCGTCGGTATCCCTATACCTTGTTCAATCTCGTTACCGGCAAGTCTCTTTACTCGTTCGTAACACATCATCCCGTGATCAACTCCTTGGTCACATTGAGCTCATTATGATGATGTCCTACCGAGTGGGCCCAGAGATACCTCTCCGTCACACGGAGCGACAAATCCCAGTCTCGATTCGTGCCAACCCAACAGACACTTTCGGAGATACCCGTAGTGCACCTTTATAGCCACCCGGTTACGTTGTGACGTTTGGCACACCCAAAACATTCCTACGGTATCCGGGAGTTGCACAATCTCATGGTCTAAGGAAATGATACTTGACATTAGAAAAGCTTTAGCAGACGAACTACACGATCTTGTGCTATGCTTAGGATTGGGTCTTGTCCATCACATCATTCTCCTAATGATGTGATCCCGTTATCAACGACATCCAATGTCCATGGTCAGGAAACCGTAACCATCTATTGATCAACGAGCTAGTCAACTAGAGTATTCACACATGTATTACGATTTCCGGATAACACAATTATAGCATGAACAATAGACAATTATCATGAACAAGGAAATATAATAATAACCATTTTATTATTGCCTCTAGGGCATATTTCCAACAGTCTCCCACTTGCACTAGAGTCAATAATCTAGTTACATTGTGATGAATCGAACACCCATAGAGTTCTGGTGTTGATCATGTTTTGCTCGTGGAAGAGGTTTAGTCAACGGATCTGCGACATTCAGGTCCGTATGCACTTTACAAATATCTATGTCTCCATCTTGAACATTTTCACGAATGGAGTTGAAGCGACGCTTGATATGCCTGGTCTTCTTGTGAAACCTGGGCTCCTTGGCCAGGGCAATAGCTCTAGTGTTGTCACAGAAGAGAGTCATCGGGCCCGACGCATTGGGAATAACTCCTAGGTCGGTAATGAACTCCTTCATCCAGATTGCTTCATGTGCTGCCTCCGAGGCTGCCATGTACTCCGCTTCACATGTAGATCCCGCCACGACGCTTTGCTTGCAACTGCACCAGCTGACTGACCCTCCATTCAAAATATACACGTATCCGGTTTGTGACTTGGAGTCATCCAGATCTGTGTCGAAGCTAGCATCGACGTAACCCTTTATGACGAGCTCTTCGTGACCTCCATAAACGAGAAACATATCCTTAGTCCTTTTCAGGTACTTCAGGATGTTCTTGACCACTGTCCAGTGTTCCATGTCGGGATTACTTTGGTACCTTCCTACCAAACTTATGGCGAGGTTCACATCAGGTCTGGTACATAGCATGGCATACATAATAGACCCTATGGCCGAGGCATAGGGGATGACACTCGTCTTTTCTCTATCTTCTGCCGAGGTCGGGCATTGAGCCGTGCTCAATCTCACACCTTGCAATACAGGCAAGAACCCCTTCTTAGACTGATCCATATTGAACTTCTTCTATATCTTGTCAAGGTATGTGCTTTGTGAAAGACCAATGAGGCGTCTCGATCTATCTCTATAGATCTTGATGCCTAATATGTAAGCAGCTTCTCCAAGGTCCTTCATTGAAAAACACTTATTCAAGTAGGCCTTTATGCTTTCCAAGAATTCTATATCATTTCCCATCAATAGTATGTCATCCACATATAATATGAGAAATGCTACAGAGCTCCCACTCACTTTCTTGTAAACACAGGCTTCTCCATAAGTCTGTGTAAACCCAAACGCTTTGATCATCTCATCAAAGCGAATGTTCCAACTCCAAGATGCTTGCACCAGCCCATAGATTGAGCGCTGGAGCTTGCATACCTTGTCAGCATTCTTAGGATCGACAAAACCTTCCGACTGTATCATATACAATTCTTCCTTAAGGAAACCATTAAGGAATGCCGTTTTGACGTCCATTTGCCAGATCTCATAATCATAGAATGTGGCAATTGCTAACATGATTCGGACGGACTTCAGCTTTGCTACGGGTGAGAAGGTCTCATTGTAGTCAACCCCTTGAACTTGTCGATAACCCTTAGCGACAAGCCGAGCCTTATAGATGGTTACATTACCATCCGCGTATGTCTTCTTCTTAAAGATCCATTTATTTTCTATGGCTCGTCGATCATCGGGCAAGTCAGTCAAAGTCCATACTTCATTTTCGTACATGGATCCTATCTCGGATTTTATGGCTTCAAGCCATTTGTCGGAATCTGGGTCCGCCATCGCTTCTTCATAGTTCGAAGGTTCACCATTGTCTAACAACATGATTTCCAGAACAGGGTTTCCGTACCATTCTAGTGCGGAACGTGTCCTTGTGGACCTACGAAGTTCAATAGCAACTTGATCTGAAGTTTCATGATCATCATCATTAACTTCCTCTCTAGTCAGTGCAGGCACCACAGAAACATTTTCTTGAGCTGCGCTACTCTCCGGTTCAAGAGGCAATACCTCATCAAGTTCTACTTTCCTCCCACTTACTTCTTTCGAGAGAAACTCTTTCTCTAGAAAGGATCCATTCTTGGCAACAAAGATCTTGCCTTCGGATCTGAGGTAGAAGGTATACCCAATAGTTTCCTTAGGGTATCCTATGAAGACACATTTTTCCGATTTGGGTTTGAGCTTTTCAGGTTGAAGTTTCTTGACATAAGCATCGCATCCCCAAACTTTCAGAAACGACAGCTTAGGTTTCTTCCCAAACCATAATTCATACGATGTCATCTCAACGGATTTCGACGGAGCCCTATTTAAAGTGAATGCGGCAGTCTCTATAGCATAACCCCAAAATGATAGCGGTAGATCGGTAAGAGACATCATAGATCGCACCATATCCAATAGAGTGCGATTACGACGTTCGGACACACCATTACGGTGAGGTGTTCCAGGCGGCGTGAGTTGTGAAACAATTCCACATTTCCTTAAGTGCGTGCCAAATTCGTGACTCAAATATTCCCCTCCACGATCTGATCGTAAGAACTTTATTTTCCTGTCACGTTGATTCTCAACCTCACTCTGAAATTCCTTGAACTTTTCAAAGGTCTCAGACTTGTGTTTCATTAAGTAGATATACCCATATCTACTTAAGTCATCAGTGAGGGTGAGAACATAACGATAACCACTGCGAGCCTCAACACTCATTGGACCGCACACATCAGTATGTATGATTTCTAATAAGTTGGTTGCTCGCTCCATTGTTCCGGAGAACGGAGTCTTGGTCATTTTGCCCATGAGGCATGGTTCGCACGTGTCAAATGATTCATAATCAAGAGACTCCAAAAGTCCATCTGCATGGAGTTTCTTCATGCGTTTGACACCAATGTGACCAAGGCGGCAGTGCCACAAGTATGTGGGACTATCATTATCAACCTTACATCTTTTGGCATTCACACTATGAATATGTGTAACATCACGTTCGAGATTCAATAAGAATAAACCATTGACCAGCGGGGCATGACCATAAAACAATCTTTCATATAAATAGAACAACCATTATTCTCAGATTTAAATGAGTAGCCATCTCGCATTAAACGAGATCCAGATACAATGTTCATGCTCAAAGCTGGCACTAAATAACAATTATTGAGATTTAAAACTAATCCCGTAGGTAAATGTAGAGGTAGCGTGCCGACGGCGATCACATCAACCTTGGAACCATTCCCGACGTGCATCGTCACCTCGTCCTTCGCCAGTCTCCGCTTATTCCGCAGCTCCTATTTTGAGTTACAAATATGAGCAACTGCACCGGTATCAAATACCCAGGAGCTACTACGAGTGCTGGTAAGGTACACATCAATAACATGTATATCACATATACCTTTGGTATTGCCGGCCTTCTTATCCGCTAAGTACTTGGGGCAGTTCTGCTTCCAGTGACTGTTTCCCTTGCAATAAAAGCACTGAGTCTCGGGCTTGGGTCCATTCTTTGGCTTCTTCCCGGCAACTGGCTTACCGGGTGCAGCAACTCCCTTGTCGTCCTTCTTGAAGTTCTTCTTACCCTTGCCTTTCTTGAAACTAGTGGTTTTATTGACCATCAACACTTGATGTTCCTTTTTGATCTCCACCTCCGCTGATTTCAGCATTGAATGTACCTCAGGAATGGTTTTCTCCATCCCCTGCATATTGAAATTCATCATGAAACTCTTGTAGCTAGGTGGGAGCGACTGAAGGATTCTGTCAACGACCGCGTCATCCGGGAGATTAACTCCCAGCTGTCGGTGTCAAAACCGGCGGATCTCGGGTAGGGGGTCCCGAACTGTGCGTCTAAGGCGGATGGTAACAGGAGGCGGGGGACACAATGTTTACCCAGGTTCGGGCCCTCTCGATGGAGGTAATACCCTACTTCCTGCTTGATTGATCTTGATGATATGAGTATTACAAGAGTTGATCTACCACGAGATCGTAGAGGCTAAACCCTAGAAGCTAGCCTATGGTATGATTGTTGTTGTCCTATGGACTAAACCCTCCGGTTTATATAGACACCGGATGGGGCTAGGGTTACACAGAGTCGGTTACAAGGGAGGAGATCTACATATCCGTATCGCCAAGCTTGCCTTCCACGCCAAGGAGAGTCCCATCCGGACACGGGACGAAGTCTTCAATCTTGTATCTTCATAGTCCAACAGTCCGGCCAAAGGATATAGTCCGGCTATCCGAGGACCCCCTAATCCAGGACTCCCTCAGTAGCCCCTGAACCAGGCTTCAATGACGATGAGTCCGGCGCGCAGATTGTCTTCGGCATTGCAAGGCGGGTTCCTCCTCCGAATACTCCATAGAAGATTTTGAACACAAGGATAGTGTTCGGCTCTGCAAAACAAATTCCACATACCACCGTAGAGAGAATAATATTTCCACAAATCCAATCTGCCGACCGCTTTTCATAATGTGACGTATTGCCGTGGTCTGGTCATGACGAACCGTTTTTCCAAGCCTGTCACTACACGTGTTGCGAGGTGGTTTTTATTGGCACGTCCTGTCGAAGCAGAGATCGTGTCCCTTTTTTCACGGGATTCTCATCAATACGGGTATAGGTAACCCAATCGTGCCCGTTGGTATGACTCCTCGATTTAGGCAAGTCCCAAACGGCCATGCGGAGGACGCTTGATATTCGTCCCCTTTATAAAGAGGCCTAGGCCTGTCTCCTTCCTCTCGCGGTCAATCGAATCCTCCCCCCACCTCGAGTTCCAACACCCAAGGCTTAGGCTAGGCGCTTCGGACCTACAATCATGTCCGGATCCAACCTTCAAGGTCAGTGGGTGCCCTCCTCCATCACAGAGGAGGACATCAAGAAGCTAAGAGAGGCTAGGTATTTGACCGGCGAAATCTCGCACAGGCTGCCTGCTCGAGGGCAGGTCATTCCCACTCCCGAACCTGGCGAGAGTGTCGTATTCGTCTCCCACTTCCTCCGAGGGCTAGTGTTGGGGATATAACTACTGGCGTAACTCGCCCAGGAGGGGCCGGGTTACGTTATGGCAATTCATCATATGAAGCCCAATATCAAGCTTGAAGATGGCGGTTCAATAAAGGGCCTAAAGCCCGTAGGTGATTTAAGGCCCGTAGTGATAAACCGCCGTAATGGCGTGACTTGTGTTGTAAGGCAAGATTAACTAGTTACCGAGCCGGATTCTGTTTATAAGCCGACCGGGACTCTGTAGGCCGCGGGGCGTCAACCCGTGTATATAAGGGGATGACCCGCCGGCGGTTTAGGAGAGATAACATAAAATCGGTAGCCAGGTATAGCGGATTGGCTCCCTGGTCATCGAAACCCTAGTAATTCCACCTCAACTGGAGTAGGCTTTTACCTTCACCGTAAGGGGCCGGTCCAGTATAACCCACGTGTCCTTTGTCCCGCTTTAACATCTTTAAGCTTCCTAGTTGCGATGGCTCCACGACTAAGTCCTTTCACAAGGGCATCTGCCGTGACTATTCCACGACAGTTGGCGCCCACCGTGGGGCAGGCGCACGATGGATTTGAGTTCTTGAAGGGCAGCTTCGAAGGGCTCAAGGGATACGTTGTGGGCCAGATGACCAAGAGTCGTCGCGGCAAGCTCTACATTAAGGACGCAGGCTGGGGCCCCGAAGCCGGCTCAATCGAGTACAGGTACCGGGTCCCCTTCGGTGGAATCCACGTTTTCATTGGCAAGATCGGTGAGCCGGGCCCTGAGCCGGACATCTGCGCCGACCTCATCGAGACGGCTCAGCGTGCGAGATCAGCCCGGACTCTGCCCGCCTTGAAGCGTGCTTTTGTGGGGTGCATCCACGGAGGACTCTCTGAAGGATCTAGATCTAGCGATGAGACGGCCATCTGCTCTGATGATGAATTATCCACAGGTGAGACGGATTCGTTGTATCAACTTCAAGACGGCAGGCTCGGGGGTTGTTCCGATGGCGACAGTATTCCGGACCCTTTTGAGCCGCCAAGCCGGGTTGGAATCTTCATGGCCGGCACGCAACCTGTTCAAAACTCCGCCGCTGGGGCAGGAGGCCCTGTGCACTCGCCGGCTCAGGTGCTGATGGATCTCACGGATAAGATGACTACCCTGCTAACCGCCACGGTCGTCCCAGCGGATCAAGCTCAACATGATGCGGAGGTGGCACAGTTAAAACTGGATATAGCACGAGCCAAGGAAGATCTGGCAGCGGAGGGAATCAGGATGGCTGCAGAACGGGCGGCTCTGGACGCCAGACTCAACTGATTCAGGCGCAGTCTTTCCGGCTCACGATGGATCAGAACGCATCCACTGAGGTCATGGGAAGGAGGCATCAGAAGGCTCAATCTCGGCTCCCTCCGTTTTATGATCCTCGAAACCTCTTCAACACGCCCGGTGCAGGGCCCAGTAACCCGCCAGAAATCACGGCACCCGGGGCTGGCACGCCGGTTCAGCCGCAAGTGATGGGGCCTCCCCGTGTGAATATGGCCCCACCTCAATACGTACCGATACCACCGGGTCATTATTCTAATCCGTTGGAAAACATGATCGCTGCAGCGGCGCGACTGGCGGCTCTCCCAGTCGAGGGTGACTCTCCAACGGCGGTCGAAACCCGCAGGGTCAGAGAACTTCTTCAGACGGCTCTGGCACAACAAGAGGCATATTCATATAGCCGGGACAGGATTCATTGAACCCCTCGTCCAGACCGGAGCCCAAGTTATAGCAGACACATGGTTTCAGCGACCGGCTCAAGCAACGTCCAACGCCGTGACTTGCCAGCTGGCCACGGCCCGGCGCATAACGGAGCCTTTAACGCGGTAGACCAAGACAGAGCACGTCAAGAGGCGGAGCAGGCGGCTTAGCTGACAGCTTACCAACCCCTCCCGGTTTATCCGACGGCTTCTACTGAGGCAGGCATAGCTACGAGGACCGGAGGTGTCCCTTGTCTGGTGCCGGCTCTCCGTAACGAACGTCTGCCCAAAGATTTCGAAGGACCTAGGAAGGTACCTAATTACACGGCTGATTTACAGCCCGGAGCATGGATTGAAAGCTACGAGATGGCTATGGAGTTGCTGGAGGTCAGCGAAGCGGCAATGGCCAAATACTTCAATATTATGTTGGATGGGACTGCCCGCACTTGGTTAAAGGGACTGCCACCTAATTCCATCGGGTCATGGGCAGAGCTGAAATCCCGGTTCATCCAAAACTTCAAAGATACATGTAGGCAATCTATGTCAATTGTGGATTTGACTAACTGCAAGCAGCAAGAAGGCGAGTCTACGACCCATTGGGTACGCCGGGTCAAGGAAATAATACATTCGTCTGATAAGATGGATGCCGGCTCTGCGGTTTTAATGTTGGAGCAAAATTGTCGTTTTGCGCCCCTGAAGATGAAGCTTGGGCGGCTCAAGCGCGATTGCAACGATATGGGTATGCTGATGGCGGCTCTGGTCAAGTACGCCGACTCTGATAGTACCAAGGATCCCATGTCTGATGAGGAAAAGACAGGGAAGGGAAAGAAGAATGGCAACGGCAAGGGCCCTCAGCATAACCCAGCGAATCAGGGAGGTAATAAGCGTAAGGCTGATGACGGTATGGAGTTTGTGGCCAACACTAACACGCAGGGTAACAATCCCCGACGTAAGGGGAGACAGCCTCCCCGGTCTGGCGGGTCAGGCCCGACGCTTGAGCAGTTGTTAAATGAGCCCTGTCCAAGGCATGGCTCTAGGGAGAAGCCGGCCACTCATCTATGGAAAGACTGCGCGATCATGAAAGCTTTCAAGAATTCCAACATGTTCAACGGTAACAATGGGCAGGGCGGCGGCTCAGGTGGCGGCGGCTTTCATGGCCCGGGCGGCGGTTCAAATTCCAATTTTCAGAATTCTCAAGGTAATCAAGGTGGTTTTTACCAGCAATCTGGCCAGGGTAATCAGCCGCAGCAGCAGGGGGGATACCAGACCCATCCAAAGCAGCTCAACAGTGGACAGTATCATGTGTTTACTACCAGTTTGTGCAAGCGAGACCAGAAGCTTCATAAGAGGGCTGTGAACGCTGTTGAGCCGGCAGTTCCACGTTACTTGCGATGGTCTGAACAGCCGATCGTATGGAGTAGGAAAGATCACCCTCCCGGGGTTGATAATCCAGGTCACCTGGCCTTGGTGGTGGCTCCTCAAGTTGGTGGGTATAAATTCACTAAGGTACTCATGGACGGAGGCAGTAGCATCAACATCCTCTATTATGAGACCTTCCGTCGTATGGGATTAACTGATAAAAGCCTCAATCAGTCCAATACTGTTTTCCATCGTGTGGTGCCCGGTAAGTCAGCGTATCCAGTTGGTAAGATTGAGCTAGAAGTAGCCTTTGGAGATGAGTACAACTACAGGGCGGAAAAACTGACTTTTGAGGTGGTCAAAATAAGAAGCCCGTACCATGCTTTATTTGGGCGGCCGGCTTACGCCAAGTTCATGGCACGGCCGTGTTACGTATATTTGCAGCTCAAGATGCCGGGTCACAATGGGACCATTACGGTTCATGGCAGCCGAAAGATAGCCTTGGAGTGCGAGGAAGGTGACGCTGCTTACGCTGAATCTGTTTGTGCGACAGATGAATTAAAGTTTTACAAGGATAATGTTGACCCGGCAGATATGACGTCTTTGAAAAAGCCGACCACAGAGCATGAGCCGGTAATGAAATTTAAGTCGGCCGATGAGACTAAGCTTATTGACTTTGTGCCAGGCGACTCATCTAAGCAGTTCAGCATCAGTGCCAATCTAGATCCTAAATAGGAAAGCGGGCTCATCAAGTTCATCCGTGAGAACCGAGACATCTTTGCATGGAAACCTTCTGACATGCCGGGTGTACCGAGAGAACTCGCTGAGCACACTCTTAATATTGATCCAAAATTTAAGCCAATCAAGCAATTTCTCCGGCGGTTTAATGAGGAGAGGCGGAAAGCCATTGGTGAGGAAGTGGCCCGGCTCTTGGCGGTCGGGTTCATCGTTGAAGTCTTTCATCCAGAATGGCTAGCTAACCCGGTGCTCGTGCTCAAGAAGAACGGCACCTGGCGCATGTGTGTGGATTATACGGATTTAAACCAGGCTTGTCCGGCCGATCCTTTTGCTCTCCCCCGTATTGATCAAATCATGATGCCATGGCGGGTTGTGAGCGTTTGAGTTTTTTGGATGCTTACTCTGGATACCATCAGATCAAAATGGCAGTTAAGGACCAAGAGAAGATGGCATTCATTACCCCTTTTGGAGCCTTCTGTTATGTGTCTATGTCGTTTGGGCTCAAGAGCGCCCAGGCGACTTACCAGCGGTGCGTACAAAATTGTCTTCATAATCAGATTGGGCGCAATGTTCATGCCTATGTGGATGATATTGTGGTAAAATCCAGAGAGAAGGAGACCTTGATAGACGATCTGAGGGAGACCTTTGGTAATCTCCGGGTTTACAAGATGATGCTTAACCCGGCCAAGTGTGTCTTTGGAGTTCCTGCAGGCAAGCTCTTGGGTTTTCTGGTTTCTCATAGAGGCATTGAAGCTAACCCGGAGAAGATCAAGGCAATCACCTCTCTGGCTAAGCCGGCGTGTATAAATGACGTCCAGCGTCTGGCAGGTCGGATCGCTGCTTTAAGTCGATTTATAAGCCGGTTGGGTGAAAAGGCCATACCGCTGTATCAGATGATGAAGAAAACAGATGACTTTGTCTGGAGTGATGCTGCCAACACCGCTTTTGAGGATTTGAAAAGACAGTTAGTTGAACCACCAGTTCTTGCTGCTCCTGTTGCTAAGGAGCCCTTATTATTGTATGTAGCTGCTAACACACGAGCCGTCAGTGTGGCCATCGTGGTGGAGCGCAAGGAGGCGGGTAAGGAACATCCGGTTCAGCGGCCGGTTTACTACGTCAGCGAAGTACTTATTGAGTCCAAGCAACGGTATCCACATTGGCAGAAGCTTGTTTATGGGGTATTCATGGCAAGCTGGAAGCTTAAGCAATATTTCCAGGGCCACCCTATCACTGTGGTTAGTTCTGCTCCTTTAGGAGATATCATCCAAAACAGAGAAGCCACGGGTAGAGTCGTTAAGTGGGCCATTGAACTTGGGCCTCATGGTCTAAAGTATGTGCCACGCACAGCTATCAAATCACAAGCATTGGTAGATTTCATCAACGATTGGACAGAGCTGCAGATGCCTGAAGAGAAACCGGATAACACATACTAGACTATTCACTTCGACGGATCCAGGCAATTGGAAGGCTCGGGGGCTGGAGTCGTGTTAGCTTCCCCACGAGGTGACAAATTTTGTTATGTACTATGGTTGATGTTTCCCTGTACTAACAATGCAGCTGAGTACGAGGCCTTGCTCCATGGTCTTCGGATGGCTAAGGAGATGAGCTTAAGCTGGGTGAGGTGCTTTGGCGACTCAGATTTGGTGGCCCAACAAGTATCAGGCAAGTGGGATTCCAAGGACCCCCTCATGGCGGCTTATCGCCATGAAGTTGATGCCATTGCCGGACATTTTCAGGGTTACCAAGTAGAGCACATTGACCGCAGAAAGAACGAGGCGGCTGATGCCTTAAGCCGACTGGGCTCTCAGCGAAAGCCGGTGCCGCCTAATACTTTCTTGGATATTCTGCATAACCCTTCTGTCAAGTTACCTACAGAGGAAGACTTGGCTGTTCCAGACCCTGAAGCACAGTTGGTGGCGGCTCTTCATGTTATCCCAGATTGGACAGTGCCATACTTGGCTTACATGACCCGGGGAGAATTGCCTGAGGATGAAATTTTGGCCAGACAAATAACCTGGCGGTCTAAGTCAATGATAATTGCCAATGGCGAGTTGCATCATCGCAGTGTTACTGGGGCTTTTTAGCGTTGTGTTTCCCCTGAGGAAGGGCAAGAAATTTTACGAGAGATTCACGAGGGGGATTGTGGCCACCATGCCGGCTCAAAATCCCTTGTGGCCAAAGCTTTTCGTCACGGTTTTTATTGGCTGATGGCTCATGCTGATGCAGAGGACTTAGTCAGTAAATGTGACGGTTGTCAGAAGTTCTCAAGACGTGCTCACGTGCCGGCTCAAGAGTTGAGGATGATTCCAATCACTTGGCCGTTTGCAGTCTGGGGGCTTGATATGGTTGGACCTTTCAAAAGGTCCAAGGATAAGAAGACCCACCTCTTGGTGGCGGTTGACAAGTTCACAAAGTGGGTTGAGGCAGAGCCAGTTAGTAAGTGTGATGCGGCCACGGCGGTTCAGTTCATGAAAAGGGTGATATTTCGCTTTGGTTTTCCACGCAGCATTATAACTGACAATGGTACCAATCTGTCTAAAGGCGCCATGGAAGAATTTTGTCAACAATAGCATATTTGACTTGATGTTTCATCAGTGGCTCACCCCCAATCCAATGGTCAAGCTGAGAGAGCCAATCAGGAAATCTTGAAAGGCATCAAGCCCCGGCTTTTGGTCCCTTTGCAGCGGACGCCGGGTTGTTGGGTGGAGGAATTACCCTCTGTGATATGGAGCATCAATACTACTCCTAGTAGGTCTACGAGTTATACGCCTTTCTTCATGGTTTACGGAGCCGAGGCGGTTCTCCCTAGCGACATCCGTCATGACTCACCTCGTGTGGCGGCTTATGTTGAGACGGACAATGAACAAGTGCGTCAGGATGCTCTTGACTTGTTGGATGAATAGCGTGATATAGCAGCAGCTCATTCGGCGATTTACCAACAAGACCTGCGCCGCTATCACAGCCGCCGGGTTAAGTCCAGAACCTTTCAGGAAGGTGACTTGGTGCTCCGGCTCATCCAGGATCAAACAGATGCACACAAGTTATCCCCACCTTGGGAAGGGCCCTTTGTGGTCAGCAAGAACTTGCACAACGGGTCATACTACCTCATCGATGTTCGAGAGCACAAAGATTCACGTAAGTCAGAGGAGGAGACCCGCCGGCCGTGGAATATAGCTCAGCTTCGGCCTTATTACACTTGAGCCACCGGCTCTCATAATGTACATACTTCCGTGACAATGTATATATTGTGATAAATAATAAAGCAGGACCTCTGTCCTTTTTCCCCTCAAAGGTAACATGTGTCATTGTTTTTTCCGTTATGATCTCACATGGTCACTTGGGGGCTGATCCGGCTTACGATCATATTCGAATCTAGCCGTTAAAAATTATGATCACTAGGGGGCTTCCTGTTCAAACATAGGTCGTATTCGAACCAAAGAGAACATAGCTGTCGATACCCTCTTGATCGGCACACTGCCGAGCTCATTGGGGAGTTTTCTTGGTCATATTTGAACCATAGCTCAACCCCCTTTGAGAACCGGCGTGGATCGTATTCGAATCAGCGTCGTTAAACAACTCTCAAGGTCATTTGGGGGCTTCCTGTTCAAACATAGGTCGTATTCGAACCAAAGAGAACATAGCTGTCGGTACCCTCTTGATCGGCAACGCCAAAGCCACTGGGGGCTATATGATCGTATTCGAATCTTAGCTTAACCCCTTTGGGACGGTTTTCTGGTCGTATTCGAACCAGAGGCCTTAAGGTTTTGAAATTTCTTCTTGCAAACAATTTTTGGGTTTTACTTGAAGTTCTTTTTGATCATATCTAAAGTGTTCACGGGTGGTTTTTATTCCACCGGCTTAACCTTGATCAATAATGTTGATAGCACATAATAAATATCATATGTGCTGATAAACTGGAGTTGGGTTCTCAACCTCATTGTTCGGATCGCATAAACCGGTAGCATAATCGAAGGATCACAGGTATGCTGTTATGATTATGTCTCAAAGATATGATTGAGAACCGGTTTTTATGATTGTTACATACTCCGGGTTATATGTAAAATATATGACCCTCCAGGCGGTAAGCCGCCAAGGTACTTGTGATTTGTTCTATATGCAGGACAATTAAAGCAAGGAAAGCATAGGATCAGGATAATACGGGTGAATATAAGATGGCGGTTTAAGAAGTGTTGAGCGCCACACAAATGCGCAATGGCACGACAAAATTAAGTATTTTCCTACTCTATTACATGACTCCCGGAGTCCAAAAAGTGAGGCGTTGTTTTTTATCAAGACATAACCATGAGCCGCCTGAGGGATCAAAGGTGTTGTTGGGCTGAAGCTTCCGGTTCATCCCTTTCCGCTCCTCCGGCTGTTTCCCTGTCCTGGAAGGTTGATGATTTCCAGTCAATGCCACTCAAGGCTTCAAATTCAGCTTCATCATCAATTAACCCGGTCGAGTCAACTTCAGGGGCGAAGGTATGCTTACGAGTTGGAGGGATCAGGCTGATTGCTTCATAACGCGGGGTTGGAATTCTCTGATTCTCGGCATCATAACCCAGTTGATACTTGGTGAGATCTGTATCGTTGCCAATCAGAGTGGCCACAGGGCGTATGTCCTTCACGCAAGCGGCGAAGTCCTTCTGATCAAATGGAGTGTCGTCCTCCTTCAAGCTGGGATACCCAAGGGCGATGTCGGCCGGGTCTAGCTCCGGTAGCCACGCCTTGGCCCGGCTTAATGCGGCTATGGCTCCGGCTCTTGCAGAAGCTCGTCTCAGTTCTTGGAATCGTTGAGGTAGCACGGCAAGCCGCCTTAGCACATCCGCCAGATGAGTGGGAACTTCATTTGACAGAGCCATGACGGCTAAGGCACGTTGTGACCCGGTGTAGAGTTATTCCACCAGGGTATAAATGGCCTTCAGCTTTGTCAGCATGCTCTAGTTGAGATTGGAACTCCTGGGGCCTGCATTGCAAAGTCGGGTGAGCTAATGGCAATTGAGATACTTGTTGAAAAATATTTAAAATAGCTAACACTTGCAGAGTAACTTACCAAAGATTGCTGAGACCATCTGAGATACATGGCGTTTTAAGCCGGATAATTCGGCGGTTGTTCTGCAAGAGTAGCCTCCGCTTGTTCAGCCCGGTTGAGCAAAGCGGCCTTTTCATCAGCCCAGGCCCTTCTTTCTGCTTCAAACTTCTTTTTCAGTTTCTCTTGAGCAGATACACTGAATTCAAACTTGGAATTTGCCTTTTGGGTCTCACTCTCTTGAGTTTTCAATCGAGTCTTCAGTTCAGAGATCTCCGACTCAAATTGATTAATGGCGGCCTGTATAAATTCCGGTTCACAATTAGGGTGATCATAATGCAACATCAAGTCCCAAGCACTTTGCAAGCAAAGACACTTAGCACTTGGGGGCTAATGTATGCTGAAGAGCTCTATTTATAGTGGCGGTTTATGAAAATAAGTCCCAAGCACTTTGCAGGCAAAGGTACTTGGCACTTGGGGGCTAATGCATATTGCTGTTCAAATACTTGGTTAAAACACGGTGAGGGCCGGATCAAATATGCTATATAAGCCGGACCTTGGGCGCTACCGGATAAGCCGGTTTTCTTGCAGTAATTACTAAGCTGGTGTTAAGTCTACAACATATTTGATCATAAGCAGTAGACTTGGGGGCTGGTAGAGTTAAGATAACTAAGGAATAAGTAATGAGAATTATACTCCCTCCGTTTCTTTTTAGTCCGCATATAAGGTTTGGTCAAAGTCAAGCTTTGTAGAGTTTGACTAACTTTATATTAAAGAATATAAACATTCATAATATGAAATCAATATTATCAGATGCATCATGAGATGTATTTTCATACTATATAGTTTTAGTATTGTAGATGTTTATATTTTTTTATATAAATTTAGTCAAACTTTGTATAGTTTGATTTTGACCAAATCTTATATGCGGAGTAAAAGGAAATGGAGGGAGTACCTCAGATTTTTGGTGAATCTGCTTCACCTTGTCAATTTCCAAGTCACGGCTGTTGTGCACTTGATTCAGATAGCCAGTGACGATGTCTCCAATACTCAGATGAGCATAATTAGTAACGTCCAGTTTGGCTTTGTGGCGTTCCAGAAGTTCTTTGGCAGAACATTTGGCCAGCGCGGTAGGTCTCCCCGGTTCAACAAAGTCCGTCCGGGTGATTTTGACCTCCGGGTCATCCATCATGGCCGAGCTAGGGATCTCCGGGTTTTCAGAGCCTTCCATAGTTTGTTCGACAGATGGATCAGTGGTGGAAGTTGGAGCATCATGAGCTGGTTCAGGCGGTGGCTCAGGAACGGAAGTATCGGCAGCAGCCGTTCTGAGCTCCGATTCAGCCAAGATCGGCTCTTCAGCCGGCTTACTTCTCCTTGCCTTCTTGCTGGGCTTCACTTGCACACTGGGAATCAAAGGGTTAGTACAAAAACACGAGTAAGATAAAACACAAGATAAACAGATTGTCATTACCCTGGGGCGGTTTTGAAAGCCGGCATGTTAGATTGCATTGAGTCGCCGGAAGAAGGTGAAGTCTCCTGATAGTTTGAGTCAGAAAACTTGAGTGATTGACGAGTGAAACCCGCCAAAGGATACAAAGAATGTAAATCGGAGGTAACCTCAGTCCGGCATTTTCTTGTTGCATCAGGTAAGCCGGAGGAGAGGTCTGCATCTTTACTGGTCCGGGTCTGCCTCCGACTTTCGTGAATCTGTCGCTTCAAAAGAAATTGAGGATCTTGATAAGCTAAAGGATGTGAAAATCTTAGTTTCCGGGTTACTCTTCGGACTTTCTGTCTCGGCAAAGGCTCAGAGTCGGAGGAAATTATAGTTACCTCTTCAATCACTGCAGGACTCACTCGTGTATCCTCCTGCTGATAATCAGTGTCAATAAGATGGTTAAAAAAGGAACCTAAAGAGTCAAGAGCTACCTCTGACTCGGAGGTATCATCCAGATGAAGCATATCCGAGGCGCTAGGCTTGCTTCCCTTCTTACGGGGAGCGGCTTTCCTGGCGGCTTTCTTAGCTTTTCTGGCTCTCTTTGCAGCCTCATGGTCATACTTGACCTTCCAAAATTTGTCATCAGCCTGCAAATTGCAACAAAGGTTTTTGAGTAAAGACAACATTATCAAGGTGGGAAGTAAAATTCTTTAGTCAATGGCTTACCGCTGGAGCTGGGTTAGCTTTGCAGAAAGGACTTAAGCCCACTTTCCCGCAATCAGCTAGGTTTTCATTCAGAAGAGACTTGGTCATATCATCAACAACGTCTTCGGGTAAGTCGTCGGGACTGTGCCGTAAAGGATCATTGTTCAGGCTAGTGTAATCGCACATCAAGCCGGGGCGGTGGCTTAAGGGGATAACCCGCCAGGCAATCCAAACCCGGACCAGATCAATGCCATTTAGGCCGTTCCCCAGAAGAGCTTTGATCTTGTTGATGGTGGGAGCAAGTGGTTGACGTTCAGCTGGAGATAGTTTATCTGGCAAGGGGTGATTTGACTCCAGTCCCAGGGCGCGAAAGCCGGGCAGAGGGTTCTCATCAGCCGGAGAAGTTTCTTGACAGTAGAACCATGTCTGGTTCCAATCTTTAGGGTGACTTGGTGGCTCAGCATGAGGGAAGAGACAATCTCTCCGTCGTTGGATTGAGATTCCGCCGAGCTCCAAGCTGGGCCCATTGGCACATTCGTTTTGGCGGTTCAGATAAAATAACTCTCTAAAGAGTAATAAGCTGGGTTCTTCTCCAAGGTACACCTCACAAAACACTTGGAAATTGCAGATATTTGACACAGAATTGGGTCCGATGTCTTGAGGTCGCAGGTCAAAAAAGTGCAGGACGTCTCTGAAAATTTTTGAGCCGGGTCGAGCAAAGCCCCGGTTCATGTGATCAGTAAAGATGACAACTTCCCCGTCCTTGGGTTGAGGTTTTTCTTCTGACGGATCTGGAGCACGATAGGACATGACCTCTTTCTTCGGCAGATAACCAGTTTTCACAAAATCAGCTAAGATGCTATCAGTGATGGTGGATTTAACCCAGTTGCATGTGATGGGTGCTTTGGGAGCCTTGGGCGGCATTATGAAGGATGGAAGCCTATGACAAAATAAAAATTTCCGGGTCAAATTTAAGCCGGAGAAAATACTTCAATTTATATTCAAGATGGCGGCTTACGAAGGGGCCTAATGATATATGGATAATTGTGTCAGATTGTTTAAGCCGCCATGGGAAACAGTAGCAATTAAATTATTTAAATCCACTGTGAGTGATCAGGATCATTCATTGAGCATTGTCTCGTTAAGCCGGCGGTAAGAGCCGTCATGGATAACGGATACAGTTTTTGCCTAAGTGTCGCACAAACAAGTTTCACAAGTTGCAGCTGTTATTTTGGATCAAATGGTTGTTCAGAAAAGAAAATATTCTAGACCTAAGAACAGGTACAGATGAGTTCGTGAGTTCTAGTGAGGCCTTTGCACGAAGGAAAGGGATCTGCCAGTATTAAAAATGGACGCGAAATAACTATCACGTAAGTTTCCATATTACTTTTGGATCAAATAAGGCCGCAGTGGAAGAACTACGAAGAAACAGTGATGAACCATGAAGAACAGGGAAGAACTCGGAAACCCTAATGCAGATCTGACGTTCGAGAAGGAGGAGACTTACGGCTGCAGATTCACTGCGGAGGATCGCCGCTGTTCTCTGGTCGATTCAGGTTGATGCAGCGGCCAAGATCGACGAAGATGAGGTGCTCTGTTGCGGCGGCGGCGGCGGAGCTCGAGCGGCAGTAAGGTCGAGAGAGGAGGAAGACGATAGGAAGGGGGAGAATGAGAAAAGACCTGGTCGTGCTTATTTATAAGGGAGGACTGATAAGTGGGCGCGAAAAACGAGGAGGCCGAAAACTTGATTACCCAGCGGCTCCGACGCCTTGATTTTCGAGATGGTTATTAAGATAAAGATCTGTTGGGATATGACGGAATAAAAAAATGAATTTAATGGAAGATGATGTCATGGCGGGTTATCAGGAATCCAGAAGATGACGTCACTGCGGGTTATAACTTTTGCACAGACAGAAGCCAGAAGTTTTCTTCTTAAGGTATTGAAGATCGACATGAACCAGTTCAAATCAATCTAGGGCCTAATGTTGGGGATATAACTACTAGCGTAACCCGCCCAGGAGGGGCCGGGTTACGTTATGGCAATTCATCATATGAAGCCCAATATCAAGCTTGAAGATGGCGGTTCAATAAAGGGCCTAAAGCCCGTAGGTGATTTAAGGCCCGTAGTGATAAACCGCCGTAATGGCGTGACTTGTGTTGTAAGGCAAGATTAACTAGTTACCGAGCCGGATTCTGTTTATAAGCCGGCCGGGACTCTGTAGGCCGCGGGGCGTCAACCCGTGTATATAAGGGGATGACCCGCCGGCGGTTTAGGAGAGATAACATAAAATCGGTAGCCAGGTATAGCGGATTGGCTCCCTGGTCATCGAAACCCTAGTAATTCCACCTCAACTGGAGTAGGCTTTTACCTTCACCGTAAGGGGCCGATCCAGTATAACCCACGTGTCCTTTGTCCCGCTTTAACCCCTTTAAGCTTCCTAGTTGCGATGGCTCCACGACTAAGTCCTTTCACAAGGGCATCTGCCGTGACTATTCCACGACAGCTAGGTTTCAGTCAAGATCCCTTTGTCAGAGGGCTCATGTTTTACTACGGGCTCGATTTCCATGATCTGGATCCGAATTCCATCCTTCACATCTCGTCGTTCATCGTCGTGTGTGAAGCCTTCCTCCGCATTACCCCACACTTCGGCTTATGGCTCAAGACCTTCAATGTGAAGCCGAAGATGATTGAGGGGCGACATGCAGAGTGCGGAGGTGCCGTAATAAGCAAAGGCGCCGATGTTCCATGGCCGAAGGGTTCCTTCCCGGAGGTGTCCAGCTTATGGCAACGGGAGTGGTTTTATATCACAACTCCCCGGGGTACCAAGTGGGTAGCCGCCCCTGCCTTCCGCTCGGGCCCCCCGCCACAACTGGCGTCATGGGTCAACAAGGGGCTGGACTGGGGGCCAGCAAATGATGTGCCGACATTGTAGAGTCGCATCCGAGATCTCCACGAGAGAGATGTCAGCCTTGTTAAGGTAATGCAAGTTATGCTAGTTCGTCGAGCCGTGCCTTGCAAACGTCGACCTCTCCGTATGTGGGAGTTCAACCCGGAAGGACCGCGAACTATTCAGCACTTCTTCAGCGTGACGCTCGAAGAGATGTACCGATTGTTCTTCGGATCACAAATAGAGTATCCGGACACCTCCGAGGATGCGGGTCTGAACTGCAATCGTCCAGACACTCAAGTAAGTAACTCCGTGGCCGAACACGTTGTCTTTATCACAACATCATTCTGAAAAGTCGCCTTTTGACCAGGACTGGATAAAAAGGCGAAGATGATCAGGTGTCCGGCCCCCCTTCCCGAGGGCTCACCGGATCCTGTACTAGCCAGGATGCTTGAGCTTGCGCCTTATCAAGCGCCATCAAGGGAAGGTAAAGGGAGGAACAAAGAAGCCAAGAGCGAGTCTCACTTACTATTCATCCAAACCGGGGGAATCAGTGCCTCCTCGAAGGAGGATAACCGGGGGGAAGAATCTAAAATTCCCTCTCCCCGGGGAAGGAAGAGGACCGCCTCTGAAGACTTGGAAGTGATGGTCTCCAAGCGAGGGAAGAATCCTTTGTCGGAGGGTCCTACACCGGGGGGCATCCTTACCGCATAGTACCCGCAAGGGGACCAGCCCTCTACCGAGCTGTAAGTAAACGAAAGTACTTTATAGTAAATATACCCTACCTCGTTTCCGAGAATGATAACCGAAGCGTGCATCTTGTAGTTCGGATCATAGCCCTTCTCGACAGAGTTCGTCTTCGGGGGATCTTCTTCCGGAGATGATGGAAAGCGAAACACCTCCCCGTGCCTCCCCGCCTCGTGAAGCGGGCGACCCTGAGGTGTCGTCACGGAGGATTTCTCCTGATCCGCCAAGGCCAGGGGGTAACCCTTCGGCCCCCCGAAGTCCGGAGTATTCGGCTCCTAAGGAGAGCCACAGAAAGAGTCCGGAACCGTCCGGTGTGCGATCAGACGCACTGATGAATCTTCTGGAGCAAGCGGCTGTCTCGGAAACGCATCGTGCTCTAATGGGCACGGTGGTTGAGAGGATTTCGTCCGCCGAAAGCGGGTTGCATGAAGCTTTTATGAGTCTGCTGAAAAAAGGCTTTGAGGTACGTGAATTAGTATATGTTTTTGACGGTACCGCACACGCTAGGTGTGCCCTATGCAGATAGTAGCCCCCGAGACTCTGGTTGCTGTCGAGAACGGCAACAAACAGAGGATCATAGTCCCAGGTAATAATCAGGCCGCCTTCATGTGCCGGTGGCTAGCCGGACTGGTGAGTTTGCCGAGCTGAAGCGGCAACTTGATGCGGCAGATGCCGACATCGTGCTTGTAAACAAGCGGCTTGACGAGGCACAGGGTATGTGTTTTCTCCGGTGATCAACACATATTAAGAGGAGCATGATGCTAGTATCTTTAATATGTTGTGACTGCAGATGGGGCTGCCGCCGTGGAGACCCTTCGGGCGGAACTTGCCCGAGCCAAGGAACAAGCCAGGAAGAGTGATGCGGCCGCTCTAAAGGCGGTCGAGGAGCTGAGAGCCGAACAGGCTGCGGATTGCCAAAGCAAGGATAAAATAGCCAAGATGGCTGTTGAGTTGAAAGAGGCCGCCGACCGTTACGAGCTTATTGAAAAGGAAAACCGAACGAAGATGACAGACCTGGAGAAGGCCATGGTGGCGGCCAAGGACGCCCGCTCTAAAATCAGAGCGGTGAAGGAGGAGCTACGTCAAGCCGGGGATATCGCGGCTGGGAAGCCCTTTTTGTTGCGGACGAAGTTCGAAGATCCTAAGTATGCCCCTCTTGATCAACTATGGAGTTCTGCAGACGCATACATGGATTTGGCAGCGAGTGCTGCTGATGCGGCCAAGTTTTTCAAAGATCAAAAAGATCGTGAAGTGGAAAAGTTGTTCTGGTCACAGTTCAATGTTCCAGTGCGTCCGCTGCTGTTGAATGAGCGAATGCCCGAGTGGGCCGAGCTCCATAGGTTGTCCGGTCTTGCCATGAGGTTTGTTGTGGATCATCTTTGGCCGGAAGGGCCAAGGCCGAATAGTTATTTTAGTTTAGTGCAACAGTTCCTTGGTGTTGTGTCGCGCATCGACGCTATGAAGGGGTCGGCGTGCATAGAGGGTGCGCGGATGGCTCTTGCCCGTGTCAAGACATACTGGGCAGAGATGGAGGCCACCGCTATTGCAACCCAGAGTTCGACCATGGGTCGAGTATCGGCCGAGCACTACTTTGAAGAAGTCCTTGAAGGCGCTCGTTTAATAGAGGCTCAGTGCTCGAAGAATATTATGTTCTAGTGACATGTATTCCCATTGTAAGAACAATGTTTATTGAATTAGAAAGGTTGTGTTTATACTTTTGCCTGAAATTATTATGGTGCCTCCTGTGCGGCCGTTTTATGTATATATGTATATAACCTGAAAGTTTGCAGTCATCGGCTTCAGCCCCCACGCATATAATGCGGGGGTGTTCGCAAAAAAACGCGTATTCACACTTGATCCAACGTCTTGGTCCATTAAGGAGGTGATAGCGCAGCGAACGAGGCAATCGAACTATATTGCTTTAACACTTTCACTTAGCCATAGGAGTTTGACGGTGGGACTACTATATAGCCCCTGGTACCTCCGCGCTCATCAGAGTACGGGGCGCGTACATACATGACCGGGAAACGGCCCTTCGTTAATGCAGAGGAATCCCGAAGATTCCGCTAAGTCATCGAGTGGTTGACCAGTCTCGCGCTTTATCATGACACTCAGTTTCCGGCTTTCTCTACTGAGGTGCTCATCCGGATGAACCAGGGAACAATCGCAGTAGTTCTCCTGGTGCCACCTTAGCCGATAGAGCGGAACGTAAGGTAGCAAAACACGGGAGCCGGGCAAACCCAACATTTGACCAAAGACATGATTCGGAGCTGATGCATATAAGGCCAAACACGCGACGCCGAACACGCCCTAAGGTATTCGATCTTTACAACATATGTCGGGCTGAATAACGCCCCTGAGTGTCTAGGTACGTGCATCGTTCTGACGTGGCGAAATGCCAATAACGTCAGCATCGCTCTTGGTTATACTGAGTATCCGGAGGATGTGAACAACAAGAGACAGTAAAAAAGGTTTACACAGGGTCTTAATCTGAAAAGAAACCTTTGAGCGGGTCCCTGCTGCACGTCTGCGCCTGTGTCTCCGTTGTGCCGTATCCTGGAAGGGTGTAGCACGATTTGTCGTCTATAAAAGAGAAGAACTTAGGTGAAAGTTGTCGTGTGAAAAATTGGTTATTCTCGATAAACCATGAAATTTTAAGATAAGTAAAGTTGAGCCGAACTAGCCCTGTTTACACGCGGGAAGCCCCTGGTACCGCCTGTGGGGGTATAAGCATTAAACCAATCTCGAATTTATCTAAGCTGTTATAGCTAGTAATGCGCCGGACTCGTCTAGCCATGTCCGCGGTCTTGAAGACCGATCATTTATTCTGGTTGGAGGGGCCGTTTAGTGCTTGGCTGTTAAAGCCGTCGCACATTCTTCCGCGCGTAAGGAACGTTCAATATTTCCGCTGATTGTGATGATGCCACGTGGACTGGGCATCTTGAGCTTGAGAGAAGCGTAATGCGGTACTGCATTAGAATGAGCAAGAGCTGCTCTTCTGAGTAGTGCTTGATAGCCACTTTGGAATGGAGCGATGTCGAAGGTTAACCTTTCGCTTCGGAAGTTTGTCGGGAGAACCGAATACAACCTCTAGTATTAGAGAGCCCGTGCAGCGGGCCTCTGGGCCTGGTATTACTCCCTTGAAGGTAGTATTACTGTGGCTGATTTTTGTCGGGTCTATCCCCATTTTGCGGACTGTGTCCTGATATATCAGATTAAGACTACTGCCGCCGTCCATAAGGACTCGTGTGAGATGGTATCCGTTTATTATTGGGTCTAACATCAAGGCAACCAATCCTTCGTGCCGGATGCTTGTCAAGTGATCCCTGCGATCAAAAGTGATCGGGCAGGCCAACCAGGGGTTGAACTTAGGGGTGACGGGCTCTACGGCGCGTGTGTCTCGGAGTGCATGTTTGCTTCTCCTCTTCGTCACGTGGATCATGTTCACTGTTTTGACCTCTGGTGGAAATTTTTTCTGTCCCCCAGTGCTTTGCTGGCGAGGCTCGTCCTCGTCTTCACTTGGTGTCTCCCTTCCCTTGTGTTCGGCATTTAGCTTACCGGCCTGCTTGAAGACCCAGCATTCTCTGTGGGTGTGATTTGCAGGTTTTATTGGGGGTGCCATGAATCTGACATAGTTTGTCTAGAATCTTGTTTAGGCTGGACGGTCCATCTCTGCTGCCTTTGAAAGGCTTTTTCCGCTGACCCGGTCGAGAGCCCCTGAATCCGGCGTTTACCGCCGTGTTATCTGGGCTGTCTTCTTTATTTCGACGCTTGCTTTTACTACGTCGTGGTTTTCCATTGCCATCCCTGACTTCGGATGTGCCTGGGTCGCTAGTGCTACTATGGGTTAGCCAGCTATCTTCGCCCGCGCAAAAGCAGGTCATGAGGCTTGTCAAGGCTGCCATTGTTCTCGGTTTTTCTTGGCCGAGGTGTCTGGCGAGCCATTCGTCTTGGACGCTGTGTTTGAAAGCTGCTAAGGCTTCGGCGTTCGGGCAGTCGACGATTTGGTTCTTCTTAGTGAGAAATCTGTTCCAAAGCTTTCGGGCTGACTCTCCGGGCTGTTGAATTATATGACTTAAATCGTCTGCATCCGGAGGTCGGACATAGGTCCCTTGAAAATTAGCCCGAAAAGCATTCTCAAGCTCCTCCCAACTTCCAATTGAGTTTTCGGGGAGGCTCTTCAGCCAGTGCCGAGCTGGTCCTTTCAGCTTGAGGGGCAAGTACTTGATGGCGTGGAGATCGTCTCCGCGAGCCATATGGATATGGAGGATAAAGTCCTCAATCTAGACCCCAGGGTCTGTGGTTCCATCGTATGCCTCTATGTTCACTGGTTTGAATCCTTCTGGAAATTCGTGGTCCAGCACCTCATCGGTGAAACATAGGGGGTGTGCGGCACCCCTGTATTTGGATGTGTCGTGGCGTTCTGACGGTTCTAGTGTTCGGTTTTGGTTGTGCGCTGGAGCGCGTTTCCTTGATCCGTAGATGGATCTGGTCGCGCCGGTCTTCTGATGTAAGTCCTCACGTGAATCGTGTGCTGACTTATGTGCGGCCTTATTAGCCGCTCTATCGCGGCCACAAGGTGGTTGATCCGACCGGTCGGCCGTTTTATTTTTCGGCTGTGTGGGCTCTAAGGCCTCATCATCAAATTCAGGCAACAACTTGCGCTTTGGATAGCTCTTTGTGTGGTAACTACCACCATACTTTTCTTCATTGTCGAGCACTTTGTTCCATCTACTGTTGAGCGTATTCTGCGCGGCCTTAAGCCTTTGCTTCTGCTTCTTCAGACTCCTCGCAGTGGCAATAAGCCTTCTGCGAAGGTTCTCTTGTTCCAAGTGCCTTTCCGGGATGATGTGTGCATCCTCGTCCGGACTGTTTTCCTCTCCGGAGGGAGGTTGATGAGCCTTATCCTCGGCGTCGCCGTGTTCGGACAGCGGATCCGTACTATGTTCGCCGTTTACTGGTTCATCCTGCTCTGCTCCTGGGTTAATGTGGTCGTCGTTTCCTCTAGAGTCAACTGGGGTGTTATTTTCTCTTGCGCTGTTATCGCTGTTTTTGCCGAGGCGGGATTTGGAGCGGCACCTACGCCGACGCTTTGGTTGCTTCTCGAGGGAGCTATCCTTCGCTGCATCCTTCCGTTCCTCGTCATTGTTTTCTTTGGGTGTATCCACCATGTATATGTCATGTGATGAAGTGGCTGTCCAACGCCCTGTGGGCGATGGTTCCTGTTCCTCTCCTACATCGTCGTCCATGCTGTCGATGTCTTCGGAGTCGAAATCGAGCATGTCGGTTAGATCGTCGACAGTGGCTACTAAGTGGGTGGTGGGTGGGTCGCGAATTTCTTCGTCGTCCGCATCCCATTCTAGCCGGACATAATTCGGCCAAGGGTCTCCTGACAGGGAGAGAGACCTTAATGAATTTAGCACATCGCCAAAAGGCGAGTGCTGAAAGATATCCGCGGAGGTAAACTCCATGATCGGCGCCCAATCAGATTCGATGGGCACGGACACAAGTAGCTCGGAGTCCGTGGCCGGGGACGAATCCAACGGTTCGGCAACACGGGTCTCGTAGGAGGTGAAGTCAGTATTCGGCGCTATCGCCACTGAGTGTGCGGCCTCCGTGGCAGGGTCCATCCACCCGTCCACAGATGGCGCAATTTGTTCCAGATTGAGGGCCAGAGTAGTTGCAGGTGTGATCTCCCGAACACAGTCCGATGGCAGAGCTAAATCATGCTCGTCGTGATTGTGCGGCGCACCTGACATGGGGTCAAATCCGTCGAAGATCAAGTCTCCGCGGATGTTGGCAGTATAGTTCAAGTTTCCAAACCTGGCCTGATGGCCAGGGGCGTAGCTATCGATCTGCTCCTGATGGCCAAGCGAGTTAGCCCGCAGTACGAAGCCACCGAACACGAAGATCTGTCCGGGGAGGAAAACCTCACACCGGATCTCATCATTGCCGATGATCGAAGGAGCCATCGAGCCTTTCGGTGATGGCACAGTGGAACTCTCAATGAAAGCACAAATGTCGGTGTCAAACCCGGCGGATCTCGGGTAGGGGGTCCCGAACTGTGCATCTAAGGCGGATGGTAACAGGAGGCGGGGGACACAATGTTTACCCAGGTTCGGGCCATCTTGATGGAGGTAATACCCTACTTCCTGCTTGATTGATCTTGATGATATGAGTATTACAAGAGTTGATCTACCACGAGATCGTAGAGGCTAAACCCTAGAAGCTAGCCTATGGTATGATTGTTGTTATCCTATGGACTAAACCCTCCGGTGTATATAGACATCGGAGGGGGCTAGGGTTACACAGAGTCGGTTACAAGGGAGGAGATCTACATATCCGTATCGCCAAGCTTGCCTTCCACGCCAAGGAGAGTCCCATCCGGACACGGGACGAAGTCTTCAATCTTGTATCTTCATAGTCCAACAGTCCGGCCAAAGGATATAGTCCGGCTGTCCGAGGACCCCCTAATCCAGGACTCCCTCACTAGCTGAGACAAGAGGTTGTGCAACCCAGACATTTTGAGTATGTGCTCGCTGACGAAACTATTCTCCTCCATCTTACAACTGCAGAACTTGTTGGATACTTCATATCTCTCGACTCGGGCATGAGCTTGGAAAACCATTTTCAGCTCTTGGAACATCTCATATGCTCCGTGCTGCTCAAAACGCTTTTGGAGCCCCGGTTCTAAGCTGTAAAGCATGCCGCACTGAACCAGGGAGTAATCATCACTACGAGACTGCCAGGCGTTCATAACGTCTTGAGTTGCTGGGAAAACAGGTGCTTCACCTAGCGGTGCATCAAGGACATATGCTTTCTTGGCAGCTATGAGGATGATCCTCAAGTTATGGACCCAGTCCGTGTAGTTGCTACCATCGTCTTTCAGCTTGATTTTCTCTAGCAACGCGTTGAAGTTGAGGGCAATATTAGCATGGGCCATTTGATCTACAAGACATATTGCAAAGATTTTTAGACTATGTTCATGATATAAGTTCATCTAATCAAATTATTTAATGAACTCCCATTCAGACAGACATCCCGCTAGTCATCTAAGTGATACATGATCCGAATCGACTAGGCTGTGTCTGATCATCACGTGAGACGGACTAGTCATCAACGGTGAACATCTCCATGTTGATCGTATCTACTATACGACTCATGTTCGACCTTTCGGTCTCTTGTGTTCCGAGGCCATGTCTGTACATGCTAGGCTCGTCAAGTCAACCTAAGTGTTTTTGCGTGTGTAAATCTGGCTTACACCCGTTGTATTCGAACGTTAGAATCTATCACACCCGATCATCACGTCGTGCTTCAAAACAACGGACCTTCGCAACGGTGCACAGTTAGGGGGAACACTTTCTTGAAATTTTAACGAGGGATCATCTTATTTAAGCTACCGTCGTTTTAAGCAAATAAGATGTAAAACATGATAAACATCACATGCAATCAAATAGTGACATGATATGGCCAATATCATTTTGCTCCTTTTGATCTCCATCTTCGGGGCGCCATGATCATCATCGTCACCGGCATGACACCATGATCTCCATCATCATGATCTCCATCATCGTGTCTTCATGAAGTTGTCTCGCCAACTATTACTTCTACTACTATAGCTAACGGTTAGCAATAAAGTAAAGTAATTACATGGCGTTTTCATTGACACGCAGGTCATACAATAAATTGAGAGAACTCCTATGGCTCCTGCCGGTTGTCATACTCATCGACATGCAAGTCGTGATTCCTATTACAAGAACATGATCAATCTCATACATCACATATATCATTCATCACATCCTTTTGGCCATGTCACATCACACGGCATATGCTGCAAGAACAAGTTAGACGTCCTCTAATTGTTGTTGCAAATTTTTACGTGGCTGCTATAGGTTTCTAGCAAGAACGTTTCTTACCTACGCCAAAACCACAACGTGATATGCCAATTTCTATTTACCCTTCATAAGGACCCTTTTCATCGAATCCGATCCGACTAAAGTGGGAGAGACAGACACCCGCTAGCCACCTTATGCAACTAGTGCATGTCAGTAGGTGGAACCTGTCTCACGTAAGCGTACGTGTAAGGTCGGTCCGGGCAGCTTCATCCCACGATGCCGCCGAATCAAGATAAGACTAGTAACGGCAAGTAAATTGACAAAATCGACGCCCACAACAACTTGTGTTCTACTCGTGCATAGAAACTACGCATAGACCTAGCTCATGATGCTGAAGGAAATATGCCCTAGAGGCAATAATAAAGTTATTATTTATTTCCTTATATCATGATAAATGTTTATTATTCATGCTAGAATTGTATTAACCGGAAACATAATACTTGTGTGAATACATAGACAAACAGAGTGTCACTAGTATGCCTCTACTTGACTAGCTCGTTGATCAAAGATGGTTATGTTTCCTAGCCATAGACATGAGTTGTCATTTGATTAACGGGATCACATCATTAGGAGAATGATGTGATTGACTTGACCCATTCTGTTAGCTTAGCACTCGATCGTTTAGTATGTTGCTATTGCTTTCTTCATGACTTATACATGTTCCTATGACTATGAGATTATGCAACTCCCGTTTACCGGAGGAACACTTTGTGTGCTACCAAACGTCACAACGTAACTGGGTGATTATAAAGGTGCTCTACAGGTGTCTCCGAAGGTACTTGTTGGGTTGGCGTATTTCGAGATTAGGATTTGTCACTCCGGTTGTCGGAGAGGTATCTCTGGGCCCTCTCGGTAATGCACATCACTTAAGCCTTGCAAGCATTGCAACTAATGAGTTTGTTGCAAGATGATGTATTACGGAACGAGTAAAGAGACTTGCCGGTAACGAGATTGAACTAGGTATTAAGATACCGACGATCGAATCTCGGGCAAGTAACATACCGATGACAAAGGGAACAACGTATGTTGTTATGCGGTTTGACCGATAAAGATCTTGGTAGAATATGTGGGAGCCAATATGGGCATCCAGGTCCCGCTATTGGTTATTGACCGGAGAAGTGTTTCGGTCATGTCTACATAGTTCTCGAACCCGTAGGGTCCGCACGCTTAACGTTACGATGACAGTTTTATTATGAGTTTTTGAGTTTTGATGTATCGAAGGAGTTCAGAGTCCCAGATGAGATCGGGGACATGACGAGGAGTCTCGAAATGGTCGAGACGTAAAAATCGATATATTGGACGACTATATTCGGACATCGGAAAGGTTCCGAGTGATTTGGGTATTTTTCGGAGTACCGGAGAGTTACGGGAATTCGTATTGGGCCTTAATGGGCCATACGGGAAAGGAGAGAAAGGCCCCAAAGGGTGGCCGCACCCCTCCCCATGGACTAGTCCGAATTGGACTAGGGAAGGGGGGCGCCCCCTTCCTTCTTTCTCCTTCTCCCTTCCCTTTTCCTACTCCAACAAGGAAAGGAGGAGTCCTACTCCCGGTGGGAGTAGGACTCCCCCCTTGGCGCGCCCTCCTCCTAGGCCGGCCGCCTCCCCCCTTGCTCCTTTATATACGGGGGCAGGGGCACCCCATAGACACAACAATTGATCTATTGATCTCTTAGCCGTGTGCGGTGCCCCCCTCCACCATATTACACCTCGATAATATCGTAGCGGTGCTTAGGCGAAGCCCTGCGTCGGTAGAACATCATTATCGTCACCACGCCGTCGTGTTGGCAAAACTCTCCCTCAACACTCGGCTGGATCAGAGTTCGAGGGACGTCATCGAGCTGAACGTGTGCTGAACTCGGAGGTGCCGTACGTTCGGTACTTGATCGGTCGGATCGTGAAGACGTACGACTACATCAACCGTGTTGTGTTAACGCTTCCGCTTTCGGTCTACGAGGGTACATGGACAACACTCTCCCCTCTCGTTGCTATGCATCACCATGATCTTGCGTGTTCATAGGATTTTTTTTGAAATTACTACGTTCCCCAACAGTGGCATCCGAGCCTGGTTTTATGCGTTGATGTTATATGCACGAGTAGAACACAAGTGAGTTGTGGGCGATATAAGTCATACTGCTTACCAGCATGTCATATTTTGGTTCAGCGGTATTGTGAGATGAAGCGGCCCGGACCGACATTACGCGTACGCTTACGCGAGACTGGTTTCACCGTTGCGAGCACTCGTTGCTTAAAGGTGACTGGCGGGTGTCTGTCTCTCTCAGTTTAGTTGAACCGAGTGTGGCTACGCCCGGTCCTTGCGAAGGTTAAAACAGCACCAACTTGACAAACTATCTTTGTGGTTTTGATGCGTAGGTAAGAACGGTTCTTGCTAAGCCCGTAGCAGCCACGTAAAACTTGCAACAACAAAGTAGAGGACGTCTAACTTGTTTTTGCAGGGCATGTTGTGATGTGATATGGTCAAGACATGATGCTATATTTTATTGTATGAGATGATCATGTTTTGTAACCGAGTTATCGGCAACTGGCAGGAGCCATATGGTTGTCGCTTTATTGTATGCAATGCAATCGCCATGTAATTGTTTTACTTTATCACTAAGCGGTAGCGATAGTCGTAAAAAGCAATAGTTGGCGAGACGACAACGATGCTATGATGGAGATCAAGGTGTCGCGCCGGTGACAATGGTGATCATGACGGTGCTTCGGAGATGAAGATCACAAGCACAAGATGATGATGGCCATATCATATCACTTATATTGATTGCATGTGATGTTTATCTTTTATGCATCTTATCTTGCTTTGATTGACGGTAGCATTATAAGATGATCCCTCACTAAATTATCAAAGTATAAGTGTTCTCCCTGAGTATGCACCGTTGCGAAAGTTCTTCATGCTGAGACACCACGTGATGATCGGGTGTGATAGGCTCTACGTTCAAATACAACGGGTGCAAAACAGTTGCACACGCGGAATACTCAGGTTAAACTTGATGAGCCTAGCATATAACAGATATGTCCTCGGAACACGGAGACCGAAAGGTCGAGCATGAATCATATAGTAGATATGATCAACATAGTGATGTTCACCGTTGAAACTACTCCATCTCACGTGATGATCAGACATGGTTTAGTTGATATGGATCACGTGATCACTTAGAGGATTAGAGGGATGTCTATCTAAGTGGGAGTTCTTAAGTAATATGATTAATTGAACTTAAATTTATCATGAACTTAGTCCGGATAGTATTTTGCAAATTATGTTGTAGATCAATAGCTCGCGTTGTTGCTTCCCTGTGTTTATTTTTTATATGTTCCTAGAGAAAAATTATGTTGAAAGATGTTAGTAGCAAAGATGCGGATTGGATCCGTGATCTGAGGATTATCCTCATTGCTGCACAGAAGAATTATGTCCTTGATGCACCGCTAGGTGACAGACCTATTGCAGGAGCAGATGCAGACGTTATGAACGTTTGGCTAGCTCAATATGATGACTACTTGATAGTTTAGTGCACCATGCTTAATGGCTTAGAATCGGGACTTCAAAGACGTTTTGAATGTCATGGACCATATGAGATGTTCCAGGAGTTGAAGTTAATATTTCAAGAAAATACCCGAGTTGAGAGATATGAAGTCTCCAACAAGTTCTATAGCTAAAAGATGGAGGAAAATAGCTCAAGCAGTGAGCATGTGCTCAGATTGTCTGGGTACTACAATCGCTTGAATCAAGTGGGAGTTAATCTTCCAGATAAAAATCGTGATTGACGGAATTCTCTAGTCACCATCACCAAGTTAGTAGAACTTCGTGATGAACTATAATATGCAAGGGATGACGAAAGTAATTCCCAAGCTCTTCGTGATGCTGAAATCGACGAAGGTAGAAATCACATAGCAATGTGAACTAGATTATTGACTCTAGTAAACCCTTTGGGTGTTGGTCACATGACGATGTGAACTATGGGTGTTAATCACATGGTGATGTGAACTATTGGTGTTAAATCACATGGCGATGTGAACTAGATTATTGACTCTAGTGCAAGTGGAAGACTGAAGGAAATATGCCCTAGAGGCAATAATAAAGTTATTATTTATTTCCTTATATCATGATAAATGTTTATTATTCATGCCAGAATTGTATTAACCGGAAACATAATACTTGTGTGAATACATAGACAAACAGAGTGTCACTAGTATGCCTCTACTTGACTAGCTCGTTGATCAAAGATGGTTATGTTTCCTAGCCATAGACATGAGTTGTCATTTGATTAACAGGATCACATCATTAGGAGAATGATGTGATTGACTTGACCCATTCCGTTAGCTTAGCACTCGATCGTTTAGTATGTTGCTATCGCTTTCTTCATGACTTATACATGTTCCTATGACTATGAGATTATGCAACTCCCGTTTACCGGAGGAACACTTTGTGTGCTACCAAACGTCACAACGTAACTGGGTGATTATAAAGGTGCTCTACAGGTGTCTCCGAAGGTACTTGTTGGGTTGGCGTATTTCGAGATTAGGATTTGTCACTCCGGTTGTCGGAGAGGTATCTCTGGGCCCTCTCGGTAATGCACATCACTTAAGCCTTGCAAGCATTGCAACTAATGAGTTTGTTGCGAGATGATGTATTACGGAACGAGTAAAGAGACTTGCCAGTAACGAGATTGAACTAGGTATTAAGATACCGACGATCGAATCTCGGGCAAGTAACATACCGATGACAAAGGGAACAACGTATGTTGTTATGCGGTTTGACCGATAAAGATCTTCATAGAATATGTGGGAGCCAATATGGGCATCCAGGTCCCGCTATTGGTTATTGACCGGAGAAGTGTCTCGGTCATGTCTACATAGTTCTCGAACCCGTAGGGTCCGCACGCTTAACGTTACGATGATAGTTTTATTATGAGTTTATGAGTTTTGATGTACCGAAGGAGTTCGGAGTCCCGGATGAGATCGGGGACATGACGAGGAGTCTCGAAATGGTCGAGACGTAAAAATCGATATATTGGACGACTATATTCGGACATCGGAAAGGTTCCGAGTGATTCGGGTATTTTTCGGAGTACCGGAGAGTTATGGGAATTCGTATTGGGCCTTAATGGGCCATACGGGAAAGGAGAGAAAGGCCCCAAAGGGTGGCCGCACCCCTCCCCATGGACTAGTCCGAATTGGACTAGGGAAGGGGGGCGCCCCCTTCCTTCTTTCTCCTTCTCCCTTCCCTTTTCCTACTCCAACAAGGAAAGGAGGAGTCCTACTCCCGGTGGGAGTAGGACTCCCCCCTTGGTGCGCCCTCCTCTTAGGTCGGCCGCCTCCCCCCTTGCTCCTTTATATACGGGGGCAGGGGGCACCCCATAGACACAACAATTGATCTATTGATCTCTTAGCCGTGTGCGGTGCCCCCCTCCACCATATTACACCTCGATAATATCGTAGCGGTGCTTAGGCGAAGCCCTGCGTCGGTAGAACATCATTATCGTCACCATGCCGTCGTGCTGACGAAACTCTCCCTCAACACTCGGCTGGATCGGAGTTCGAGGGACGTCATCGAGCTGAACGTGTGCTGAACTCGGAGGTGCCGTACGTTCGGTACTTGATCGGTCGGATCGTGAAGACGTACGACTACATCAACCGCGTTGTGTTAACGCTTCCGCTTTCGATCTACGAGGGTACGTGGACAACACTCTCCCCTCTCGTTGCTATGCATCACCATGATCTTGCGTGTTCGTAGGAATTTTTTTGAAATTACTACGTTCCCCAACAGATGCCACTGTTGGGGATCGTTGCAGAAATTAAAAAATTTCTACGCATCACCAAGATCAATCTATGGAGAGAGTAGCAATGAGAGAGAGGGGAGTGCATCTTCATACCCTTGAAGATCGCGATGCGGAAGTGTTACAAGAACGCGGATGAAGGAGTCGTACTCGTAGCGATTCAGATCGCGGTTGATTCCGATCTAAGCGCCGAACAACGGCGCCTCCGCGTTCAACACACGTGCAGCCCGGTGACGTCTCCCACGCCTTGATCCAGTAAGGAGAGAGGGAGAGGTTGGGGAAGACAACTCCAGCAGCAGCACGACGGCGTGGTGGTGTTGGAGCAGCGTGGTACTCCGGCAGGGCTTCGCCAAGCACCGCGGAAGGAGGAGGAGGTGTTGGAGAGGGGGAGGGCTGCGCCTTGGATGTGGTGCGGCTGCCCTTCCACCTCCCCTCTATTTATAGGGGCAAGGGAGAGGGGGGCCGGCCCCCTCCAGATGGATCTAGAGGGGGGGCGGCGGCCAAGGGGGGAGGCTTGCCCCCCAAGCCAAGGGGCGCCCCCTTTAGGGTTTCCCCCCAACCCTAGGCGCATGTGCCCTAGGGGGGTTTGGCGCCCAGCCACCTAGGGGCTGGTTCCCCTCCATATTCAGCCCATGGGGCCCTCCGGGACAGGTGGACCCTCCCGGTGGACCCCCGGAACCCTTTCGTGGTCCCGGTACAATACCGATAAACCCCCGAACACTTCCGGCGACCGAATAAGGACTTCCCATATATAAATCTTTATCCCCGGACAATTCCGGAACTCCTCGTGACGTCCGGGATCTCATTCGGGACTCCGAACAACATTCGGTAACCACGAACAAACTTTCCCTATAACCCTAGCGGCATCGAACCTTAAGTGTGTAGACCCTACGGGTTCGGGAGGCATGTAGACATGACCGAGACATCTCTCCGGCCAATAACCAACAGCGGGATCTGGATACCCATGTTGGCTCCCACATGTTCCACGATGATCTCATCGGATGAACCACGATGTCGGGGATTCAATCAATCAATCCCGTACTCAATTCCCTTTGTCTGCCGGTATGATACTTGCCCGAGATTCGATCGTCGGTATCCCTATACCTTGTTCAATCTCGTTACCTGCAAGTCTCTTTACTCGTTCGTAACACATCATCCCGTGATCAACTCCTTGGTCACATTGAGCTCATTATGATGATGTCCTACCGAGTGGGCCCAGAGATACCTCTCCGTCACACGGAGCGACAAATCCCAGTCTCGATTCGTGCCAACCCAACAGACACTTTCGGAGATACCCGCAGTGCACCTTTATAGCCACCCAGTTATGTTGTGACGTTTGGCACACCCAAAGCATTCCTACGGTATCCGGGAGTTGCACAATCTCATGGTCTAAGGAAATGATACTTGACATTAGAAAAGCTTTAGCAGGCGAACTACACGATCTTGTGCTATGCTTAGGATTGGGACTTGTCCATCACATCATTCTCCTAATGATGTGATCCCATTATCAACGACATCCAATGTCCATGGTCAGGAAACCGTAACCATCTATTGATCAATGAGCTAGTCAACTAGAGGCTCAATAGGGACATGTTGTGGTCTATGTATTCACACATGTATTACGATTTCCGGATAACACAATTATAGCATGAACAATAGACAATTATCATGAACAAGGAAATATAATAATAACCATTTTATTATTGCCTCTAGGGCATATTTCCAACCACCCCCCTGCTCACGACCTAGAGCTCGTACTTCTGCGTTTGGCATGTCCGGAAGCTTTCTCATTTCCCCATTCTCTTACCTTTTCTTGCTTTTTCATTCGAAGAAGCCGTCTCCTCTGCAGGATCCTGATGTGCTCTGCAAGCTATCGCTTTAGCGCTGCGCTGGCATCCGAGCCTAGCTGGCCTGCGGGGCATCACCTCTGAGGCTAACCGTTGGCCATGCCTCAACATGGTCCATGGACCACCCTCGTCCACCTTGCAGCTACACCACTGGTCAAGTCATGCTATGCATGACGCATGTCCAATACAACTCATTACGTGGTGTGCCCCATACAAGGGTGAGAAGAGGCAACATGATATGCATGGTCCTAGTATACCCCTCCCAAGTCCCTCACGTGCATCAGAGTTCCTTTTTAAAACATAAATTTGTATCGGAGTTTCTTTGACAAGGAGAGTTTTTCTTGTTTGAGTTTTTGACCTTTTTCACAAGTAGAGTTGGCAACTATGTGTGCGACGTATATCACCGCATGGAAATCCTCCTTTTCAAAGAAAAAAAAACTTCTTGGTATCACCTAGTCAAAAAGTTTTGAAGAAACATAATATGCTAGCCAACATAACGGAAGTTTCAAAAGCTCATGTTCATAAACTAAGTGCCAAGCAATTAACTGCACGACAACAAAAAGTGCCAAATTATTTACCAAACCTAATTAACAACAAAGTGCCAATTAACAAAACAATTGCTATCAGTTTATCAACAAAGTTCTTGCAACCTAACAACATAAATCAATTAATTCCCCTTAGATCCATCAAGTGCGTCTAATTTGCAACAAAGTGCTTGTAGCCTATCAAAAAATGCTACTCCTGCCATCCATATATATAGGGTCTAATGCTTTTTCGAGGCTAACTTTGACTATATGTTAGAGCAATAATGTATGACATGCAAGTTACACAAAGCATAAAGTCAAATTCATACGTGAAAGGAATTTCCAATGATATAATTTTCACATTATACATCTCATATATTATTAATCTTATCAATAGTCAAAGGAAGTCTCGAAAAACACAGTAGGCCCTATATATATGGGTGGAGGTACTAGCAGTCTGTCAACAAAGTGTAATTTTTCTCAGATCTATCAAGTGCAGCTAATTTTACACAAAGAGGGAGGATGTGGGAGGAGGTCATATCTTACGGTGCTGGAAACCGCTAGATCCCTTGATAGGGTTGCTCATGGGGTGCACATAGAGGATCAAAATAGGGTACACACAACACAAAGATTTACCCAGGCTCAGGCCCTTACAGTGGAGGTGATACCTTACATCCTACATGTCTAATTGTATTGATTGGTATCTCGTATGAGGGATATTGGATACCGACCCCCTACCCTTACATGGTGGAAGAGGGGTAGGGCTACATGGGCCCAAGTTGGTTTACATTGTAGAGTCCTATTAGATCTACTAGTACATGTATCTTGGAGTACAAGTAAAGAGGACGTACCCATATACTCCCTTTGTTGTAGCTTTACATTCTGTTTGAAAGATTACATGCTTTATTGTAGACCATTTTATAAAGGGACACACCCATATAGTCCCTTTGTAGTAGTGATCTAAATGCTCTTAGTTTCTTTATAGAGGGAGTAATTTTCTAGGAAGTTATATAAGTCCATAATGCATCATTGAGTTTATTTGCCCAACCCTTTAATTTCCGAGTAAGTTAATTATACTAGACTACCGAGTCATGTTGTTAGTTGTTCGTATACTCATTTTTTAAACCTCATATAAATGTGTGGATATACCTGTATTTGCAAGGCTATAGCTTGATGTAATATCTCTTGGTATGGTAATAAAGGACAGCGAATCACTAATACTTCTTACGTAATCACTAGTTAGACACGCATGGTGGTGACAAAGTGGAGGAACACACCTTCGACATACGTTGCCATCGGGTTTATCGGTAGGATTTTGATGAGTGAGTTTAATGGAGTGGTGATCCAATCAACAAAGCACAAGACGAGACGTGCGCCTCGTCTCCAAAAACCTCTACACTACCCAATGCCGCCACATCCTCCTTTGTCCCCATCCGCCTCGTCGTCCTCCTTGATCTCACCGAGGAGCTCCAACATGGTGCATGACTAGAGTCCCTCGGCGTGGCATTCGCCTTCTCCTTCATAGTGTCTCCTCCTCCTCCTCTCCCTTACGGCATACCCTGTACTCTGGCATCATATTGTGGAAACGCCTTGGGAGGCGGTTGGATTATAAGGGCGGCGGAGGTAGAAGTTGAGGCATAGGGTGAAGGTAGGGGGCTTTGGAGGGGAGGTGTGTGAAAAATAGACCCATGCCAACAATAACGCTTATTAGAGTAGGACGCGCAGGGATGACAACCATCCATCCCTTCCTCGTGACCAGCGGGTCCACTGCTAGACCAAAGTTCCTATTTCTATAAAAACCTAGAAGACACGGGAATGAATTACCACATATTTCAGTGTGCTTTGATTGTATGTAGGTTATCTTTTTTACTCACACCGGCTAAGAGGGTGAAAAAGACACGAGCACATGAAAGCGCTATCCATTCAACATTTTAGTTTTCGACGTTACTATATTATAGGAACTCTCACAAAGTCACAATGATGACAAACGGAAAAAAACTCGCAAAGTCGGCATGTTTTTTTTACATCAACGCAAAGTCGGCATGTTTTTCGTACTGACTTGCTAATTTTTTCTCCGTTTCAGAGTATTGTTCTGTCGTCGATGATGTGTTGCATCACGATTCGCGCCGCCGTATGATGTGCGGCCCAGATACCGCTAGCCCTAATATGTTCAGTTAATCGGCTCGGCTCCATCGGCACGCCAAATCTCCACGACCAGCCGTCTTTCCCTCCCGTAGCCGACATGCCTAGGAAGGAGCGCGACGCCGAGGGCAGCCGGAGCTCGTCGCGGCGGCGGCGGTCGCCGTCCGACTCGGACTCCGACTCCGACTCCGGCGGCTCGCCCCGCCGGGGCCGGAGCCGCCACCGCCGCAGGAGCCGCCGCAAGGCCGCCCCGCCCTCCTCCTCCTCCTCCAGCGGCGCGAGCGATTCGCAGGCGTCCGGCTCCGGCTCCGACTCCGGGGACCGCCGGAGGAGGCGGAGCGGGAGCGCCAAGCGCGGGGGCGTCACGGAGGAGCAGATCCTGGAGTACATGTCCAAGAAGGCGCAGAAGAAGGTGGGGGTTTCCGCCCGGCTGGCTTCCTGCCCCGCGCCTAGGGTTTCGGTTGCTAACTTGTTTGTTGATTGGTGCTGCTTCTGCAGGCCGAGAAGGTGGCCAAGAAGATGAAGGCCAACGCGGTGTCGGGCTACTCCAACGATTCCAACCCTTTTGGCGACCCCAACCTCACAGAGAAGTATGCGCATTCGCCCCCCCTCTTCGGATAACATTACACATTGCATTGGTGGTGCTTGCTTTACCAGTAGAAACTTGGGTTGGCACCTGTTTGCTGCTGCTAGGATACTATCCCTTTGATGCCCTAGAACCGAAATACCTCTACCGGATAGGTGTGCCTATTGCTCTGAATCTGTTATAACCACTTAAAGTTTGGGCTTCTGGCGTCTGCACATTGACAGTGTGAAATTTGTGATGACTTGTTCTTGATAAGTAAACAAGTAGTAATAAACAAGCTCGATTAACACATATGACCTGAAGACATGCATATGCTGTAGGAAATAACAAAACGTTCTTGGCTAGCGTACTCTAATCAGATTTTCCAAATTCGAGTAGCATCTAGCTAAGCTGGATTAATTGTACTTATGGAAGGTGCCAAGGTGGTTTATCTTTTTAGTTGCTTCTGCACAACCACTTGTACTTGGCATAGGTGTTATTCGTCAGTTGTGAAATTCATAAGTTTACTGGATGCAGCTCATAGCTCAGGGTTAGAATAGATGCCATGATTAATTAGGTTTCATATTCAACAATTCATGACGAATTGGCTACTTAGTTTAGTGATGCATCAACTTGTGTGTATTATCAGCGATGCTGCCATGAACAATTCTCTTGAAGTACTAACTAAGTAGATCAAGTTTATTTCCTCAGTTAGCAATATGCATCTTCTGATGGGGTTGTGACTGTATATTGATTCAATAGGGTCCACTCTTTAGGATTGTCTATTATTGCAATTACAGCAATGTGAACTTCATTAGAACTGTATTTATACATTTGTGTCCTCAGAAGACCCTTTTCAGAATTTACCATACAAATTGACAATTCACATGGTTAATGTTATTTGTCCAAACTTACTCGTACAATTTAGGATGCACCCTGTGATTAATATTGTTCATGTTAATTTGCCAGTAAATTTCGTTGTAGGTTATATAGTCTAACTGCTGAATAAGATTTTTTGGTTTTCAGCTATTATTATGCTCGGTGTTATGTTCTGGTGTAGTTTTTTTGCACACAGTTTTTAGACTACTGAAAACATAATTTGGGTGATATTTTTATTTTGTATGTTCAATTTTATTGGTCGGTACAAGAAAATATTGACTGCGTTGCAGATCATAGATTGTTCGATATCCCAAACTGTTACATGCTACTCTTAAGGTTTCTCTGGATAGTTGTTTTAGTATGATATACCTAAAGAAGGACTCTCAAATCTGAACCTTATTCCATTGCAGCTTTGTTTGGCGAAAGAAGATTGATCGCGCTGTAACTGAAGGGCAGAAGGTGGACATTTCTGTTAAAGCTGAAAAGAAAAGGCAGAGGGAAAGAATGGTACTCTTATAAACTGTAAATTTGACTAGCACTATTTCTTACAGTACGAATTTGAACTTTGAAGCCTATATAAGTATCACTGCTATACTTCCTGAACTTGAGAATGAATCTTCATGCAATTAACAAAGTCTAGATTTTAGATTTGTGATTATTTTATTTCCATGTGAACAATCTTTGTCTTGTGATTGCTCACCAGATTAGCATTATGTTCCTAATCATCTTCTGAAGAAAGAGGAGTACCCACTGTTCATTCTGACTTGGTGGTGGTGGAAGTGCCTGTTATTATATTAAATAAAGCATTACCTGCTACAGTATACACCAGATCATGTTCTAAACACGAGTATAACTGCAAACACCCTCTCAAAAAATAAAGCATATTAAGTGTAAACATGTGCCTCCATACATTCGTGAACATCATATGTGTTGATCTGTTCCCTGCAAAAAGGGGCCATTGGTCTTATGCATCTTACAAGTTTTTTTGTTTGATGGCTACCACAAATATATATCCTCCCACTACTTATTTTGTTTAAGAAAGGTTAAAGTCTACGACTCTGTTTTTGTTCTGGTGCCTAATACCTTTTCCTGCACTTTAATTTAGGCTGAAATAGAGAAGGTTAAGAAAAGAAGGGAGGAAAGAGCAATTGAAAAAGCACAGCATGAGGAGGAAATGGTCAGTATATATCTCTGATTTTCATAAGTCATATCTGGTTTCAAGTAATATTGCTTGTGCAACTAAACCTACTTTGTATTTTGTAGGCATTGTTAGCCAGAGAAAGAGCACGTGCTGAGTTTCAAGATTGGGAGAAGAAAGAGGAAGAGGTTCATACTTCACATCCTGAAAATAGGATATAACTTTTGTTGAACTAACATGTGTCCATTATTGAACAGTTTTGTATGTTGGAATGCAGTTTCATTTTGATCAAAGCAAATTTAGGTCTGAGATCAGGTTACGGGAGGGACGTACAAAGCCTATTGATGTTCTCCTGAAGAATCTTAACTTTGCAGACGAATTTGATGTTGAGTTAAATGAGCCCTACTTGGTGTTCAAGGTATATACAAAGCCTATTCTTCATCCTTGTTTGATACCATTCACCAAAGGGTTGCTGTATGCTTGCACTTAAAAGAAACCTCAACATAAGTTTCATTATTCGTCTACATTTTAAGTGCTGCACTCAAGCACACCATTTTTTCAGACCTATTCAGCCTTGACAATAGAATTGATGTATACTTACGGTGATGGTTCAGTCCTCTGGGCTGCCAAATTCTCACTACTCCGTGTATTTACCAGTGAATTGATTATCTTATAATGATTAACATTTAAGTTATATCACTCCATTGATTCTGTGTGCCGTTAGTTTGCAGTATGTTTTTTTTTCTGAAATTTATTCGGCAACGGGGCAGTAAGTTCTTGTTCCACTGAAACTACACCGACACTCTTTGTTGTTTATCTGCTCATTAGGGCTTAGGCTTTTGTAATTTTTTGTTATGTTTTGGACAAATGAGATTGTTATTTTTTCTTTATGAGCGTTCGTGTTTCCCCGTTGTATGCTCCCTACGAGAATATGCAGTACTAAACTTAATTAAGTAATCTTCTTCTCTTGAATTTCTCTATCATAGAAGTATTGGTTTATTCCCATCTATGGGATTCATAGGTATCTTATCAAGCTCTAAAACTAAAATCCATTCGTACATATCTTGTTTCTCTTTATTTTCACTCACAAAATTGTCTGCCAGCCATGAATATTATGTTAAATTTAAGGCCAGACATGTTGGCATGCAAGTGCAGTACAATTAATTCCAAACTTGACAGATTTGAGATCGCATTGGTCACCAAGTATTGAACAAATTGTTGCACAAGTTCAAGCTTGCGGCTGCATTAAGCCATTGTACTGGCAAGTAACAATCCATCAGCAATTAGTGTGCAAAACGAGAGAAAATGGATCTCCCTGTTTATAGTTCTTTCAATGTATTAAAACATAGCTGTGCCATGTGGCCCCACTACCTTCATAGAACAAGCCCACATTTTAAGGGGATCCATCTTTCTTCCACAATTACTGAAGCATATGTAATTTGCTAAATTTCAGGGATTAACAGTGAAGGAGATGGAAGAGTTACATGATGACATTAAGATGCATCTCGATCTGGACAGGGAAAGCCAAGTAAATGTCAAGTACTGGGAGGTACATGTCTAATGTCTTTGCACACCTTCCTGAATATTGTTCGTCCCATAGGATCGTGAGTGATGTCTATTCCAATGATACACACCGTATTACTGCTGAATGAGCTAAATAGTACTCCCTCTGTCCCATAATATAAGAGCGTTTTTTACACTAGTGTAGTGTCCAAAAGGCTCTTATATTATGGGACGAAGGGAGTAGTTGGCAGCCTCAGCTGATAGTATTTGGTATTTTGTTCTGTCATTTTCTATTTGGCAAAAAGATTGTGGTCGTATGGTATGTCAGGACATGTTCTTTAGCTTGGTATATACAATCTAACCCTTAGTTTCTCACTGAAACGAAACCAAACTTGAGAGTGAGTTTGTAATATGGCAGGAAATCTCGCTAATATTAAGTTTATTTCGTTTCATGGTTGTATGTTTGTCGATAATGTTTATATGTGTTGACACAATTTAATTTGGAACTCATCAGGCACTCATGGTAGTGTGTGATTGGGAGCTAGGTGAGGCTCGGAAAAGAGATGCCGTGGACCGGGCTAGGGTCCGTGGTGAGGAACCACCCCGTGAGGTTGAAGAGAGAGGCTTGCATGCAAGTATTGAGGGGGATGTAAAAAATCTCTTGGAGGGTAAGACTTCCACAGAGCTAGAAGAGATGCAAAATCAAATTGAGTCCCAGATGCGCTCTGGAACTGCAAAAGTTGTTGAATACTGGGAGGCCATTTTGAAACGCCTTCATATATACAAAGCAAAGGTATGTCATGCTTGTAGTTCGCAGTTTTTGTGATAATAGCTCTTAATTTGACCAAAGCAAATGTGGTTGCTGGTTATACCATTATATATTCTTTGTTTTATTTGTACAACACAAGCATAATGGTGCACAACTACCTTAATCTGACCTTGTTTCTGTAACATTATCTTCAAAGCCACATGATTTGCAGTCTGGTTCGTCATGTGGAGCTGCTTTCTCTAACTATCTGAACATACAGTTGATCTGTTTCTACAGTTGATCAACGTTACCTCTCATATAAAAGAGTGGCTTATTTCTTATTTGTATCACAGGCTTGCCTGAGGGAAATCCATGCTTCTCTCTTACGTAAGCATCTGCATCGTCTAGAGAATGCTGGCGCTCCTGAACAGGCTGTAGAAGCTGATGAAGAATTAGACACTAAAGAGGAGGATGTGATGCGCGACGAGGAAGAAGGTTTAAATTTACTTATGATCAGTTAACACCCCCTTTCTTTTAGATAACTATGGTTGTCTGTCTTTCTGATACCTTCTCCATGTGCAGATGATAAACGATATTCACCAGAACCTATAGAACATATAGCTGAAGCAGCAGAGAGCCATTTGGATGAGGAAGATGGCTCCTTCTCACCCGAGCTAATGCATGGCAATGAAGATGAAGATGCAATTGATCCTGATGAGGACAAGGCAGAACTGGTACAGAGTCACTCTCAGTAACATTGTGCTTTTTACAGTAATAGAATGCTGGCCCGTATAGTAATGGTTATGTATGCAGTCAAAACTATCTTGTTATTAATTAGATTATTATATACTACTCGATAGCAATTGAGTACACCTTGTTGTGCCACTAGCAAGTTAGATCAACAGCCTATGATAGAAATAATTGTAAAGTTGTGATAGGGCAACATTCCACCAAGATCTTAGGATAATCTTTTCGAGCAGTTCTAGGCCTTCATGCATGTTTACCCTGAAAAAAGCTTAGTTTCATTTGTGGGTAACTTCTGATGGTAATGCTAATGCATCCTAGGACCACATACTTCTTTTAACAACCAGCTGGAGCTCTGCCTCTTCATTAAGTAGAATTTTTTTGAGCGGTTAATAAGAGAAACCAGCTAAAACCTAGTTCTAAGGTTATTTTGGAACACTCAAAACGATTTTGTTTCCCTGGGGAGGGGGGCTTTTTTCTCTATCAATTTGTTGCATGAGTAGGTACATTTCATGTGTTCATTACAAATTTGAAATGAGGTTGGCTGGCCAGTCTCACACATGTGCTCTGTCCTTTGAAATATTCTCCAGGATCGGCAACGTGAAGCTGTAGTTACCGAGCATCAAAGGAAAGTTAAGGAGGTCATGACAGCTAAGGCAAAAAAACCAGATGAGTTGGAGCTGAAGGCAATGAAAGCGATGGGAGCAATGGAGGAAGGGGACGCTGTGTTTGGTTCAGGTGCTGAAGTGAACCTGGATTCACAGGTTAGACTCATTTGCCTTCTGGACACAAACAATATTGCAATCTTCTTTATTATCCGAGGAATGTAGGAGTGCTACCATATCATTATTCTTCCTAAACATATATCAGTATATGCATACCCGTAATTTCCAGCATTATGTTGATATGCTGGATTCACTTGTAGTCAGGAACCAAGGATTGCAAATTTCATTGAATTTGAAATTGTGTATATATATTAATATTACTTTTTTGAGTTGGATATTAATATTATTCTGAAGCTATATTTGATATCATCTACTTAGCAATTTGGATGATAATATGCTTTTACATGCTAGAAAATTGTAGCAAGTTTGACGCATCAAGCTATTGCTAGTGAACCCCCATTCTCTCTCAAGCTCTCAGCTGGATTCTCACATACTTGCTTAATGTGCTCACAGGTGTACTGGTGGCATGACAAGTACCGACCAAGGAAACCAAAGTACTTCAATCGTGTGCATACTGGATATGAGTGGAACAAATACAATCAAACTCATTATGATCACGACAACCCGCCTCCTAAAATCGTCCAGGGCTACAAGTTCAACATATTTTACCCTGATCTTGTGGATAAATCAAAAGCACCAATATACACTATAGAGAAAGATGGAAGCGCTGGGGAGACATGCCATATAAGGTTTCATGCTGGCCCTCCATACGAGGATATTGTAAGCCTTTTGTCTCTCCTTTTCAGTTTAGCTGTCGTAGTTTCCATGGAAGATCCACTTACATACTCTGGTTTTCCTTGGCAGTCATTCCGCATCGTGAACAAGGAGTGGGAGTACTCACACAAGAAGGGCTTCAAGTGCACATTTGAGCGTGGGATTCTTCATCTGTATTTCAACTTCAAGCGATACCGCTACAGGCGATAGATACCACACAACAGAAAGAACCAGATCATTGATTGGGCTATTAGAAGTTGGTTCTCTGTTTCTTGCTTGAGAGTGTGTTCGTATAGGCTAGCTCCCGTGTCACAGAAGTCATCCGAGTAGGCATGTTTGAATTAGTTCCTGTACCAAAATATGAACATACCAAACAATTGGATAGTTTGTATCAAATTTTTGTGGCACTTGCTACCTTGATTTGAATGGAGACAACGGTGTAGCACAAATTCAAAGCATCTGTACATGTATGCTATGCATTCTTATGCCTTTCATGTGGGATGGATATTTTTGAAACCAATAAAATAGACAGATATATTATGTGTAGTTTGAGCTAATTATTGTTAGAAGAAACATAGCCTATGCATATAGGCTGGCACAAATTTCAGGCTGTTAGCCAGTTTTACATCTTCAAAGTGGATGAAAGAAACGAAGTGGGAAAATACATCTGTCCTCGCGATCTTTCTATCTTATCTGAGTTGTCATCTTTGGCTTTGTATCTTATCTGTGTTGTAAACCTTTTTGTTTTTTGGCACAAACAGAGATTTTATTCACCATCGATGCAAAAGTAGAGCCTGAAGCTTCCAAAAAAAGAACAAGTTTAGAACGGCACACAGTAAAGTGTGCTGTGAATCTTGTGACACATGATTGTGTGCTAACATGGTTCGGCTTTTGCGATCGGTTGTATGCCTACTAACTACACCCTCTGTTCACAAATATAAGATGTTCTAACTATTTTCAGTATCGGATGTATATAAAAAGATGCAGTCTGATGCTTTTGAGAAGTTGTACTCCTTTGAAGCAACAACACTATTGGAACTTGTGTCCATGACATGGAATTCTGTCTACAAGACTGAGAACTCTGAAAACTCTTCTGATCAAAAAGAACAAAGATGTATTGGGCAAACGCCAATTCGCGGCTTACCAATTTGGATCTGAAGCCTAAGTCCAAGCCAAGCAACTCAAACAGCCTAAAGCTTACCAAAAGGAACAAATTTACAAGGACACACTTGTGAAGCTTGTGACCACATTATGGGTACAAACATGTTTACCACAAACTCCACGAAATTCATAGTACTTACTTGAAACTAAAAATCCTGCATTCTTTCATTGGGAAAAAGAAAGATGCAGACTGGTGCTTGTGAAAACTTATCCTTGGAAGCAAACTCTCTTTGAAAACTCTTGCGGTCTCTGTTGTGTTAAAAAAACCTCCACATGGATCTCTATCTACAAGACTATGGAGAAGACTCTGAAAACTCTTGTGCAAAGAACCAGACTAGTGAAATCAAAGATAAAGTACAAAGGCCAGTTCGGCTGTGGAATCTAAAATTGGCTAACCAACTTGGTTTTGGATTCTGGACAAGCCCAAGTGCAAGCCAAGAGCAGCTGAAACAAGTTGCTCCTCTGGCTTGGACCTGTTATAAACCCAAAATCCAGAACCAAAATAGTTCACCAGAACCCAGCCACAAAGCCAAAGAAGAATCAAACTTAAAGAACCCAAAGATCAGAATAGCACAGAACAATATGGCAACTAGCAAAACCACTTGGTAACTTAAACCACTTGCATATGATAGGTCTCAAGTAGAGTTGAAGGTAACAAAGACAGAGTCATAGATATCCTCCTGGCTACTACGAACTGAACAAGACAACTACGAGCAACAGGCTCCACGGCAAAACAGAGTCATCGCCATCCCAGGCTCTCCTCACACACATCCCAGGCTCTCTCGCACAAGGAACAGCTCCACAGGAGCTCAGCAGTAGAACATGACGTCCTTGACGTTGTCCTTGATCTTTGGGAGCTGGCGCACCTCCACAGGGCCCTCACGCGCGATCGCCGCCTGCCCGCTGCTCCCTGGGGTCGACCCGCCGTCCGAGCTGTCCCCTTCCACGTAGTAGCGCGCACGGAATGCGGCAAGATGGGCGTAGTACGCCGGTGGGACTGCATAGCAAGTTAAGTCAAGTTAGCTTCTTATGGATGTAAATGCCACAGGGTGTAAAAATAGAACAACTAGGTTATTATCCAAGTCTTAAAACAGCAAAGGGGATAGATGCTGTGTTCATCTCAATGTAAACATAGATGACACAGAACAAAGGAATGGAAACTACTCAGTGTGTTCATCAATAAACTAGCAGAGGAATGCAAACTACTCTGTGTATTCATCAATAAACTAGCAGAGGAATGCAAACTACCCAGTGTACATCAATAATCTAAGGTTCATTTTGCCAGGAGTGCATGCTTATTTAGAGTTTCAGACCAAAGGCCCTCAAGCACAGATTCATTAAGGAGTTAAAGGAACCACCAGTCTGGTTGGAATGCTAACTTGCATAAGATAAGGCACACACAGGTGGGTGCAAGGTCTACAGGATAAGCAAAACATACTAATATAATAGCAGAGGCATAAGGCAGATTATGTCTCTAGGCTACTGGTATAAATGCCCACAGAAGGATGCTCTACTTGGAGAGAAAAAGTACAGATGAAAGTTGAAGCGAATTAAGGCAGAAAACTGAAAATGGGAACTCACCAACAGAGACCGCACGAGTGCAACGAGCATAGCTGCATATGGATCAGAATTAAACCATCATCAGAGTCATAACACAACAGAGAGAGAAAGAGAGAGGGGAAGAGAGAGAGAGAGGATTTACGTGTAGCAGAGATTGTTGGTCAGTGACTGAAGCGCGTCGGCTGTGAAGTGATTCTCATCATAAAGAACATGGTAGTGTGTTGGCCTGCTAGTTCCCTGAGGAGCATTTTGCAAACACACTCAGTATGCAAGCACTGAAGATAAGCTGCATAGGAACAAATGGGGACATGTGGACAAAGCGTCTACCTGAATGCCAGCATGGCTGCACAAGTAGAAATCAAACTCTGTAGGGTGGCAAATCATGAGGTCAACCACAGTTCCTGCAGGACAACAGAAACAGAAATGCACCCAATCACAGTCAGCAATGCTTCAACAAGTATCAGATACTAGTTCTTATCAGTGACATTGAAATACTAGTGTATTTGCTAACCTGGAAGTATGTTCCCACTCTTGTCAGTCATATCACGCCTCCCATGAACCTCAGGGAACAACCTGGTGTGATGCCTTTTCTGGACAACCACAAAGGTGACTGGGGGCATATACCCTTCCTCCAATGAGGCGCAGGCCTTGCAACAGCAAAATTAAGAACCATCAGAATGAGAAAAGCCAAGGATAACATCACAAGAGGTAGACAAAACTGAAATTGGCATGTAATCATATGCTGCAGGCTTACCTTCCTGATTGCGTCCATTTCATGAAGCAGAACATGGCTGAATTGGCCTTCACTTACACCATCCCTGTAGTACATGAGAATGATCGGTCAGGCAGTTCCATTGAATGGACGGGATGAAAAGAGTGTCATGAATTTGTGCACACACCTGTAGAAGAGTATCCTCTCAGGCCTCTGGCCTGTTTTCCTGCGGAAGGCAATCAGTAGCTCCCTGTAGAGACAATTATGTCAGGTTAGCAGTTGATCCACAGGGCAATTGCTACCAATCGTCTCTGACTAATCACAAAACTCACCTGATCATGCCACCATTGACGTTACCCCTCTGTGGGTCTTTGGTGACACTGAAGAGGTCTTCAATTATCTCCTGCCTGTGTGGTTGAGCAGAGACAAGACCTCTGTACTTGGTGATCTCTGGCCAGTCCATTGATGCCACCACCTATATCAATCCAATAAAAGAAGCGGATAAGTCTATTTGTACTCAACAGGCATGTGCATCAAGATGATAATTCCATTTGAAAGATAAAATCAGACAGAAACAAATAACGAATTGACAAACTGTTAGCTATGGGGAAGAACTAACCGCAGCAATAGATGATGCAGAGTCCTCTCCAGGTGGGGGGTGTGTAACATCAGCACCAAAGATGATTGTTGGGACTTCGGACACAAACGGTATGCCATTTCGCACAAAAGCTCTCTCCAGAACTGTGTTGCGTCCTCCGACCTAGTTAAGACACAGAATTATCACATTCAACAGAAACCGAAGTAGACAACAAATCAACAATCCATGGAAACTGAATGTAAAACATAGACCAGTTGGTTATGTTACCTTCACATTGATTTTGAGTGCAACATTCTCCAGATATTGCTTGTTCGGTCTGGCAGCATGCCTTGGCAGGCAACACTGAGACACGATCCCAAGGTCAGTCTCGCAAACCTTCTTGATTTTCCCTGCAAAATTAAACGCGGCACACACATAAATCTACAGAAATCCAAGAGAAGGTGGAAGGGGATTGACCAGAGGAGACATGCATACCATAAGAACCACTGACTTCAGGTAGGATTACGATTAACAGTTGTAGCTGTTTTTCGTGTCCCTGTTTTCCAAGCATTTCGGTAGTCCTCCTGTAGACATCCCTCAAGGCATTCTCGATGTGGTTGGGGCTAGCTGATCGGTTGTCTACAAGTGGCCTTGGATTGACAGACTACAGGGTTGGAAAACACAAGTCAGTCAGCTATAACATACACACATAAATCATGAATGCCTTAGAAACAGGAAAGCAATGCAAGCCTTTACCATTCCAGTCATATTGCACATCTGAATCAGATCACAACAGAACCTGTGTACCTCCTCAGGACGCATGCGTGAAAAACTCACACAGGCCCAGTTGTCTATGATTCCTCCATTGATCATTTTCTGCAGTAAAAGAACTCAAATGAGACCTATCATTTGTACCATCATGGATATAGTACATACAAAATAATGAGCCAAGTCGCAAACAAGCTCAACTGTTTCTCAATTTAAGTAACTAGTGTGAAAACTACATGATCAATAAAGTGTCAAGCAAAATAATTTGAGTTGCTACATACTCCTCTGTAAGCTAATATAAGAGGGTTTAGATCACTACTTTAGTATTCTAAACGCTCTTATATTAGTTTAAGGAGGGAGTACAAAATAATGACCTGTCCAATACATTTAGAACAACCAAAGAAGAAATTCAACAAGTTCTCCCACTCCTTGTTCCAAGAAGAAGTAATGCTTAGTAAAATTGGGAGTGAAGACACTGAACAGGGAAATACCTTGTTAATCATGTTCCACTGTCCAACACTTGGCGCACAAGTTTTCTCCTTTCCAGAATCATGATATCTCAACTGAAACACATACGAAGGATGTGATTACTACAAATCCTTCCAGTTAAGTAACTCAGAGAAAGGGGAAAAAAATGCAGCATCCTTACCATGGGGGGAGGCAGCACACGGGCTGGAACAGAGACCAGGTCACTGCAGACATTGATTCCAAACTCCTGAGCAAACTTGTCCTCAGCATACTTGTTGTACAGTGTGAAAAAGAGTGTTATGAGAAAGAGTGCACATTACAGGCAAACATGACATAATATGCCTTGAAAAGGACATTCCTAACTACATGAGTTACAACAGATTGGAATGAAATACCACATGTGAGAAGATATGGGCAGGTATTTACAGAATGCAGTTGACAACAGGTACATACCTCACGAATGCTTTGCTCCCTCTGCTGGGGACGTTGACAGGTAGCTCTAAGTATGTTGGTGACCTGCTTGTCATTCAGTTTCTTAGAGTACCTTTGCCCTTCAACAATCTTGCACGCCTACAATCAATTTGTAGAGAACCATGAGCAAACAATGCATAATTCAAATATGACGAAGCAGGCATGGACACAATACCTCCATAGGCAGATACACAGGTCGAGCATCACTTCCAGACTGCAAGCAGGGCCAAGAAGTATACTGCAGATTGTATTTGTATCTTTGCATGAAGTACTGAACAACTGACATTCTTGTTCCTCTCTCATCAACAGGAAATCTAACAACAAACAAAACAACACGAGTAGAGTGCTATTAGAAAGGGCATAATAATCATGGATAGATGCTAAAAAGTTGACTGTGGTCTAAACATTCCTAAGGAAAACTGTGAACAGGAAACAATTTGGCACAAACAAAGCTTTGCTATGCTGCCGAAATCAAATGCGTATGCCACAGGAAGAATGTTGTAAACAAAATTAATCCCCTAACCAGTTCCTGACACACCAACATCAATGAAGTAGCAATAAGCCAAGAATCTACACAACTACGCATCTTTCTAATATTCCAGCAACCCTGATTAGTTGCACCAGAACATAGAGATAAAAGACATAATGGAAGATATTATAGCATTGGAGGGAAGTTATTTACATGAGCTGGCTCATGGGAACAGGAGTAATCCCTGTTATCTTGTATCTTCTGATTTGGTCTTCCTGGTGGTTTGTTTCGACACGCACCCCACGGAGTGCTTTCTTTATCTGCATATAGTGCATAGGAACAGATTAGTCAACTATTTCAAGCCAATAACATGGCGCAATCTACATAACATGAATTCTAAAACTAGCTTAGCATGGATGAACATTACCTTAACACGGTCCCTGTCTGTCAGAGGCCGCGAGGTATCACGTAAGTTGAGGAACTCTAGCACAAACTGGACCACTGTCACAGGCTTGAAGAAGGATGTTGCAGATATATCTGAAAAATGAAGTGCAGATCATCAGATAAACAAGGCTAAGACACACTGCAATCGGATAACAGTAACAGTAACAGACAGGGGAGATGAGTACCTATATTGAGTGACAGTCCCATCTGGGTTGGGCGTAAGCTCTGGTAGTAACCTCTCCAGCACTCTAATCCTTCACCAATGTCTCCTCTGTGACCAAAGGTGGTGGAGAAGAAGGATCTGGACACTGTGACATAGCTGCAATGGAAAGGAAATGCCAGCAATAGTGTTAGGGCTCTAGAGAAATAGCTAGTATGATGATCAAGAAAAACTGATAGCAAGAAACTGCTGGAAAGCGGATGTCATACTTCCAGGATGGTGACTCCCTGAGGACAACATCAAGAACTTGGATGGTTTCTTGAGGCATATCCCTCTGTCTTCCTTTGAGAAACTGCTGGAGGTGGTACAGGTCTGTCCTCCCAGCAATCCGAATGGTGATCTTGTACTCCCTTTCAGCCCTGCAAATGAAGAGGGAACAAGTTAGTAGCTACAAATACAAATGCAATGGATAAGCAAGTTGGACAAGATTGAAGGTAAAGAGTCCAATCTTACTTTTCTTTGTCTTTCTTTTCCGGATCAACCAGTGTAACAGAGAACTCCTCAGACTCAAAAGGGAGTGAGCCTGCAGTGTAGAGACTCTTTCTTCCATCATAGGCAGGCAACTTGCCGCCAAGGGATGTCTTGCCGTGCAACTTGATTAGCTCACTGAGTACCTCCCTGTTCACAGCTCTTGATTTTGACTCCGGGTTAATTGAAACCTACAGGGACACATTTGAACATCAGTATGTATGCACAAACAAGAGAGACTCTGTTCTACATTCAGTGTACAGAATAGAGACAATTAACCCTCTGTTTTGTCCAATCAATTTAAAAAAATCAAATCAAATATTTTAATTCTCAGTACTTATGCTACATTTGATTCAAAAGAGTCGAATCGTGAAGGTTTAAGTAACACACCATGGAATATGTGAGGGAAAACTACCAGATCTTAAGAAAGCATTAAACCAAAATTAGGCAATAAAAGGAATTAGCAGCTACTGGCATCGCAGGACTGTAAATCTAGCAAGAACATACCACGTGGTGACCTCCATTTCGACTTACAGAGTCCGGAAGAAAATGCACTTGAAAGGGAAAAAGCACTTAGAGTCAATCAAGTGGGGAACAACTCTGGATCCCAAATCGAACACCCAAAACTCAAGGGGGGGGGCACAGTAAAGTAATTTTTTTGGCACGGCCATACTAGGGTTCCTGACTAAGCGCCGCGGGTGAGCAGGCCGGCGGGCATCGCCGGAGGCGGAGAAGGGGTGGCGGCGTTGGGCTAGGAGGGTTGAGTGGGTGGTGGGGTGGGGTGGGTGCGAAGGGCACGGGTCTCATCGCAACCACTCGGTACATAATACAATAAGCGGACCTATGTACTGCGTGTAGTAAAAAAGGACCTGCGTGCTGCGTGTATTAAAAAAAAGGACCTGTATGTATATGTATATGTACGTACTTAGAAAAAGGAACTGTGGACTGTATACCAGATACTACTTATTACGAGCAGTACAAAAATAATTCATCGTCAATTTACCATTTATAAATGTAAATGTACTAGACGAATATAAAATAGTTTGCCAATAAAGGAGGTACATTCATACATGTGTGAGCAGAGAACAAGATTTTAAGCAAAGTAGAGCTCACCGTAAAAAGTTGGAAAACAATAATAATATTGTTTTGCAAGAAAAAAACAATAATAATATTAAACCCCACATCGAAATTTTAGAGCTCGCTGTAAAAAGTTGGAAAGCAATAATATTAAACCTCACGTCGAAATTTTCGGGTGTATTTTCCAAGTATATATGGGAATAAATCCCCGGACGTGTCGACCATTCAGCGAAAAAGCAGATCTACCACTGTTGTTCCGCCCACACACAAAGAGGAAACGTCCAAGGCTGGACCGAGAGAGTAAAAAAGAAGTAAGTCCCAAAAAAAGAAAGTTGACCACGACGTACTACATGCAAACACAGAGGGCCACGTGCCGGGTGCCACACGGAATTGCACTCGAAGTGGCGCTACATGAGATCCGAGCAGCGGCCTCGGCGTTGCATGCTGTGAACCAAAGACAAAACCAAAAGCTGCATGGCCTGCCGCGGGCAACAAAGGTGGCAAGGGCAACATACACAGGCCTCCTGCTTTGCCAAAAACGTATGGCAGCCACGTCCACGGACAGATGGCTTTCTTTTTGTGTTGGTGGTACGTTGCTTTGCCCTTCTGTCGCCAAACGAGGACAAGGACCAGACCATGGATACAAGACCAAAACCAAACCCTGCAACAAGGCCAGAAAAAGACGCACGAGACCAAAGCATGAGACGGGGAGGCTTTGATCGGCACCCACAAGGATGAGATCTCACGACGACCTCCCGTATATAGCAAGCCAAAACGGATACCAAGAATCTGCATCCAAGACCGCAAAGTTGAACAAAAAATGACTACTACTACTTCTACCTTCCAAGATAACAGCGAGAGAGCGGAAACAAGAAGCGGTAGCTAGTGTCTGCTGGATGGCTTTTGCACGGAGGCAATTAGCTTTCTCTCTCGCTTTCCAACAACTCTTACTGTTCATGCAAGAACAGCAGAAACCATCCATGCATCTTCGAAAACGCCAAGATTTATTTAAAGCCAAAAAAGAGCAAGGCCGAGGTGTACGTGTAGCGAGAGCGCTCGACCAAACATCCATGGATGGATGGATAATGGGGTCGGAGACGCACGTCGTCGCATGGAGAAAATCGAAACAGAGCGGGAAAAAAGAACGCGATCACTACAAGCGTACGTACACTGTGGTAGATCTGAACAAGGGAAAAACGCACGACGACATGCAGGGAACGCCAGATCAGAACAAGAACTACTCTAGCTAGTGCTTGAACGGAGATGGTACGTAGGGAGGGGGATGGGGTTCAGCTCACATCGTAGTGGAAGAGGTTGTTGTCGGCGACGTTGACGAGGAAGTGGTTGGCGCGGATCATCACCTTCTTGCCCACGGTGCCGGCGCCGGGCCGCGCGGGGTGGGCGAGCCCCTTCTTGGACACCGGCGCGAGGTCCACGTCGGGGGCCTTCTCCTCCTCGGGCTGCATCGCCGCGACCGCCGCCGCGGCCGCGGCGGCGGGCGGCGCCAGCGCGGTCTCCGTGACGAAGAGCTTCTGCTCCAGCTCCTTGGCGACGGACGCGGGGGTCGGCGGAGCGGGAGCGGGGGCGGAGACGCGGTCCGGCTGGAACGGGGCCGCGGCCGGCGAAGGCGTCGGAGCAGGAGCGCGGATGGTGGCCGGCGTGGGCGAGGGCGCGCGGATGGTGACCGGCGTCGGGGAAGGCGCGCGGACGGTGGCGTAGGGCGCCGGCGCGGGGTTGCGGACGACGACGCCGTGCTGGTAGGCGCCCTGGTGCGGCCCCGTGGCGTTGGGGTTGTGGTAGATGGCGACGGCTGGCGCGTACTGCGCCGGCGCGGCGGGACGCGGCGCCGACGGAGCGCCCGGAGGCGGCCAGACGAAGCCCGTGGGCCCGCGGCCGCCCCCGCGCCCTCCTCCCGCCGGCGCGCCCCGGCCTCCGCCGTACTGCTGGTCGCCGCGGCCTCCCCGGCCTCCGCCTCCGCGGTAGGCCATGGCGGGAGAGCGGTGGTGGTGGTGGGAGGGCTAGGCTACGGTGGCGGCGGCGGTGGATTGGAGAGGAAGAAAGGAGCGTGGAGGCGTGGGAGGGAGTGGATGAGGACGGCGGTGAGTTGGTGGAAGGATCGGCGCGGCCGAGGCGGCTTTTATAGGCGGAGCGGGGTGGTGAGCGAGTGGGCTGGCGAAACCCTAGCCAGCCAGCGGGTGGTGAGCGCATGGCGTGGTCCGTACGTGGGAGAGGGAGGGGGAGGTGGGCCGAATTTCGCGGTTCTGTGAGGATCGGCGTGTAAAAGGGCGTCGTCCAGAGGAGAAATATCTGGGTTCGCTTCGGGTGCGCGGAACAGAACACGCGCGCGGGGGCGGCCCCGGAAATGCGCCGCCGCGCGAGGGGCCTTTCTGCAAACTGCGCGGCCTGGTTTTCTTTGGTAAAAAGTAACCATGGTAGAGCGGTTTGGGTCAGGTGGAATGGTAACCACGGTTGGGGTTGGGTTTGGGTCAGGTGCAAACGGCACTCACTGTAGACGGGGGGTTTCGAATTTCGTTTCAAATTCTGGCCGCTGGTGCGGTTCCGATCGACGGAGAATGATTGAGCTGCCAACGGGTGAAAAATCTTTGACTTTTTTGGTACATGCACTTTCTTGATCTTTGGTTTTATTTGGCACTACATTTATTTAATTAAAGAGTACGTATTTGTGCAAAAACAATTAATTCTGATGCATTGGTACAACCCAGCGTTTGTGGCATCTCTCCTTGCTCTTTTGGTTATCGAGTGAAATTTTTCTGCATATATGTCTACATGACGAATAGACTTCTCTCACACGACATTGATTTAGAAATGCATGGTAACATCATCACAAATAGAACTTATTTGAAAAGTGTGTCGAGTTACATCTGATCCGGGTAGATTTCTCCAATAAACCTTTATTGGTTCACTAATATCTCAATTGTGACTATAAAAAATGTTGATATGGTTTCTTGGATCAAACTATCTCGCAACCGGTCTGGGTAGCTAGCCAACCCACTCTGCATCAACAAACTACGAACTACCGACTTGCTCTCTCTTTTCCCCTTTCCTATCTCCACGGAAGTTCAGCCCAGGGTCGTTAAATTCAACCCCCCCCCCCTTTCCTCTCTCCTTCATCGATGTTATCAGATGAAGTGGGGGAGGAAGGAGGGTGTATTCGCTCATAGTTGTAGGGTGGGCGCCCGCCTCTGGTTGCCACCGTGGTGGTGGAACAGTCCTTGGCCAAGGCCCTGGTCGCACCACCAGGTCGTGTGGCGCCCCTATGGCTCCTCTCGTGCCCCTCTGGTGCTTTTCTGGAACCTTCGTGCCTTGAAAAACCGTATTAAATTCTCAGGGTTTTTTTACCTCCATAGATATTGATTTTCGGTATAGTCAAATACATGCAGAAAACACAACTAACACCGGGCACTGAATTAATAGGTTAGTCCAGAAAAATAATATAAATTAGCATAAAATGTATACAAAAGTAATAATATAGTAGCATTAAACAATAAAAAGAGACACATTTGAGACGTATTATCATCCCAAGCCTAATCCCTACTCGTCCTGAGTAGGTAGATGATAAAATAAAGATAATTGTTTAGGTTGAATGCTAAATAGCATAATCTTGATCAAATGATGTAATGTGTGTATGTGAACTCAAGATAAAAGTGATTAGCGACAATAAACTACAAATTCAACATTAAAATAATGATACATGAGCATATTGTTAAACAATCATTGCCTTTTAAGAAAAAAAAATGCTAAACAACGTGTTTGCGTACTTGAGTTTAATAGCACGCTAAGTCATCCTTGTATGAAAACAATCAAATCATGAGCGGACCCAAGCGCATGACCGAGCACAAAGACTATGCTCACCTCGAACCAACTACTAATCCCCAACGCAATACCCGAGCATGAGCTGAGACCCTTTAGCACTTTGGATAGCAAAGAGAATGATGCTGGAGATTTATAAGAAGAAAATAAATTAAGAAATTCTCACACTAAAGCAGCTGATCGTCAGGCAATGGGGAAGCCCTACATTTAATATTGATTTGAGGAGTAGTGATTACCATTCGACCGATGCACTAGAGCTATGAATGTATGAAATCTCTCAAATAAACTAAAAGGCGGTGTGTATCCAATTTGCTTGCTCACGAAGACCTTAAGCATTTGAGAAAGCCTATCATTGGAATATACAAGTCAAGTTCTATAATGTAAAGATCCCCACTAGTATGAAAATGATAAATATAAAAACTCTCTATATGAAGAGCATTGTGCTACTTAGAAGCACAATTGTGTACAAAAGGGATAGTAGTGTGCCCCTTGCCACTCATGTAGGAGTTGTGGGGATTTCCCCAAGAGGAAGGGTCAAGTAAAATGGTGTGACGCCCCCGATTTGACCGTACACTAATCATGCACGCAAATGTGTACGATCACGATCAGGGACTCACGAGAAGATATCACAACACAACTCTAAAACATAATTAAGTCATACAAGCATTATAATACAAGCCAGGGGCCTCGAGGGCTCGAATACAAGTGCTCGATCATAGACGAGTCAGCGGGAGCAACAATATCTGAGTACAGACATAAGTTAAACAAGTTTGCCTTAAGAAGGCTAGCACAAAAGTAGCAACGATCGAAAAGGCAAGGCCTCCTGCCTGGGACCTCCTAACTACTCCTGGTCGTCGTCAGCGGCCTGCACGTAGTAGTAGGCACCTCCAGTGTCGTAGGTGTCGTCGTCGACGGTGGCGTCTGGCTCCTGAACTCCAACATCTGATTGCGACAATCCGATATAGAAAGGGGAAAAGAGGGAGAAAAGCAACCGTGAGTACTCATCCAAAGTACTCGCAAGCAAGGAGCTACACTACATATGCATGGGTATATGTGTAAAGAGGCATATCAGTGGACTGAACTGCAGAATGCCGGAATAAGAGGGGGATAGCTAGTCCTGTCGAAGACTACGCTTCTGGACATCTCCATCTTGCAGCATGTAGAAGAGAGTAGATTGAAGTCCTCCAAGTAGCATCGCATAGCATAATCCTACCCGGCGATCCCCTCCTCGTCACCCTGTTAGAGAGCGATCACCGGGTTGTATCTGGCACTTGGAAGGGTGTATTTTATTCAGTATCCAGTTCTAGTTGTCATAAGCTCAAGGTACAACTCCGGGTCGTCCTTTTACCGAGGGACACGGCTATTCGAATAGATAAACTTCCCTGCAGGGGTGCACCACATAACCCAACACGCTCGATCCCAATTGGCCGGACACACTTTCCTGGGTCATGCCCGGCCTCGTAAGATCAACACGTCGCAGCCCCACCTAAGCACAACAGAGAGGTCAGCACGCCGGTCTAACCCTATGCGCGCAGGGGTCTGGGCCCATCGCCCTATGCACACCTGCACGTTGCGTACGCGGCCGGAAGCAGACCTAGCCTAGTGGCGTTCCAGTCCAATCCGGCGCGCGCCACTCAGTCGCTGACGTCAAGAAGGCTTCGGCTGATACCACGACGTCGGGATACCCATAACTACTCCCACGTAGATGGTTAGTGCGTATAGACCAAATGGCCAGACTCAGATCAAATACCAAGATCTCGTTAAGCGTGTTAAGTATCCGCGAACGCCGACCAGGGCCAGGCCCACCTCTCACCTAGGCGGTCTCAACCTGCCCTGTCGCTCCGCCACAAAGATCCACTTGCGGGTACTCCTACGAGCCGACCCGACTTTAGTCATCACATGTGTCATGTATGTAGTATATAAGTATATGCCCGTGATCACCGCCCAGGTGATCACGGCCCGATAGTATAGCACAGCAGACGGACAAGAATGTAGGGCCACTGATGGAAATCTAGCATCCTAGACTAAGCAGTAGGATTGCAGGTAAAGGGAACAACTGTAGCAACAATGACAGGCTATGCAACAGAATAGGATTATCGAAAAGCAGTAACATGCTACACTACTCTAATGCAAGCAATATAGAGAAGAATAGGCGATATCTGGTGATCAAGGGGGGGGGCTTGCCTGGTTGCTCTGGCAAGTAGGAGGGGTCGTCGACTCCGTAGTCGAACTGGGCAGCAGCAGTGTCGGTCTCGTAGTCTACCGGAGAGAAGAGGGGGAAGAAACAGTAAATACAATGCAAACATAAGCATGACGATGCGTGACATGTCAATGAGCGGTGCTAGGGGTGTCCTAACGCGACAGTAGGTGGTACCGGTGAAGGGGGGGGGACATCCGGGAGGTATTCCCGATGTTTCGCGTTTTCGGACAGACGGACCGGAGGGGGAAAGTTGCTAGTTCGATAGGTTAGGGAGGTGTGGTGGACGAACGGACTGCGTATTCGGATTCGTCTCGTCGTTCTGAGCAACTTTCATATAGAAAACATTTTAATCCGAGTTACGGATTAAAAGATATGATTTTCTAAAGGTTTTATTAATTTCTGGAATTTAATTAATTATTTAATTTAATTCGAAATTTGGATTAATGACATCAGCATGATGTCATGCTGACATCAGCAGTCAACAGGGGTTGACTAAGTCAAACTGACATGTGGGTCCAGTGGGACCCACCTGTCATTCACTATTTAGATTAATTAGGGTTTAACTAATTAATTATTATTTAATTAAATTAAACAGGATTAATTAACTTAATTAATTAATTTATTTAATTAATTAAAATTATTTTTATTTCTTTAGTTATTTATTTATTAATTTTTATTAATTAATTTAGTATTATTATTCCTACTATTAATATTTTATTTGTTTAATTATTTATTAATTAGTTTATTGTTTTATTATTATTATTATTATTTATTTATTTATTTAATTTTATTAGTAAACGTTCTGGCGCTGGGGGCCCGTTTGTCATTGGGCCAGGGGGTCGGGCCCAGTGGCCAGTAGCTCAGGTGGGGCTAGGCCCACCTGGCGGTGGCCCAGAGGGCGAGGCCCACTGGCAGTGGCCCAGAGGGCACTGCGGCTACGGGCGCAACGGCGTAACGGCGTCCGCCCGAACGGGACGGCGAGGGAGCGCGGCGGACGAAGGCCGTCGGGGCGCGCGCGGGCGAGGCTCGCCGGCCGGAGCAGCGCCGCAGCAGGGGGCGGCAGAGGCGGCCACGTGCGGCCACGGGCGCGTACGGGGCGAGGTGCGGGGCGAAGCCAGAGGCCAACGCCGGTGGGAGGCAACGGCGGCGCGGCTCGCGCGGGCGCGCGTCGGTGCGGTCGGGCGTGGGGAAGAAGCTGCGAGGGGGGGGCGCGGGGCGAGGCCACAGGCCTGCCAGCGACGGCGAGGGCGCGAGGACGAGGGGGGGGCAGGCGGGGCGTGGCCGACGCGGGCGCGCGGTCGTGGCGCGCGCGGGCGAAGGCCGTGCGGGCGCGCGTGCGTGGCCAGGCGCGCCGGAGCGCGAGCGGGGCGGCGGTGACCGAGAGGAGAGGGGCGGGCGACGGAGGCCGGTGGCCTCACCGAGGGATGCAGGGTCACGGCAGTGGGGGTCGAGCGGGAGACGGGGGCGACGGCGATGCGGTGTCGAGGCGCAGGCCGGCGAGGAGGAGGAGGCAGGCCGGCGAGGCAGTGCTCCGGCGAGGCGAGGGCGCGGGGTCGAGCGCGACGGCGACGGCCTCCTCCTCGATCCAGATCGGGGGGAGGGAGGTGAGATATTTCGGGGGGGGAGCGAGTGGTGAGGCTGTCGGTGGGGGGCAGGGGATAAGGTGAGGGGGGTTTGGGCCGGCCGGCTGGGCCTGGGGTGGCCCAGTTGGGCCAGGTCCAGTGGGGGGGGGGCTTTTGTTCTTTTTTTTTGTTCTGTTTTCTGTTTTGTTTTGCCTTTTCTTTTATTTGTTTATTTCCTTTTCTGTTCATTTCATTTAAAAGTATTTAGATATTTTATAAAAATGTGTTTTCTCCACCATAATTACCAGTGTAATATTTGGCACCCACTGAACATTTCTGTTTGAATTTTTGAAAACTTTTATTTTCCACTTTAATTATGTTTGAAGTTTGAACTAGGAGTTTGACAAGGGTGTGGTTCAAATGTGATCAAGCCCTGTTTAGCAACATGATTAGCTTAATCACAGGGGGTTACTTTAGCATGATTCTCAGGGTGTTACAAATGGTACCAACTATTTCCCTCGATTAGAGAACCAGTGTTATCAATCCAGTAGGAGTCTCCCAAGCTATCAGCGTCAGCAGCACGTGCGCACAACACACACACACACACACACAGACACACACACTTGGCCCCAAACACAACAAGAGGGTTGTCAATACCCTTGTCTTGCTAGTTACAAGGTTAAATGAAAATGATAGAGATAGATAGTAGCAAGGTAGTGATACGTCTCCAACGTATCAATAATTTTTATTGTTCGATGCTATTATATTATCTGTTTTGGTTGTTTTATATGCATTAACATTCTATTTTATATTATTTTTGGGACTAACTTATTAACCTAGAGCCCAGTGTCAGTTTCAGTTTTTTCTTCTTGTTTTTGACTTTTACAGAAAAGGAATATCAAACGGAGACCAAACGGAATAAAACTTTAAGATGATTTTTCTTGAACCAAAAGACACCTAGAAGACTTGGGGAGAGGGCCAGAGGAGTCCCGAGGAGGCCAGAAACCCTCAGGGTGTGCCCTGGCTTGTGGGCCCCTCGGGAGTCCCCTAACCCTAACTCCACCTCTATATATTCTCAAATATTCCCCAAACATCAGAAGCGTCCACAAAAATACTTTTCCGCCGCTGCAAGCTTCTGTTCTCGTGAGATCCCATCTTGGTGCCTTTTTTGGCACTCCGCCGGATGGGGATTCGATCACGGAGGGCCTCTACATTAACCTTGCTGCCCTTCTGATGATGCGTGAGTAGTTTACCATAGACCTACGGGTCCATAGCTAGTAGCTAGATGGCTTCTTCTCTCTCTTTGATCTTCAATACAATGTTCTCCTTGATGTTCTTGGAGTTCTATTCCAATGTAATCTTCTGTTGCGGTGTGTTTGTTGAGATCCAATGAATTGTGGATTTATGATCATATTATCTATGAATATCATTTGAGTCTTCTTTGAACTATTTTATGCATGATTAAGGTATCTTTGTATTTCTCTTCGAATTATCGGTTTGGTTTGGACAACTAGATTGGTTTTTCTTGCAATGGGAGAGGTGCTTAGTTTTGGGTTCAATCTTGTGGTGTCCTCACTCGGTGACAGAAGGGGTAGCGAGGCACGTATTGTATTGTTGCCATCAAGGATAAAAAGATGGGGTTTATATCATATTGCTTGAGTTTATCCCTCTACATCATGTCATCTTACTTAAAGCGTTACTCCGTTCTTATGAACTTAATACTCTTGATGCATGCTGGATAGCGGTCGGTGTGTGGAGTAATGGTAGTAGATGCAGGCAGGAGTCGGTCTACTTGTCACGGACGTGATGCCTATATGCATGATCATTGCCTTTGATATCGTCATAATTATGCGATTTTCTATCAATTGATCAATAGTAATTTGTTTACCCACCGTATGCTATCTTCAAGAGAGAAGCCTCTAGTGAAATCTATGGCCCCTGATGTCTGCTTGAACTATGTCGGTATTTCCCCAAAGAGGAAGGGATGATGCAGCACAACAACGGTAGGTATTTCCCTTAGTGATGAGACCAAGTTTATCGAACCAGTAGGAGAACCACGCAACACTACGTGAACGGCACCTGCACACAAATAACAAATACTCGCAACCCGACGTATTAAAGGGGTTGTCAATCCCTTTCGGATAACGGCGCCAGAAATTGGCAAGTAGAGGGGATAAAAATATGATAAATTGGATAAATAGATCTCGCGGGAACGCGAGATAAAATAAATAAGAATAAATTGCAGCAAGGTGTTTTTGTATTTTTGGTTCAATAGATCTGAAAATAAAAGCAAATAAAAATATATCGCAAAGGCAAATATAATAAAGAAGAGACCCGGGGGCGGTAGATTTCACTATTGGCTTCTCTCGAGAAAAATAGCAAATGGTGGGTAAACGAATTACTGTTGGGCAATTGATAAAACTTCAAATAATCATGACGATATCCAGACAATGATCATTATATAGGCATCACGTCCAAGATTAGTAGACTGACTCCTGCCTGCATCCACTACTAGTACTCCACACATCGACCGCTATCCAGCATGCATCTAGTGTATTAAGTTCATGAAGAAACAAAGTAATGCAATAAGAATGATGACATGATGTAGACAAGATCTATTTATGTATAAATAGACCCCATCTTGTTATCCTTAATAGCAATGATACATACGTGTCGGTTCCCCCTCTGTCACTGGGATTAAGCACCGTAAGGTCGAACCCATCACAAAGCACCTCTTCCCATTGCAAGATAAATAGATCAAGTTGGCCAAACAAAACCCGAATGTCGGAGAAGAAATATGAGGCTATAAGCAATCATGCATATAAGAGATCAAAGAAGACTCAAATAACTTTCATGGATAAAAAGATAGATCTGATCATAAACTCAAAGTTCATCCGATCCCAATAAACACACCGCAAAAAGAGTTACATCATATGGATCTCCAAGAGACCATTGTATTCAGAATCAAAAAAGAGAGGAATCCATCTAGCTACTAACTACGGACCCGTAGGTCTACAATGAACTACTCACGCATCATCGGGGAGGCACCAATGGACATGATGAACCCCTTCGTGATGGTGTCTAGATTGGATCTGGTGATTCTGGAACTTGCGGCGGCTGAAATTGATTTTCGTTGACTCCTCTAGGGTTTCTGGAATATTGGGGTATTTATAGAGCAAAGAGGCGGTGCGGGAGGCCACCGAGGTGGGCACAACCCACCAGGGCGCGCCTGGGCCTCCAGGCGCGCCCTGGTGTCTTGTGCTCACCTCGGGCTCCCTCTTCGGTACTTCTTTGGCCCACTGGATGTCTTCTAGTAAAAAAACACAAAAAATTTCGCTGCGTTTGGACTCGGTTCGGTATTGATTTCCTGCGATGTAAAAAAACATGCAGAAAACAACAACTGGCACTTGGCACTATGTCAATAGGTTAGTACCAGAAAATGATATAAAATGACTATAAAATGATTGTAAAACATCCAAGAATGATAATATAACAGCATGGAACAATAAAAAATTATAGATACGTTGGAGACGTATCATCCCCCGGGTCTATTTTCCATCATATATTTTTAGATCTATAAACCGAAAACCCAAAAATACCTTGTTGCAATTTATTTATATTTACTTTAGTTTACTCCTGTATTTATCTTTTATACCTATCTCTATTAGATCTCACTCTTGTTTGTGACCGTGAAGGGATTGACAACCCCTTTTTCACGTTATGTGCAAGTGTTTGTTAGTTTGTGCAGGTGCATATATTGGAGACTTGCGTGTATCTCCTACTGGATTGATACCTTGGTTCTTAACTGGGGGAAATACTTATCTCTACTTTGTTGCATCACCCTTTCCTCTTCAAGGAAAAATCAACACAAGCTCAAGAAGTAGGAGGAAGAATTTCTGGCGTCGTTGGCGGGGAGGTTCTACATCAAGCCTACCAAGTACCTATCATAAACCCTCATCTCTTGCACTTACATTGTTTGCCATTTGCCTCTCGTTTTCCTCTCCCCCACTTCTAAAATGTTTTCAGAAAACACAAAAATATTTGCCTTCTTTCCGTTTGCCTCTATGTCTTACTTGGTTTGTTTGCTTGTTCGCTTGGAATAATTGTGTATTTATTGAAAATTAGAAAGAAAAAAGTTTATGGATCCTCACCCACTTGCTAATCTTTTTAAGAGATCCAATTATGATGAACCAATTGCTAGTGAGTTGTGTGCACTAGATTATCTTTATGAAGTTTTGCTTGAAATTCGTGAATCTAAAAATTGTGATGGAGTGTTAAAAGAAGAAATTTATGAAGTGATTCACGATAGCTCCTTAAAAGAAAATCATGATTGCAATGATGTTATTATAAATTCTATTAATGTTAGTTGCGCTAATAATATGCAAAACCCTAAGCTTGGGGATGCTAATTTTGGTATGTCCACTACTTGTTGCCATGATCATGATTGGGGTGATAATGTTTCTTATAATCTTGAAAATTTATTTAAGCCTCATGATGAATATGATATTGATAATAGTGTTTGCAATAATATTGAAAGTGGGTTTGGAAGAGTGTCAACTCTAGGTAATAATGATCCCACTACTTGGAGAATGATCGATCTTATGATTTTTTTAATAAAAGTGGGCTTGGAGAAGTAATGACTTCATTTTATGTTAATCCCACTATTTTGGAAGAGTGTCAACTTTGCATGCATGTGGATCATGAAGAGAATATGTGATAGCTATATTGTTGAATTTGATGATGATCCTACATGTAATTATTATGAGACAAGAATATATGGTTATAGAAATTTTTATGTTACTCAATTGCCTATCGTTATGTTGAGATTGTTATTGTTTCTTTCTTCTTCCTTGCATATGCTAGTTTTTGCTTGTCTTGATAATTTGTTTGCTTACAAAATGCCTATGCATAGGAGGTATAATAGACTTAAACTTGTTTTTCACATGCCACATGATGCTCTCTTCGTGTTTCAATTGCTATCTTTCATGTGAGCATCATTAAAATTATCAATGCCTAGCTAAAAGGCTTTCAAGAAAAGCGCTTGTTGGGGGACAACCCAATATTTTTTTAATGAGAATACACATTATTATCTCTGTAGTAATTGTGTTTTGGTGTTTTAATTAGTCTTTGAGCCAAGTAAGACCTTTAGGATGGTCTATGGTGATAGTTGATTTCACCTTGCTGAAAAACAGAAACTTTTGCACTCATTTCCAGAATTTTAGAAAATCACAGAAACATGCTTTTGATCTGAACTTTTTACACAAGATTGATATATAAATTTCCCAGGCTGTCCTAATTTTTTATAATATTTGGAGTTACAGAAGTATACGAAATTTCCAGATTACTACAGATTGTTCTGTTTTTGATAGATTCTGTTTTCTATGTGTTGTTTGCTCATTTTGATGAATCTATGGGTAGTATCGGGGGGGGGGGGGGTATGAACCATGGATAAGTTAGAATATAGTAGATATATAAATTTAGAATGAGTTCACAACAGTACCTAAAGTGGTGATTTATTTTATTATACTAACGGATCTTATGAGTTTTCTATTGAGTTTTGTGTTGGGAAGTTTTCAAGTTTAAAGATTTGATGGACAACGGAATAAGGAGTGGCAAGAGCCTAAGCTTGGGGATACCCAAGGCACCCCAAGGTAAAATTCAAGGACAACCAAGCATCTAAGCTTGGGGATGCCCCGGATGGCATCCCCTCTTTCGTCTTCAATCCATCGGTAAATTTACTTGAGACTATATTTTTATTCACCACATGATATGTGTTTTGCTTGGAGCGTCTTGTATGATATGAGTCTTTGCTTTTTAGTTTGTCACAATCATCCTTGCAGTACACACCTTTTGAGAGGGACACACATTAATCATGAATTTATTGGAAAACTCTATGTGGTTCACTTATATCTTTTGAGCTAGGCAGTTTGCTCTAGTGCTTCACTTATATCTTTTTAGAGGACGGCGGTGGATTTATTTTATAGAAATTGTTGAACTCTCATGCTTCACTTATATTATTTTGAGAGTCTTAAATAGCATGGTAATGTGTTTAGCTTATGAATTTAGTCCTAATATGATGGCCATCCAAGAGGGATATAATAAAAACTTTCTTATAAAGAGCATTGAATATATGAGAAGTTAGATTCCTTGCATTTGTTTTGAGATATAAAGATGGTGATATTAGAGTCATGCTAGTGACTAATTATGGATTGGTAGAAATACTTATGTTAAAGTGTGTGATTCCCGTAGCATGCACGTATGGTGAAACGTTATGTGATGAAGTTGGAGCATGATTATTTTTTTATTGTCTTCCTTATGATTTGCTTTATTATACTGACGGATCTTACCAAGCTTTCTGTCGAGTTTTGTGTGGACGAAGTGATCAAAGATCGAGGAGGTCTCGATATGAGGAGAAGGAGGAGAGGCAAGAGCTCAAGCTTGGGGATGCCCAAGGCACCCCAAGTAAATATTCAAGGAGACTCAAGCGTCTAAGCTTGGGGATGCCCGGGAAGGCATCCCATCTTTCTTCAACAAGTATCGGTATGTTTTCTTCTTTGTTTCGTTCACATGATATGTGCAAATCTTGGAGCGTCTTCTGCATTTAGTTTTCACTTTTCTTTCATGCACCATGATGGTATGATATAGTACATGGTTGATTTCTAGAATGCTCATTGCACTTCACTTATATCTTTTTGAGTATGGCTTTATAGAATGCTTCATGTACTTCACTTATATCATTTGAAGTTTTGATTGCCTATTTCTCTTCACATAGAAAACCGTTATTTGTAGAATGCTCTCTTGCTTCACTTATATTTCTTAGAGCATGATCTTTTGTAGAAATAATTAAACTCTCATGCTTCACTTATATCTATTTAGAGAGTCGACAGGAATTGGTCAATTGCATGGTTAGTCATAAAATCCTACATAAAACTTATGGATCACTGAGTATGATATGTTTGATTCCTTGCAATAGTTTTGCGATATAGAGATGATAATATGTGGGAGGTACTAGTAAATGGTTGTGGTTAGTAAGAATATTGGTGTTAAGGTTTGTGATTCTCGAAGCATGCACGTATAGTCTCTCGTTATGCTATGAAGTTGGAGCATGATTTATTATTGATTGTCTTCCTTATGAGTGGCGGTCGAGGACGAGCGATGGTCTTTTCCTACCAAACTATCCCCCTAGGGGCATGCATAGTAGTACTTTGCTTTGAGGACTAATTAATAAACTTTTGCAATAAGTATATGAGTTCTTTATGACTAATGTGAGTCCATGGATTATACGCACTCTTACCTTTCCGCAATTTGCTAGCCTCTACGGTACCGTGCATTGCCCTTTCTCACCCCGAGATGTGGTGCAAACTTCGCATGTGCATCCAAACCCCGTGATATGGTATGCTCTATCACACATAAGCCTTATTATATATTCCTCAAAACATCCACCATACCTACCTATTATGGCCTTTCCATAGCCATTCCGAGATATATAACCATGCAACTTCCACCGCTTCTGTTTTGATGACTTGAGCATTCATTGTCATATTGCTTTGCATGATCATATAGTTGACATAGTATTTGTGGCTCAGCCACCGTTCATCATTTTTCATACATGTTACGCTAGATCATTGCACATCTTGATACACTGCCAGAGGCATTCATATAGAGTCATATTTTGTTATAGGTATCGAGTTGTAATATTGACTTGTAAGTAAATAGAAGTGTGATGATCATCAATTTTCATTATTAGAGCATTGCCCCAGTGAGGAAAGGATGATGGGAACTATGATTCACCCACAAGTCGGGATGAGACTCCGGACAATGAGAGAAAAAATATTAAAAAAAGAAAAAAAGAAAAAAAAGAAAAAGAAGAAAAAAAGAAAGAAAAGAAAGAAAAGAAGAACAAAAAAATAAATAAAGAGAGAAGGGGCATGCGAGTTCCACACTTGTGCTCCAAAGTAGCACCATGTTTTTCATATGGAGAGTCTCCTATGTTGTCACTTTCATATACTAGTGGGAATTTTTCATTATAGGATTAGATGCACACCCACTTAGTTTTCATATTGAGCTTTCATACACTTATAGCTCTTAGTGCATTCGTTGCATGGCAATCCCTACTCCTCGCATTGATATAAATTGATGGGCATCTCCATAGGCCGTTGGTTAGCCACATCGATGTGAGACTTTCTTATTTTTTTGTCTTCTCTATATTTACCCCTGTCATCATACTCTATTCCACCTATAGTGCTATATCCGTGGCTTGCGCTCATGTATTGCGTGAGGGTTGAAAATTTTGAAGCGCGTTAAAAAGTATGAACCAATTTCTCGGCTTGTCATCGGGGTTGTGCATGATAAATACTTTGTGTTAAGAAGACAGAGCATGACAAGACTATATGATTTTGTAGGGATAGCTTTCTTTAGCGTTGATATTTTGAAAGACATGATTGTTTGTTTGGATGCCTGAGTATTGATGTCTTTATGTCAAATTATAGAATATTGCTTTGAATCACCCGTGTCTTAATATTCATGCCATGATTAGATATATGATCAAGTTTATGCTAGGTAGCATTCCACATCAAAAATTATCCTTTTTATCATTTACCTTCTCCTTCGGCCACAAGGGGTTCCTCGATGGGTAGGATATGACCAACACCCGTTCTTCTTATGGATTGGGGAGGAATTTCATCACCTACATCACAAGTACCACTTTGCTCCACTTGGGAGCCGTTATTCTCATCAAACTCCACGTTACACGTCTCCTCAATGAGTCCTGTGGACTTGTTGAGGACACGGTAAGCATGGGAGTTTGTAGCATAACCAACAAATATGCCCTCATGAGCTCTAGCCTCAAATTTAGACAAACGAACACCTTTCTTGAGAATGAAACGCTTACAACCGAACACCCGGAAGTACTTGAGGTTGGGCTTGTTGCCGGTGAGTATCTCATATGGAGTCTTGTTCAAGCCTTTGCGGAGATAGAGCCGATTGAATGCATGACAAGAGGTGTTGATGGCTTCGGCCCAAAAGTTGTACGGAAACTTGAACTCCGCCATCATGGTCCTTGCCGCATCCATCAACGTCCGGTTCTTCTTCTCTGCTACACCATTTTTTTGAGGGGTGTATGGTCCGGAATATTGATGCTTGATCCCCTCATCACTAAGAAACTCATCCAAGGTGTAGTTCTTGAAATCGGTGCCGTTGTCACTTTTTATTGTCAAGATCTTTGCATTGTGTTGACGTTGAGCTTCATTTGCAAAGTCGATGACGGTTTGTTGGGTCTCACTCTTCCTCTTGAAGAAATATACCCAAGTGTATCTTGAATAATCATCCACAATAACCAAGCAATACTTTCTACCCCAAGACTATCAAAGGATGGAGGCCCAAAGAGATCCAAGTGAAGAAGCTCCAAGGGCCTCTTCGAGTAGATGATAGTCGTGGGAGGGTGAGCCTTCTCATGTAGCTTTCCGTCGATACAAGCACTGTAAGCACGATATTTGGCAAAACTAACATTTGTTAGTCCACGGACATGGTCCCCCTTGAGAAGACTTTGCAAAGATCTCATATTGACGTGGGCTAAACGGTGATGCCAAAGCCATCCCACGTCAACTTTAGCCATTAGGCATGTCGCAGTCTTAGTGGGTCGCTCCAAAAAGTTAATCACATAAAGACCGTTCTCGACATGCCCAACTAAGGCTACTTTAAGAGTCTTGCTCCACAAGAGGGCCATGGTATCAATATCAAAGAAAGTGGCAAATCCCATGAGTGCAAGTTGACGAACGGAAAGTAAATTGTATGCAAGGGACTCAACAAGCATGACTTCCTCGATCGTGAGATCATGAGAAATGACAACCTTGCGAAGACCCAATGACGTCTACTATGCAACTTTATTCTCGTAGACTCGTGTTGGGCCTCCAAGCGCAGAGTTTTGTAGGACAGTAGCAATTTTCCCTCAAGTGGATGACCTAAGGTTTATCAATCCGTGGGAGGTGTAGGATGAGGATGGTGTCTCTCAAACGACCCTGCAACCAAATACAAGAAATCTCTTGTGTCCCAACACACCCAATACAATGGCAAATTGTATAGGTGCACTAGTTTGGCGAAGAGATGGTGATAAAAGTGTAATATGGGTGGTAGAAATATATTTTTATAATCTGAATAAATAAAAACAGCAAGGTAGCAAATAGTAAACGGGCACAAAAACGGTATTGCAATGCTTGAAAACAAGGCCTAGGGTCCGTACTTTCACTAGTGCAACCTCTCAACAATGCTAACATAGTTGGATCATATGATTATCCCTCAAAGTGCAATAAAGAATCACTCCCGAGTTCCTATTAGCGGAGAACAAAAGATAGAAATTGTTTGTAGGGTACGAAACCACCTCAAAGCTATTCTTTCCGTTCGATCTATCCTAGAGTTCGTACTAAAATAACGCAAGCTATTCTTTCCAATAAATCTACTCAAGTGTTAGTACTAGAATAACACCAAAGCAAATTCATATTCATAATACTCAATCCGCACAAAGAACTACAAGGAGACCCCAAAGTTTCTATCGGAGAAAAGATAATAAAAACGTGCATCAACCCCTATGCATAGATTACCCCAATATCACCGCGGGAATCTGCAAGTTGAGTGCCATAACATATATCAAGTGAATCAATAAGATACCCCAATGTCACCTCAAGTATTCATACCGCAAGACATACATCATGTGTTCTCAAATCTGAACATTCAATCCGACATGACAAAACTTCAAAGGGTAAAGATTCAATTCATCACAACAAGAGTATAGAGGGGAGAAACATCATATGATCCATCTATGCTAATAAAGCCCATGATATAGATCACGAGAGAGAGAGATTAAACACATAACTACTGGTACAAACCCTCAGCCCCGAGGGTGGACTAGTCCCTCCTCATTGTGGTGGCCGTCGGGATGATTAGGATGGCCACCGGAGATGATTCCCCCCTCCGGCAGAGTGCCGGAACGGGTCTAGATTGGTTTTCGGTGGCTACGGAGCCCATGCGGCGGTGAAACTTCTGATCTAGGTTAACCCCGAGGGGTTTCAGAATATTTGGGAATTTATAGTGCAAAGAGGGGTACGGGAGGTCACCGAGGTGGGCACAACCCACCTGGGCGCGCCAGGGGGGCCTGGCGCGCCCTGGTGGGTTGTGCCCCCTCGGGGCACCCTCCAAGTGCTGCTCTGGCCCATCGGGAGTCTTCTGGCCCATAAAAAATCCACAAAAAGTTCCGCGGTGATTGGACTTCGTTTGATATTGATTTTCTGCGATGTAAAAAACATGCAAAAAAACAGCAACTGGCATTGGCACTATGTCAATAGGTTAGTCCCAAAAAATGATATAAAGTGACTATAAAATGATTATAAAACATCCAAGAATGATAAAATAACAGCATGAATACTTCATAAATTATAGATTGGAGACGTATCAGCATCCCCAAGCTTAATTCCTACTCGTCCTCGAGTAGGTGAATGATAAAAAATAATAATTTATGAAGTGTGAATGCTAGCAAAGTGCATAAGTTTGATCAATGATAATTTCAATCACTTTTCCTAGCATCATAACAACAATTCTTCTTTATAAAACTTCTCATGTTATAGTATCAACCAATTCACATGTTAAGGTTCAAACAATGAACTCTCTTGAAACTCAACAACCTGTGTTGTCAGTCACCAAGCAATTGCAATTCAACTTATTCAACAGAGTTTAAGTAAGAGCTCCACACACTCAATCATCCTATAGTCTTCTATGATTGCTAACACTCACCGCATACACATGAGCAAAATGTTTCAACCAGACACATAGAAAGATAGGGGATTATTGTTTTGCCTCCCAGCGCATTCACCTCAAGGGTGATGTCAACAATAATAACTCATGCTACCCATATTCAATTGGACATCACCCTTGAGGTGAATGCGCTGGGAGGTACACCACATCCCTCCCGATGAACAGGAACCCCATTTCAACCGTAGCGCTCCAACACAAGTCCGTTTCCTCCATTTTGCGGTACGCCACACCCCTCCCGATCAACAGGACCCCGTTTCGACCGTAGGAGGTCCGTTTCCTCCGTTTTGCGGTATGCCAGACCCCTCCCGATGAACAGGATCCCGTTTCCATCATGGTCGGTCGAACACAAGGCTGTTTCCTCTGTTCTGCGATACGCCAAGCCTCGTTTCCATCGGCTGTTCCGTCCAAGCCGGTTGGCTCCCGATGAACAGCACGCATTCCGTTGCCTCCCGGTGAACACGACACATTCCGTTGCCTCCCCATGAACACGAAGACGACGCAGTTTCTCTGTTCCGACCCAGCCACAGCCATGTACACGAGCCCTGGCCGTACGTATGCGCGAGTAGGCGTTCGAGACCCCGCCCGTATGTACGTACGTGGTCGTATTCACTTTCTTGCAACATGGCCGCTATATGTACATGTACATGCTACGTGCGCACCTCTACTACGACACGTGCCCTTCCTTACACGGCCACGGTTCATCGCTGCAGCCTGCAGACAGACCGATCGTATGTACGTACACGTTCGCGACCAGAATAACAACGCTACGTATGCTTCGACCAAGTGGGTCCCGACTGTCAGGCACTTCCTTGCATGCGAAGATGTAGCTGGTGGGTCCCAGCAGTCAGGGGGGCGAATCATTTTTTTGCCCGTAATATGGACGCACTTCCTTGCGTGCGAAGATGTAGCTGGTGGGTCCCAGCAGTCAGGGGGAAACGTTTTTTTTTGCGAAATACGGTGGCCTGTCCGGTGGGTCCCTGCTGTCAGGTGGAGGAATCATTATTTTCCCTGAAATAAGGAGGCACTTCCTTGCTGCGGCCGTGGACCCAGCTGTCAGCCTCTCCACGTATAGTACTCTTCCGATGGAAGTCTGTCGTTGACCACATTGACCACGCTGCGCCGAGAGCACCAAGGCGGTGGACGGCGGCGAGGCCTAGGAAGGGGACGGCGCGGAGCCAGGGAAGACGCAGCAGTGGATGCCCACGCGGAGAGGAGTACGAGGGTTCACTGGTTCGGCCGCGGTGTGAGGATGCCGTCGCCGTAGGGCCTGGCCAGCGGTGGGAGTGGTAGGGGGTGGTGAGGCCTCCGCGGCAGCACAACCAGCCACAGGAGGCAGGAGCAGGCGGCACGACCGGCGCTGCTTTGGGCGGCTGGAGCAAGAAGACCAGAGGTTGAAGAATCACAACGGCCATTGGATGGACATCGTACGGTCACTGCAACTAGAATCATTTATATTGACTAAGTTGACAAAGCCCTTGGTGCGCGTCAACTTAGTAGGCCCACAGGCCAGCCTCCGAAACAGTGCGCCCCAGATGTCAGGGGGAGGAATCATTTTTTGGGCGGCTGAAGCTAGAATATCCGAGATTGAAGAAGAAGCATGACATCCGTTGGATGGACATCCAATGGACACTGCTGCTAGAACCGTGTGTTGACTATAAGTTGACAAAGCCTTGCATACACGTCAACTTAGTAGGCCCACAAGTGTGTGGCAGAGAACTTATAGCCCAGTTGCGATTTGTAAGAATGTACAGCCCATTTTCGAATTATAATGGAATTTACTATAGCCCATTTACAGTTTGTTAAAAGTACAACCCATTTTCTAGCTAGGACAATGATTAATAATTTCAACCAGCCGTTCAAAACAGAATTCAATAAAATTTTCCGCATTTTGATGGGATCCGAAATATTTTTATCCTGAAATTTCTAGTCAGATTAAATACAATTTCAATATAAATTTGTATTACTTGAAAATCCAACGAAACATTGCGCGCGCAACAATTCATGAAATTAAAATTTTCAAATTCCAGAAATAATATTTTTTAAAGTAATTACGTGTTTGGTGCATTTTTTTATAGTTACTGCCCAGTTTTTATAATTGCATCCCATTTATTATTTCTTAAAGCCCATTCTCTTGTTAAGCCTAATGCATCCCTCCTAGGAAAGATTTGCAGCCCAGCGGGGCGGAGAATAACAAGTTGACCTTGCCTGGGTATTCCTCAAAAAAAAGTATAGCTGGGCTAGCCATTTTCAGCTTGAAAAAAATTAATATTTGGGCTGGATATCTGGCCTCGGCTAGACGGGCCACAGCCCGCCCAGTTAATACCCTGCTCCCTTTGAACAACAACGAAAACATCGCTCAAGAAAAACTCTGCAGTGCTCACACCTCAAAAAGACAAATACTGCTCGAGCTGCTTGGTCCCAGCTGTCGGCCGCTCCTTGTGCAATTCTCTCGTTTATTGACTACATAGGTTGACAATGGTGTGGGACCGTGATGTCAGGAAACCAGGAGGAAGCAAAAAATATTACAGTTGTATATAATAAGGAGGCACTTGCGTACGTGCGGCTATGGCCCTAGTGGGTCCCCACTGTCATCCTCTCCAAGTAAAGTCATCTCCTCATTCCTCATGCTGTTGACCATGTTGACAACGCGAGACGGCGGCGCAACGGCGAGCACAACAAATCGAAGGACGACGGAGAGGGCCTCGCGGGCCCTATGGATGGTCTGATACAGCGCCCGCTACTCATTGGGCCACATGTCCGGACGGCATTGTCGTGCGCTTGTTCACCGGCGCTCGTTGAGGAGACGGAGGTTGCAGCACATGTCCTCCTGCGCTGGTAGCTCTTCCGCCATTAGGGCGTCGAAGTGGGCCGCACCTGCTCTATGGTGAACACAGCATGGACCAGCTTGGACAGTGGTGCCGGCTCCTGGTCGGAAGCTACGTCCATCATCTGATTGTCGTCGCTCAGCTCGGCGAGCTCGCTGGCGAGCAGCATGTCCCGGCTGCTGGACCGACCCGCTGCCAAGCACGAGTCTGACTGCCCTGGCCCACCCAGACAGCCTCCCTTGCCCGCGCGTGCTTTCCGCCCGAAACGGTCAGCGCCGCCCGCCCCGCTTCCCGGTGCAGGCGATTGCTTCGCCTTCAAATGACATAAGTGCCGTCCGTCCGTCCGTTTGCCGCCCACATTAATGATACGCGGTTGCCGAGGCGGCTACTCCGGCGCCACACGTCCGTCCCTTCGCCGCCCACCATTGCTATATAAACTGTTGTGCCAGCCATAGCCGTAGTCATCCGCCTCTGTTCCATTTCTCCTGTCCACACCACTACTCCCACCATGGCTTCCTGGCGCTCCAGCGCTCTTCGGGACGGGTGGACGACGGACCACAAGGAGATGGCAGCCATTGCTGCCGACTGGCTGGCTGGCAGGCAGCCGGAGGACGACGACGTCCCCATGGAGAACATGGTAGTCGACGATCTGGCGCCAACCCCCTCCTGCACGCCATCCTCGCTGGTGCATTGCACCATGACCATCGGCGAGGCCCGTGCCCAATACATGGACACGGTGAGGCAGAAGCGTCAGGAGCAGTTCCGGGAGGCGCAGGCTGACGCCGCCTACAACCACCATCTCCTCCAGGAGCACCTTCAGGCGGCGGAGCAGATCGCCGGGGAGCGGGCGGAGCAGGAGGCGCTGCTCGACTCGTACCGCTCCGCCCGCGAGGGCCGCCTCGAGCGCTAGCGGTACCGCATGCGGGCGGCGGAGGCTGCGGCCGCCTACAAAGAGGGCGATGAAGCGGGCGAGGCGCTGTTTGGCGAGACCGAGGACGAGGTAGAGGACAATGCCAGCTCCGACGAGTCCCCGCTCCGCTGGCGTCGGCGAGGCCCTGCTCCGCCGAGGCCCCGCGGCGCCAAAAATGAGGCAGAGAACACCGCCGGCTCCGCCGAGGCCCCGTGGCGCCAACAACGAGGCAGAGGACACCACCGGCTCCGCCGAGGCCTCGCCCCGCCAACAGCGAGGTAGAGGACATCGCTGGCTCAGCCGAGGCCCCACCCTGCCGGCAACGAGGGGAAGGATTTCCCCCGCTCCGCCGAGGCGCCGCCCCACCGGCAACGAGACAGAGGACATCGCCGGCTCCGTCGAGGCCCCGCCCCGCTGCCAACGAGGCCGTGCCACACAGGAAACAAGGAAGAGTAGAACACGGTAGGTCGTCGCCGCTCGGGTCCAAGTAAGGCCACCGCTACTACCTTCCGATTGAAGCCAAGTTAGGCGGGTTGACCATTGACGGCCGATTAGCTTCTTGGCGGCGACGTGGAGTCGGAGAGCTATGTTGGAGAAGGACGCTGCTTCAGTTACTTAACTGCAGGTGCAGTTGGGTCATTGGCATGTGGGCCCAAGAGGCATCTGGCCCACATGTAAGTGACGCAATTGCACCTGCTGATATGTCACTGAAGCTCAGTCCGCTGGAGAAGAAGCTTATGTTCGTCTCAGCTCGACACGGGTGATATGGTTAATTAATTATACCTCCAGCGCATCCCTTTTTAGTTGAAGAATGTATGAAATGTAATGAAATCCGGCAGTGTATGAATGAATTTAGTTCGATTTGTTTGCATTCTTGTATCACTGGCATTGGATGAACATGCAAAACAATATGTACTAGCATTATTCCCAGGGTGATCACCTCATTTGCAGCAGTTTCACATGTACTCCCTCCGGTCCTTTTTAGTCTGCATATAAGTTTTGTCTGAAGTCAAAGTATCTCTACTTTGACCAATCTTACAGAAAAAAGTATCAACATTCACAATGTAAAATCAACCGACTTGAAAGAAATCTAATATGCTAAGTAAAAAGGAACAGATGGAGTACAAAATTTAGCGTTCCTGTACATTGCAATCAACACACAGGCCTGGCAATTCATAGAGAACATTCAAAACAATCGATGATTATGCATCTCAGCGATTCACATGTCAGAGCCAATATTTACTTCACAACTAAAGAATAAAGAAAAATCGATAGATGCTGCTAACAGCAAAGGGCGTCCCATTCGAAAATATCAAACGCATGTCTTCTTGCTAACATCAATGAGCAAAATTTGACAAGGTTGTCCCATTCCAAAATGTCAAATGCGTGTTGTTTTGCGTACATCAATGAGCAAACTTTGACAAGGTTTTCCCATTCCAAAATATCAAATGCCTACGATTGTGGAATGGGCAGGGTTTGCCATCAGTTCGGGCATTGACATGGCACCTCGTGCTAAATAAACCAGTTGTTCTTTTTGTGAAGTTCCACCAAAATCAACCAAATTCGTGCGTAGTTTGTATGATTTCGCCTTTATATGTTGCAACGCCTTGAACATATCGGCACCTCCTTTCTTGTGGTGGAAATGAATGATTCGAGAATATTCGATGTATTCATGAACATTTTGTGCAGTTCCCATTGAAATCAAGCTGAGCACCCCTGTTTGCATAAATACAAAAAAGTGATTAGTATAAAGCAAACTGCACTATGAATGAACAGTTTAAACAGTCAACCTACATGATCCATGCAGAGCAGACAGTTAAAAAAATGGAACTCACCGGAAGGAATCGTAAAACAACATTGTACTGGCCATCACAGCAACAAAGATGCAGATCCATGAGTCCTTCTCAGCTGAAGTTAGTTTGTTCTTGTGGGCAATAATGTAACCATCCTTCAACTGCTCCCTTCTTAAGAAGAGAGGCTTGGCTTCTTTATCCTGGCATGACCGGAACTAGGCACTTCACGTACTCCATATTCTTCTTCAGAGGAGGATGATCCTGTTGTGCAAAGACAAGAGGACAACTAAATGCTAGCATCCCTGTTTGCTCGAAAAAAAAGGAAAGGAAATATTTAAAACAACACAGATGAAGCACTTCTCAAGGACAATACCACTTTCTCATGACAGTATCTAAACAGTAGCATAACACCAATAGAGACGAGAAAGCTCAATCATATGGATGAAATCCGTGGGCGAGTACCAACCTTTGTCAGGATGCTTATTGTGTAGAGCATACATATCAAGCACTTCTCCGGAACCATCTGTTGTTATCTACTGTGGTTGCCATGCTTACTATATACTCCTCGATTAGTTTAATGTTTCCAACATCTTCTTGTGCAGTTCCACTAAAATATATGGTATCTTCAAAGAAGATCCCTGTTTGCACAAGTAGAGATAATTACATATTACATTAAGAGTGGCATCAAATCAGTGGCAAAACAATTGCTCGTTCCAGCCATAGCAATAAATTAAGATGCAAAACTATATCATTACTTGTGTCATCCCAGTTCCAGTGCTTCATTACAGCACCGGGAGTTGATTTTTGTTTTTCTTCCGCTTGTTCTTCCCCTTCATCACTTGGTTCAATAACAGACAAGCTTCGCCTTCAATGTAAGATTTGGCATGTCAATTAGGGAGCACAAGTATAGCACTAAACAACGACCTTAATTTTCAGATGAAAGTGGCAAAATACAGGCCAACATTTGTGAAATATCCTTATCTTACCTCAATGGGATATTACGGTGCACATACAGATTGGAAGTCTTGTCTCCATTTGTGCAGTTCCCTAAAATCAAGCAACATTAGCGTACAAGTAGCGCAACATATGAAAGCACACTTCACAATCATGTGAAAGAAGGCTAGTACTGACCTCTCATGACGCGGAATTCAAACAACTCACAAGAAGAAGATCTGAACCAAATTTGCCAACACAGATAGGAAGTAAGATCTCCTCTTGTGCAGTTCCACTAAGATCAAGCAATCAAGCAACATTGTCGGTGTGACATTTTGGTTGAACTGCACAAAACACTCTTAAAACAAAAGTGTTTTGTGCAGTGCAACAAAAGGTCACAATAGCAACGAGGTGAAGTAGATAACCTTGTTTACATAGGGGTGCAAAGGAAACAACTAGTGGTCAATAACGATGGATGACACAAAAGCCAACAAAAAGAAGCATCTAACTTATCTAAATGGGAAAGAAAGCAAGACAGTAGCATTTCTCAAACGGTGGCATTGATTAATATTAACAGAGAGATTATATTAACAATAAAATTCATTAAACATGTAATTTGCTTTTAATTGTGGCATTGCATCAATTTTCCAGCAGCATTATTAGAGGGTGTTTGTTTATAGGGACATTTTGGTGTAGGGACTAGAAAAAGTCCGTGTCAGTCCCATCTAAACCAAACAGGAGGGACTTTTAGGGACTAAAGAAAGAAGACCCCGAGGGAGAGTCTTTTTGGGACTTTTTCCAACAATTGCCCCTGCCCCGCATCACAGCTTGTCTCTATTAGTTCATTACTAGGGGTAACATGGTCTTTTAGCATGTCATTTAATAACCTCTAGTCCATGTTTAGTCCCTGGAACCAAGCAGGTAGGGACTAGGGAGTTTTTAACCAAACAGGGCCTTAGATTAACAACAGCTAAAGAGTTGCACGGGACAGTGGACGCACCAGCACCATGTGCATCTACCGATGTATGAAGGGGTGATGCACAATCTGTTGCAACAAAGAACAAAAACAACCAAGGAGCATATTTGTGTTGGTCCCAGTTTTGTTATCTTTAGACACCTTTCCCTATGTGAGCGCAACAAATCTAGTCTCGCTCAAACTCTACAGCCTTGTCCCCCAAAACAAAAGATCAGTTCATTACAGATGTGCGTACTGCATTTGTCATTGTTTCCCCTTTTCGACCAACGTAGGTGCTGGATAGCCAGTCTGTACTAGTACTTCCCCCTTCCTTTCCTCTTTGAACCACGTCCTAGATTCATGCTATACAACTTTCCCCACTACTTTCCTGTTTGATCCAACACCTAGATTCGAGTGCAGAAGCGGAAAAAGCCCACATGCAGCTAGAGCAATGCATGTGGAATAAGTAAATTATACCTTAAGGTTCTTGGGGTGGGGTTCGGTGGGCGACCGGAGGCCGTTCGGCCCACACTATGTACGGCGGCGAGGAAGAAGGGGTCGGAGGCCCTCCCGCGCCGCCGCTGGGTGAAAGAGAACAGCTGCGCCGGTAGTGGATTCCCTTCCTCGCCGACGGCGATAGCGTTAAGCCTCCTTCCCTCCCCGGCGGAGGGATCCTTCCGGCTCTTTGACCAGCAGTGAGGGGGGAAAGAGAGGCCAATGAAGTCTTGTTTAGATCTGGAGAGGGTGAGAGAGTGTGAAGAGAGCAACTACAAGCGCTGAGGCTCCAGCGTGTATATATATACTGGAGAGAGAGTGTGAAGAGTGCAAACCCTAGAAAACAAGCGCCGAGGCTGCAGCGTATACGTGATGAGGTGATTATACGGTCACTACGAGATCGTATAGCTCCGTATCCATCCATTTTGACCAGTCAAAGAATCCTCCTGGCACCGCCCCAGATCACTTTCTCTCTGTGTCATGCGGGGCCTACCTGTCATTGGGTGGAAGAAAGAAGTCAAACAAAAACAAAATTGTGCTCAAGTGTAGTTATCGAACCCGAGACCTCAAGTTTGATGAGCGAACAGGCTAACCAGCTACACCACCCCCATGTTATGTTTAACGAGAGGAAAATAACCTTTAATACATTCCTGCATTCGTGTGATAAGCATGCCGTGTTTTTTTTGCGTGGGAGTCATTGGGATTTAAAGCGGTGTACCTTACCTCACACATCTCGCTACTGCTCGTGAACACTGTCCAATTGATCCCTCTGTTCGCTCATGTACTATTTTAAGTGGATCCGTATTATAATATGCACACAATTTTGGGCACTTGTATTCGACCTAAGTCAATGTGCCACCGTATCTCGTACTACTCCCTCCGTCTAGGTGTAATAAGTCACGTTAGAAGGTGCAGCGGGACCAAGGTGCAAGCAGATTTTTTTTCAAAACGAGGTGCAAGCAGATTGGAGGAGAAGGAGAAACTTGACCGGTCCTTCCTCCAATCAAAGCCCTGATTTCTGTCTCTAAACGCAAAAATTAATCACAACAACTAAGAGATGCCATTTTAGCTACCATGCAGGGCCACGTATTAACTCGCATGCATCAACGCGTAGTTGCGCTCCATGCATTGGGTTTTCGGGGGAGATAACAAGGCAGAGTAAGGAGCGTTTGGTTTACATTGCTAGGCTGGTCATAGTGGTGAGTAACTTGGACTAGTAACATGCATATGTTACTAGTCTATGTTGCTACTTTCATAGTAGGTAGTAACATATGGATGGTAACATGCAAGTCTTCATTAATTGAGATATAGACTCATTTTACCTCGGCGTGTGTGTGTGTGTTTAACAACATGTGTGTGTTAGAGAGAGCGACACATCGACCTACTCCTACAGAGAGATGGTGTGTAGTGTACGATTTAGCCGCGAGAGTTGGTGCTTCCTCTCGTTTCCGGGCGTCCGGTCAGGACAGGCGGGACAGCTGCCACGCCCGCTCCTAACCAGCTTGGCCGACCCAAAGCCACTCCATCGCCCGCGCGCGCTTCCCGCCCGAAACGGTCAGCGCCGCTCCAAAGAATCGGTGCCGCATTCATGCCCGGGTAGAGCGGACGCGACCTCTCACTGGCGCCTGCGTTGAAGGGAGAAGCGGATTCAAGAGTGATGGTTGCTTCGTCCGTCCAACTTAGTGCTGGGTCTATGTGATTTGACGGCTCATTGGTCATTATTACTGAGGTGGTAGGACTGCTGGATGTCCCACGCTTTCGATGAAAGGAGGTACTACTAGATTACAATTTTCTCCATTCTCAGCGGAGGAGTGCGAGAGTAGTGAAAACACGCAGGCTCAGTGATTACATGGCCCACCTCACACTATCACCATATTTTCTGGACACCGTGCGACACCTAACTCTTTACATAGTACTAGTATAGTACGTACTGTAATTTATCAGCGAGATAAATTTGTACAATGCTATGAAGCTTCCAGCTTCTGTTTCATGTATCTTGCGTCCAAGGTTGCCTGTTGCAACATTTCATCAAATACAAAGGAGATTAACATGCATGCTATTGCATCTCAATGATTGACAGATCATAGCCAATATGTACTCCCTCCGTTCCAAAATAAGTGTCTCAACTTTATGCAAACTTTAGTACAAAGTTGTACTACTACTAAAGTTGACACTTATTTTGGAACAGAGACAGCTAAAGAAAAAAAAACGATCCATGCAGTCCCTAGCCCTTGAACCGTAAACCCTAACCAGGCTTTAATTTGCTGGCAACGTTGGAGCTTCCTAAGAAATGAAGTTTGCAACCCTTTGACCATCAGATCATTTTGTGCAGTTTCACCAAAATCGAGATGAGCATCCCCGTGACAAAGAAATTGAAGAAGCGTGATTAGAATAAGATTACTGGGACTAGTTGATGAGACATAAACTCATCACAAATACAGTACGTAGAAGCCAGTAGAGGTATGTGCGGGGCAAAGAAGTAGAGAAATATCCACATGGAGTGATGTGGGCAGCTGGAGAAGAACCAAATATTATTCATAGATAATCTTGATCATAAATCCTCCAAGATTTGCACATATCGCATGAACGAAATGAATCCGAAAACATACCGATATTTGTTGAAGAAAGACGGGATGCCTTCCGGGGCATCCCCAAGATTAGATGCTTGAGTCTCCTTAAATATTTACTTGGGGTGCCTTGGGCATCCCCTAGATTGAGCTCTTGCCTCTCCTCCTTCTCCTCACATCGAGACCTCCTCGATCTTCGAACACTTCATCCACACAAAACTCAACAGAAAACTCGGTAAGATCCGTTAGTATAATAAAGCAAATCACTACTCTAAGTACTGTTGCAAACCAATTCATATTTTGTTTTTGCATTGTAGCTACTGTAATATAACTTTTCCATGTCTTAATCCACCGATAGAAATCGATAGTTTCATCAAAACAAGCAAACTATGCATCAAAAACAGAATCTGTCTTAAACATGACAGTCTGTAGTAATCTGAACATTTACCATACCTCTGGTACTCCAAAAATTCTGCCAAAATTAGGAAAAAAATAAACAATTTGTATATAAAGACAGTGCAAAAAGTTTCAGAACCGTTTGACGTTCCAGTAGAAAATGTAAAATCACGCACTACAGCCAAAGTTTCTGTTCTGCACCGCACAAACCAACAAGCAATGTAAACATCCTAAAGGCAAATGTTGGCACATTATTTTTATAATACAATGGAATTGTACAAGGGGATAATTATTTTTGTTGAGAAGTTGCTGTAATCAAGATTCACAAAGTTTACGTGAGCATGAACAAAGTTCAAGGCTAGCTCCCACTTTAACAATGCTCGTCTTTCTCACTTTCACTTTCCTTTTTAGAAAAAGTTTTGGCTTCCCCTCTTTTTTTTAAAAACTTTATAAAAGCACACAATAGAAATAAATGACTCTCTAAAACTTTCGGGTTGTCTCCCTGGCAGCGCTTTCTTTAAAGCCAATAAGCTAGGCATATAGTGCTCAAGTAATGGACCCACCCGGATCCCAAGGTATATCAAAGACAATTTTAATTAAGAATGATTTAGCATTTAGTAGTGAGCACAAAGAAACATATATCAAGCAATGACGAAGTCTAACTCTCTTCCTATGCATCGGCATGTCATACAAGAACAATTCATGAACATCAAGTAAAGGCCAATACATAGCATAAGCAGTTTCTTGCAATTTTATCGTGTTGCAAACATAGAGAGGTGGAGATATAGTTCCTCTCTCATAATAATTGCAAGTAGGAGCAGCAACACATGCATATTATATCTATCAAAATCATCATGTGTAGTAGTAAAACGCAACCCATCAATATAATCCTTAATAAGGGCAAACTTCTCCGATTTAGTGTAGTCGGGAGAATTCAAAAAGATAATAGGACTATCATGAGTGGGTGCAATAGCAACAATTTCATGTTTGACATAAGGAACTATAGCAAGTTCATGTCCATAAGCATAATTCATATTGGCATCTTGGCCACACGCATAGCAAGCATCATCAAAAAGAGATATTTCAAAAGAATCAACGGGATCATAACAGTCATCATAGCAATCATCCTTCAGTAAATTCGAACGGAAATTAAACAATGTATCAGTTGGAGGGTTAATCTCATTAGAAGGTGGGCACGGGTAGCTAATCCATTCTTCCTCCTTTTGTTCTTCGCTCTCCTCATCATCTTTTTCACCCAATGAGCTCACGGTTTCATCAATTTCTTCTTCCATAGACTCCCACAAAATATTAGTCTCTTCTTGGACAGCGGAGACTTTCTCAATAAAATCATCAATATCGGAATTGAATTCATAATTCTCATAGCAATATTTAAGTATAGCAAAATTTTCAGCTCTGTAAACAGCATCATCAAGATTTTCACACTCTTTAAACAAGGATTCAATTTCATAAGCACCCATAAAAGCAATGAATTCTTCTATTCGTTCCACATCATAGTAATCATATATACCTCTAGCATAAGAAGCCATGGTTTCATTATCATTAAATTTGCATGAAAAGGGAAGGTGTGGAGCCTTCACCCTAGAGCAACAAGTATAATCATATCTCAAGCATAGTTGCCTAGCATACCAATGCAACATATAAATTTGATCCCATAATAGTTTCCATTTTTGAGTCAAGCGATAATCCCTAAAGTAATCACGTTGATCCAACGTGTCTCCCATTATAAAGTTGAATGGGGTTTTCTCAGGATTATCAAAGTAGTACATAATTTCTTTCACATAATGAGCATCAAGGGGTTTAGGAGGTTCCCCATCTCCATGAGTAGCAAGTACACCTAATTTTGTTGGTATTTTGTGTTCCATATCCATAACTAAAGATAGAGAACTACTTAGAATAGCAAATAAAAACTACTTACTGATAAAGCAAACAAGCACACACGAGAATATTCACCCCACGCTATAACTCCCCGGCAACGACGCCAGAAAAAGGTCTTGATAACCCACAAGTATAGGAGATCAATTGTAGCCTCTTTCGATAAGTAAGAGTGTCGAACCCAACGAGGAGCTAAAGGTAGAACAAATATTCCCTCAAGTTCTATCGACCACCGATACAACTCTACGCACTCTTAACGTTCGCTTTACCTAGAACAAGTATGAAACTAGAAGTACTTTGTAGGTGTTGTTGGATAGGTTTGCAAGATAATAAAGAGCGCAAAAATAAAAAGTAGGGGCTGTTTAGAAGAAGACACAACTAATTTAGTTTTAGTAGAGAGCTTTTTGTCACACAAGAAAGTTATTTGTCCCTAGGCAATCGATAACTAAACCGGTAATCATTATTGCAATTTTATTTGAGGGAGAGGCATAAGCTAACATACTTTCTCTTCTTGGATCATATGCACTTATGATTGGAACTCTAGCAAGCATCCGCAACTACTAAAGATCATTAAGGTAAAACCCAACCATAGCATTAAATTATCAAGTCCTCTTTATTCCCATACACCATGACCCACCTATCCGTGTTTGTGTTTCAGTCACTCATGCAACGCAGACAATAAGTAAACATGAACATATTGCAAACCCTACAGCGGGGATCCCTCACGCTTGCGCGATACGGAGAGCACCATAGGACAGCACCAATAATAAAACATGCAACTCAAGCCAATCACGATCATCAATTAACCCATAGGACAAAACGGATCTACTCAAACATCATAGGATAGCCATACATCATTGGGAAATAATATATAGCGTTGAGCACCATGTTTAAGTAGAGACTACAACGGGTAAAAGAGGGGTTACACCGCTGCATAGAGGGGGGAAGAGTTGGTGATGACGGCGGTGAAGTTGTTGGTGTAGATTGCCGTGAAGTTGTTGGTGTAGATTGTGGTGACGATGATGGCCCCGGCGGCACTCCGGTGCCACCGGAAGCGAGGGGGAGAGAGCCCCCCTCCTTCTTCTTCTTCCTTGACCTTCTCCCTAGATGGGAGAAGGGTTTCCCCTCTGGTCCATGGTCTCCATGGCGTGGGAGGGGCGAGAGCCCCTCCGAGATTGGATCTGTCTCTCTGTCTCTCTTTGTTTTTGCGTTCTTTGATTCTGCCCTTTCACCGTTTCTTAAATTACCGGAGATCCTTAACTTCGATTGGGCTGAATTTTGGACACGATCTCTATCCGGATATTAGCTTTCTTGAGGCGAAAGAAGGGCACCAACCGCCTTACGGGGTGGCCACGAGGGCCCAGGGCGCGCCTGATCCCTGGGGCGCGCCCCCTACCTCGTGGCCCCCTCGGGCATCGTATCGCGTTGATTCTTTTTCCCAAAAATCACATATATTCCAAAAAAAATCTCCGTCATTTTTTATCCCGTTTGGACTCCGTTTGATATGGATTTTCTGTGAAACAAAAAACATGCAACAAACAGGAACTGGCACTGGGCACTAGATCAATATGTTAGTCCCAAAAAATAGTATAAAAAGTTGCCAAAAGTATGTAAAGGTTGTAGAATATTGGCATGGAACAATAAAAAATTATAGATACGACGGAGACGTATCAGTATCCCCAAGCTTAATTCCTGCTCGTCCTCGAGTAGGTAAATGATAAAAAGATAATTTTTGACGTGGAATGCTACCTAGCATAATCTTGATCATGTAATCTAATCATGGCATGAATATTAAGACACGAGTGATTCAAAGCAATAGTCTATCATTTGACATTAAGACAATAATACTTCAAGCATACTAATAAAGTAATCATGTCTTTTCAAAATAACATGGCCAAAGAAAGTTATCCCTACAAAATCATATGGTCTGGCTATGCTCCATCTTCATCACACAAAATATTCAAATCATGCACAACCCCGATGACAAGCCAAGCAATTGTTTCATACTTTTGATGTTCTCAAACCTTTTGAACTTTCACGCAATACATGAGCGTGAGCCATGGACATAGCACTATAGGTGGAATAGAATATGATGGTGGAGGTTGTGTGGAGAAGACAAAAAAGAAGAAAGTCCCACACCGACGCGGCTAATCAATGGGCTATGGAGATGCTCATCAATTGATGTCAATGTGAGGAGTAGGGATTGCCATGCAACGGATGCACTAAGAGCTATAAGTGTATGAAAGCTTAAACTGGAAACTAAGTGGGTGTGCATCCAACTTGCTTGCTCATGAAGACCTCGGGCATTTGAGGAAGCCCATCATCGGAATATACAAGCCAAGTTCTATAATGAAAATTCCCACTAGTATATGAAAGTGATAACTCAAGAGACTCTCTATATGAAGAACATGGTGCTACTTTGAAGCACAAGTGTGGTAAAAGGATAGTAACACTGCCCCTTCTCTCTTTTTCTCTCATTTTTTCTTTTTTCTTTTCTTTTTTTGGTGGGCTTCTTTGGCCTCTTTTTTTATTTGGGCTTCTTTGGCCTCTTTTATTTTTTTAAAGTCCGGAGTCTCATCCCGACTTGTGGGGGAATCATAGTCTCCATCATCCTTTCCTCACTGGGGCAATGCTCTAATAATGATTATCATCACACTTTTATTTACTTACAACTCAATATTACAACTCGATGTCTAGAACAAAGTATGACTCTATATGAATGCCTCCGGCGGTGTACCGGGATGTGCAATGATCTAGCGTAGCAATGACATCAAAAAACGTACAAGCCATGAAAACATCATGCTAGCTATCTTACGATCATGCAAAGAAATATGACAATGAATGCTCAAGTCATGTATATGATGATGATGGAAGCTGCATGGCAATATATCTCGGAATGGCTATGGAAATGCCATGATAGGTAGGTATGGTGGCTGTTTTGAGGAAGATATAAGGAGGCTTATGTGTGATAGAGCATATCGTATCACGGGGTTTGGATGCACCGGCAAAGTTTGCACCAACTCTCGAGGTGAGAAAGGGCAATGCACGGTACCGAAGAGGCTAGCAATGATGGAAGGGTGAGAGTGCGTATAATCCATGGACTCAACATTAGTCATAAAGAACTCACATACTTATTGCAAAAATCTATTAGTCATCGAAACAAAGTACTACGCGCATGCTCCTAGGGGGATAGATTGGTAGGAAAAGACCATCGCTCATCCCCGACCGCCACTCATAAGGAAGACAATCAATAAATAACTCATGCTCCGACTTCATCACATAACGGTTCACCATACGTGCATGCTACGGGAATCACAAACTTCAACACAAGTATTTCTACAATCCACAACTACCCACTAGCATGACTCTAATATCACCATCTTTATATCGCAAAACTATTGCAAGGAATCAAACATATCATATTCAGTGATCTACAAGTTTTATGTAGGATTTTATGACTAACCATGTGAATGACCAGTTCCTGTCAACTCTCTAAATAGATATAAGTGAAGCAAGAGAGTTTAATTCTTTCTACAAAAGATATGCCCACGCTCTAACAAATATAAGTGAAGCAAAAGAGCATTCCACAAATGGCAGTTTTCTATGTGAAGAGAAACAGGCAATCCAAACTTCAAATGATATAAGTGAAGCACATGAAGCATTCTATAAAGCCATACTCAAATGATATAAGTGAAGTGCAAAGAGCATTCTATAAATAAACCATGGACTATCTCATACCAGCATGGTGCATCAAAGAAAAGTGAAAAATAAATGCAAAAGACGCTCCAAGATTTGCACATATCGCATGAACGAAACGAATCCGAGAACATACCGATATTTGTTGAAGAAACATGGGATGCCTTCCGGGGCATCCCCAAGCTTAGACGCTTGAGTCTCATTAAATATTTACTTGGGGTGCCTTGGGCATCCCCAAGATTGAGCTCTTGCCTCTCCTCCTTTTCCTCACATCGAGACCTCCTCGATCTTCGAACACTTCATCCACACAAAACTCAACAGAAAACTCGGTAAGATCCGTTAGTATAATAAAGCAAATCACTACTCTAAGTACTGTTGAAAACCAATTCATATTTTTTTGCATTGTAGCTACTGTATATAACTTTTCCATGTCTTAATCCACTGATAGAAATCGATAGCTTCATCAAAACAAGCAAACTATGCATAAAAAACAGAATCTGTCTTAAACAGGACAGTCTGTAGTAATATGAACATTCACCATACCTCTGCTACTCCAAAAATTCTGCCAAAATTAGGAAAAAATAAAAAATTTGTATATAAAGACAGTGCAAAAAGTTTCAGAACCATTTGACGTTCCAGTAGAAAATGTAAAATCACGCACTACAGCCAAAGTTTCTGTTCTGCACCGCACAAACCAACAAGCAATGTAAACATCCTAAAGGAAAATCTTGGCACATTATTTTTGTAATACAATGGAATTGTACAAGGGGATAATTATTTTTGTTTAAAAGTTGCTGTAATCAAGATTCACAAAGTTTCTGTGAGCATGAACAAAGTTCAAGGCTAGCTCCCACTTTAACAATGCTCGTCTTTCTCACTTTCACTTTCCTTTTTTGAAAAAGTTTTGGGTTCCCCTCTTTTTTGAAAAAAAACTTTATAAAAGCACAAAACAGAAATAAATGACTCTCTAAAACTTCCGGGCTGTCTCCCTGGCAGTGCTTTCTTTAAAGCCATTAAGCTAGGCATATAGTGCTCAAGTAATGGACCCACCCGGATTCCAAGGTATATCAAAGCCAATTTTAATTAACAATGATTTAGCATTTAGTAGTGAGCACAAAGAAACATATATCAAGCAATGACGAAGTCTAACTCTCTTCCTATGCATCGGCATGTCATACAAGAACAATTCATGAACATCAAGTAAAGGCCAATACATAGCATAAGCAGTTTCTTGCAATTTTATCGTGTTGGAAACATAGAGAGGTGGAGATATAGTTCCTCTCTCATAATAATTGCAAGTAGGAGCAGCAACACATGCATATTATATCTATCAAAATCATCATGTGTAGTAGTAAAACGCAACCCATCAATATAATCCTTAATAAGGGCAAACTTCTCCGATATAGTGTAGTCGGGAGAATTCAAAAAGATAATAGGACTATCATGCGTGGGTGCAATAGCAACAATTTCATGTTTAACATAAGGAACTATAGCAAGTTCATCTCCATAAGCATAATTCATATTGGCATCTTGGCCACAAGCATAGCAAGCATCATCAAAAAGGGATATTTCAAAAGAATCAACGGGATCATAACAGTCATCATAGCAATCATCCTTCGGTAAATTCGAAGGGAAATTAAACAATGTATGAGTTGGAGGGTTACTCTCATTAGAAGGTGGGCACGGGTAGCTAATCCATTCTTCCTCCTTTTGTTCTTCGCTCTCCTCATCATCTTTTTCATCCAATGAGCTCACAGTTTCATCAATTTCTTCTTCCATAGACTCCTGCAAAATATTAGTCTCTTCTTGGACAGCGGAGACTTTCTCAATAAAATCATCAATATCGGAATTGAATTCATAATTCTCATAGCAATATTTAAGTATAGCAAAATTTTCAGGTCTGTAAAGAGCATCATCAAGATTTTCACACTCTATAAACAAGGATTCAATTTCATAAGCACCCATAAAAGCAACGGATTCTTCTATTCGTTCCACATCATAGTAATCATATATACCTCTAGCATAAGAAGCCAAGGTTTCATTACATTAAATTTGGATGAAAAGGGAAGGTGCGGAGCCTTCATCCTAGAGCAACAAGTATAATCATATATCAAGCATAGTTGCCTAGCATACCAATGCAACATATAAATTTGAGCCCATAATAGTTTCCCTTTTTGAGTCAAGCGATAATCCCTAAAGTATTCACGTTGATCCAACATGTCTCCCATTATAAAGTTGAATGGGGTTTTCTCAGGATTATCAAAGTAGTACATAATTTCTTTCACGTAATGAGCATCGAGGGTTTTAGGAGGTTCCCCATCTCCATGAGTAGCAAGTACACCTAATTTTGTTGGTATTTCGTGTTCCATATCCATAACTAAAGATAGAGAACAACTTAGAACAACAAATAAAAACTACTTAGTGATAAAGCAAACAAGCACACACGAGAATATTCACCCCACGCTATAACTCCCTGGCAACGGCGCCAGAAAAAGGTCTTGATAACCCACAAGTATAGGGGATCAATTGTAGCCTCTTTCGGTAAGTAAGAGTGTCGAACCCAACGAGGAGCTAAAGGTAGAACAAATATTCCCTCAAGTTCTATCGACCACCGATACAACTCTACGCACGCTTAACGTTCGCTTTACCTAGAACAAGTATGAAACTAGAAGTACGTTGTAGGTGTTGTTGGATAGGTTTGCAAGATAATAAAGAGCGCGAAAATAAAAAGTAGGGGCTGTTTAGAAGAAGACACAACTAAGTTAGTTTTAGTAGAGAGCTTTTTGTCACACAAGAAAGTTATTTGTCCCTAGGCAATCGATAACTAAACCGGTAATCATTGTTGCAATTTTATTTGAGGGAGAGGCATAAGCTAACATACTTTCTCTTCTTGGATCATATGCACTTATGATTGGAACTCTAGCAAGCATCCGCAACTACTGAAGATCATTAAGGTAAAACCCAACCATAGCATTGAAGTATCAAGTCCTCTTTATTCCCATACACCATGACCCACTTATCCGTGTTTGTGTTTCAGTCACTCACGCAACACAGACAATAAGCAAACATGAACATATTGCAAACCCTACAGCGGGGATCCCTCACGCTTGTGCGACACAGAGAGCACCATAGGACAGTACCAATAATAAAACATGCAACTCAAGCCAATCACGATCATCAATTAACCCATAGGACAAAACGGATCTACTCAAACATCATAGGATAGCCATACATCATTGGGAAATAATATATAGCGTTGAGCACCATGTTTAAGTAGAGACTACAGCGGGTAAAAGAGGGGTTACACCGCTGCATACAGGGGGGAAGAGTTGGTGATGACGGCGGTGAAGTTGTTGGTGTAGATTGCCGTGAAGTTGTTGGTATAGATTGCGGTGACGATGATGGCCCCGGCGGCACTCCGGTGCCACCGGAAGCGAGGGGGAGAGAGCCCCCCTCCTTCTTCTTCTTCCTTGACCTTCTCCCTAGATGGGAGAAGGGTTTCCCCTCTGGTCCATGGTCTCCATGGCGTGGGAGGGGCGAGAGCCCCTCCGAGATTGGATCTGTCTCTCTGTCTCTCTTTATTTTTGCGTTCTTTGATTCTGCCCTTTCACCGTTTCTTAAATTGTTGGAGATCCTTAACTCCGATTGGGCTGAATTTTGGACACGATCTCTATCCGGATATTAGCTTTCTTGCGGCGAAAGAAGGGCACCAACCGCCTTACTGGGTGGCCACGAGGGCCCAGGGCGCGCCTGACCCCCTGGGGCATGCCCCCTGCCTCGTGGCCGCCTCGGGCATCGTATCGCGTTGATTCTTTTTCCCAAAAATCACATATATTCCAAAAAAATCTCCGTCAGTTTTTATCCCGTTTGGACTCCGTTTGATATGGATTTTCTGCGAAACAAAAAACATGCAACAAACAGGAACTGGCACTGGGCACTGGATCAATATGTAAGTCCCAAAAAATAGTATAAAAAGTTTCCAAAAGTATGTAAAGGTTGTAGAATGTTGGCATGGAACAATCAAAAATTATAGATACGACGAAGACGTATCAAAGGACAAGACTAAGAGATAGTAGCATAATAGCATTATAACCGTACATTTTCTTGTGGTTTGACTTAATCTCACCATGCTTCTTTGCATCCTGTGATCTTCCAATTCTTGTGAACCAAACACCCAGATTGGCAAAAATCATGTGTTTTTAAATTCTCTGTTTTGCACGTGCATTCCTATCCTATTACTGTGTATTTCCTATCGCTGTGTTGTTAGAATCCTCCAATTCAAACGAGCCCTTACAGAATTACTTCTCTTACAGATAGTTGTCAAAGAATACCTTGTGTGGTTTGTTCCGCTCCTGCTGCGCCGTTGTCAACCCAAGCTCAGCTGCTCCAATGACAGAAGGGTCCAACACAACAGGGATCCGGCCTCCAGACTGTCTTTCGCCGCCTCAGATCTTCTTCCCCGCCGCCGGCAGCCATGACAACTGCATTACCATCATCAACCGAGCAGATGACCTCGAGGACTACACGGGTCCGGAAGAGAGGTCGCACTCTTTCGTGTCTGCTCACATTATGCATCGCTTAATATTACATGCTACTTTATCGTCCTATTCACCGATTAGACTCAGCTCCAAACTAATGGTCAAACTTGAGTTTTTAAATGGTTGTGGGGTACATATCGGGGCCGCAATCAATAGTATCTATCTACTATCTGGTTAATCTCTGGTGTCTACTATGAGTTTCATGTTGTGTGGGAAACACACAGTAAAGAATCCATTATTTGTAATTTTTAACTGAAGCCATTATCTCCTGCTATCATTGGTTTTGGGTCTATCCACAGGTTGCTACCATCACTCTGGATTTCTGCATGCACTCCTTACATAATCTCACTATGTTTTATTCCTATGCATGTCAGTTATTGTACACAATGGAACTGAACATGTAGAGCAAAAGAGACGAGCGTTGCGTGGCAATAAAATTTCATGCAGACGTCGCTCCATGGTAGGCGAAAAGGCAGCCCCCCTCCACCCATTTCGGATTGTAATCGAGAGGAAGATATCTGTTCTGAGGGGGGATTCAGAAGGAGAAGACCACTTCTATTTACCCCCTGAGGTCTTTGCTCTAACTTGGCATGCTGATGTTGGTTATATCATGCATATGGTGCCTTGCATTGCTTACTTTATACATCAAATATGTCAACTGCTTAGTTTAGACATGCTTTGTGTGAATGCCATCTGTTTAGTTTATTCATCGTTTATGTGAATTATGCAACACCGTCTTGTTTAGCCAGGCATCATATATGTGAATTTTGCAATGCCATCCTACTTAGCCAGTCATCTTATATGTGAATTATATCAGGCCATCCTTTTTTTCGTTACGTATTACATTTGTTAACAATGTTAGTACATTCAACTACTCTTCGTGTGCATCAGCCATTTAACACGGTGATGGAAAATTCTGGAGTGAAAACAAGGTCTTCAGAGCAGACTATGTTATCTGACAAAGCGCATATCTCGCTGGTTACGGATAGCTCCTCAGAGGAGGATTCAGAGACAGATGACCAGTCCTATTCCCCCACCGAGGTGTATGCTCTAACTTGGCAGGGTTATGTTGCTCATATCGTGCGTATGGTGTCTTGCATTGCTATGTCATTTGATTAGTTTAGACATGCTTTGTGTGAATGCCACCTGTTTAGTGTCTAATTACCATATATGTGAATTATGCATTGCCATCTTGTTGCAAGACATTATATATGTGAATTATGCAATGCTATCTTGTTGCAAAGGCATTATATATGTGAATTATGCAATGCCATGTTGTTGAGCCAATCATCATGTATGTGAATTATATCATGCTATCATATTGTTGTATTACGTGTTCCATTTGTCGACAACATTTGTATATTCAACTACTCTTCCTGTGCATCAGCCATTTGAAGCGGTGATGGAAGTATCTGGAGTGAAAACAAGGTATTCAGAGCAGACAACGGTACCTGCTGAAGCAGACATCTTGCTTCATACAGAGAGCTCCTCAGAGGAGGATTCAGAGACTGATGACCAATCCTATTTCCCCCCTGAGGTCTATGCTCAAACTTGGCAGGGTTATATTACCCATGTCATGCATGTTGTCCTGCATTGCTTAGTTTTTACATCATATATGGATTGCCATCTGCTTACTTGCTTACTATATAAATCATATATTTGAATTATATCATGCCATCATGTTTACATACACAACATCTATCTAAATTATGGCATGGCAACCCATTTAATAAAGACATCATATAGTTATATCATCTCATCATGTTTAGTGTTTACAGTCATCATTTTTGAATTATGTCATTCTATCCGGGAATTATATCATGCTATCATGTTTCCATAGGCGGCATGTATGTGAATTATGGCATGCCAACCTATTTAATAAACACATTATATAGTTATATCATGTCATCCTGTTTACATAGTCATCATATTTTGAACTATGTCTTTCCATCTTTTTTAGTTAGCCATCATAATGTGAAATTGTATCATGCTATCATGTTTAGTTAGCCATCATATAAGTGAAATTGTGTCATGCTATCCTGTTTGGTTAGACAACATAAATGTGAGTTATTTCATGCCCTCTTTTATTCCCCACTATCCATTGCACCTGTCTATCATACAATGTCTATACATTCAATTACTTTTCTTGTTTATCAGCCATTTGAATTGGAGAGGGTGATGGCAGTATCTAAGGGAGTAACAACACGGTCTTCAGAAAAGATAGTGCTACCAGTTGATGCAGATAGAACCACGGTTGTACTTGCCCAAGAACCAGCCCCACCACACATAACCCAGACACTCGCAGACTGTACCCCTACCCAGTTCGACAGAGAACCAGCTACACCCCTTCTAACCCCAACCCCAGCAGATAGTAACCCAGTTCCAGTTGACACAGCACCATCTCCACCACAGAGCACCCAAACACGAGCAGTTAGTAAGGGAACTGCAGTGCCCAAAGCACGAGGACCACCACTCCGAATGCCAACTCAACGCTTAAAGGAGAAGAAGAATTGTTCTCAGGTCAGGTTCTGTAGCTATGGTTCATACTCCTTTGCTCTTGCATCACTGTATTTACTCAGACCAACTATTTTCAAATTTGAAGGATGGAATTGAAACTCCAATGGCACAAGAGGTATGTTTTAAACCTGTTTTTTAACTGGTTTGCTGTTGTAACTTGCTCTATGTTGATTTCAGTTTCAATTGAATAAACAGTTATGTTCTCATCTCATGCACATTACAAGTGTTGTTATTGCTCTATAGTTTCCCACACTTATATTATGTCTATTCTGCTTTGTCTTGAACAAATATTATTTGAACTGTGTCTCTATCTTGATTTGGCAACAAAAACTAGAATGATATAGACCATAAAGTGACCATGGTACATAGATATATGTTTGTTTCATGCTGTTATCCTGTGCACTTTACTACTGAACTGATTTACTAAAATGAGTTTCATATACAACATGGTAAACCTGTGATGTGTCTGCTTGTTTCTCTTTTAGAATGCGGACAAAATATTGGAGAACAGTACCCCGTTATGCAATGGTAAAGGAAGTAATGCAGATAAGGTTCAAGATAGTGAGACATCCCTGTTGGTCTCCAAGAAAGCTGATAAAAACTACCTTAATGGCAGTGAGAGAACCCAAAAGTCCTGTCTTGATGCAGTGTTCGAGTTACTGGCCACTACTGCTGGCACAAGCTCTTCGAACTCGCTGCCTGAATCAGTTCGTCTTCTTGAGTCTCAACTTCAAGTTGAAAGACATCGATCAGATGTGCTGCGACAGGAAGGTGAAGGACTGAGGAAGTCCCTGTAGAATTCAGATGCATACTTTCTGGTGCAACAGCAAGCGCTGGAAGATTTAAGCGCCAAACAAGAGAAAGTTAATAAGCTTGCTAAGCATCTTGCCAGCATTATGGGTACCCAGGATATTGTTTCTTGAGATCTTTGGTTTCAGTTCTGGACTTGTTTTGCTGCGGTGTTTATTTACACTGGTCGCCAAGTTTGACAACTAGTGTATATGATATGCTACTTTGTTCCCTATATTTGCACTGGTGGCGAACTTTGATGCCCAGTGGATGTAATATGTGTAATAGCCGTGATAGCCTAGCGTAAGTTGCTTGCTTATTTATTTCCTTGTTGTCTTGTTTATTTGTTTTCTTGTAGTCTGTGCTGTTCTTTTTCCACAGTTTGCTAGTGGCCGCAATAACCTATTTTTTAAAACTAGGCCACAATAACCATGGGCTACAAATTCACTGTAGTTACCATGGGCCTCCTACGGGCCGTAGAAACAATGGGCCGTCTTAGGGCCGTAGAAAGAATGGGCCTTCTACGGGCCATAGCATCAATGGGCCTTCTACGGGCCGTGGCGTCAATGGGCCTTCTACGTGCCGTATGATCGATAGGCCAAACATGGGCCAATAACAGACCGCATTATGGGCCGTAAACGGGCTAGATTTGGAATCGTCCGTTCATGGGCCGACAATAACAGGCCATCCTTAATCGGCCGTATTTGATGACATTATGAAAACAGCCCAACGGAGTAACGGGCCGCAAACGGGCCGATTGTAACCGCGGGCTGAATTTGGCCCACAGGCAGAAAAGGCCAATGACGGGCCGTAAGTAACCGAATGCTGGAAATGAGCCCAAGAATAAATGGGCCCTGAGAAGGCCGAAAGATAACACGGGTTGGAAACGGCCCAATTGAATAATGGGCCGTTAATGGGTATAAAGGGTACACTGTTCATTGCGGGCCAGATTCACCACGGGCCGTTAATGGGCCAAGAGTTACAAATGGTCTCATATGGGCCGAAAGACATCATGGGTCATACATGGGCTGGAAGTTACAATGGGCTGGAATCATATTGGAAGGCCCAGATGAAGCTACTGGGCTTAATTCGGATAGGCCTTAACGGGCTGTGAGTTAGCGGGCCGTAAATGGGCTATATACGAACAGGCCGTTAACAGGCTTTCCGCGGGCCGGCCCGTTACCTTTTGACCAAGTCAAATGGGTCGGCCTTTTCACCGAAGTGGGCCTCTGTTGGGCCGTGCCACGTGTCGACGTATCATAGGCGCCTCCTGTCCAATGAATGGATGACATCTGTCCCAACGGTGAGCCAACACGTGTTTCCTCCGGCCAATGAGAATTTTACACATGGAAATCCTCATTGGTCTGGGCTGTTAGCGGGTTATCGAATCCAAAACCGGACTCGATAGCTTAACATCGTTCCGTTACAGTGGATGCCACGTGTCGGTCACCCTTGACAAAAGCACTTCCATGATGCGCCATTTATCATCATGGAAGTGGACACTTCCGTGATGATAATTTTGGTAATGTCATGGAACACTTCTACGACAGCACATGTATGACTATCTTGATTCTGTCATAAATTTGTCATGGTTGTACATGCATGACAGAAAACGTGACCTACTGTGACAAACACGTATCATCACGGAAGTGTATTTTTTTGTTGTGTATATTGCCCCTTATGATAACAACCTTTATTATGCAGTCCGTCACTTTTATTGCTTTGCCATCACAAGTTCGTACAACGCTCAATTTTCTCTTACACTAAATGAGTCTAACACTTTTAGAAGCAATTTTTATTGCCTTATTGGACCGATGACAACTTACTTGGAGGATCTTGCTCAATCCTTAGGTAGATATGGTGGTCTCTTGAAAATAGGATTTGGGTTTAAGGGTTTTTCGATGCACAAGTAGTGATCATACTTAGTGCAAAATGAAGGCTAACAAAAGATTGAGAAGCGACCAACCAAGAAATGAATAATCTCACAAGCGAGCATTGAGCATAATTAACACTGAATAATGCAACACAAGTAGGATGTAATTTCATTGCACAACTATAGACTTTCATGCTTGCATAGGGAATCACAAACCTTAACACCAATATTCTAACTAAAGCATAATTACTCATCAACATGACCCACATATCACATCAGCATATCTCAAAACTATTACAAGGAATCAAGTTTAGTTTGCCCAATGATCTTCATGAAAGTTTTTATTATATCCTTCTTGGATATCTATCACTTTGGGACTAATTTCCATGTGTTGCTTTTGATAAGCTCCAACAAATATAAGTGAAGATCATGAGCATAATATTTCTTTCTCTCAAATTAATTTAAGTGAAGCAAGAGAGAATTTCTTCAAAAATATTAAAGCACACCGTTTTAAAAAGATATAAGTGAAGCACTAGAGCAATTCCATAGAAAAGAGCTTCGTTGACGGGATGTGAGTGCCGCTTACTTAGCCTCCCTGGCAACTATTTGAGGACTCTATTTTATTTAAAAACTTTCAGATCTAAGTATTCTACTCAAACAACAAGCAAAACAAAATAAAATGACATTCCAAGGATAGCACACATCATGTGAAGAAGCAAAAACTTAGGCTCAACCGATACTAACCGATAATTGTTGAAGAAGAAAGGTGGGATGCCTACCGGGGCATCTCCAAGCTTAGATGCTTGAGACTTCTTGAAATATTATTTTGGGGTGCCTTGGGCATCCCCAAGCTTGATCTTTTGTGTCTCCTTAATTCCTTTTATATCACGGTTTCCCTAAATCTTAAAAACTTCATCCGCACAAAACTCAACAAGAACTCATGAGATAAGTTAGTATAAACCAATGCAAAAACTTTATCATTATCTACCGTAGAAAATCACTAAAATTATTATTCAACATTCCATACTAAATGCCTCTGCATATTTAATACTCCTATATTCAAATAGAATCATTAAACAAGCAAACATATGCAAACAATGCAACCATAACAGCAATCTGCCAAAACAGTATAGTTTGTAAAGAATGCAATATTCATCAAACTTCCTAACTCCAAAAATTCTGAAAAATTTACCACACTTTAGAAAATTTAGCAGAGCTTATTTTGCAAAAAGTTTCAATATTTTATCACATTCTGACTTTGCTAGGGAATTTTTGCAACGTCGTTAAACTTTCTGTTTTGAAATAGCAACTCAAATACTTGCAAGATAAGCATGGCAAAGGCTTCTTGTTATTTTTATTGAAAAGAAAGATGCAAAACATTATTCTAAATAGAATCAAGCAAATAAAAATAAAATAAAATGACGCTCCAAGCAAAACTCATATCATGTGATGAATAAAAATATAGCTCCAAGTGAGGTTACCGATAATGTTGGAGACGAAAGAGGGGATGCCTTCCGGGGCATCCCCAAGCTTAGAAGCTTGGATCTTCCTTGAATATTACCTTGGGGTGCCTTGGGCATCCCCAAGCTTAGGGTCTTGTCAGTCCTTATTCTCCTCATATCGATATCTCACCCAAAACTTGAAAACTTCAATCACACAAAACTTAATGGAACTTCGTGAGATGGTTAGTATGATAAAGACAAACCATTCCACTTTTTGTACTGTCAAAGACAAGATTCATAATTGCTCTCACACAATTACTACCGTAGCATATCTTTTCCACAATTTATTTTGAGCAGTATAAGCCATAGAAACTAGAAAACAAGCAAACTATGCATTGAAAATAGAATCTGTCAAAAACAGAACAGTCTGTAGTAATCTGTACTCCAACCATACTTATGCTACTGAAAAAATTCTAACAAATTATTACCACGTGTGAAATTTGTATATTAATCTTCTGCAAAAAGAATCAACTCAAAAGCACTCTTCTGTTAAAAATGAGAATTATTTTTGTGAGCGCAAAAATTTCTGTTTTTCAGCAAGATCAAATCAACTATCACCCAACATGATCCCAAAGGCTTTACTTGGCACTTTATTGAAACAAAAGCAATAAAACATGATCAATACAGTAGCATAATCATGCAAGCACACAAAAAGAGTAGGTAAAAGTATTGGGTTATCTCCCAACAAGCGCTTTTCTTTAATGCCTTTTAGCTAGGCATGAAGATTTCAATGATGCTCGCATAAAAGATAAGAATTGAAACACAAAGAGAGCATCATGAACAATATGACTAGCACATTTAAGCCTAACCCACTTCCTATGCATAGGGATTTTGGAGCAAATAATTCATGGGAACAAGAATCATCTAACATAGGAAGGCAAAACAAACATAACTTCAAGATTTTCAACACATAGAGAGGAAACTTGATACTATTGAAATTCCTACAAGCATAAGTTCCTCCCTCATAATAATGTTCAGTAGCATCATGAATGAATTAAACAATATAGCTATCACATAAAGCATTCTTTTCATGATTCACAAGCATAGAAATTTTATTACTCTCCACATAAGCAAATTTATTCTCATGAGTAGTAGTGGGAGCAAACTCAACAAAATAACTATCATGGGATTGAAAATTAAAATCATGATGACAAGTTTCATGGTTATCATTATTCAATATAGCATACATGTCATCACCATAATGATCATATATAGGAACTTTGTTGTCATAATCAAATGCAACCTCTTCCAAAACAGTGGATTCATCATTAAATAAAGTCATGACCTCTCCAAATCCACTTTCATCATCATAATCATCATAAATAGGAGGCATGCTATCATCATAATAATTTTTCTCATCAAAACTTGGGGGACTAAAAATATAATCTTCATCAAATATTGCATCCCCAAGCTTATGGCTTTGCATATCATTAGCATCATGGATATTCAAAGAATTCATACTAACAAGATTGCAATCATGCTCATCATTCAAATATTTTGTGCCAAACATGTTATTGACTTCTTCTTCTAACAATTGAGCACAATTATCCGAACCATCATTTTCAAGAAAGATATTATAAAGATGATCAATAATATGATGCAACCTCAATTCCATTTTTAGTTTTGTTTTGTAATCCAAACAAGTGATAAAACAAGAAACTAAAAGATTCAATCGCAAGATCTAAAGATATACCTTCATGCACTCACCTCCCCGGCAACGGCACCAAAAAAGAGCTTGATGTCTACTACGCAACTTTATTCTTGTAGACACGTCTTGGGCCTCCAAGCGCAGAGTTTTGTAGGACAGTAGCAATTTTCCCTCAAGTGGATGACCTAAGGTTTATCAATCCGTGAGAGGTGTAGGATTAAGATGGTCTCTCTCAAATGACCCTGCAACCAAATACAAGAAATCTCTGGTGTCCCCAACACACCCAATACAATGGCAAATTGTTTAGGTGCACTAGTTCGACGAAGAGATGGTGATAAAAGTGTACTATGGGTGGTAGAAATATATTTTTATAATCTACATAAATAAAAACAGCAAGGAAGCAAATAGTAAACGGGCACAAAAACGGTATTGTAATGCTTGAAAACAAGGCCTAGGGTCCGTACTTTCACTAGTGCAACCTCTCAACAATGCTAACATAGTTGGATCATATGATTATCCCTCAAAGTGAAATAAAGAATCACTCCTGAGTTCCTATTAGCGGAGAACAAAAGATAGAAATTGTTTGTAGGGTACGAAACCACCTCAAAGCTATTCTTTCTGTTCGATCTATCCTAGAGTTCGTACTAAAATAACGCAAGCTATTCTTTCCGATCGATCTACTCAAGAGTTCGTACTAGAATAACACCAAAGCAAATTCATATTCATAATACTCAATCCACACAAAGAACTACAAGGAGACCCCAAAGTTTCTATCGGAGAAAAGATAATAAAAACGTGCATCAAACCCTATGCATAGATTACCCCAATATCACCGCGGGAATCCGCAAGTTGAGTGCCATAACATATATCAAGTGAATCAATAAGATACCCCAATGTCACCTCAAGTATTCATACCGCAAGACATACATCATGTGTTTTCAAATCTGAACATTCAATCCGACATGACAAAACTTCAAAGGGTAAAGATTCAATTCATCACAACAAGAGTATAGAGGGGAGAAACATCATATAATCCATCTATGCTAACAAAGCCCATGATATAGATCACGAGAGAGAGAGAGATTACACACATAGCTACTGGTACAAACCCTCAGCCCCGAGGGTGGACTACTCCCTCCTCATCGTGGTGGCCGCCGGGATGATGAAGATGGCCACCGCAGATGATTGCCCCCTTCGGCAGAGTGCCGGAACGGGTCTAGATTGCTTTTCGGTGGCTACGGAGCCCTGCGGCGGTGGAACTTCTGATCTAGGTTAACCCCGAGGGGTTTCAGAATATTTGGGAATTTATAGTGCAACGAGGGGGTACGGGAGGCCACCGAGGTGGGCACAACCCACCTGGGCGCGCCAGGGGCCTGGCGCCCCTGGTGGGTTATGCCCCCCTCAGGGCACCCCCAGGTGCTGCTCTGGCCCATCGGGAGTCTTCTGGCTCATAAGAAATCCACAAAAAGTTTCGCGGTGATTGGACTCCGTTTGATATTGATTTTCTGCGATGTAAAAAAATGCAAAAAACAGCAACTGGCACTTGGCACTATGTTAATAGGCTAGTCCGAAAAAATGATATAAAATGATTATAAAACATCCAAGAATGATAAAATAACAGCATGCATACTTCATAAATTATAGATACGTTGGAGACGTATCAGCATCCCCAAGCTTAATTCCTACTCGTCCTCAAGTAGGTGAATGATAAAAGAAATAATTTATGAAGTGTGAATGCTAGCAAACTGCATAATAAGTTTGGTCAATGATAATTTCAATCACTTTTCCTAGCATCATAATAGCAATTCTTTTTTATATAACTTCTCATGTTATAGTAGCAACCAATTCCCATGTTAAGGTTCAAACAATGAACTCTCTTGAAACTCAACAAGCTGTGTTCTTAGTCACCAAGCAATTGCAATTCAACTTATTCAACAGAGTTTAAGTAAGAGCTCTGATACGTCTCCAATGTATTTATAATTTATGAAGTATTCATGCTATTGTTTTATCATTCTTGGATGTTTTACAATCATTTTATAGCAACTTTATATCATTTTTTGGGACTAACCTATTGGCCCAGTGCCTAGTGTTAGTTGCTGTTTTTTTGCTTGTTTTTTACATCGCAGGAAATCAATACCAAACGGAGTCCAAACGCAACGAAACTCCACGGAGATTTTTTATGGACCAGAAGACACTCATTGGGCCAAAGAAGCACCTGGGGGTGCCCCGAGGGGGGCACAACCCACCAGGGCGTGCCAGGCCCACCTGGCGCGCCCAGGTGGGTTGTGCTCACCTCGAGGCCCATCTTCGCGTGATTCTAACTCTTAAAAATCCTATAAATACCAGAAACCTCATAAGTTAACCTAGATCAGAAGTTTCGCCGCCGCAAGCCTCTGTAGCCACCGAAAACCAATCTAGACCCTTTCCGGCACCCTGCCGGAGGGGGGAATCATCTCCGGTGGCCATCTTCATCATCCCGGCGGCCACCACGATGAGGAGGGAGTAGTCCACCCTCGGGGCTGAGGGTTTGTACCAGTAGCTATGTGTTTAATCTCTCTCTCTCTCGTGATCTACATCATGGGCTTTGTTAATATAGTCGGATCATATGATGTTTGTACCCTCTATACTCTTGTTATGATGGATTGAATCTTTACCCTTCAAAGTTTTGTCTTGTCGGATTGAATATTCAGAGATGAGAACACACGATATATGTCTTGCAATAAGAATACTAGAGGTGACAATTGGGGTATCTTATTGATTCACTTGATATATGTTATGGCATTCAACTCGCGGATTCCCGCGCTGATATTGGGGTAATCTATGCATAGGTGTTGATGTACGTTTTTCTCCGACGGAAACTTCGGGGTCTCTTTATAGTTCTTTGTGTGGATTGAGTATTATAAATATGAATTTGCTTTGGTGTTATATTAGTACAAACTCTTGATTAGATCGATCGGAAAGAATAGCTTGCGTTATTCTAGTACGAACTCTAGGATAGATTGAACGGAAAGAATAGCTTTGAGGTGGCCTCGTACCCTACAAACAATATCTATCTTTTGTTCTCCGCTAATAGGAACTCGGGAGTGATTCTTTACTGCACTTTGGGGGATAATCATATGATCCAACTATGTTAGTATTATTGAGAAATTGCACTAGCAAAAGTAGGGACCCTAGGCCTTGTTTTCAAGCATTGCAATACCGTTTTTGTGCCCATTTACTATTTGCCACAATGCTGTTTTTATTTATTCAGATTATAAAAATATATTTCTACCATCCATATTACACTTTTATCACCGTCTCTTCACCGAACTAGTTCACCTATACAATTTGCCATTGTATTTGGTGTGTTGGGTACACAAGAGATTTCTTGTATTTGGTTGCAGGGTCGTTTGAGAGACACCATCCTCATCCTACACCTCCCACGGATTGACAAACCTTAGGTTATCCACTTGAGGGGAAATTGCTACTGTCCTACAAAACTCTGCGCTTGGAGGCCCAACACGAGTCTACAAGAATAAAGTTGCATAGTAGAAATCAAGCTCTTTTCTGGCGCCGTTGCCGGGGAGGTGAGTGCTTGAAGGTGTCGCGGAAACGACACCTATGGGATCACGGGAATCCCTTCTGCGGTTGGCGGGCGCAGGGTTGTGAGAAGAGCGGGTCTAACAGGAAGCACACCGATCATTTACCCAAGTTCGGGCCGCGAGGATGCGTAATACCCTAGTCCTGTTTCGGTGGATGTATTGAGTGTTCTTGAGCTAGCTACGGGGTGTATCTTGCCCAAAAGAGCCGAATCCCTCTCCTGGTCGCCTCGGGCCTCCTTTTATAGGCAAAAGGGGTTGCCACAGTGGCACACAGGAGGTGGAAAGGTCTACAGTGCGCGAGCTTATCACCCGGCGTTACAGGACAGAGCGCATTAAATGCGCTACTTAGGTGTCCATTAGCTTTATTGGGGAAGGGAACGAGGCCCGTCCCGTCCGTCGCTGCTCTGCTTCGCTTCGACACGCGCCCAGGCCAGCGATGCATGTGGTGCCATGTAGGCAGGCAGGCAGCTGAGGTGGCACGGTGGCAGGGCCTTCACAAAGATTTGCATGCCACCACGCAGGTGCTTGCTGAGTTGGCGTAGAGGCCGCCCGTCGCCACGCAGGTTCCTGCCCAGCTGGTTGAGCTAGCAGCTGCTTGGGGACGGCGGTGGAGTCTTGGCTGGTGCGGGCCTGGTAGTGGTCCCGCTAATGCCCTCGGCAAGGGTCTTGCCGGGGGCCCGGCAAGGGTCTTGCCGTGGCGTTGCAGTTGTCCCCGGCAAGGCGCTTGCCGGGGGTCTTGTGGATCTCCTCGGCTAGGATCCCGCCGAGGGGCATCGTCTTCTGGTCCTCATCTGATCTCGTGTATCCATGATCTTGACAAAGATCTGCATGCCACCACGGAGGCGCCTCCCGAGCCCTGGTTCCAATGTAGTTGGTCGGCTAGTGTTGGAACCCGCGAGCTCAAGGGTGGCCTGCTCTTCTGGCATCGGGCAAGTTGCCCCGGCAAGGCTCTTGCCGGGGCCGCGGAGGCCGCCCCGGCAAGGGCCTTGCCGGGGGAGTCCACCTCGCCCCTTTGCTCTCTTGTGTTTCTGGTCTTGGCGTTGCCTTGGTTGTCTTGTGCTTCGGCTTCTCTCCGGCTTCCCTCTTCTGCCCTGCTAGGTGTGGCCGCGGCGCGTGGTTCTGACTGCCTGTGCACAAGTAAAGGGGTCAAAAGGAGAGCCCTACTTTTGTACACCGACAGGAGCCCCCGGGCCTGGCCACACATAAGCGCGACGCGTTGTTGGGCCAGGCCCAGAACGGTGCGCGGGCAGGTGGGGCGGATTTTACCGCAGTAACTGTTTCGTCCGATGCGCTTCCCCCACGACCCGTGTCAAACGCGCGACGTGGAGGGGTGTGCGTGACGTGGGGGTCATGCGTGGGGCGGTTTCCGCACGCATGCGTCACATCATAGTAAAGAGGCGGCTCGCGCCTTCCCCATAAAAAGAGGGAGGCGTGGAGGCGCGGCTCATTCACTACGTGGACCTGGGTCGCGGTCTTCAAGGCGCCCATGCCCCCGCGATCACGGGGTGGGGAATGGTTACCTCACCCGTCCCTTCGACTCTGCTTGCTCACCACGTGCTCTTCATGTAGGTGGCAGGCGGTGGAGGTGGGAAACGGGGCCGTCGCCGATTGGGGCAGCGGATCGGTCCTGATTCCCTGCGCCCCCGATGACCGGATTGGTCAAGTGGGGCGGCCGAGCCTCGACCCCGCCCCTTTATAAGAAGGGAGGAGGAGGATGGCACTCCTACATTCTCCAGCATCCATCTTCTTCCACTTCCGCTCCTTCCTTCCACCCATCATGGCGAGAGGGGGCGCAGGCCCTTCAACGGTGGGAGCGAGGGTCGCTGCTCGACAGCGCGTCCCTCCTCCCCAAGAGCTTGCGGTGGCAGAGCCAGCCACGAGAGGAAGGGGGAGGGGGCGAGGCCGAGGTCGTCGTGGCGCTCGGGGAAGAGTGGGACGGGGGGGGGGGGGCGCACCGGCCTCGCCTCCGCCAGCGATGCCCCTTCCAATGGAAGGCCACGTCGGGGACGAGCCTCGCGAGTTCTTCGTCAGGCTGCGCCGGCCACCGCGTCGCCGCCTCCGTCTCCCTACCCCATTCGCTCAGGAGATGGAGCTCGATCCCCCCAGACCCTCAGGTTGCACATGTGGGGCTGCGGGAACGGCGGCATGCAGGTCGATGTCGACTTCCCTGCTCCTCATGTTATGTACCTCCGTCGCGGGTGGAAGACATTTGCTCACATCCATAGCCTGACGGCGGGGCTCGTCCTCTACTTCAAATTAATGGAGGGCGGCCTGCTCTCCGTCAAGGTCTTTGGAGATCTTGGAACTCGCCTAAAGTGCTCCGTGGAGAGCTCCTCCAACGATGAAGATTCCTCCTCGAGCGGGAGTGACGAGGAGGACAATGACAGCGACGACGAGGGAGTCGAGCGGCAGGATGCCGACCCTGACTTCGACTGACCGCGTCGCCCCTTCCTCGGCCACGCGCCCTGCCGAGGGCCTTCCTCGTCAAGCTCTCCATCGGCGCGTTCCCCATCCCCTCCTTGGGTGGCTAGCGTAGGAGGGCCAGAGAAGGCGAAGAAGGCGGGCGGCGGCCGTCAAGTCGGAGTACGCGGGCACCGACGCCTTCGTCGCGTATCGTCGGGCCGCTGCCTCGTCTTCCAGCTCCGGCACCGGGATGCTCTCTTGGTGCCTTCTGCTTCTCGCACCTCGCCTAGGCGCTCCTTTTGCCCTCTTGCTACCTTGTTCCATCTCCTGAGGAGAGGGACAAGAAAGGGATTATGGGCATCTTATCTTTTTTTAGTTTGTAAGCCTGCAAGCACTTGTTAGGTTTAAAACTTGTAATCCCCTTGCTCATGTTTTTTATTCCGTACGAACTGTACCTGTATGGGACGTTTTTAATAAAAAGGGTGCTTTCCGGGTTCTTTGTGCGTGAGCGAGGCCCATGCCAAGGAACGAATCCTTTTCATTTTTAGAATAAACATTGACGCCCGGCAACAGGCCTTGTCGTCCCCCCACTTCAGTCGACCATTCTCACGCTCTTGGCGGAGGCAGGGCGAAGTAGAGTTAGGCCCCTCCTTCATTTCCTTGCCACCGCGACTATGACCAAGTTCCGACCCAGGGGATAGCTCTTGGGGACAGGAAAAGGGGAGCACGGTGGTTTAAGAATTTAAATGAGGCTTCACATGTCCCAGTTCCATACGGAAATGCACAATAGGGGATGAAAGACTTATCTGGATCCGCAGCCCCCGGCAACCTTGGCTTGCCGTGGTTGGATCCTTGTGTCTTTAGCCCCCGGGAGTCTTGGCTTGCCGGGGCCAGAGCGCCGGTTCGTTCTCTTTCTTCCAAGTGGTTCGACAGAAGTGTCCATGTGCCCTGCAAACCAAAGAGGATAGAAAGACGCATACTCGACCTCTAGGCTAGGGGTTAGTCGCCGCTAAGCACTATCAACCCTACCCGAGGGAGAGACTTAACCTAGCATGCATGCTATAACTTAGGGCGCCAACGCTTCATTTATTTATGCTCAGGGTCTATGCCTGGCTCTATATAGAGGGTTACATGCCTTGTTGGCAAAGCTTGTACAAAAGGTGGCTTGCCGGGAGGCCCGGCAAGCCGCGCCTTATGGGTAAAATTTGCGAAGATGCTCGATGTTCCAGGAGTTGCTCACTGGGATAGCATCTTTGGTCTCCAGGCGAACTGCGCCGGGCCTGGTGACTCGTATTACCCGATAAGGGCCTTCCCACTTTGGCGTCAACTTGTTGGAATTCTTGGACGACTGAACGCGCCGAAGAACAAGGTCGCCTTCCTCAAGGCTTCGGGCATGAACCTTGCGGCTATGGTAGCGGCGCAAGGCTTGCTAGTAGCATGCCGCCCGAAGACAATCTTCCTCAAGGAGCGTTGCGTCATCTTGCCGCAATTGCTCTTGCTCAAGCTCGTCGTAAGCGAGCACTCGAGGTGATCCGTATATGTGTTCCGTGGGGAGAACTGCTTCTGCCCCGTATACCAGGGCAAAGGGTGTCTGGTCGGTGGCTCGATTTGGCGTCGTCCTGATCGACCAAAGAACCATCAGCAACTCATCAATCCAGCGCCTTCTACTCTTGTGCAGCATGTCAAAAGTCTTTGTCCTCAGGCCACGCAATACTTCAGCATTTGCCCTCTCTGCCTGGCCGCTGCCCCGTGTGTGTGCCACGGAAGCGACACAGACCTTGCCGCCGAGGTCTTGGATGTATTGCATGAAGGTGTGGCTCGTGAACTGCGTGCCGTTGTCGGTGATGACTCTGCTTGGCACACCAAAACGGCACACTAGCCCCTTGAAGAACTTGATGGCTGACTGTGCTGTCACCTTCCTCACTGCTTCCACCTCCGGCCACTTTGTGAACTTGTCGATCGCAACGTACAAGTACTCAAAGCCCCCGACAATGCGGGGGAAAGGGCCCAGTATGTCGAGCCCCCAGACCGAGAATGGCCAAGAGAGATGAATTGTCTGAAGGGCTTGAGATGGTTGATGAAGCTTCTTCGAATGGAACTGACACGCTTCGCACTTGGTTACTAGTGCTGTTGCATCCTGGAGGGCAGTGGGCCAGAAGAAACCCTGCCGGAATGCCTTGCCGGCAAGGGCCCTCGACCCTATGTGGGAGCCACATATGCCTCAGTGTATCTCCGCCAACAGCTCCAGTCCTTCCTCCCGGGGAATGCACTTCAATTTCACACCGTTCGGTCTCCTCATGTACAGGACGTCATCGACGAACTGATACATAGCAGACCGGCGGGCTACTTTCTGCGCTTCTTCCTGCTCCTCAGGAAGCTCCCCTGTTTGGAGGAATCGGACAGTATGCTGTGCCCATGCCGGATCCTGGGGCTCGATGGCAAGGACCAAAGGTATTTCTTCTGCCATGGGAGCGGCTGTCTCTACGGCCAGGGCTCGACGGCCTGCCGGAGTCAGTCGCTCCTCGGCAGGCTCAGAGTCCACGGCAACACCCTTGCCGGCGGCCCCTGGGGGCTCAGCGGGAAAGTACTTGCCGGGACCTGATTTCCTCTGCTTGTTCTGCTCCGTTGATGGTTTGACGGATGGTTGAGTTAACCGAAGCAAAAAGGTACCTGGTTCCACAGGTAGCTTGAATGCAGTGCGCTTTGACAAGTAATCGGCGATGTCGTTCTCCACTCGGGGAACGTGCTCCGCTTGTATACCGTCAAAGCGCTCCTCCAGCTTTCTCACCTCATCTACGTATGCCTCCATCAACGGGCTTTGATAATCCTTGTTGACTTGTCTGACGACAAGCTGCGAATCACCCCTAACAATGAGCTTTTTAACTCCGAGGTCCGCCGCGATGCTGAGATCGGCAAGCAACCCCTCATACTCAGCAGTGTTGTTGGTGGACATCTCCCTGGGAAAGTGCATCTGGACTACATACTTGAGGTGCTCTCCGGTGGGTGCGACGAGCAGCACACCAACACCAGCGCCTTGCAGCGAGAAAGCTCCGTCAAAGTACATAATCGAGTCGCGAGCTGTTTCCTTGCCGGGGAGAGTGGTCTCTTGGATCTCTTCATCAGGCATCGAGGTCCATTCTGCAATGAACTCTGCCAGGGCTCTACTCTGGATTGTTGAAGTACTTTCAAACTTTAACCCAAAGCTTGATAACTCCAAGGCCCACTCCACAATCCTTCCGGTTGCATCTGGGTTGTGCAGTATCCGTTGCAACGGGAGGCGGGTGACGACAGTGATCTCGTGGGCCTGGAAGTAATGACGCAGCTTCCTCGAGCCCATAAGGAGGCCGAAGAGAAATTTCTGCACATCAGAGTACCTTGACCTAGCCCCCTGCAAGAGGGAGCTGACAAAGTAAACCGGGTGTTGTGTCATCATCTTCTCCTGCACCACTTCTTTGGGCTACGCGGGCCACGTCCTGACGGCGTCAGACTCCGCCGGGGGCCTTGCCTTGCCGGCACCAGGCCCTGCCGGGGGAAGCTCTGACTCACCATCCGCCGGTCCTGCTGTTGCCACCGCCTCTTCGTCGACCTCCCTCTGCACCACCAGCACGACGCTGACCACTTGATTCGTCGCCGCCAGATACAGGAGCAACGGCTCTTGTGGTTTGGGCGCCACCAGTACTAGTGTAGAAGAGAGGTATTTCTTCAGATCCTACAGTGCTGCTTCGGCCTCCGGGGTCCACTCCATTGGGCCCGCCTTAAAGATGTCGGGGAAACGATACCTATGGGATCACGGGAATCCCTTCTACGGTTGGCGGGCACAGGGTTGTGAGAAGAGCAGGTCTAACAGGAAGCACAAGGATCATTTACCCAGGTTCGGGCCGCGAGGATGCGTAATACCCTAGTCCTGCTTCGGTGGATGTATTGAGTGTTCTTGAGCTAGCTACGGGGTGTATCTTGCCAAAAAGAGCCGAATCCCTCTCCTGGCCGCCTCGAGCCTCCTTTTATAGGCAAAAGGGGTTGCCACAGTGGCACACAGGAGGTGGAAAGGTCTACAGTGCACGAGCTTATCGCCCGGCGTTATAGGACAGAGCGCATTAAATGCACTACCTAGGTGTCCATTAGCTTTATTGGGGACGGGAACGAGGCCCGTCCCGTCCGTCACCGCTCCGCTTCGCTTCGACATGCGCCCAGGCCAGCGATGCGTGCGCTGCCATGTAGGCAAGCAGGCAGCTGAGGTGGCGCGGTGGCAGGGCCTTCACGAAGATTTGCATGCCACCACGCAGGTGCTTGCTGAGTTGGCGTAGAGGCCGCCCGTCGCCACGCAGGTGCCTGCCCAGCTGGTTGAGCTAGCAGCTGCTTGGGGATGGCGGTGGAGTCTTGGCTGGTGCGGGCCTGGTAGTGGCCCCGCTGCCCTCGGCAAGGGTCTTGCCGGGGACCCGACAAGGGTCTTGCCGTGGTGTTGCAGTTGTCCCCGGCAAGGCGCTTGCCGGGGGTCTTGTGGATCTCCTCGGCTAGGATCCCGCCGAGGGGCGCCGTCTTCTGGTCCTCATCTGATCTCGTGTAACCATGATCTTGACAAAGATCTGCATGCCACCACGGAGGCGCCTCCCGAGCACTGGTTCCAATGTAGTTGGTCAGCCGGTGTTGGAACCCGCGGGCTCATGGGTGGCCTGCTCTGCTGGCATCGGGCAAGTTGCCCCTGCAAGGCTCTTGCCGGGGCCGCGGAGGCCGCCCCGGAAAGGGCCTTGCCGGGGGAGTCCACCTCGCCCCTTTGCTCTCCTGTGTTTCTGGTCTTGGCGTTGCCTTGGTTGTCTTGTGCTTCGGCTTCTCTCCGGCTTCCCTCTTCTGCCCTGCTAGGTGTGGCCGCGGCGCGTGGTTCTGACTGCCCGTGCACAAGTAAAGGGGTCAAAAGGAGAGCCCCTACTTTTGTACACCGACAGAAGGTATATCTTTAGATCTTGCAATCGAATCTTTTAGCTTCTTGTTTTATCACTAGTTTGGTTTATAAAACAAAACTACATAAATATGGAATTGAGGTTGCATCTTATTATTGATCATCTTTATAATATCTTTCTTGAAAATGATGGTTCAAAAAATTGTGCTCAATTGTTAGAAGAAGAAGTCAATAAAATGCTTGGCACAAAATATTTGAATGATGAGCATGATTGCAATGTTATATTATGAATTCTTTGAATATCGATGATGCTATTGATATGCAAAGCCATAAGCTTGGGGATGCTATATTTGATGAAGATGATATTTTTAGCCCCCCAAGTTTTGATGAGAATATTTATTATGATGAAAGCATGCCTCCTATTTATGATGATTATGGTGATGACATGTATGCTATAAGGAATAATGATAACCATGAAACTTGTCATCATGATTTTAATTTTCAACATGATAGTTATTTTGTTGAGTTTGCTCCCACCATTATTGATGAGAAGAAATTTGCTTATGTGGGGAGTAATAAAATTTCTATGCTTGTGGATCATGAAAAGAATGCTTTATGTGATAGTTATATTGTTGGATTCATTCATGATGCCACTGAAAATTATTATGAGGGAGGAACATATGCTTGTAGGAGTTGCAATAATATCAAGTTTCCTCTCTATGAGTTGAAAATCTTGAAGTTATGTTTGTTTTGCCTTCCTATGCTAGTTGATCCTTGCTCCCAAAAGTTATTTGCTCACAAAATACCTATGCATAGGAAGTATGTTAGGCTTAAATGTGCTTGCCATATGATTCATGATGCTCTCTTTATGTTTCAATTCTTATCTTTTATGCGAGCATCATTGAAATCATCGTGCCTAGCTAAAAGGCATTCAAGAAAAGCGCTTGTTGGGAGACAACCCAACACTTTTACCTACTATTTTTATGTTTTAACATGATTAAGATACTGTAGTAATCATGTTTTATTGCTTTTGTTTCAATAAAGTGCCAAGTAAAGCCTTTGGGATCATGTTGGGTGATAGTTGATTTGACCCTGCTGAAAAAGAGAAACTTTTGCGCTCACGAGAATAAGTCCCATTTTTAACAGAAGAGTGGTTTTGAGTTGATTATTTTTGCAGAAGTTTAACATACAAATTGCTCACGTGGTCCTATATTTTTCATAATTTTATGAGTAGAAGAAGTATGGTTTGAGTACAGATCATTACAGACTATTCTATTTTTCACAGATTCTAATTTCAATGCATAGTTTGCTTGCTTTCTAGTTTCTATGGCTTATATTGCTCAATATAAGTTGTGGAAATGATATGCTACATTAGGAATTATGTGGAAACAATTATGAATCTTGTATCTGACAGTACCAAAGTGAAATCGTTTGCTCTTTATCATACTAACCTATCTCACGAAGTTTTGTTAAGTTTTGTGTGATTGAAGTTTTCAAGTTTTGGGTCAGATGACGATACGAGGAGAATAAGGAGTGACAAGAGCCTAATATTGGGGATTCCCAAGGCACCCCAAGTTAATATTCAAGGAAGATCCAAGCAACTAAGCTTGGGGATGCCCCGAAAGGCATCCCCTCTTTCGTCTCCAACATTATCGGTAACCTTACTTGGAGCTATGTTTTCATTTGTCACGTGATATGTGTTTTGCTTGGAGCGTCAATTTATTTTGTTAGGATTTGCTTGCTGTTATTTAGAATAATGTTTTGCATCTTTTATTTCAATAAAAGTGGCATTGATAGCCTTTGCCATGCTTATTTTACAAGTCTACATGTTGCTGTTTGAAAACAGAAAGTTTATCGATGTTGCAAAATTCCCGAGGAAAGTCAGAATGTGATAAAATGTTGAAACTTTTTGCATAATGATCTCTGATGAATTTTCTACAGTGTGGTAGAATTTCATAATGTTTGGAGTTGAATAAGTATTGATACTCTTGCATTCTTTACAGACTGTACTGTTTTGGCAGATTGCTGTTATGTTTGCATTGTTTACATATGTTTGCTTGTTTAATGACTCTATTTGATGATAGGAGTATTAAATATGCAGAGGCATTTAGTATGCAATGTTGAATAATAATTTTAGTGATTTGCCACAGTAGAGAATGATAAAGTTTTTGCATTAGTTTATACTAACTTATCTCACGAGTTCTTGTTGAGTTTTGTGTGGATGAAGCTTTTGAGATTTAGGAAAACCGTGATATGAGAGGAATTAAGGAGACACAAAAGCTCAAGCTTGGGGATGCCCAAGGCATCCCAAGATAATATTCAAGAAGTCTCAAGCATCTAACTTGGGGATGCCCCTGAAGGCATCCCACCTTTCTTCATCAACAATTATCGGTTAGTATCGGTTGAACCTAAGTTTTTGCTTCTTCACATGAGTTGTGCTATTCTTAGAATGTCATTTTATTTTTGTTTTGCTTGCTGTTTTAATAAAATACTTAGATCTGAAAGTTTTAAATAAGAGAGAGTCCGCACATAGCTATCTATTTACGTAACTACTCATTTGATCTTCACTTATATCTTTTTGGAGTAGCTTGTCATTTACTCTTGTGCTTCACTTATATCCTATGAGTAAATTGTTGAATAAATTGAATATCATGAAGTTGAAATCATATCATGACTAGTGGTAGCTTCACATTTGGGTATAGAAAGTGAAACCTTTTGAGGCTTGACAATCACAATATTGGTCATACAAGCAATTCACGAATAATTAGTATAAGGAAGAGAACTTTCACATGCAAATACACTATCCTAGAAATCTTTTGTGATTGTGGGCCCCCATCAAAATTTATATGCCAAAATTGTTGACGTTGTACAAGGAAGACAACGTAATGATTTATGTTGGCTCATAATCACATAGAAGTCATATTGTCATAGATCCTTTAACATGTGGTGCAGCCCCCATCTTTGCTAGCCAAAAATTCCGCACCAAGTAGAGATACTACTTGTGCATCCAAAAACCCTTAAACCCACATCTTATTTTCAAGAGTCCACCATACCTACCTATATGCGGTATTTCCGTGCCTTCTAAGCAAATTTGTATGTGCCATCTCTAATTTTCAAAAATAAATTTCTCTTTTGTGTGCTCGTACCGCTCGCGAGGCGGTGAGGGATGGCCAATATTTTCCATGCTGGATGTGTTATTCTCTCGATGAGTGTTTATTCACTTGTCATTACACGAGAGTAAGGCAAAGGTATTAGGGATGCCCAGTCCCAAAATGAAAAATGAATTTACTTTATGTTGTCAAATAATAAATTCCTTGGATAGTGTTGGTATGGAGGGCACCCGTGGATACGACTAGCCATGGAAAGTGAAAGTATGGTGGAAAAAGGAATAAACTTTATTTTCTGTTTGGGAACCGCCTATGATATATCTAGCATGGAAAGTGTTGGGAGCTCTAAGTCATTTTCGTTGGTGGGAAAAGTATACCTCTCAAAATGTTTTTATCTCTCAATTTTCGCTTTGAGCTCTGGCACATCTACAAATCCCTACTTCCCTCTGTGAAGGGCCTATCTTTTACTTTTATCTACTTACTTTCATGCAAGAGTCAAAGTTATTCTCTCTATTCCTTTTTATTTTTCTCTTTTAGCAAGCATCATGTGGTGAGGAAAGATCTAGGCACATACCTCCAGTTGAATATGGGTAGCATGAGTTATTATTGTTGACATCACCCTTGAGGTGAATACGTTGGGAGGCAAAACAATAAGCCCCTATCTTTCTATGTGTCCGGTTGAAACGTTTTGCTCATGAGTATGCGGTGAGTGTTAGCAATCATAGAAGACTATATGATGGTTGAGTATGTGGAGCTCTTACTTAGACTCTGTTGAATAAGTTGAATTGCAATTGCTTGATGACTAAGAACATAGGTTGTTGAGCTTCAAGAGAGTTCATTGTTTGAACCTTAACATGTGAATTGGTTGCCACTATAACATGATAAGTTTTATAAGAAAGAATTGCTATTATGATGCTAGGAAAAGTGATAGAAATTATCATTGATCAAACTTATGCACTTTGCTAGCATTCACACTTCATAAATTATTTCTTTTATCATTTACCTACTCGAGGATGTGTAGGAATTAAGCTTGGGGATGTTGATACATCTCCAACGTATCTATAATTTATGAAGTATTCATGCTGTTATTTATTATTCTTCGATGTTTTACAATCATTTTATAGCAACTTTATATCATTTTTTGGGACTAACCTATGGACCCAGTGCCCAGTGCCAGCTGCTGTTTTTTTTCTTGTTTTTTACATCGCAGGAAATCAATACCAAACGGAAAACAACTATGTCAATAGGTTAGTCCCAAATAATGATATAAAATGATTATAAAACGTCCAAGAATGATAAAATAACAGCATGAATACTTCATAAATTATAGATACGTTGGAGATGTATCAGCATCCCCAAGCTTAATTCCCACTCGTCCTCGAGTAGGTGAATGATAAAAGAAATAATTTATGAAGTGTGAATGCTAGCAAAGTGCATAAGTTTGATCAATGATAATTTCAATCAATTTTCCTAGCATCATAACAACAATTATTTTTTATAAAACTTCTCACGTTATACTAGCAACCAATTCAGATGTTAAGGTACAAACAATGAACTCTCTTGAAACTCAACAACCTATGTTTTCAGTCACCAAGCAATTGCAATTCAACTTATTCAACAGAGTTTAAGTAAGTCACACTCAACCATCATATAGTCTTCTATGTTTGCTAACACTCACCACATACACATGAGCAAAACGTTTCAACTAGACACATAGAAAGATAGGGGCTTATTGTTTCGCCTCCCAACGCATTCACCTATAGGGCGATGTCAACAATAATAACTCATGCTACCCATATTCAACTGGACATATGTGCCTAGATCTTTCCTCACCACATGATGCTTGCCAAAGGAGAAAAATAAAAAGGAATAGAGAGAAAAACTTTGACTCTTTGCGTAAAAGTAAATACAGAAAAGTAAAATATAGGCCCTTCGCAGAGGGAAGCACATGTTTCCATGCGCTTATTTGTTTGTATGCTCAATCCCTTAGTGCAAAAGAACGTCAGGTTATATTGCCCCTTATGATAGCAATCTTTATTGTGCAGTCCGTCGCTTTTATTGCTTTTCTATCGCAAGTTCGTACAACGCTCAATTTTCTCTTACACTAAATGATCTAACAATTTTAGAAGCAATTTTTGTTGCCTTATTGCACCGATGACAATTTACTTGAAGTATCTTGCTCAATCCTTAGGTAGGTACGGTGGACTCTTGAAAATAGGAATTGGGTTTAAGGGTTTTTCGATGCACAAGTAGTGATCATACTTAGTGCAAAATGAAGGCTAGCAAAAGATTGAGAAGCGACCAACCAAGAAACGAATAATCTCATAAGCGAGCATCGAGCATAATTAACACCGAATAATGCACGACAAGTAGGATGTAATTTCATTGCACAACTATTGACTTTCATGCTTGCATAGGGAATCACAAACCTTAACACCAATATTCTAACTAAAGCATAATTACTAATCAACATGACTCACATATCACATCAGCATATCTCAAAACTATTACAAGGAATCAAGTCTAGTTTGTCCAATGACCTTCATGAAAGTTTTTATTATATCCTGCTTGGATATCTATCACTTTGGGACTAATTTTCATGTGTTGCTTTTGATAAGCTCAAACAAATATAAGTGAAGATCATGAGCATAATATTTCTTTCTCTCAAATTAATTTAAGTGAAGCAAGAGATAATTTCTTCAAAAATACTAACGCACACCGTGCTCAAAAAGATATAAGTGAAGCACTAGAGCAATTCCATAGAAAAGAGCTTCGTTGACAGGATGTGAGTGCCGCTTACTTAGCCTCCCTGGCAACTATCTGAGGACTCTATTTTATTTAAAAACTTTCAGATCTAAGTATTTTATTAAAACAGCAAGCAATACAAAATAAAATGACATTCCAAGGATAGCACACAACATGTGAAGAAGCAAAAACTTAGGCTCAACCGATACTAACCGATAATTGTTGAATAAGAAATGTGGGATGCCTACCGGGCCATCCCCAAGCTTAGATGCTTGAGACTTCTTGAAATATTATTTTGGGGTGCCTTGGGCATCCCCAAGCTTGAGCTTTTGTGTCTCCTTAATTTTTTTATATGACGGTTCCCTAAATCTTAAAAACTTCATCCGCACAAAACTCAACAAGAACTCGTGAGATAAGTTAGTATAAACAAATGCAAAAACTTTATCATTCTCTACTGTAGAAAATCACTAAAATTACTATTCAACATTGCATACTAAATGCCTCTGCATGTTTAATACTCCTATCCTCAAATAGAATCATTAAACAAGCAAACATATTTAAACAATGCGACCATAACAGCAATCTGCCAAAACAGTACAGTCTGTAGGAATGCAATATTCATCATACTTCCCTAACTCCAAAATTTCTGACAAAATTACCACACTTCAGAAAATTTATCAGAGCTTATTTCCCAAAAAGTTTCAACATTTTATAACATTCTGAATTTTCTATCGATTTTTTGCAACTTCGATAAACTTTCTGTTTTGAAACAGCAACTCAAATACTTGCAAGATAAGCATGGCAAAGGCTATACTTGATATTTTTATTGAAAAGAAAGATTCAAAACATTATTCTAAATAGAATCAAGCAAATAAAAATAAAATAAAATGACACTCCAAGCAAAACTCATATCATGTGATGAATAAAAATATAGCTCCAAGTGAGGTTACCGATAATGTTGGAGACGAAAGAGGGGATGCTTTCCCCGGCATCCCCCAGCTTAGAAGCTTGGAGATTCCTTGAATATTACCTTGGGGTGCCTTGGGCATCCCCAAGATTAGGATATTGTCACTCCTTATTCTCCTCATATCGATATCTCACCCAAAACTTCAAAACTTCAATCACACAAAACTTAATGGAACTTCGTGAGATGGTTAGTATGATAAAGATAAACCATTCCACTTTTGGTACTGTCAAAAACAAGATTCATAATTGCTCTCACATGATTACTACTGTAGCATATCATTTCCACAATTTATATTGAGCAATATAAGCCGTGGAAACTAGAAAACAAGCAAACTACGCATTGAAAAAAGAATCTGTCAAAAACAGAATAGTCTGTAGTAATCTGTACTCCCACCATACTTATGCTACTCCAAAAATTCTGACAAATCAGTACCACATGAGAAATTTGTGTTTTAATCTTCTGCAAAAATAATCAACTCAAAAGCACTCTTCTTTTAAAAATGAGAATTATTTCCGTGAGCACAAAAGTTTCTGTTTTTCAGGAAGATCAAATCAACTATCACCCAACATGATCCCAAAGGCTTTACCTGGCACTTTATTGAAACAAAAGCAATAAAACATGATCAATACAGTAGCATAATCATGCGAGCACACAAAAACAATAGGTAAAAGTATTGGGTTGTCTTCCAACAAGCGCTTTTCTTTAATGCCTTTTAGCTAGGCATGAAGATTTCAATGATACTCGCATAAAATATAAGAATTGAAACACAAAGAGAGCATCATCAAGCATATGGCTAGCACATTTAAGCCTAGCCCACTTTCTATGCATAGGGATTTTGTGAGCCAATAATTCATGGGAACAAGAATCATCCAACATATGAAGGCAAAACAAACATAACTTCAAGATTTTCAACACATAGAGAGGAAATTTGATATTATTGCAAGTCCTACAAGCATAAGTTCCTCCCTCATAATAATTTTCAGTAGCATCATGAATGAATTCAACAATATAGCTATCACATAAAGCATTCTTTTCATGATTCACAAGCATAGAATTTTTATTACTCTCCACATAAGCAAATTTATTCTCATGAATAGTAGTGGGAGCAAACTCAACAAAATAACTATCATGGGATTGAAAATAAAATCATGATGACAATATTCATGGTTATCATTATTCAATATAGCATACATGTCATCACCATAATCATCATATATAGTAACTTTGTTGTCATAATCAAATGCAACCTCTTCCAAAATAGTGGATTCATCATTAAATAAAGTCATGACCTCTCCAAATCCACTTTCATCATTATAATCATCATAAATAGGAGGCATGCTATCATCATAATAATTTTTCTCATCAAAATTGGGGGACTAAAAATATCATCTTCATCAAATATAGCATCCCCAAGATTATGGCTTTGCATATCATTAGCATCATGGATATTCAAAGAATTCATACTAACAACATTGCAATCATGCTCATCATTCAAATATTTTGCGCCAAACATTTTATTGACTTATTCTTCTAACAATTGAGCACAATTTTCCAAACTATCATTTTCAAGGAAGATATTATAAAGATGATCAATAATATGATGCAACCTCAATTCCATTTTTTTGTAGTTTTCTTTTGTAATCCAAACTAGTGATAAAGCAAGAAACTAAAAGATTCAATTGCACGATCTAAAGATATACCTTCATGCACTCACCTCAACGACAACGGTGCCAGAAAAGAGCTTGATGTCTACTACGCAACTTTATTCTTCTAGACACGTGTTGGGCCTCCAAGCGCAGAGTTTTGTAGGACAGTAGCAATTTTCCCTCAAGTGGATGACCTAAGGTTTATCAATTCATGAGAGGTGTAGGATGAAGATGGTCTCTCTCAAATGACCCCGCAACCAAATACAAGAAATCTCTTGTGTCCCCAACACACCCAATACAATGGAAAATTGCGTAGGTGCAGTAGTTCGGTGAAGAGATGGTGATAAAAGTGTAATATGTGTGGTAGAAATATATTTTTATAATCTGAATAAATAAAACAGCAAGGTAGCAAATAGTAAACGGGCACAAAAACGGTATTGCAATGCTTGAAAACAAGGCCTAGGGTCCGTACTTTCACTAGTGCAACCTCTCAACAATGCTAACATAGTTGGATCATATGATTATCCCTCAAAGTGCAATAAAGAATCACTCCCGAGTTCCTATTAGCGAAGAACAAAAGATAGAAATTGTTTGTAGGGTACGAAACCACCTCAAAGCTATTCTTTCCGTTTGATCTATCCTAGAGTTCGTGCTAAAATAACACAAGCTATTATTTCCGATCGATCTACTCAAGAGTTCATACTAGAATAACACCAAAGCAAATTCATATTCATAATACTCAATCCACACAAAGAACTACAAGGAGACCCCAAAGTTTCTATCGGAGAAAATATAATAAAAACGTGCATCAACCCCTATGCATAGATTACCCCAATATCACCGCGGGAATCCGCAAGTTGAGTGCCATAACATATATCAAGTGAATCAATAAGATACCCCAATGTCACCTCAAGTATTCATACCGCAAGACATACATCATGTGTTCTCAAATCTGAACATTCAATCTGACATGACAAAACTTCAAAGGGCAAAGATTCAATTCATCACAACAAGAGTATAGAGGGGAGAAACATCATATGATCCATCTATGCTAAAAAAGCCCATGATATAGATCACGAGAAAGAGAGAGATTAAACACATAGCTACTGGTACAAACCCTCAGCCCCGAGGGTGGACTACTCCCTCCTCATCGTGGTGGCCGCCGGGATGATGAAGATGGCCACCGGAGATGATTCCGCCCTCTGGTAGAGTGCCGGAACGGGTCTAGATTGGTTTTCGGTGGCTACGGAGCCCTGCAGTGGCGGAACTTCTGATCAAGGTTAACCCCGAGGGGTTTCGGAATATTTGGGAATTTATAGTGCAAAGAGGGGGTACGGGAGGCCACCGAGGTGGGTACAACCCACCTGGGCGCGCCTGGGGGGCCTGGCGCGCCCTGGTGGGTTTGCCCCCCTCGGGGCACCCCCCTATGTGCTGCTCTGGCCCATAAAAAATCCATAAAAATTCCGCGGTGATTGGACTCCGTTTGATATTGATTTTCTGCGATGTAAAAAGCATGCTAAAAAACATCAACTGGCACTGGGAACTATGTCAATAGGTTAGTCCCAAAAAATGATATAAAATGACTATAAAACATCCAAGAGTGATAAAATAACAGCATGAATACTTCATAAATTATAGATACGTTGGAGACGTATCAGCATTCCCGAGCTTAATTCCCACTTGTCCTCGAGTAGGTGAATGGTAAAAGAAATAATTTATGAAGTGTGAATGCTAGCAAAGTGCATAAGTTTGATTAATTATAATTTCAATCACTTTTCCTAGCATCATAACAACAATTCTTCTTTATAAAACTTCTCATGTTATACTAGCAACAAATTCACATGTTAAGGTACAAACAATGAACTCTCTTGAAACTCAACAACCTGTGTTCTCAGTCACCAAGTAATTGCAATTCAACTTATTCAACAGAGTTTAAGTAAGTCACACTCAACCATCATATAGTCTTCTATGATTGCTAACACTCACCGCATACACATGAGCAAAACGTTTCAACCAGACACATAGCAAGATAGGAGCTTATTGTTTCGCCTCCCAACGCATTCACCTCAAGGGTGATGTCAACAATAATAACTCATGCTACCCATATTCAACTGGACATATGTGCCTAGATCTTTCCTCACCACATGATGCTTGCTAAAAGAGAAAAATAAAAAGGAATAGAGAGAAAAACTTTGACTCTTTGCATAAAAGTAAATACTGAAAAGTAAAAGATAGGCCCTTCGCAGAGGGAAGCAGATGTTGCCATGCACTTATTTGTTTGTATGCTCAATCCCTTAGTGCAAAAGAACGCCAGGTTATATTGCCCCTTATGATAGCAACCTTTACTATGCAGTCCGTGGCTTTTATTGCTTTGCCATCACAAGTTCATACAACGCTCAATTTTCTCCTACACTAAATGATCTAACACTTTTAGAAGCAATTTTTATTGCCTTATTGCACCGATGACAACTTACTTGATGGATCTTGCTCAATCCTTAGGTAGGTATGGTGGACTCTTAAAAATAGAATTTGGGTTTAAGGGTTTTTGGATGCACAAGTAGTGATCATACTTAGTGCAAAATGAAGGCTAGCAAAAGATTGAGAAGCGACCAACCAAGAAATGAATAATCTCATAAGCGAGCATTGAGCATAATTAACACCGAATAATTCACCACAAGTAGGATGTAATTTCATTGCACAACTATCGACTATCATGCTTGCATAGGGAATCACAAACCTTAACACCAATATTCTAACTAAAGCATAATTACTCATCAACATGACTCACATATCACATCAGCATATCTCAAAACTATTAAAAGGAATCAAGTTTAGTTTGTCCAATGATCTTCATGAAAGTTTTTATTATATCCTTCTTGGATATCTATCACTTTGGGACTAATTTTCATGTGTTGCTTTTGATAAGCTCAAGCAAATATAAGTGAAGATCATGAGCATAATATTTCTTTCTATCAAATTAATTTAAGTGAAGCAAGAGAGAATTTCTTCAAAAATACTAAAGCACACCGTGCTCAAAAAGATATAAGTGAAGCACTAGAGCAATTCCATAGTAAAGAGCTTCGTTGACGGGATGTGAGTTCCGCTTACTTAGCCTCCCGGGCAACTATTTGAGGACTCTATTTTATTTAAAAACTTTCAGATCTAAGTATTTTATTAAAACAGCAAGCAAAACAAAATAAAATGACATTCCAAGGATAGCACACATCATGTGAAGAAGCAAAAACTTAGGCTCAACCGATACTAACCGATAATTGTTAAAGAAGAAAGGTGGGATGCCTACCGGGGCATCCCCAAGCTTAGATGCTTGAGACTTCTTGAAATATTATTTTGGCGTGCCTTGGGAATCCCCAAGCTTGAGCTTTTGTGTCTCCTTAATTCCTTTTATATCACAGTTTCACTAAATCTTAAAAACTTCATCCGCACAAAACTCAACAAGAACTCGTGAGATAAGTTAGTATAAACCAATGCGAAAACTTTATCATTCTCTATTGTAGAAAATCACTAAAATTATTATTCAACATTTCATACTAAATGTCTCTACATATTTAATACTCCTATATTCAAATAGAATCATTAAACAAGCAAACATATGCAAACAATGCAACCATAACAGCAATCTGCCAAAACAGTATAGTTTTTAAAGAATGCAATATTCATCATACTTCCCAAACTCCAAAAATTATGAAAAAAATACCATAGTAGAAAATTTATCAGGTCTTATTTTGAAAAAAAATTCAACATTTTATCACATCCTGACTTTTCTAGAGAATTTTTGCAACATCGATAGACTTTCTGTTTTGAAACAGCAACTCAAATACTTGCAAGATAAGCATGGCAAAGGCTATACTTGATATTTTTACTGAAACGAAAGAGGCAAAACATTATTCTAAATAGAATAAAGCAAATAAAAATAAAATAAAATGACGCTCCAAGCAAAACTCATATCATGTGATGAATAAAAATATAGCTCCAAGTGAGGTTACCGATAATGTTGGAGATGAAAGAAGGGATGCCTTCCGGGGCATCCCCAAGCTTAGTAGCTTGGATCTTCCTTGAATATTACCTTGGGGTGCCTTGGGCATCCCCAAGCTTAGGGTCTTGTCACTCCTTATTCTCCTCATATCGATATCTCACACGAAACATGAAAACTTCAATCACACAAAACTTAACGGAACTTCGTGAGATGGGTTAGTATGATAAAGACAAACCATTCCACTTTTGGTACTGTCAAAGACAAGATTCATAATTTATCTCACACAATTACTACTGTAGCATATCATTTCCACAATTTATATTGAACAATATAAGCCATGAAAACTAGAAAACAAGCAAACTACATTGAAAATAGAATCTGTCAAAAACAGAACAGTCTGTAGTAATCTGTACTCCAACCATACTTATGCTACTCCAAAAATTCTGAAAAAATAGTACCACGTGAGAAATTTGTATATTAATCTTCTTCAAAAAGAATCAACTAAAAGCATTCTTCTGTTAAAAATGAGAATTATTTTCGTGAGCACAAAAGTTTCTGTTTTTCAGCAAGATCAAATCAACTATCACCCAACATGATCCCAAAGGCTTTACTTGGCACTTTATTGAAACAAAAGCAATAAAACATGATCAATACAGTAGCATAATCATGCGAGCACACAAAAACAGTAGGTAAAAGTATTGGGTTGTCTCCCAACAAGCGCTTTTCTTTAATGCCTTTTAGCTAGGCATGAAGATTTCAATGATGCTCGCATAAAAGATAAGAATTGAAACACAAAGAGAGCATCATGACTAGCACATTTAAGCCTAACCCACTTCCTATGCATAGGGATTTTGTGAGCAAATAATTCATGGGAACAAGAATCATCTAGCATAGGAAGGCAAAACAAACATAACTTCAAGATTTTCAACACACAGAGAGTTAACTCGATATTATTGCAATTCCTACAAGCATAAGTTCCTCCCTCATAATAATTTTCAGTAGCATCATGAATGAATTCAACAATACAGCTATCACATAAAGCATTCTTTTCATGATTCACAAGCATAGAAATTTTATTACTCTCCACATAAGCAAATTTATTCTCATGAATAGTAGTGGGAGCAAACTCAACAAAATAACTATCATGGGATTGAAAATTAAAATCATGATGACAAGTTTCCTGGTTATCATTATTCAATATAGCATACATGTCATCACCATAATCATCATATATAGGAACTTTGTTGTCATAATCAAATGCAACCTCTTCCAAAATAGTGGATTCATCATTAAATAAAGTCATGACCTCTCCAAATCCACTTTCATCATTATAATCATCATAAATAGGAGGCATGCTATCATCATAATAATTTTTCTCATCAAAACTTGGGGGACTAAAAATATCATCTTCATCAAATATAGCATCCCCAAGCTTGTGGCTTTGCATATCATTAGCATCATGGATATTCAAAGAATTCATACTAACAACATTGCAATCATGCGAATCATTCAAATATTTTGTGCCAAACATTTTATTGACTTATTCTTCTAACAATTGAGCACAATTTTCCAAACCATCATTTTCAAGAAAGGTATTATAAAGATGATCAATAATATGATGCAACCTCAATTCCTTTTTTTTGTAGTTTTCTTTTGTAATCCAAACTAGTGATAAAACAAGAAACTAAAAGATTCAATTGCAAGATCTAAAGATATACCTTCATGCACTCACCTCCCCGTCAACGGCGCCAAAAAAGAGCTTGATGTCTACTACGCAACTTTATTCTTGTAGACACGTGTTGGGCCTCCAAGCGCAGAGTTTTGTAGGACAATAGCAATTTTCCCTCAAGTGGATGACCTAAGGTTTATCAATTCGTGAGAGGTGTAGGATAAAGATGGTCCCTCTCAAATGACCTTGCAACAAAATACAAGAAATCTCTTGTGTCCCCAACACACCCAATACAATGGCAAATTGTATAGGTGCACTAGTTTGGCAAAGAGATGGTGATAAAAGTGTAATATGGGTGGTAGAAATATATTTTTATAATCTGAATAAATAAAACAGCAAGGTAGCAAATAGTAAACGGGCACAAAAAGGTATTGCAATGCTTGAAAACAAGGCCTAGGGTTCGTACTTTCACTAGTGCAACCTCTCGACAATGCTAACATAGTTGGATCATATGATTATCCCTCAAAGTGCAATAAAGAATCACTCCCGAGTTCCTATTAGCGGAGAACAAAAGATAGAAATTGTTTGTAGGGTACGAAACCACCTCAAAGCTATTCTTTCCGTTCGAACTATCCTAGAGTTCGTATTAAAATAACGCAAGCTATTCTTTCCGATCGATCTACTCAAGAGTTCGTACTAGAATAACACCAAAGCAAATTCATATTCATAATACTCAATCCACACAAAGAACTACAAGGAGACCCTAAAGTTTCTATCGGAGAAAAGATAATAAAAAAGTGCATCAACCCCTATGCATAGATTACCCCAATATCACCGTAGGAATCCGCAAGTTGAGTTCCATAACATATATCAAGTGAATCAACAAGATACCCCAATGTCTCCTCAAGTATTAATACCGCAAGACATACATCATGTGTTCTCAAATCTGAACATTCAATCCGACATGACAAAACTTCAAAGGGTAAAGATTCAATTCATCACAACAACTGTATAGAGGGGAGAAACATCATATGATCCATCTATGCTAACAAAGTCCATGATATAGATCATGAGAGAGAGAGAGATTAAACACATAGCTACTGGTACAAACCCCCAGCCCCGAGGGTGGACTACTCCCTCCTCATCGTGGTGGCCGCCGGGATGATGAAGATGGCCCCGGAGATGATTCCCCCTCCGACGGAGTGCCGAAACGGGTCTAGATTGGTTTTCGGTGGCTACGGAGCCCTGCGGCGGTGGAACTTCTGATCTAGGTTAACCCCGAGGGGTTTCAGAATATTTGGGAATTTATAGTGCAAAGAGTGGGTATGGGAGGCCACCGAGGTGGGCACAACCCACCTGGGCGCGCCAGGGGGGCCTGGCGTGCCCTGGTGGGTTGTGCCCCCGTTGGGGTACCCCCCAGGTGCTGCTCTGGCCCATGGGGAGTTTTCTGGCCCATAAAAATGCACAAAAAGTTTCGCGGTGATTGGACTCCGTTTGATATTGATTTTCTGCGATGTAAAAGACATGCAAAAAAACAGCAACTGGAACTTGGCACTATATCAATAGGTTAGTCCCAAAAATGATATAAAATGACTATAAAATGATTATAAAACATCCAAGAATGATAAAATAACAGCATGAATACTTCATAAGTTATAGATACGTTGGACATGTATCACCCAATACCTTAGAAGATGAAGCATCACCCCATTTGACATTGGTGGGCATAGATGAAACTTTTTGCACGTCCACCACCAAGTCCTTGCTTCCGGTCATATGATTTGTGGCTCCACTATCGAGCAACCATGATCCCCCACCGGAAGCAAACACCTACAAGAGATCAATGCTTGGTTTTAGGTACCCATTTTTTAATGGGTCCTTTGACGTTAGTGACAAGGGTCTTAGGAACCCAAATAGACCATTCAATGTACTCATAAGGAGAACCAACAAATTTGGCATAAACATGCCCATCACTAGCACGGCATAACATATAAGAAGGGTTAAAGTCGCCGACTTTGTTGGAAGGAGTGGCATTGCCCTTCTTGACACCATCACCCTTCACATTGTTCTTCTTCTGCTTAGAAGCACCCTCTCCCTCCTTCACAAAAGTTTGCTTGAGAGGAGGAGGTCGTTTGGCCTTGTCATTCTTCTTCTTATTCTTGGATTTGGGTGCAAACCCAATTCCCTCCTTGCCCACAACTTCCTTTTGATTGCACAAAAGGTCGTTGAGGTTCTTCTCACCTTGTATGCAAGACACAAGGCCTTTCTCAAGTTGCTCCTTCAACTTGGCATTATCCTCCACAAGATGCACATGCTCACAACACGGGTTAGTAGCATTTGCATTATCAATTAAAACCATATGAGGAAAAGTGTCTTTCTCCTTGATTAGCTCCACTTGGAGTGGATCATGAGACTCTTTGAGGCTAGCATGAGCACCCTTCAAGGCCTTGTGAGATGACGGTGTCCTGGACTAGGGGGTACTCACCACATCGTCCCCCGACCAAGTGGATCGGGCCGAGGACCCCCATGGCGGTTCACTCATGGGCCACTTCGGGCAGCCCATGCCGCATACAAGGAGTATCCACAAGACTTGGTGACCAAGACAAGGACTCTTCTCTACCGGCGTATTCGACTAGGACTCTTGTTATCCTAGGCCTCTGGTGCCTTATATAAGCCAAGGCCAGGCTAGTCGATAGATTATTATGATATTATTCATCATGCCCTTAGGTTTTAGACCACAACATATGATCTCGAGGTAGATCAACTCTTATAATCTCTATATTCATCAGATCAATCAAGCAGGAAGTAGCGTATTACCTCCATTAAGAGGGCCCGAACCTGGGTAAACATCGTGTCCCCTGTCTCCTGTTACCCATTGATCCATGACACACAGCTTGGGACCCCTACCCGAGATCTACCGGTTTTTACACCGGCAATGGTGCTTTCATTGAGAGTTCCGCTGTGTGATAGGCAAAGGATCAATGGCTCGACTGCAGATCAACTGCGATGTCGGCATCTTCATCGCCGGCTCGACTGGTCACCTTGGCTTGACCGAGGACTGCGCCTACCTCTGATCATCATGTTCGGATGAGGGCCTTCATCAACATCAACTCCGATCTCTATCATGATCATGGAGGAATCATCCATGGAGCTCGGGGGCTCGACGTCAACATTGCCCTCGGGCGACCGTGCTGTTTTTCCAGACAGCGAACTTGTATCCGCCGCCACCATGTCCTCGAGCATCGCTTTGACGATTCCTTCAGTGGAATTGTGCGGAATTGAGTCTACAACAACCCTGTAAAATTTCGTCGCGTTCCGATGGAGCAATCTCCGCCGATCCGCGATATATCGAAGCCCTGTTGAATCTGGACGGGAATCTGGACGAGTTTAGGGCGTGGTCTACAAAGCCCAGCTCGGAGGTCCTGTAGAAGATCCAACCATTCATCTGCTGCGGAATTCCCATATCTACCACTCCTCAAAATTTTAGCTCGATCCAACGGTTCAAACTCCAGGAACCTTCCGATGAGTGGACCAATTTTCTGATCTGTTTTTTGTGCGAGAACGAATCCGACCCGAGTTCATCCCTTTATGAACGGGATTTCGGACATTCTTTTTGAAGGAAGTTTTGTATGGGGTATTGTGTTCTATTCTCAAACACATACCACTAACTTTAAAACCTTTTCCAATATATTCCTCACCATCGCGCCGGTGTCAAACCAGCCCGATAATGTTGCTGCACGGCTGTCGACCCGCGCCAGACGGATCGTCGCTTCATCAGCCAAGCCGACCTCATTGGATCCTCAGCTCGGCAAGCCGAACAAGAGTTCGGCATCGCGAAGACTAAATTATCACCAACACAATTGCTCCACGGATTGCGCGGGTCAGGCGCGCCGACATCGCCGTTTGATCACTTCATCAATCCGGCTTTGACCGCGTCACAAGTTATGACCAGCGTCGGCATAACTGCATTTTTGCTTATTCAAGCCGATGTCCATCACGCCAAACTGCTTCAACACCTCGGCTGACATGGCAGCTACAACGTCTCCTAACCGACCCGCTCTGTTACCTCGGCCTAGACCGGGGGCCTCGCCACCATCTCTTCATTAGCCTACTCCGGAGACTTCGGCGTCACCAGCTGACCAGCTTCGTCATGTTAGTTGGACGGGGGCTTTGCCTCGGCGAGCCAACCTTTGCCAGCATCGCCATGCCGTCACTTCATCGCCCATTAGGCAATGGGTGTGCGGATCGAGTCCCAATTTTGGGAGTAATCTTTCTTCATATTGCTAAAACAGATAAACCAGGTGCTATTAATCCTAGCAATTTTTTCTTGCTTGGGTTTATTTTTCCTGAGAAATTATTACTCTGGTTTGTTCCATCATCTGTACATAGGTCTGTCAAATGGTGGCCGCATTAACGACGGTCGCGTGGTGGTTCGGTCAGTTTCCGTATACAGTTCGGCGAATGCCGAATCCGAAACTCGGACCGGCCTGTGAATTCAGGCTTTGCCACGCCTTCACCGCGTCACACCGACGCCCTGCATCAACATTGACTTCGGCGCCAGGCCACATCTATTTAAATAAATTATTTTTGCAAAAATCAATTACGCAAGGATCTTATATATATATTTATATTATTCTTTCTTGACCACACTATTTTATGTGTGTAGGTCATCGACTTCGACTGCGTCACGCGGTCACTTCGGCAAGCCAACATCATCGTCCCAATTATCATAAATCGGCTCGCATGATCACCTTGTTAATTGAATTGCCATACCGACATGTTCGGTTGCCTCGGGGACTTCGGCATCATCAAGAGGATCCTACCTCATCGGGTGTTCGGCGCACGGGCCATATTTCTTTTATTACTCACTTTGCAAAAATTATTAATCATGCAACTTTTTTTAATTTTTTTATTATTATTACTATTATCTCCGGCTTGCACCATCTTCTGTGCACAGGTAAATGATCCGGATTGGGCAGCGCTGTCACCTCGGCGTATCGACATACCACGTCACCTCGGCTGGACGGTGGGCTTCGTCATCACTTCATTAACCCACGCCTGGTACTTCGGCGTCACACTGCCAGCCTGCATCGGCCGTGCTATGTTGCCACTTTGGAGCGTAGAGCTCTTCGCTCTACCACCTCGGGACCGACTTGAGGGCTGGGACCTCGTCCCGCCGTAAGCTCGGACCACGTCATCAATGTCGAACACATTAACCAGCTAAGTCGCTTTTATGCTCAAAGTTTTAAATTTTTAATTTGTGTTCGGTTCGACCATGCTCACAACCGTTGTTTGATTAAAAACACTTCATTTCCCCTATTAACTGAGGGCTCTTAGATTTATGTGAGCTGTTTTATAATAAGTGTACTTCTTCTTAGTCGTTGCAAAGTCTTTTTCTATCACTCCTTTTTTCGACGCGAGTGTGTGGTCAATAGCCGGGGAGCCTAATTTCTCTCTCAAAGCCGCCAGAGTTTAGTTTGCTAAACTGGCCTAACGAGAAGTACTACGCCTTCGGATAGGAGGTTGAAGCCGTAGGCTGACCCGCTTGAAGTCTTGAGATAGGATGTGTCATGTTAAAGCACGACAGAAGCACTTTTTTTCTGAAGACCAATTTTCGGATTGGCACCGAACACTTGATCTAGTTCGGACGTCAAGTTTTTAATGAAGTTTTTGGTTTTCCAAGCCTATGGCACTTTTAAACTATTTGTGTATTTCTAGCATAAGTCTCGCAGTGCAACGCCGGACACCTTTGGAGATTCGGCAAAAACATTCTCGGATATTGCTATATATGCATCGGTTTCGAATTGTGTCTTCGGTCAATAGTTGGGTTGCCCGGCTCCTGTGCTTGCCTCCTACGCTCCGCTTTGTTTGGCTAGGTGTGCAAAGGGAGAACCACTACGATTGTGCTTCCAGCTCGCATGGTTAAGCGCCTCAGTGGAGAAAGCCGAAAACCGACTGTCACAATAAGCGTAAACTGGTCAGCGATCCGATGACTGTGTTAAACTATACGATCGATGGAGGTCACCCCATGTTAAGCGACAGGCCGTTCATAATATTGGCCGAAGTGTTAACGGCTTGACCTCGGCTGTCGCCGAACATTAACCGGGGGCTAATATTTGGCCTCCCAAATTTAAGCTCCTATGACTAAGTGAAAGTTATAAAGCCCGCATATCTGATTGCCTCATTTCCGCTAACACAACCGCCTTTGGGCACCGAGACGTTGGCTAAGGGTTGTTTTGTTATTGCGAAAGCACCCAACATAGCATCTACAAAGGGGTAGAAGCCGACAATGGGCCACTTTCAAATAATAAACGGTCGCAACGGAGTCAAAATAAACATATATCATCAGCGTTTGTATTCATTATACGAGCGCTGCCTTCCGTAATTATCGTTATAAAGCCATACATATGCATCAATTTGACTTAAGATCTTGGCCAAGCTGGGTTGCCTGGCTCTTGTGCTTACTCCTACGTTCCCGATTGTTCGGCTAGGCGGTAAAGGGAGCACCTCTGTGATTGTTACTACCGGGTCATCCGGGTTAGTACCTCAGACTGGGTGAAGCCGAAAGCTAGCCATCTTAAAGGATATAATTGGTCAGCAACGACGGAAGTGAAAATTTAGGTTCGCTAAAGACCACATAGTTCGGGAACTTTCCCCAAACTAAATCTTCAATATTTTGCTCCTACATTGATCGGAGATGAGGTTTCATGATCATGATCAGCATGACAACCCAAAGAAAGGAACCGATAGCGGGACTATTTTCCTTGGAAGATGTTTCTTACACTAAAAACTAATATAACATATCTCTCTGCGTCCCTTTGTTTATAAAGCCTTATGACCGGATTGCCTTGTTTGTCGTAAATCTTTGCTCTTATAAAGGCTTTATAAAGAAGGACAAACACTCCCTGGCTGCTGGTCGAGGAGGTTGAAGCCGATGGTCGGTTGATATGTCTCCAACGTATCTACTTTTCAAAACACTTTTGCCCTTGTTTTGGACTCTAACTTGCATGATTTGAATGGAACTAACCCGGACTGAAGCTGTTTTCAGCAGAATTGCCATGATGTTATATTTGTGCAGAAAACAAAAGTTCTCGGAATGACCTGGAAATCCACGGAGATTATTTTCAGAAAATAAGAAAAATACTAGCGAAAGAATCAAGGCCAGGGGGCCCACACCCTGTCCAGGAGGGTGGGGGCGCGCCCTCTCCCCCTGGGCGCGCCCCCTGTCTCCTGGTCCCCCTGGTGCTCCACCGACCTCAACTCCAACGCTATATATTTCGTGTCGCGGAGAAAAAAAAACAGAGAGAAAGTTTCATTTCGTTTTACGATACGGAGCCGCCGCCAAGCCCTAATCTCTCTCGGGAGGGCTGATCTGGAGTTCGTTCGGGGCTCCGGAGAGGGGGATTCGTCGCCGTCGTCATCATCAACCATCCTCCATCACCAATTTCATGATGCTCACCGCCGTGCGTGAGTAATTCCATTGTAGGCTTGCTGGACGGTGATGGGTTGGATGAGATTTATCATGTAATCGAGTTAGTTTCGTTAGGGTTTGATCCCTAGTATCCACTATGTTCTGAGATTGATGTTGCTATGACTTTGCTATGCTTAATGCTTGTCACTAGGGCCCGAGTGCCATGATTTCAGATCTGAACCTATTATGTTTTCATGAATATATGTGAGTTCTTGATCCTATCTTGCAAGTCTATAGTCACCTATTATGTGTTATGATCCGACAACCCCGAAGTGACAATAATCGGGATACTTCTCGGTGATGACCGTAGTTTGAGGAGTTCATGTATTCACTAAGTGCTAATGCTTTGTTCCGGTTCTCTATTAAAAGGAGGCCTTAATATCCCTTAGTTTCCACTAGGACCCCACTGCCATGGGAGGGTAGGACAAAAGATGTCATGCAAGTTCTTTTCCATAAGCACGTATGACTATATTCGGAATACATGCCTACATTACATTGATGAACTGGAGCTAGTTCTGTGTCACCCTAGGTTATAACTATTGCATGAGGAATCGCATCCGACATAATTATCCATCACTGATCCAATGCCTACGAGCTTTTCACATATTGTTCTTTGCTTATTTACTTTTCCGTTGCTACTGTTACAATCACTACAAAACCCAAAAATATTACTTTTGCTACTGTTACCATTACTATCATATTACTTTGCTACTAAATACCTTGCTGCAGATACTAAGTTATCCAGGTGAGGTTGAATTGACAACTCAACTGCTAATACTTGAGAATATTCTTTGGCTCCCCTCATGTCGAATCAATAAATTTGGGTTGAATACTCTACCCTCGAAAGCTGTTGCGATCCCCTACACTTGTGGGTTATCAAGACTAATTTCTGGCGCCGTTGCCGGGGAGCATAGCTCTATTCTTTGAGTCACTTGGGATTTATATCTGCTGGTCACTATGAAGAACTTGAAGGACAACAAAACGAAAATTTATCCCTCAACTATGAGGGGAGGTAAGGAACTGCCATCTAGCTCTGCACTAGATTCTCCTTCTGTTTTGAGTAAGCTTGCGACACCTAAACCTGCTACTGCTATTAATTCTGATATGTCGCATGTTATTGATGATGCTACTTCTGCTATGCATGATACTTATGATGAAACTACTTCTGTGCCTGATACTACTGTGCCACTAGGTGAATTTCTTGATGAACAACTTGCTAGGGCTAGAGAGAATGAAATTATTAATGATGATATTATTGAAGATAGTGATGATGAAGGTTCTCCTCCTAATTATGAATTGCCTGTTGTTCCTGAGGGTTATGTTATGGATGAAGAAACTGCTAGAGATCTTCTTGCTTGCAATGATAGATATGATCTTAAGAAATTACTAGCTAAACTTAAACAGAAAACTCTAAATGCTAGAATGAAACATGACCCTGCTTTTGCTACTTCACCTATCTTCGTTACTGATAAGGATTATTAAATCTCTGTTGATCCTGAGATAATTACTTTGGTTGAATCTGATCCTTTTTATGGCAATGGATCTGAAACTGTTGTGGCACATCTTACCAAGTTGAATGATATAGCCACCTTATTTACTAATGATGAGAAATCCCGCTACTATTATATCCTTAAGATATTCCCGTTCTCATTAAAGGGTGATGCTAAAACTTGGTTTAATTCTCTTGATCCTGGTTGTGTGCGTAGTCCCCAGGACATGATTTATTACTTCTCTGCTAAATATTTCCCTGCTCATAAGAAACAAGTTGCCTTGCAGGAAATATATAATTTTGTGCAAATCAAAGAAGAGAGTCTCCCACAAGCTTGGGGGAGGCTTCTCCGATTACTTAAAGCTTTGGCTGATCATCCTCTCAAGAAAAATGAAATACTTGATATCTTTTATAATGGACTAACCGATGCTTCCAAGGACCACTTGGATAGTTGTGCTGGTTGTGTTTTCAGGGAAAGAACGGTCGACCAAGCTGAAATACTATCGAATAGTATGTTGACTAATGAAAATAATTGGACTCTTCCTGAACCAATTACTGAGCCAATTCCTGGGCCAATTGAGCCAACTCCAGACCCTATTCCTAAACCAACTCCGAAGAAAAGAGGTGTTCTATTTCTCAGTCCTGAAGATATGCAAGAGGCAAAGAAATCAATGAAAGAAAAAGGTATTAAAGCCGAAGATGTTAAGAATTTACCTCCTATTGAAGAAATACATGGTCTTAATATACCGCCTGTTGAAGAAACACATTGTCTTGATAACTCGACACAGGTAGTAAAGGTAAATTCTCTCTATAGATATGACAATGTTGAAATCACGTCTATTAAATTTCCTAGCCAATGTTTTGATGAATTTGAGGATTTTATGGTTAGGCAAGAAATTTTTAATGCTTATGTTGGTAGAGAATTAAAGAGTAGTGCTTACATGATTGGACACTTGAGTGATTATATGTCTAGAGTTAAAGGTGAACTTAAACTCATTAGTAAACATGCTTCTATGGTTACCACTCAAGCTGAACAAATACTCAAAGCTCAAAATGATTTGCTTGATGAATTAAATAATAAACATGATTTTGCTGTTAGAGTGGCTACTAGAACTGGTAGAATGACTCAGGAACCTTTGTATCCTGAAGGCCACCCTAAGAGAATCGAGCAAGATTCTCAGAGAAATAATTTAGATGCACCTAGTCCTTCTAAAAAAGAAGAAAAAGAAAAATGATAGGACTTTGCATGCTTCTAGTGAACCTGTTGTAGACACACCTAAGAATCCTAATAATATTTCTATTTCCGATGCTGAAACACTATCAGGTGATGAACCTGAACCTAGTGATAATGTTAATGATGATGTTCATGTTGATGCTCAACCTAGCAATAATAATCATGTAGAGATTGAACCTGCTGTTGATCTTGATAACCCACAATCAAAGAATCAACGTTATGATAAGAGAGACTTCGTTGCTAGGAAGCACGGTAAAGAAAGAGAACCATGGGTTCATAAACCCATGCCTTTTCCTCCTAAACCATCCAAAACAAAGGATGATGAGGATTTTGAGCGCTTTGCTGAAATGATTAGACCTATTTCTTACATATGCGCTTAACTGATATGCTTAAAGTAAATCCTTATGCTAAGTATATGAAGGATATCATTACAAATAAAAGAAAGATACCGGAAGCTGAAATTTCCACTATGCTTGCTAATTACACTTTTAAAGGTGGAATACCAAAGAAACTTGGAGATCCAGGAGTACCAACTATACCATGCTCTATTAAAAGAAATTATGTTAAAACTGCTTTATGTGATCTTGGAGCCGGTGTTAGTGTTATGCCTCTCTCTTTATATCGTAGACTTGTTGAGTAAATGACACCTACTGAAATATCTTTGCAAATGGCTGATAAATCAACTGCTATACCTGTCGGTATTTGTGAGGATGTGCCTGTTGTAGTTGCAAATGTCACTATCTTAACGGACTTTGTTATTCTGGATATTCCCGAGGACGATAGTATGTCGATTATCCTTGGTAGACCTTTTTTGAATACTGCAGGGGCTGTTATTGATTGCAACAAAGGAAATGTCACTTTTCATGTTAATGGTAATGAGCATACGGTACACTTTCCGAGGAAACAACCTCAAGTTCATAGCATCAATTCTATTGGAAAAAGCCCAACTATTATTATTGGAGGTTTTGAATTTCCTCTTCCAACTGCCAAGAAAAAGTATGATATTCTTATTGTAGGGGATGTTCATATCCCCGTTGAGGTAACCTAGTGTTATTCGAAATTTCTCCGGTTCCATGTTATTCGGAATGAGTTTGTTAACAAGACTTGATCAACCTTGTTAGTGGATTCATTTTGATGATCATGAGATGGATGAAACTAGAAGGCACAACCTTCTGTACTCTCTTTTTACTTTCTGTTATTTAGAATAAATAAAGCAAAAATAGTATTATCTGTCTGTTTTCTAAATTATCCATGCAATAAAAAAATATCCCGAAAATAAAAGTGCTCCAAATGCCCTGCCAATTTAGTATGATTTTTTCTTGAATATTTGAGGATTTTAGGCACTAAGAACATAGCAGGGGAGCAAGCACCTGACCACGAGGGTCCAGGGCGCGCCCCCTGTCTCGTGGGCCCATGGTGGCCCCCCTCCACTTATTCCTGCACCCACACACTCCATCTTCCTTCCAAAAAAATCCCCATCCAGCTCAAGCACGAGTTCTAGCTCATTTGGCTGCGATTTTCGATCTCCTTGCTCAAAGATCCATTCGAAAAACTGCTTTGGGAGATTGTTGTTTGGTATGTGACTCCTCCATTGGTCCAATTAGTTTTTGTTCTAGTGCTGTATTCATTGCAAATTTTTGCTGCATAGGTGACCCTGTTCTTGAGCTTGCATGTCAAATTTATGAGGTCCCAAGTAATTCTAATGCTTGATATAAGCTCTAGGCACTTGTAGGAGTAGTTGCTATCAATCTTGTTTAGTTTGATTCACTTTTATTTTGAAGTTACTAAAATTTTCAGAAATTTTCAGAAAATGATGAGGAGGTTATTAAGGGGCTCTTCTAGTCAAAGCTCTAAGGATAAACAAGCTAAGGAGAAAGAAAAGGCCAAGTATAATCTTCCTCGCGTAGCGGAAGTAAGGCCGTGTGAGTGGCCATGTGATAATTTCTTGAGAGCAGCCGGGATTTATGAAGATTTTTATTTATTGGCTGAAACTGCGGGACTCACCGACTTCCTCCACGACCGGATCGAACAGTATCTCTTACTTACCAATACTTTCGTGCAAAACTTTTACTATCATCCTAAGAATTCACCTCCTTCAGTATCTTTTCATTTATATGTTGAGGCTAAGGAAATGTCATTACGTGATTTTTGCGCGGTTTGTAGAATACCATCTGAGGGCAGCTTAGATGAACCACATCGTAAAGATGTGGAAGGTTTTATTAACACCATTACTGTAGAGGAACCGAGGAAGGGTTCCGATGCGAGAATCACTAGCATACATTTTCCTATTTTACGCTACTTTTCCATATTTGCTAGTCGATGCTTAATTGGTCGTGGAAATAGTGGAAACTTCAGCGTTCCTGATATCATTATTCTGTTCCATGCCTTGTTTGGTGATAACAGTTTTAGTATCGGTGCCGTTATTGCTAAACGGCTGAGCCTGAACCGTACAAAGGGCCCCATTTTTGGAGGTATCTATGTTGCACGCCTTGCTAGAAATTTTGAGATACCTATTAGGCATTACGAGAAAGATGAAACATTGCTGCCCTCTACCTTTTTAGATTACAGAAGCATGGTAGCACATGTGTTTATTGTTAACAACGATGATAAGATGCTTCTGTATAACCTGAGATTTAATAAGAAACATAATGAGATTATTACCCTGACTGCGCCTTCTTTGTTTGATTTAACTGCAGGTCATTACCTCGTCTTACCGTCGGCCGTGTACGCGCACCGAGGCCAGACATCAGCTCCAGAGCCTGAGCCGGAACCTCCACTGGACCCGTATCTTCCATCCTGTTATCAGTGGGATCCGGAGGAGATCGCTAGTCAGTGGCAATACGATGACACTCCTCATTACACCGGGGAGAGTAGCCGCGCTCCATGGGCATAGACCAACTTAGGCCAAAAGCCTAAGCTTGGGGGAGTACGTATTTCTCACCGACTTTACATTCATGTCCACACACTATTCTAGTTGTCGGTGATCATACTTTTTCATTGTACTATCCATGCTAGTTTAATTTATTTTTTTCTATCTTTCTTCTTGTGTGTTTGATAAACTTTAGAAAAACCAAAAAAATTAGTTAGTTTAATTTCATGCTTGTAGAATTAAAATGAAAACCCAAAAAGATTTCTCGTTCTTCTTTTTACTTGTTGGGAGCTTTCCCGTGTAAATATTTTTTTTCTTTTCTTTCCTTTGGGGGTCGAGAGTAGAAGACCATGATGAAAATGTTTAGTGGCTCTCATATGCATGATTGCTGATTTAACCAAGAGCCCATATTACTTTGTCTTCTCTCTTGAATTGAATGCTTGCAGATTCCATCTTAGTCCAATGCACGTGCACTATTATTATTATACACACCGTTCGGTCGTGCAAGTGAAAGGCAATAATGACGATATATGATGGACTGATCGAGATGAGAGAAGCTGGTATGAACTCGACCTCTCTTGTTTTTGTAAATATGATGAGTTCATCGTTCCTGATTCAGCTTATTATGAATAAACATGTTTGCAATGACATTTAGAGATTATAGTTGCTTATGCCATGCTTAATTAGCTATGAGTTATAATGGTTTACCTTGCGTGCCAACATGCTATTAAAATAGTTGTGATGTGGTATGATGGGATGGTATCCTCCTTTGAATGAATTGAGTGACTCGACTTGGCACATGTTCACGCACGTAGTTGAAACAAAAAAACATAGCCTTCATGATATTTATGTTCATGGTGGATTATATCCTACTCTTGCTTGCACTCAGTGTTGATTAATTTTAATGCATGTTCATGACTGTTGTCGCTCTCTCAGTTGGTCGCTTCCCAGTCTTTTGCTAGCCTTCACTTGTACTAAGCAGGAATACTGCTTGTGCATCCAAATTCCATAAACCCCAAAGTTATTCCATATGAGTCCACCATACCTTCCTATATGCGGTATTTACCTGCTGTTCCAAGTAAACTTGTATGTGCCAAACTCCAAACCTTCAAATGAAATTCTGTTTTGTATGCTCGAACAACTCATGTATCAACTAGGGTTGTCTGTATCTTCCATGCTAGGTGGGTTATTCTCAAGAGGAGTGGACTCAGCTCCTCATTCATGAGAAAATGGCTGGTAACCGGGATGCCCAGTCCCATGCTTTATGCAAATCAAATCAAAATAATTGCAAACAAAACTCCCCCGGGACTCTTGTTAGTTGGAGGCACTCGTTGTTTCGAGCAAGCCATGGATTGATGCTTGTTGGTGGAGGGGGAGTATAAATTTTACCATTCTGTTTGGGAACCGCCTATAATGTATGTAGCATGGAAGATATTGCCATCTCTTGGTTGTTGCGTTGACAGTGAAAGTATACCGCTCAAAATATTATTATCTCTATTTTAAAACTGAGCTTTGGCACCTCTATAAATCCCTGCTTCCCTCTGCGAAGGGCCTATCTATTTACTTTTATGTTGAGTCATCACCTTCTTATTAAAAAGCACCCGCTGGAGAGCACCGCTGTCATTTGCATGTATTACTATTAGTTTATATTGGGTATCACTTGACTGGATCTCTTTTACCATGAATTACAATGTTTAGTCAGTCCTTGATCTTTAAAGGTGCTCTACATTTATGTTTTGCGGTCTCGGAAAGGGCTAGCGAGATACCATCTTGTTATATCATATTGTGATTGTTTTGAGAAAGTGTTGTCATCCGAGTTTTATTATTATCGCTCGCTACTTGATTATGCCATTGATATGAGTAAACATCAGACCTAAGTGTTATTGTGAATATGGTTAGTTCATAATCTTTGCTGAAAACTTGAATGCTGGCTTGATATATTTACAAGAACAAGAGCAAACAGAGTTTGTAAAAGTTTTTCTTTATCACTTTCAGTTTGTGAACTGAATTGCTTGAGGACAAGCAAAGGTTTAAGCTTGGGGGAGTTGATACGTCTCCAACGTATCTACTTTTCAAAACACTTTTGCCCTTGTTTTGGACTCTAACTTGCATGATTTGAATGGAACTAACCCGGACTGAAGCTGTTTTCAGCAGAATTGCCATGATGTTATATTTGTGCAGAAAACAAAAGTTCTCGGAATGACCTGGAAATCCACGGAGATTCTTTTCAGAAAATAAGAAAAATACTAGCGAAAGAATCAAGGCCAGGGGGCCCACACCCTGTCCAGGAGGGTGGGGGCGCGCCCTCTCCCCCTGGGCGCGCCCCCTGTCTCCTGGTCCCCCTGGTGCTCCACCGACCTCAACTCCAACGCTATATATTTCGTGTCGCGGAGAAAAAAAATCAGAGAGAAAGTTTCATTGCGTTTTACGATACGGAGCCGCCGCCAAGCCCTAATCTCTCTCGGGAGGGCTGATCTGGAGTTCGTTCGGGGCTCCGGAGAGGGGGATTCGTCGCCATCGTCATCATCAACCATCCTCCATCACCAATTTCATGATGCTCACCGCCGTGCGTGAGTAATTCCATTGTAGGCTTGCTGGACGGTGATGGGTTGGATGAGATTTATCATGTAATCGAGTTAGTTTCATTAGGGTTTGATCCCTAGTATCCACTATGTTCTGAGATTGATGTTGCTATGACTTTGCTATGCTTAATGCTTGTCACTAGGGCCCGAGTGCCATGATTTCAGATCTGAACCTATTATGTTTTCATGAATATATGTGAGTTCTTGATCCTATCTTGCAAGTCTATAGTCACCTATTATGTGTTATGATCCGACAACCCCGAAGTGACAATAATCGGGATACTTCTCGGTGATGACCGTAGTTTGAGGAGTTCATGTATTCACTAAGTGCTAATGCTTTGTTCCGGTTCTCTATTAAAAGGAGGCCTTAATATCCCTTAGTTTCCACTAGGACCCCACTGCCATGGGAGGGTAGGACAAAAGATGTCATGCAAGTTCTTTTCCATAAGCACGTATGACTATATTCGGAATACATGCCTACATTACATTGATGAACTGGAGCTAGTTCTGTGTCACCCTAGGTTATAACTATTGCATGAGGAATCGCATCCGACATAATTATCCATCACTGATCCAATGCCTACGAGCTTTTCACATATTGTTCTTTGCTTATTTACTTTTCCGTTGCTACTGTTACAATCACTACAAAACCCAAAAATATTACTTTTGCTACTGTTACCATTACTATCATATTACTTTGCTACTAAATACCTTGCTGCAGATACTAAGTTATCCAGGTGTGGTTGAATTGACAACTCAACTGCTAATACTTGAGAATATTCTTTGGCTCCCCTCATGTCGAATCAATAAATTTGGGTTGAATACTCTACCCTCGAAAGCAGTTGCGATCCCCTACACTTATGGGTTATCATCGGTCAACAAAGTTTTGTACAATGCGGATCCGAGCATTAATGATGTAAAATACTTGGATACATAGGATCATAAATTGCGAGTAAAGTCGATTTATTGCAGCCCATCTTTTAAAGACCAAGGGGCACAATCTCGCTGAGCCAAGCGAGCAACTTACATAAAGCTCTCCTAAATCTCAAGTGGCATCGATTTCCTATCTGTTAAGCCCCTTGGGGCCAACCTTGGCGAACCCAGCTTTCGCTGGCTCTAGCTCCTTTAAGAGATCTTTATTCTCTTTTTGAGAAGTTTGTGTTAAACACAACAAAAATTTTCTGTCAACGGATATCAATCCTTAATTTGGCCACCCGTGCCCACATTAAGGCTCGGGGGCTACTGGGCTTTGCGCTCATTATTTATAAATATTAAAGGGGCACATCGATCCCCTGATCTGGTGTTGCCACCCAACCAGTGGCTCGGGGGCTACTGCATTGCCTATTCAATGCAGACAACTCAAAGTGCTCAGTGTTCGGCATAACCAAACTATGGACAAGTGTGTCTTCAGACGACAATAAGTACCATATGGGACTTATCCGGCATCAAGTTGATATATCACGATGACTTCTCACGACCCTCTCTCAGGGGCCCGTCCGCCGATCACTATTACCTCTAATATATTACACTGTGTTTCTATTCCTATGTATGATGCCGAGCTAGGAGTTGATCCTCAGGCCGATTTCACGACCTGAGTCTCAGAAGCTACTAGGATCAGCGGTTTCATATTTTCCTTCAGGTGCATCTCGGATTCTAGGCCGACAGACACCTTGAGGGCTACTCACAATACATCTTGTCAGCAAATAAATTTATACGCATCGGAAATAAAATCGACAAACAATCAGCCCATGACCGAGGTGCTGAGCCACCTCGGAAGCAGTTCGGCATATAGCTCGGATGCAAGTGGCTGGCTCCTTAGAGGGCGTTTCTGGCATTAAGCTCGGCTAAAACTTTTTGAAACAAGGTGATCTATGGCACCTCGGATATAGTCCAGCGTTGGAGCTTGGACATAGTCCGGCGTTGGAGCTCGGACATAGTCCGACGTTGGAGCTTGGATACAGTCCGGCGTTGGAGCTTGGATACAGTCCGGCGTTGGAGCTTGGATGCAATCCAGTGTTGGAGCTCGGACGCAAAAGGACACTGCAGCACGGGAATCACTTCAAACCCGAGGTACAACATAAAAATAACAAGGCATTGATAAAGGCCGAAGACTTAGAGGGATCCTCGGATACCTGACGTGTAAACTCTTCGAATTCACTTTGGCGATCCTCAAGATCGAAGATGAGAAGATTTGTTGAACCAGTTTTCAAGACCGATGATGAAGAACAGTTCGGAAGAATCGAGGAGCGTCCCCAACTTGAATACCGGTTCAGGGGGCTACTGACGGTGTCCTGGACTAGGGGGTACTCACCACATCGTCTCCCGACCAGGTGGATCGGGCCGAGGACCCCCATGGCGGTTCACTCATGGGCCACTTCGGGCAGCCCATGCCGCATACAAGGAGTATTCCACAAGACTTGGTGACCAAGACAAGGACTCTTCTCCACCGGCGTATTCGACTAGGACTCTTGTTATCCTAGACCTCTGGTGCCTTATATAAGCCAAGGCCAGGCTAGTCGATAGACTATTATGATATTATTCATCATACCCTTAGGTTTTAGACCACAACATATGATCTCGAGGTAGATCAACTCTTGTAATCTCTATATTCATCAAGATCAATCAAGCAGGAAGTAGGGTATTACCTCCATTAAGAGGGCCCGAACCTAGGTAAACATCGTGTCCCCTGTCTCCTGTTACCCATCGATCCATGACACACAGCTTGGGACCCCCTACCCGAGATCTACCGGTTTTGACACCGACATGAGCCTTGTCAAGTATATCAAACTCCTCCTTGAGTATAGCATGCATGGTCAACCCGAAGTTTGGCCTTCTTGGAATTTAGCACATGAGATAAAACAAGAGCATGATCAAGATCTTTCTTTAATTTAGCATGATCATCGTTGTGTGACTCCTCAAGAGCCAAACGATGACCACGCTCTTCCTCAAGAGCATTAGAGAGATTTGATATCTCATCGGCATAGTCACGACTATGCCCTTCCATCTTAGAGATGGTTTCTTCGTGAGCCTCGATCATGTCATTGGCCTCACCAAGTTGTTCTAAGAGAGCAACGAAGTGCTTCTTGGGTTTACCCTTGAGCTTACTCATAAAAGACTCAAATTCATTTTCTTCTTCCTTCGACCCCTCACTTTCATCAATGCAATCCATCAAGGAAGGATTAATAGTGATGGTAGTTTTGATGTTGGGGGTTACCTTGTTGGTGGCTTTGGCCATGAGGCACTTGGCGGTGATGTTCTCGTTGGGTGAGTCGAAGAGGAACACCCGTGAAGTTGTTGCAATGGCAACGGAGGCCATGGCAACCGTCTCACCGTCATCATCATCATCATCCTCATTGTACTCTTCTTGTGCCACCAACCCCTTGGGAGGAGTCTTCTTGGTGAAGTTGTTCTTGTTGGGGAAGGACTTGGCCTTGTCTTTTCAGATAAGCTTTCCACCATTGTCTCCCCTCTTCTCGTACGGGCATTCCACAACAAAATGGCTTACATTGCCACAATTATAGCATGTCCTCACGTGTTGCTTGCCCTTGGCACCACTTGAGTTGTTCTTGTTGAAGTTTGGCCTTGAGTTCTTCTTGCTCCAAAATTGCCGTGAAGCGAGAGCCATGTGTTCATGATAAGCATATTTTGTATCTTCGGGGTTACTCTCCTCTTATTCCTCTTCACCCTCTTCTTCCACACTAGCCTTGGCCTTCAAAGCAAGGTTGGGCTTCTTTACTCGTTGAGAACACAACACCGCATTGCGGGCGGTCTTGTCCAAGATCCTCATAGCAACAAACTCATCCAACACTTCACTTGAGGACAAGGCATGGAAGTCCGGCCTTTGACTGATGACGGAGGACATTGCCTTATGGTAGGGCATCATGGCCATGAGAAACTTGCGCTTGATCCAATTGTCATATGTATCCTTGCTCCCATTATCTCAGAGTGAGACCGCGAGAGTGGTTAATCTCCTATAAAGCTCACGAGGTTCTTCATCTTCATTCATTGCAAACTCATCGGCTTCATCTTGCACCACTTCAAAGTTTGAGCGTTGAATGCTTGCGCTTCCCTTGTAAATGGAAACAACATGTTGCCATGCTTCCTTGGCCACAGTGAAAGGTCGGAGGTGCGCAATATCTTCGAGTAGATTGCTTCTTGAAGAATGAAGAGAGCGGACTCGTTGAATTGATGATCCGTGGCTTCTCTAGGAGTGAAGTTTCTTCGGTCGTGCGGGTATAAACCTTGCTCAATAATTCTCCAAAGATTAGTAGAACTATGATTTAAATGACGTTTAAAGCGATAGACCCAAGAGGCAAAATCCTCATTTTTCACAAGCTTAGGAGGAGGACCAACATGATTCATATGTGTGGAGGGAACCGGTCCTCCATAAGTAATTGGAGATTCAACATGGGCAAAGATTCCATTTCCACTTCTACGACTAGGCAAAGGAACTTGATCACTAGTAGCTTCCCCCTTGTTAGAGTTAGCATCCGTCACCTTGTTAGTGGGGGAAACTGTTGGGGAACGTAGTAATTTGAAAAAAATTCCTACGCACACGCAAGATCATGGTGATGCAAAGCAACGAGAGGGGAGAGTGTTGTCCACATACCCTCGTAGACCGTAACCGGAATCATTATGACAACGCGGTTGATGTAGTCGTACGTCTTCACGATCGACCAATCCTAGCACCGAAGGTACGTCACCTCCGTGATCTGCACACGTTCGGCTCGGTGACATCCCACGAACTCACGATCCAGCACAGAGTCGGGGAAGAGCTTCGTCAGCACGACAGTGTGATGACGGTGATGATGAAGCTACCGGCGCAGGGCTTCGCCTAAGCACTACGACGATATGACCGAGGTGGATTATCGAGGAGGGGGGCACTGCACACGGCTAAGAGATCAATGATCAACTTGTGTGTCTATGGGGTGCCCCCCTCCCCCGTATATAAAGGAGTGGAGGAGGGGGAGGGCCGGCCCTCTCTATGGCGCGCCCTAGGGGAGTCCTACTCCCATCGGCAGTAGGATTCCCCCCTTCCAAGTAGGAGTAGGAGAAGAAGGAAGGAGGAGAGAGGGAGGAAGGAAAGGGGGGCCGGCCCCCCTCCCAATTCGGATTGGGCTTGGGGGGCGCCCCCCCTCCTAGGCCGCCTCCTTCTCTCTCCCACTAAGGCCCAATAAGGCCCATACACTCCCCGGGGGGTTCCGGTAACCTCCCGGTACTCCGGTAAATGCCCGAACTCACCCGGAACCATTCTGATGTCCAAACATAGCCATCCAATATATCGATCTTTATGTCTCGACCATTTCGAGACTCCTCATCATGTCCGTGATCACATCCGGGAATCCGAACAACCTTCGGTACATCAAAACACATAAACTCATAATATCGGTCGTCACAAAACTTTAAGCGTGCGGACACTACGGGTTCGAGAACTATGTAGACATGACCGAGACTCATCTCCGGTCAATAACCAATAGCGGAACCAGGATGCTCATATTGGCTCCTACATATTCTATGAAGATCTTTATCGGTCAAACCGCATAACAACATACGTTGTTCCCTTTGTCATCGGTATGTTACTTGCCCGAGATTCGATCGTCGGTATCTCAATACCTAGTTCAATCTCGTTACCGGCAAGTCTCTTTGCTCGTTCCGTAATGCATCGTTCCGCAACTAACTCATTAGTCACATTGCTTGCAAGGCTTATAGTGATGTGCATTACCGAGAGGGCCCAGAGATACCTCTCCGACAATCGGAGTGACAAATCCTAATCTTGATCTATGCCAACTCAACAAGTACCATCGGAGACACCTGTAGAGCACCTTTATAATCACCCAGTTATGTTGTGACGTTTGGTAGCACACAAAGTGTTCCTCCGGTATTCGGGAGTTGCATAATCTCATAGTCATAGGAACATGTATAAGTCCTGAAGAAAGCAATAGCAATATACTAAACGATCAAGTGCTAAGCTAACGGAATGGGTCAAGTCAATCACATCATTCTCCAATGATGTGATCCCGTTAATCAAATGACAACTCATGTCTATGGCTAGGAAACTTAACCATCTTTGATTCAACGAGCTAGTTAACTAGAGGCATACTAGTGACACTCTGTTTGTCTATGTATTCACACATGTACTAAGTTTCCGATTAATACAATTCTAGCATGAATAATAAACATTTATCATGATATAAGGAAATATAAATAACAACTTTATTATTGCCTCTAGGGCATATTTCCTTCAGTCTCCCACTTGCACTAGAGTCAATAATCTAGATTACACAGTAATGATTCTAGCACCCATGGAGTCTTGGTGCTGATCATGTTTTGCTCGTGAGAGAGGCTTAGTCAACAGGTCTGCAACATTCAAATCCGTATGTATCTTGCAAATCTCTATGTCCCCCTCCTTGACTTGATCACGGATGGAATTGAAGCGTCTCTTGATGTGCTTGGTTCTCTTGTGAAATCTGGATTCCTTTGCCAAGGAAATTGCACCAGTATTGTCACAAAAGATTTTCATTGGACCCGATGCACTAGGTATGACACCTAGATCGGATATGAACTCCTTCATCCAGACTCCTTCATTTGCTGCTTCCGAAGCAGCTATATACTCCGCTTCACACGTAGATCCCGCCACGACGCTTTGCTTAGAACTACACCAACTGACAGCTCCACCGTTCAATATAAATACGTATCCGGTTTGTGACTTAGAGTCATCCGGATCAGTGTCAAAGCTGGCATCGACGTAACCATTTAGAACGAGCTCTTTGTCACCTCCATAAACGAGAAACATATCCTTAGTCCTTTTCAGGTATTTCAGGATGTTCATGACCGCTGTCCAGTGATCCACTCTTGGATTACTTTGGTACCTCCCTGCTAAACTAATAGGAAGGCACACATCAGGTCTGGTACACAGCATTGCATACATGATAGAGCCTATGGCTGAAGCATAGGGAACACCTTTCATTTTCTCTCTATCTTCTACAGTGGTCGGGCATTGAGTCTGACTCAACTTCACACCTTGTAACACAGGAAAGAACCCTTTCTTTGCTTGATCCATTTTGAACTTCTTCAAAACTTTATCAAGGTATGTGCTTTGTAAAAGTCCAATTAAGCGTCTTGATCTATCTCTATAGATCTTGATGCCCAATATATAAGCAGCTTCACCGAGGTCTTTCATTGAAAAACTTGATGTCTACTACACAACCTTCTTCATGTAGACGTTGTTGGGCCTCCAAGTGCAGAGGTTTGTAGGACAGTAGCAAATTTCCCTCAAGTGGATGACCTAAGGTTTATCAATCCGTGGGAGGCGTAGGATGAAGATGGTCTCTCTCAAAAAACCCTGCAACCAAATAACAAAAAGTCTATTGTGTCCCCAACACACCCAATACAATGGTAAATTGTATAGGTGCACTAGTTCGGCGAAGAGATGGTGATACAAGTGCAATATGGATGATAGATATGAGTATTTGTAATCTGAAAATATAAAAACAGCAAGGTAACAAGTGGTAAAAGTGAGCGTAAACGGTATTGCGGTATTGCAATGCTAGGAAACCAGGCCTATGGTTCATACTTTCACTAGTGCAAGTTCTCTCAACAATAATAACATAATTGGATCATATAACTATCCCTCAACATGCAACAAAGAGTCACTCCAAAGTCACTAATAGCGTAGAACAAACGAAGAGATTATGGTAGGGTACGAAACCACCTCAAAGTTATCCTTTCTGCTCGATCTATTCAAGAGTCCATAGTAAAATAACACGAAGCTATTCTTTCCCTTCAATCTATCATAGAGTTCATACTAGAATAACACCTTAAGACACAAATCAACCAAAACCCTAATGTCACCTAGATACTCCATTGTCACCTCAAGTATCTGTGGGCATGATTATACGATATGCATCACACAATCTCAGATTCATCTATTCAACTAACACAAAGTACTTCAAAGAGTGCCCCAAAATTTCTACCGGAGAGTCAAGACGAAAACGTGTGCCAACCACTATGCATAGGTTCATGGGCGGAACCCGCAATTTGATCACCAAAACATACATCAAGTGGATCACGTGATATCCCATTGTCACCACAGATAAGCACGGCAAGACATACATCAAGTGTTCTCAAATCCTTAAAGACTCAATCCGATAAGATAACTTCAAAGGGAAAACTCAATCCATTACAAGAGAGTAGAGGGGGAGAAACATCATAAGATCCAACTATAGTAGCAAAGCTCGCGATACATCAATATCGTGCCAAATCAAGAACACGAGAGAGAGAGAGAGAGAGATCAAACACATAGCTACTGGTGCATACCCTCAGCCCCGAGGGTGAACTACTCCCTCCTCGTCATGGAGAGCATCGGGATGATGAAGATGGCCACCGGTGAGGGATCCCCCCTCCGGCAGGGTGCCGGAACGGGCTCCCGAGAGGGTTTTTGTGGCTACAGAGGCTTGCGGCGGCGGAACTCCAGATCTATTCTTGTCCCCGATGTTTTTAGGGTATATGGACTTATATAGGCGAAAGAAGTCGGTCAGGGGAGCAACGAGGGGCCCACGAGACAGGGGGCACGCCCAGTAGGGGGGCGCACCCTCCACCCTCGTGGCCACCTCGAAGTTTCCTTGACTTCAACTCCAAGTCTCCTGGATCACGTTCGTTCCAAAAATCACGCTCCCGAAGGTTTCGTTCCGTTTGGACTCTGTTTGATATTCCTTTTCTTCGAAACACTAAAATAGGCAAGAAAACAACAATATGGGCTGGGCCTCCGGTTAATAGGTTAGTCCCAAAAATAATATAAAAGTGCTTAGTAAAGCCCGTAAACATCCAAAACAGATAATAAAATAGCATGAATACTTCATAAATTATGGATACGTTGGAGACGTATCAGCATCCCCAAGCTTAATTCCTGCTCGTCCTTGAGTAGGTAAATGATAAAAGAAAGAATTTATGAAGTGTGAATGCTAGCAGGTGCACAAGTTTGATCAATGATAATTTCAATCACCTTTTCTAACATCATTATATATCATAACAGTAGTTCATCTCATAAAACTTCTCAAGATCAAGTAACAAGCTATTCACATGTTAAAGCATAGACCATAAACTTTCTTGAAAACTAGCAAACTATGTTCTCAGTCATCAAACAATTGCAATTCATCTTATTTTCAGGAAGGGTCTATGTCAGAGCTTTGATTTAGCAAATCCCACATACTTAACTATCATATAGTCTTCCATGATTGCTACCACTCAAAGCATATTCTTAGAAAAATAGCATCCATCGAACACAGAGAAAGATAGGGGCTTAGTGTTTCGCCTCCCAACTCACTTATCATATAGATAATTGTCACAATAATAATTCATGATCAAATATATTTGCATGGCCATATATGCTTACATCTTTCCCCAACACACGATGTTTGGCAACTAAAGAGTAGGTAGGAATGAGAAGGAATACTACTGACTCTTGCATAAAAGTAAAAGATAGGCCCTTCGTAGAGGGAAACAGGGATTTGCAGAGGTGCCAGAGCTCAATTTTGAAATAGAGATGAAAATAATTTTGAGAGGTATGCTTTCATTGTCAACATAACAACCAAGAGTTCCCAATATCTTCCATACTACATACATTTTAGGTGGTTCCCAAACAAAATGGTAAAGTTTTTACTCCCCCTCCACCAACAATCATCAACCCATGGCTTGCCCGAAACAACGGGTGCCTCCAACTAACATCAATCCTGGGGGAGTTTTGTTTGCAATTATTTTTTATTTGATTTTGATCTTCTGATCATGGGACTGTGCATCCCGGTTACCAGCCATTTTTTCATGAATGATGAGAGGAGTACACTCATCTTGAGAATAACCCACCTAGCATGGAAGATACTGACAGCCCCTAGTCGCTACATGAGCGATTCGGGCATACAAAACAGATTATTATTTGAAGGTTTAGAGTTTGGCACATGCAAATTTACTTGGAACTGCAGGTAAATACCGCATATAGGTAGGTATGGTGGACACTGAGGGAGTCCTGGATAAGGGGGTATCCGGATAGCCAAACTATATGCTTTGGCCGGACTGTTGGACTATGAAGATACAAGATTGAAGACTTCGTCCCATGTCCGGAGGGGACTCTCCTTTGCGTGGAAGGCAAGCTTGGCGATTCGGATATGTAGATCTCCTTCTCTGTAACCGACTCTGTGTAACCCTAGCCCCCTCCGGTGTCTATATAAACCGGAGCGTTTAGTCCGTAGGACCAAGATCAACAACTATAATCATAGGCTAGCTTCTAGGGTTTAGCCTCTACGATCTCGTGATAGATCAACTCTTGTAATACTCATATCATCAAGATCAATCAAGCAGGAAGTAGGGTATTACCTCCATCGAGAGGGCCCGAACCTGGGTAAACATTGTGTCCCCCGCCTCCTGTTACCATTAGCATTGGACGCACAGTTCGGGACCCCCTACCCGAGATCCGCCGGTTTTGACACCGACAGTGGTGCTTTCATTGAGAGTTCCACTGTGTCGTCGCGATAAGGCTTGATGGCTCCTTCAATCATCTACAACGATGCAATCCGGGGTGAGGTTTTCCTCCCCGGACAGATCTTCGTATTCGGCGGCTTCGCACTGCGGGCCAACTCGCTTGGCCATCTGGAGCAGATCGATAGCTACGCCCCTGACCATCAGGTCAGGTTTGGAAGCTTGAACTATACGGCCGACATCCGCGGAGACTTGATCTTCGACGGATTCGAGCCCAGGACAGGTGTGCCGGACGGTCACGAGGAGCATGACCTAGATCTGCCATCGGACGGTGTTCGGGAGATTGCGCCTGCGGCTGCCCCGGCTCTCGATCCGGAGCAGATCGTGCCATCCAAGGACGGGTGGATGGACCCCGCCACGGAGGCCGCACACTTATCGGCGATGAAGCCGAACACAGACTTCGCCTTCAATGAGGTCTGTGTCATCGGAGCCTAGGACTCGTTTCTGGCCATAGGCTCCAAACCGCGTGCATCCGTGCCTATAGAATCTGATTGGGCACCGATCATGGAGTTTACCTCCGCGGATATCTTTCACCACTCGCCCCTGGGCGACGTGCTAAATTCATTGAGATCTCTCTCCTTGTTAGGAGACTCGCGGCCGAACTATGTCCGGCTCGAGTGGGAAGCGGACGACGAAGAAATTCGTTCCCCACCCACCATCCACTTAATAGCCACTGTCGACGACTTAACCGACACGCTTGATTTCGACTCCAAAGACATCGACGGTATGGACGACGATGCGGGAGAAGAACAGGAACCACCGCCCACAGGGCGCTGGATAGCCACCTCATCATATGATATATACATGGTGGATACACCCAGATAAAGTGACAGCGAGGAACGGAAGGATGCAACGGAGGATAATCCCCTTAATAAGCAACCAAAGCGACGGCGTTGGCGCCGGTCCAAATCCCGCCACAGTAAAAACAGCGATAACAGCGCAAGAAGAAATAATACCCCGGACGACCCCATGGACCCAGCGATGGAGCAGGATGAGCCGGGGGACGACGAACATAGACCGAGGCCGCTGTCTGATCATAGTGACGGCGGAGATAACACTCATAGACCTGCCTTCGGAGAGGAGTACAGTCCGGGCGATGATGTATTCAGCCCGGAAAAGCAATCGGAACAAGAAGACCTTCGTGAAGTGCTTATTTCCAGCGCGAGGAGCTTGAAGAAGCAGAAGCAAAGGCTTTAGGCCGCACGGGATACGCTCAACCACAGACAGAACAAAGTGCTCGACGCTGAAGAAAAATACGGCGGCGAACGCCACACCAAGAGCTACCCAAGACACAAGCTTCTGCCCGAATTCGACGACGAGGTTATAAAGCCCATACCGCCGAAAAATAATACGGCCGACCGGCCGGATCGACCACTCCGTGGCCAAGACAAAGCGGCTAATCATGCCGCACACAAGTCAGTGCACGATTTACGTGAGCACCTGGACAAAAAAGCCGGTATGGCCAGGTCCATCTATGGATCTAGGAAGCGTGCTCCGACACAGGATCAGGGCCGCCCAAACGATTATACTGATGGAATAACAGCTCGGAATCAAAACCGAACACCACAACCGTCGGAAGCATCCAAATACAGGGGTGCCACACACCCCCTGTGCTTCACCGATAAGGTGCTGGATCATGAATTTCTAGAGGGATTCAAACCCGTCCGTCAACATAGAACCATACGACGGAACGACAGACCCTGGTGTCTGGATTGAGGACTTTATCCTTCATATCCACATGGCTCGTGGAGATGATCTCCACGCCATTAAATACCTGCCCCTCAAGTTGAAAGCACCAGCTCGGCATTGGTTGAAAAGCCTTCCCGAAAACTCAATTGGAAGTTGGGAGGAACTTGAGGATGCTTTCAGGGCTAATTTCCAAGGGACCTATGTCCGACCTCCGGATGCAGACGATCTAAGTCACATAATTCAACAACCCGGAGAGTCAGCCCGAAAGCTTTGGAACAGATTTCTCACTAAGAAGAATCAAATCGTCGATTGCCCGGACGCCGAAGCCTTAGCGACTTTCAAGCATAGCGTCCGGGACGAATGGCTCGCCAGACACCTCGGCCAGGAAAAGCCGAGGATAATGGCAGCCCTCACAAGCCTTATGACCCGCTTTTGTGCGGGCGAGGACAGTTGGTTGGCCCGCAGTGGTACCAACGACCCAGGCACATCCGAAGTCAGGGATGGCAACGGAAAGCCACGGCGCAATAGAAATAAGCGTCAAAATAATGAAGACAGACCAGACAATACGACGGTCAACGCCGGACTCAGGGGCTCTCGACCCGGTCAATGGAAAAAGCCATTCAAAGGCAGTAGAGATGGACCGTCTAGCCTAAACAGGATTCTAGACAAATTGTATCAGATTCATGGCACCCCCGAAAGACCTGCAAATCATACAAACAGAGAATGCTGGGTCTTCAAGCAGGCCGGCAAACTAAACGCTGAACACAAGGGGAAGGAGACGCTAAGTGAAGACGAGGACGAGCCCCGCCAGCCGAACACTTGGGGACAGAAGAAATTTCCACCAGAGGTCAAAACAGTAAACATGACCTACGCTGTAGAGCCCGTCACCCCCAAGTTAAACCCATGGTCGGCCTGCCCGATCTCTTTCGATCGCAGGGATCATCCGACTAGTATCTGGCATGAAGGTTCGGCTGCCTTGGTGCTCGACCCAATAATCAACGGATACCATCTCACCCGAGTCCTTATGGACGGCGGCAGTAGTCTTAATCTGATATATCAGGACACTGTCCGCAAAATGGGGATAGACCCATCAAGAATTAGCCAAAGCAGTACTACCTTTAAAGGAGTAATACCAGGCACAGAGGCTCGCTCTACGGGCTCTCAACATTAGAGGTTGTATTCGGTTCTCCCGACAACTTCCGAAGCGAAGAACTAATCTTCGACATCGCTCCATTCCGAAGCGGCTACCATGCACTATTCGGAAGAACGGCCTTCGCTCGTTTTAATGCAGTCCCGCATTATGCTTATCTTAAGCTCAAGATGCCCGGTCCACGTGGCGTCATCTCAATTAGCGGAAATACAGACGTTGTCTACGTGCGGAAGAATATGCGGCGGCTCTAATAGCCGAACCAGCTCCCCAACCCGAATAAATGATCGGTCGTCAAGACCACGGACGCGGCTAGACATGTCCGGTGCACCACTAGTTGTAGCAGCCCAGATAAACCTGCGCTTCGTTGGCGGACACGCCCCCACATGTGGTGCTAGGGGCTACACGCATGTATAAAGGCTCATAATTTGGCTTGATCCTATTAGTAAATTAATAGACTGCATTTTTATGGTTCATTAAGAATAACCAACTTTTTCGCACGATCACCAGATTCTTTCACCTGGGTTTTTTCTCTTTTTTGCAGATGATCATCGTGCTACACCCTTCCAGGATACGGCACAACGGAGACAAAGGCGCAAACGTGCAGCAGGGCCCCGTTCAAAGGTTTCTTTTTAGATTAAGTCCCTGCGTAGACCTTTTTTACTGTCTCTTGTTGCTTCAATTCCCCCGGTACTTTACATAACCGAGAGAGATACCGGCGTTATTGGCATTTCGTCATGCCAAGATTAATGCATGTACCTGGAAGAGAGGGATACCGGCGTTATTGGCATTTCGTCACGCCAAGATTAATGCATGTACCTGGAAATTTAGGGCATATTATCGAGGGCGTTACTCAGCCCAGTATATGTTGAAAGTACGAATACCTTAGGGAGTGTTCGGTGTCGCGAGTTTGGACTTATATGCATCAGCTCCGAATCATGTCTTTGGTCAAATGTTGGGTTTGCCCGGCTCCCGTGTTTTGATACCTTACGTTCCGCTCTATCGGCTAAGGTGCCACCGGGAGAACTACTGCGATTGTGCCCCGGTTCATCTGGGCGAGCACCTCAGTAGAGAAAGCCGAAAACTGACTGTCATGATAAAGCGTGAGACTGGTCAACCACTCGATGACTCATCGGAATCTTCGGGATTCCTCCGCATTAACGAAGGACCGTTTCCCGGTCATGTACGTACGCGCACCGTATTCGGATGAACGCGGAAGTACCAGGAGCTATATAGTAGCCCCACCGTCAAACTCCTATGGCTAAGTGAAAGGGTTAAAGCAATATAGTCCGATTGCCTTGTTCGCCGCGCTATCACCTCCTCAAATGGACCAAGACGTTGGATTAAGTGTGATTATGCATTTTACCGAACACCCCCGCATTATATGCGTGGGGGCTGAAGCCGACGACTGCAATCTTTCAGGTTATATAAATATATACATAAACGGCCGCACAGGAGGCACTTAATACTTTACGGGTAAAAGTATAAAAATAGCCTTTATAATCAAAATAGCATTGTTTTTGCAATCAAGATACATGTCATTAGAACATGGTACTTTTTGAGCACTGAGCCTCTATTAAACGGGCACCTTCTAGGACTTCTTCAAAATAGTGCTCGGGCGAGTCCTGGCCTCCGGTCGGACCCCTGGTTGCAATGGCGGTGGCCTCCATCTCTGCCCAGTATGTCTTAACACGGGCAAGAGCCATCCGCGCACCCTCTATGCACGCCGACCTCTTTATAGCGTCGATATGTGGCACAGCGCGAACAAATCGTTGCACTAAACCAAAATAACTTTCCGGACTTGGTTCCTTCGGCCAAAGATGATCCACGACAGATCTCATGGCAAGCCCGGACAACCTATGGAGCTCGGCCCACTCGGCCATTTGTTCATTTAACAGCAGCGGATGCTTTGGAGCACTGAACTGCGACCAAAACAACTTTTCCACCTCATGATCTTTTTGATCTTTGAAATACTCAGTCGCATCAGCAGCACTCTTTGCTAGGTCCAGGTATGCGTCTGCAGCACTCCATAATTTATCCAGAGGGGCATACTTTGGATCGCCGAACTTCGCCCGTAATAGGAAGGGCTTCTCAGCCGTGATATCTCCGGCTTGGCGAAGCTCCTCCCGCGCCGCTCTGATTCCAGAACGTGCTTCCTTGGCTGCTTCTAAGGCCTTCTTTAAGTCAGCTGCTTTCGTCTGGTTCTCCCTCTCGAGGAGCTCATAGCGGCCGGCGGCATTTTGCAGCTCAAGAGCCATGTTGGCTATTTTCTCTTCACTCTGGCGATGAGCAGCCTGTTCGGCTATCAACTCTTTGACTGCCTTCAGGGCAGCCACATCACTTCTTCTGGCTTGCTCCTTGGCTCAGGCAAGTTCCGCCCGCAGGGTCTCCACGGCAGCAGCTCCATCTGCAACCAAAGCATATTATAGATACTAGCATAATGCTCCTCTTAATATTCGCTGACCACCCGAAAATACATACCCTGTGCCTCGTCAAGCCGCTTGTTCACAAGCACGATGTCCGCGTCGGCCACGTCAAGCTGCCGCCTCAGTTCGGCGAAATCAGCAGTCCGGTCAGCCGCCGGACCCTCAGCCGCCTGCACATGAAAGCAGTGCGGTCATTACCTGGGACTATGATCCTATGTTCGCCGCTGGTCGGCAACCAGAGTCTCAGGGGCTACTATCTATACAGAGCACACCTATCGTGTGCGGTACAGTCAAAAATATATATATTACTTTGCGTACCTCAAAGCCTCTTAGCAGGCTCGTAAAAGCTTCATTTAAGCCGCTCTTAGAGGATGAAATCCTATCAACCACCGTACCCATTAAGGTATGATGTGCCTCTGAGATAGCCGCTTGCTCCAAAAGACCCATCAATATGTCCGGTTGAGCACTGGACAATCCCGGGCTCTTTCTGTTGCTCTCCTTGGGAGCCGGATACTCCAGACTTCGGGCGGCCGAAGAGTTACCTTCTGGCCTTTGCGGATCCGGTGAAATCCTCCGCGACGACACCTCAGGGTTGTCCGTCTCGCGATGCGGGGAAGCAGGAGAAGGCGTCTCGCTCTCCATCATCTCCGGAAGAAGATCCCCCGAAGGCGAACTTTGCTGAGAAGGGCTAGGAGCCGGACTGTAAAACATGTGTCCTGGTCGTTATTCTCAGAGAAGAAAAAAAGATATATTTGTCAAAGTGCTTTTGTTCACTTACGGCTCGGTTGATGGCTGGCCCCCTTGCGGGCGCTGTGTGGCAAGGATGCCCTCCGGGCCGGGGCCCCTGGAGAAGGTTTCTTCCCTCGTTTGGAAGCCTCCGTTTCCAAATCTTCAGGGGCGCCCCTTTTCTTCCCATGGGGAGAGGCGATTTTTGATTCACCTCTCCGATCACCCTCCTTTGCGGAGGTACCAATTCCCCCGGTTTGGATGTGTAATGAATGAAGCCCGCTCTCGGCTTCTCTGCGCCTCCCTTCATCTTCTCCTGATGGCACTTGGTACGGTGCACGCTCTAGCATCCTGGCTAGAACAGGATTCGGCGAGCCTTCAGGAAGAGGGGCTGAACACCTAATCCTCTCCGCCTTCCTTATCCAATCCTGGCCGAGGGTGGTTTATCAGAATGATGTTATAACAAACATAATAACGGTGTGTTCGGTTGCAGAGTTACTTACTTGGGTATCTGGACGGTTGCAGTTCAGACCCGCATCCTCGGTGGTGTCCGGACACTTTATTCGTGGTCCGAAGAATAGTTGATACATCCCTTCGAGCGTCACGCCAAAGAAGTGTTGAATAGTTCGCGGTCCTTCCGGGTTGAACTCCCACATACGGAGAGGGCGACGTTTGCACGGCGGGACCCGACGAACCAACATTACTTGCATTACTTGGACGAGACTGACGTCCCTCCTGAGGAGATCTCGGATGCGGCTTTGCAATGTCAGCACGTCATTAATTGGCCCCCAGTCCAGCCCTTTGTTGACCCATGACGCCAGTTGAGGCGGAGGGCCCGGGCGAAAGGCTGGGGCGGCCACCCACTTTGTACCCCGGGGGGCAGTGATGTAAAACCACTCCCGCTACCATAATTCGGACACCTCCGGGAAGGAACCCTTCGGCCATGGGGCGTCGGCACCTTTGCTTATTATAGCACCTCCGCACTCTGCGTGTCGCCCCTCGATCATCTTCGGCTTCACATTGAAGGTCTTGAGCCATAAGCCGAAGTGGGGGGTAATGCGGAGGAAGGCCTCACACACGACGATAAACGACGAGATGTGAAGGATGGAATCTGGAGCTAGATCATGGAAATCTAGCCCGTAATAAAACATGAGCCCTCTTACGAAGGGATCAAGACTAAAGCCAAGCCCTCGAAGGAAGTGGGAAACAAATATGACACTCTCGCTGGGTTCGGGAGTGGGAATAACCTGCCCTTGAGCAGGTAGCCGGTGGGAGATTTCGGCGGTCAGATACCTAGCCTCCCTAAGCTTCTTGATATCCTCCTCTGTCACAGAAGAGGCCATCCACCGGCCTTGAAGGTTGGATCCGGACATGATTGAAGGTCCGAAGCTTAGCCTGAGCCTTGGGTGTTGGAACTCGAGGTAAGGGAAGGGAAGGATTGGGCGTGGAAAGAAAAGGACAGGTCTGGACCTCTTTATAAAGGGGGTGAATATCAAGCGTCCTCCGCGTGACCGTTTGGAACTTGCCTAAAAGCATGGAGTTATATCAGTAACACGATTGGGTTACCCATGCCCAGGTTGATGAGAATCCCATGATAAGGGGGACGCGATCTCTGCTTCGACAAGACGTGCCAATAAAACCGCCTCGCAATACGTGTTATGGCAGGCAGGGAGAAAACAGTTCGAATAATGACCGGGCCGCGGCGTGATGTCACGCTATGAAAAGTTGTCAGCAGATTAGATTCGTGAAATATATTCTCTCTACGGTGTTATGTGGAATTTGTTTTGCAGAGCCGGACACGATCCTCGTGTTCACAATCTTCTATGGAGTATTCGGAGAAGGAACCCACCTTGCAATGCCGAAGACAATCTGCGCGCCGGACTCATCGTCATTGAAGCCTTGTTCAGGGGCTACTGAGGGAGTCCTGGATAAGGGGGTATCCGGACAGCCGGACTATATGCTTTGGCCAGACTGTTGGACTATGAAGATACAAGATTGAAGACTTCGTCCCGTGTCCGGAGGGGACTCTCCTTTGCGTGGAAGGCAAGCTTGGCGATTCGGATATGTAGATCTCCTTCTCTGTAACCGACTCTGTGTAACCCTAGCCCCCTCCGGTGTCTATATAAACCGGAGGGTTTAGTCCGTAGGACCAAGATCAACAACTATAATCATAGGCTAGCTTCTAGGGTTTAGCCTCTATGATCTCGTGGTAGATCAACTCTTGTAATACTCATATCATCAAGATCAATCAAGCAGGAAGTAGGGTATTACCTCCATCGAGAGGGCCCGAACCTGGGTAAACATTGTGTCCCCCGCCTCCTGTTACCATTAGCCTTGGACGCACAGTTCGGGACCCCCTACCCGAGATCCGCCGGTTTTGACACCGACAGACACTCATGGAAGAAACTTGGTTCAAGGGATTTGGATGCACAAGCAGTATTCCCGCTTAGTACAGATATTTAGGCTAGCAAAATATTCTAAATAGCAAGCACCACATGTTGGAGGATCTATAACAATATAACTTCTATACAAATATACCCAAGCATAACTCATTACGTTGTCTTCCTTGTCCAATTTCAACTAATTTGCTCAGGTTTGAAAATAATTAATGGGGCTCACAATCATAGAAGATGTCCAAGATAGTATATTTATATGTGAAACCTCTCTTCCTTCAATATTCTTTCATGAATTGTTCAAGTGACCAACACAGAGTTTGCTAACCTTGAATAAATTTACCACCTCTACTTCTTAGATGTGAAGTCGTTACTCCCCATGGGAAAGGCATATGAAACATATATAATTTCAAATTTATGACATTCAACTCATTCAACCATTTACTCATAGGATATAAGTGAAGCACTCGAGTAAATGACAAACTACTCCAAAAAGATATAAGTGAAGATCAATGAGTAGTTAAATAATTATGTAGCTTTGTGAAGACTCTCTCTCATTTAATAAATTCAGATCTTGGTATTTTATTCAAACAGCAAGCAAAACAAAAGAAAATAACATTGCAAGGATAGCACAACTCATGTGAAGAAGCAAAAACTTAGGCTCAACTGATACTAACCGATAGTTGTCGAAGAAGAAAGGTGGGATGCCAACCGGGGCATCCCCAAGCTTAGATGCTTGAGACTTCTTGAAATATTACCTTGGGGTGCCTTTGGGCATCCCCAAGCTTGAGCTTTTATGTCTCCTTAATTCCTCTCATATCACGGTTTCCTAAATCTCGAAAGCTTCATCCACACCAAACTCAACAAGAACTCGTGAGATAAGTTAGTATAAGCCAATGCAAAAACCTTATCATTTTCTACTGTAACATATCACTAAAATTACTATTCAACATTGCATACTAAATGCTTCTGCATATTTAATACTCCTATCCTCAAATAGAATCATTAAACAAGCAAACATATGCAGACAATGCAAACATAACAGCAATCTGCCAAAACAGTACAGTCTGTAAAGAATGCAAGATTCATCATACTTCCCTAACTCCAAAAATTATGAAATAAAATTCCCACTGTAGTAAATTTATCAGATCTTCTTATGCAAAAGGTTTCAACATTTTATCACATTCTGACTTTTCTAGGGAATTTTTGCAACAGCGGTAAACTTTCTGTTTTGAAACAGCAACATGTATACTTGCAAAATAAGCATGGTAAAAGCTATCCTTGACATTTTTATTGAAAATAAATATGCAAAACAATATTATAAATAACATCAAGAAAATATTAACAAAATAAAATGACTCTCCAAGCAAAACACATATCATGTGGTGAATAAAAATATAGCTCCAAGTAAAGTTACCGATAGACGAAGATGAAAGAGGGGATGCCATCCGGGGCATCCCCAAGCTTAGGCTCTTGGTTGTCCTTGAATATTACCTTGGGGTGCCTTGGGCATCCCCAAGCTTAGGCTCTTTCCACTCCTTATTCCCTAGTCCATCGAATCTTTACCCAAAACTTGAAAACTTCACAACACAAAACTTAACAGAAAATCTCGTGAGCTCCGTTAGCGAAAGAAAACAAAACACCACTTCAAGGTACTGTAATGAACTCATTCTTTATTTGTATTGGTGTTAAATCTACTGTATTCCAACTTCTCTATGGTTTATAAACTATTTTACTAGCCATAGAGTCATCAAAATAAGCAAACAACAGACGAAAAACAGAATCTGTCAAAAACAGAACAGTCTGTAGTGATCTGTAACTAACTCAAACTTCTGCAACTCAGAAAAATCTACCAAAATAGGAAGACCTAGATAATTTGATTATTGATCTTCTTCAATTGGAATCAGTATTTTATCACGTTCTGGTGATTTTAAACAATTGTTTTCGTGAGCAGAAAGTTTCTGTCTTTTTAAGCAAGATCAAATAATTATCATCCAAGAAGATCCTATAGGTCTTACTTGGCACAAACACTAATTAAAACATAAAACCACATCTAACCAGAGGCTAGATGATTTATTTATTACTAAACAGGAACAAAAATCAAGGAACAAAAAAATAAAATTGGGTTGCCTCCCAACAAGCGCTTACGTTTAACGCCCCTAGCTAGGCATGATGATTTCAATGATGCTCACATAAAAGATAAGAATTGAAACATAAAGAGAGCATCATGAAGAATATTACTAACACATTTAAGTCTCACCCACTTCCTATGCATAGGGATTTTTTGAACAAACAATTTATGGGAACATGAAACAACTAGCATAGGAAGGTAAAACAAGCATAGCTTCAAGATTTTCAACACATAGAGAGGAAACTTGACATTATTGCAATTCCTACGAGCATATGTTCCTCCCTCATAATAATTTTCAGTAACATCATGAATGAATTCAACAATATAACCAGCACCTAAAGCATTCTTTTCATGATCTACTTGCATAGAAAATTTGCTGCTCTCCACATAAGCAAAATTCTTCTTATTCGGAATAGTGGGAGTATCATAAGAGACTCGAATACTATAAATTGTTTCCACCTTGAAAGAATAAAGTTCAGAAAAAGGGTAATCATAATCATGACAAGTTTTGTAAATATAACCATCACTACTTTTTATAGCATAAGTTTCATCACAATAATCATCATAACTAGCAACTTTGTTCTCATCATAATCAATTGAAACCTCCTCCAAGATAGTGGACTCATCACTAAATAAAGTCATGACCTCTCCAAATCCACTCTCATAAATATTATAAGATTCAACATCCTCCAAAATAGTGGGATCATTACTTCCTAAAGTTGACACTCTTCCAAACACACTTTCATCAATATAATCATCATAGGTAAGAGGCATGCTATCATCATAACAACTTTGCATATCAAAACTTGGGGGACAAAAAATATCATCAAACATAGCTTCCCCAAGCTTGTGGCTTTGCATATCATTAGCATCATGGATATTCAAGGAATTCATACTAACAACATTGCAATCATGCTCATCATTCAAAGATTTAGTACCAAACATTTTATAGACTTCTTCTAGCACTTGAGCACAATTTTCCTTTTCATCATACTTACGAAAGATATTAAAAAGATGAAGCGTATGAGACAAACTCAATTCCATCTTTTTGTAGTTTTCTTTTATAAACTAAACTATTGATAAAACAAGAAACTAAAAGATTCGATTGCAAGATCTAAAGATATACCTTCAAGCACTCACCTCCCCGGCAACGGCGCCAGAAAAGAGCTTGATGGCTACTACACAACCTTCTTCTTGTAGACGTTGTTGGGCCTCCAAGTGCAGAGGTTTGTAGGACAGTAGCAAATTTCCCTCAAGTGGATGACCTAAGGTTTATCAATCCGTGGGAGGCGTAGGATGAAGATGGTCTCTCTCAAAAAAACCTGCAACCAAATAACAAAAAGTCTATTGTGTCCCCAACACACCCAATACAATGGTAAATTGTATAGGTGCACTAGTTCGGCGAAGAGATGGTGATACAAGTGCAATATGGATGATAGATATGAGTATTTGTAATCTGAAAATATAAAAACAGCAAGGTAACAAGTGGTAAAAGTGAGCGTAAACGGTATTGCGGTATTGCAATGCTAGGAAACCAGGCCTAGGGTTCATACTTTCACTAGTGCAAGTTCTCTCAACAATAATAACATAATTGGATCATATAACTATCCCTCAACATGCAACAAAGAGTCACTCCAAAGTCACTAATAGCGGAGAACAAACGAAGAGATTATGGTAGGGTACGAAACCACCTCAAGGTTATCCTTTTTGCTCGATCTATTCAAGAGTCCGTAGTAAAATAACACGAAGCTATTCTTTCCGTTCAATCTATCATAGAGTTCATACTAGAATAACACCTTAAGACACAAATCAACCAAAACCCTAATGTCACCTAGATACTCCATTGTCACCTCAAGTATCCGTGGGCATGATTATACGATATGCATCACACAATCTCAGATTCATCTATTCAACCAACACAAAGTACTTCAAAGAGTGCCCCAAAGTTTCTACCTGAGAGTCAAGACGAGAACGTGTGCCAACCCCTATGCATAGGTTCATGGGCGGAACCCGCAAGTTGATCACCAAAACATACATGAAGTGGATCACGTGATATCCCATTGTCACCACAGATAAGCATGGCAAGACATACGTCAAGTGTTCTCAAATCCTTAAAGACTCAATCCGATAAGATAACTTCGAAGGGAAAACTCAATCCATTACAAGAGAGTAGAGGGGGAGAAACATCATCAGATCCAACTATAGTAGCAAAGCTCGCGATACATCAAGATCGTGCGAAATCAAGAACACGAGAGAGAGAGATCAAACACATAGCTACTGCTACATACCCTCAGCCCCGAGGGTGAACTACTCCCTCCTCGTCAGGGAGAGCACTGGGATGATGAAGATGGCCACCGGTGAGGGATCCCCCCCTCCGGCAGGGTGCCGGAACGGGCTCCCGAGAGGTTTTTGGTGGCTACAGAGGCTTGCGGCGGCAGAACTCCAGATCTATTCTTGTCCCCGATGTTTTTAGGGTATATGGACTTATATAGGCGAAAGAAGTCGGTCAGGGGAGCCACGAGGGGCCCACGAGATAGGGGGCACGCCCAGTAGGGGGGGCGCCCTCCACCCTCGTGGCCACCTCGAAGCTTCCTTGACTTCAACTCCAAGTCTCCTGGATCACGTTCGTTCCAAAAATCACGCTCCCGAAGGTTTCATTCCGTTTGGACTCCGTTTGATATTCCTTTTCTTCGAAACACTGAAATAGGGAAGAAAACAGCAATATGGGCTGGGCCTCCGGTTAATAGGTTAGTCCCAAAAATAATATAAAAGTTCTTAGTAAAGCCCATAAACATACAAAACAGATAATAAAATAGCACGAATACTTCATAAATTATAGATACGTTGGAGACGTATCAAAACTGTTATTCAAGTATCCTTTTATGCTATCCAGAAATTCTATATCATTTCCAATCAACAATATGTCATCCACATATAATATTAGAAATGCTACAGAGCTCCCACTCACTTTCTTGTAAATACAGGCTTCTCCAAAGTCTTTATAAAACCATATGCTTTGATCACACTATCAAAACATTTATTCCAACTCCGAGATGCTTGCACCAGTCCATAAATGGATCGCTGGAGCTTGCACACTTTGTTAGCATCCTTTGGATCGATAAAACCTTCAGGTTGCATCATATACAACTCTTCTTCCAGAAATCCATTCAGGAATGCAGTCTTTACATCCATTTGCCAAATTTCATGATTATAAAATGCGGCAATTGCTAACATGATTCAGACGGACTTAAGCATCGCTACGGGTGAGAAGGTCTCATCGTAGTCAACTCCTTGAACTTGTCGAAAACCTTTCGCAACAAGTCGAGCTTTGTAGACAGTAACATTACCATCAGCGTCAGTCTTCTTCTTGAAGATCCATTTATTCTCGATGGCTTGCCGATCATCGGGCAAGTCAACCAAAGTCCACACTTTGTTCTCATACATGGATCCCATCTCAGATTTCATGGCCTCAAGCCATTTTGGAATCTGGGCTCATCATCGCTTCCTCATACTTCGTAGGTTCGTCATGGTCAAGTAACATCACCTCCAGAACAGGATTACCGTACCACTCTGGTGCGGATCTTACTCTGGTTGACCTACGAGGTTCGGTAGTAACTTGATCTAAAGTTACATGATCATCATCATTAGCTTCCTCACTAATTGGTGTAGGAGTCATAGGAACAGATTTCTGTGATGACCCACATTCCAATAAGGGAGCAGGTACAGTTCCCTCATCAAGTTCTACTTTCCTCCCACTCACTTCTTTCGAGAGAAACTCCTTCTCTAGAAAGGATCCATTCTTAGCAACGAATGTCTTGCCTTCGGATCTGTGATAGAAGGTGTACCCAACAGTCTCCTTTGGGTATCCTATGAAGACACATTTCTCCGATTTGGGTTCGAGCTTATCAGGTTGAAGCTTTTTCACATAAGCATCGCAGCCCCAAGCTTTAAGAAACGACAACTTTGGTTTCTTGCCAAACCATAGTTCATAAGGTGTCGTCTCAACGGATTTAGATGGTGCCCTATTTAACATGAATGCAGCTGTCTCTAAAGCATAACCCCAAAATGATAGCAGTAAATCAGTAAGAGATATCATAGATCGCACCATATCTAGTAATGTACGATTACGACGCTCGGACACACCATTACACTGTGTTGTTTCGGGTGGCGTGAGTTGCGAAACTATTCCGCATTGTTTCAAATGAAGACCAAACTCGTAACTTAAATATTCTCCTCCACGATCAGATCGTAGAAACTTTATTTTCTTGTTACGATGATTTTCCACTTCACTCTAAAATTCTTTGAACTTTTCAAATGTTTCAGACTTATGTTTCATCAAGTAGATATACCCATATCTGCTCAAATCATCTGTGAAGGTGAGAAAATAACGATACCCGCCGCGAGCCTCAACATTCATTGGATCACACACATCAGTATGTATGATTTCCAACAAATCTGTTGCTTGCTCCATTGTTCCGGGGAACGGCATTTTAGTCATCTTGCCCATGAGGCATGGTTCGCAAGTACCAAGTGATTCATAATCAAGTGATTCCAAAAGTCCATCAAAATGGAGTTTTTTCATGCGCTTTACACCAATATGACCTAAACGGCAGTGCCACAGATAAGTTGCACTATCATTATCAACTCTGCATCTTTTGGCTTCAATATTATGAATATGTGTGTCACTACTATCGAGATTCAACATAAATAGACCACTCTTCAAGGGTGCATGACCATAAAAGATATTACTCATATAAATAGAACAACCATTATTCTCTGATTTAAATGAATAACCGTCCTGCATCAAACAAGATCCAGATATAATGTTCATGCTCAATGCTGGCACCAAATAACAATTATTCAGGTCTAAAACTAATCCCGAAGGTAGATGTAGAGGTAGCATGCCGACCGCGATCACATTGACTTTGGAACCATTTCCCACGCGCATCGTCACCTCGTCCTTAGCCAATCTTCGCTTAATCTGTAGTCCCTGTTTCGAGTTGCAAATATTAGCAACAGAACCAGTATCAAATACCCAGGCACTACTGCGAGCATGGTACACATCAATAACATGTATATCACATATACCTTTGTTCACCTTGCCATCCTTCTTATCCGCCAAATACTTGGGGCAGTTCCGCTTCCAGTGACCAGTCCCTTTGCAGTAGAAGCACTCAGTCTCAGGCTTAGGTCCAGACTTGGGCTTCTTCACTTGAGCAGCAACTTGCTTGCCGTTCTTCTTGAAGTTCCCCTTCTTCCCTTTACCCTTTTTCTTGAAACTGGTGGTCTTGTTGACCATCAACACTTGATGCTCCTTCTTGATTTCTACCTCTGCAACCTTTAGCATTGCGAAGAGCTCGGGAATTGTCTTATCCATCCCTTGCATGTTATAGTTCATCACGAAGCTCTTGTAGCTTGGTGGCAGTGATTGAAGAATTCTGTCAATGACACTATCATCAGGAAGATTAACTCCCAGTTGAATCAAGTGATTGTTATACCCAGACATTTTGAGTATATGCTCACTGACAGAGCTATTCTCCTCCATCTTGCAGGTGTAGAACTTATTGGAGACTTCATACCTCTTAATCCGGGCATTTGCTTGAAATATTAACTTCAACTCCTGGAACATCTCATATGCTCCATGACATTCAAAACGTCGTTGAAGTCCCGGTTCTAAGCCGTAAAGCATGGCACACTGAACTATCGAGTAGTCATCAGCTTTGCTCTGCCAGACGTTCATAACATCTGGCGTTGCTACTGCAGCGGGTTTGGCACCTAGCGATGCTTCCAGGACGTAAGTCTTCTGTGGAGCAATGAGGATAATCCTCAAGTTACAGACCCAGTCCGTGTAGTTGCTACCATCATCTTTCAAATTAGCTTTCTCTAGGAACGCATTAAAATTCAACGGAACAACAGCACGGGCCATCTATCTACAACAACATAGACATGCAAAATACTATCAGGTACTAAGTTCACGATAAATTAAAGTTCAATTAATCAAATTACTTAAGAACTCCCACTTAGATAGACATCCCTCTAATAATCTAAATGATCACGTGATCCAAATCAACTAAACCATGTCCGATCATCACGTGAGATGGAGTAGTTTTCAATGGTGAACATCACTATGTTGATCATATCTACTATATGATTCACCCTCGACCTTTCGGTCTCAGTGTTCCGAGGCCATATCTGCATATGCTAGGCTCGTCAAGTTTAACCCGAGTATTCTGCGTGTGCAAAACTGGCTTGCACCCGTTGTATGTGAACGTAGAGCTTATCACACCCGATCATCATGTGATGTCTCAGCACGACGAACTTTCGCAACGGTGCATACTCAGGGAGAACACTTGTACCTTGACATTTAGTGAGAGATCATCTTATAATTCTACCATCGAACTAAGCAAAATAAGATGCATAAAGGATAAACATCACACGCAATCAATATAAGTGATATGATATGGCCATCATCATCTTGTGTCTTTGATCTCCATCTCCAAAGCACTGTCATGATCACCATCGTCACCGGCGCGACACCTTGATCTCCATCGTAGCATCGTTGTCATCTCGCCAACTATTGCTTCTACGACTATCGCTACCGCTTAGTGATAAAGTAAAGCAATTACATGGCGATTGCATTTCATACAATAAAGCGACAACCATATGGCTCATGCCAGTTGCCGATAACTCTGTTACAAAACATGATCATCTCATACAATAAAATTTAGCATCATGTGTTGACCATATCACATCACAACATGCCCTGCAAAAACAAGTTAGACGTCCTCTACTTTGTTGTTGCAAGTTTTACGTGGCTGCTACGGGCTGAGCAAGAACCGTTCTTACCTACGCATCAAAACCACAACGATATTTCGTCAAGTATGTGTTGTTTTAACCTTCAACAAGGACCGGGCGTAGCCACACTCGATTCAACTAAAGTTGGAGAAACTGACACCCGCCAGCCACCTGTGTGCGAAGCACGTCTGTAGAACCAGTCTCGCGTAAGCGTACGCGTAATGTCGGTCTGGGCCGCTTCATCCAACAATACCGCCGAATCAAAGTATGACATGCTGGTAAGCAGTATGACTTGTATCGCCCACAACTCACTTGTGTTCTACTCGTGCATATAACATCTACGCATAAACCTGGCTCTGACCACTGTTGGGGAACGTAGTAATTTCAAAAAAAATCTACGCACACGCAAGACCATGGTGATGCATAACAACGAGAGGGGAGAGTGTTGTCCACGTACCCTCGTAGACCATAAGCGGAAGCGTTATGACAACGAGGTTGATGTAGTCGTACGTCTTCATGATCGACCAGTCCTAGCACCGAAGGTACGACACCTCCGCGATCTGCACATGTTCGGCTCGGTGACGTCCCACGAACTCACGATCCAGCAGAGTGTCGGGGAAGAGCTTCGTCAGCACGATGGTGTGATGATGGTGATGGTGAAGCTACCGGCGCAGGGCTTCGCCTAAGCACTACGACGATATGACCAAGGTGGATTATGGTGGAGGGGGCACCGCACACGGCTAAGAGATCAATGATCAACTTGTGTGTCTATGGGGTGCCCCCCTCCCCCGTATATAAAGGATTGGAGGAGGGGGAGGGCCGACCCTCTCTATGGCGCGCCCTAGGGGAGTCCTACTCCCAGCGGGAGTAGGATTCCCCCCTTCCAAGTAGGAGTAGGGGAGGAAGGAAGGAGGAGAGAGGGAGGAAGGAAAGGGGGGCCGGCCCCCCTCCTAATTCGGATTGGGCTTGGGGGGCGCGCCCCCTCCTAGGCCGCCTCCTTCTCTCTCCCACTAAGGCCCAATAAGGCCCATACACTCCCCGGGGGGTTCCGGTAACCTCCCGGTACTCTGGTAAATGCCCGAACTCACCCGGAACCATTCTGATGTCCAAACATAGCCATCCAATATATCGATCTTTATGTCTCGACCATTTCGAGACTCCTCATCATGTCCGTGATCACATCCGGGAATCCGAACAACCTTCGGTACATCAAAACACATAAACTCATAATATCGGTCGTCACAAAACTTTAAGCGTGCGGACACTACGGGTTCGAGAACTATGTAGACATGACCGAGACTCATCTCCGGTCAATAACCAATAGCAGAACCTGGATGCTCATATTGGCTCCTACATATTCTACGAAGATCTTTATCGGTCAAACCGCATAACAACATACGTTGTTCCCTTTGTCATCGGTATGTTACTTGCCCGAGATTCGATCGTCGGTATCTCAATACCTAGTTCAATCTCGTTACCAGCAAGTCTCTTTACTCGTTCCGTAATGCATCATCCTGCAACTAACTCATTAGTCACATTGCTTGCAAGGCTTATAGTGATGTGCATTACCGAGAGGGCCCAGAGATACCTCTCCGACAATCGGAGTGACAAATCCTAATCTTGATCTATGCCAACTCAACAAGTACCATCAGAGACACCTGTAGAGCACCTTTATAATCACCCAGTTATGTTGTGACGTTTGGTAGCACACAAAGTGTTCCTCCGGTATTCGGGAGTTGCATAATCTCATAGTCATAGGAACATGTATAAGTCATAAATAAAGCAATAGCAATATACTAAACCATCAAGTGCTAAGCTAACGGAATGGGTCAAGTCAATCACATCATTCTCCAATGATGTGATCTCGTTAATCAAATGACAACTCATGTCTATGGCTTGGAAACTTAACCATCTTTGATTCAACGAGCTAGTTAAGTAGAGGCATACTAGTGACACTCTGTTTGTCTATGTATTCACACATGTACTAAGTTTCCGATTAATACAATTCTAGCATGAATAATAAACATTTATCATATAAGGAAATATAAATAACAACTTTATTATTGCCTCTAGGGCATATTTCCTTCAGCAACCACTTCCAACGGTGTGGTAGAAAGTTTAATGCCTTCAAGATATTCCTTGAACATGCCTTTAACCTCGGCCGTCAAGGAGGTTTTCAATGTGTCCATAGCTGCATTGAATCCTCACGAGAGACCGAGGAACCCCCATCGGCCGCGGACAAGATGGGACTGGCACCGGAGTGCTCCTCCACCTCGTCCGTAGTGTCAATCATACTCTTCGGACGACAAAGTCCTTAATAAAGAGACGAGGCTCTGATACCAATTGAAAGGATCAATATGGTTGACTAGAGGGGGGTGAATAGGTAACTAACATTTTTTAGCTTTTCTTTACCAAATTAAACTTAGCATCAAAGTAGGTTGTCTAGATATGCAACTAGGTGAGCAACCTATATTATGCAACAACAACTAGCACACAAGCAAGCAAAGGAGACAACACAATATAAACTTGCACAAGTAAAGGTAAGAGATAACCTAGAGTGGAGCCGGTGGAGACGAGGATGTGTTACCGAAGTTCCTTCCCTTTGAGAGGAAGTACGTCTCTGTTGGAGCGGTGTGGAGGCACAATGCTCCCCAAGGAACCACTAGGGCCACCGTATTCTCCTCACGCCCTCACACAATGCGAGATGCTGTGATTCCACTATTGGTGTCCTTGAAGGCGGCGACCGAACCTTTACAAACAAGGTTGGGGCTATCTCCACAACTTAATCGGAGGCTCCCAACGACACCACGAAGCTTCACCACAATGGAATATGGCTGTGCGGTGACCTCAACCGTCTAGGGAAACACCCAAGAGTAACAAGATCCGCAAGGGATTAGTGGGGGGAATCAAATTTCTCTTGGTGGAAGTGTAGATCGGGGCCTTCTCATCCAATCCCTAGAAAATCAACAAGTTTGATTGGCTAGGGAGAGAGATCGGGCGAAGATGGAGCTTTGAGCAACAATGGAGCTTGGGGAGGGAAGATGTGGTCTTATTGGAGAAGAAGACCCCCTTTATATAGTGAGGAAAAGAAACCAACCGTTACCCACTTACTCAGCCTGCAGGACACGGTACTACCGCAAGCCACCACGGTACTACTGCATCATGTTGCGGTACTACCGCTCGTGCGGTAGAAGCCAGGAGAGGTCATGTTGCACTAGGCAACGAGCGGTAGAACCGCCGGAGCGGTACTACCGCGCGCCCCTGCGGTACTACCGCAAGGCGGGGCTCAACTTAGGCTGGAAAAAGCACGGACTAAATAAATTACGTCCGTGACTACTTCCGCTGAGTTTGGGACGTGCGAAAATCCGGCACGGTACTACCGCTCGCAGGGAGCGGTACTACCGCGTAGGGGCGGAAGTAAAAATTACTTCCGCGCGCGCCAGCCTTCTGGGCTAGAGGCAGCGGTACTACCGCTTGCTGGGGCGGTACTACCGCGGGCCCCGGCGGTACTACTGCTCCCTTGAGCAGTACTACCGCACGCCATAGAACCTATAGCACTTGGAGGCCTTCATCTCACAGCGACAAGGATAAACAGATGGTGCTTCAATGAAGCGAAGGAAAGGTGGTGCAAAGGAACAGATGTGTACGTGTTGATTCCACCTTAACCTTTCCGAAGCGGACCCCCTCTTAATAGTACGGCTTTCCTACGACTCAAATCCACCGGAGAAAAACGCAGAGAACCGCCGTCTTCGAAAGGCTCCGAGGGACACCGAATCGTCTTGTGCCTAAGCATGAGATCATTGAAATGCTCAATGCACACGATTAGTTCGCAAATGTACTGTCATCAATCACCAAAACCACATAGGGAGAAATATGCCCTTACAACTGCTACTGTATATGAAGGCGGCCCACAGGGCTGGCTCCGCCCCTGCTCGTGTAGACACGGCTCACATAGACATGCAACGTGACACGGAAACTGCACTATGGTGCACGAAGCCAAAATTTCTCCCTGTCGACACGCCCACGAGTCCACCACAAATCGCTCGTCGTCGAGGAGGACGATCCGGTGTGTCTCCGATCGCCGGAAAACCGCCCCCTGCCGATAAACGAGCAAGCTCACGGCGGGATGTACCACGCGGAAACGTGCGATGCACGAAAAGCCATCCGCCGAAACTCGACACGATGAAGGCATATATGAGCATGTAAACTGTAGGGTGGGCTTCAGTATGGTGAAGCTGGGTTGTAGCGGTCGTTTGGCGCAGAGTGTTGCTTCGCAGGAGTAGTATGTTATTTGGGTTTCTACCTATCAATGGAATGATACGCATCTTGCGTATTCGCGAAAAAAATTGGGTTTCAAACCTTGTCACTCTAGAACGCGGATGCACGTGATCCGGTGGCCGGGCATACGGTACGATCATGCATGCATGCATGACATGAATACAGGAGGGAGCTCCCGGGGCGATACGTGATCGCAGCGAGCGCGACGGGCACGTGATCCGACCGCGCGCGCGTTTGAAAATTGGAACCCACGGTGGCACGTACGCCCGATGCACGCGAGCGCGAGCGCGATTGCCGTTCCGGTGCAACAATACTGCGAGCGAGAGAAAGAGGGGTGGTGGAGCGCGCGTGTGGGTCGTGGGTGGGTAGGAAAGGGACGTGGGCGGGCGGGGGGACATGCACGGCCTGCGCCTGGCCACTACCATCCAAACCTTGCTCTGCTAGCTGCTGATCCGGCTGCCCGCTGCTGCGCCGGCCGGGCAAAAGCAAAGCGAAAGCCGCGCGGTGAGGTGGGTGCGTGGGCTTCCGGGCCGTGTGACGTGCGTACGTTCCTGCGCGCGCGGTGCGGCCAGGGAGGGAGGTGGCGTGGGTCGTACGCGCTGCCCGGGGTGGTGGTTGATCTGGCGCCGGGAGGGAGGGAGGGATGGAAGGGTGGATGGATGCACGCGTGCCATGGCGTCCGTGGAGGTGGAGATCAAGCCGCGCGCGCGTGTGAACTGTGATGGCGACATTGGCGAGCCGGTGGATGGTTCCAGGGGGATCTGGTCGTTTGTAACAATAATGGTGGAAGTGGGACGTTAACGGCCGGCATGCAGGCGCGTACCACCTGCGCGTCCGTTGCACCGCACCTACCTGGGCGGATCGGTGGCACGGATCCAAGGTTCAAAACGGCTCTGCCAAAAGCAGCGGACCGGACCGGACCGGACTGTGGCAGGCATCCTATGCATGCAGTTGAGACAGCTGGAGCGAGAAAGAGGACAAGGGAAGGGGAAGGGGAAGGTGGCTTCGCGGCCAAGAAAGGCACACCGCAACGGGCGGAGGGAGGCATCACCCGCTAAGATGGGGACCCACCAAACTCCAGTTCAGCCAGACCCAGCCTTGCTCCACAGCGCGGGCCAGCAGTCTCGTCTCGGCCATTGCATGCATGAACCAGATGATCTCGTCCTCAGCTGTGACCACCTGCTCCCTCCCTTCTCGGCCAGCCATTGGCGATGGCCGTTGCCGTGCATCCCTTTCGCTCCTCCCCCACCATCTTTTACCTTCCCCGGCTTCCATCGGGATTGGGATTGGGATTGGGATTGGGATTGGGGAACACGCAGACACAGGCAGGCGACAGAGGAGGGCAGAATCGCGACGCAGCTCTGGGGCCGGGCTGGGCTCCGGCGATCTCCCTGTCGGCCCTGCAAAGCTGATTTGAGGATATCCCCAATGCGTGCATGGTGGCCCCAGAACCCACACCACACGACCATGACCATGACCAGGGGAGGGAGGGAGTGGGATCAAGTGTGGCCATGTGCATCCATCTTTCTTTTCCAACCGCCAAAGTTTTCACAGTGCTGCCACCTTTTGTTTTATTGTATCATCTCCCCTCGCTCACCTTCGGCTATTTCATTTCTGCGCAATGGGTTTTACTCGTTTGGATATCTCTTTTTGACCAGCATGCACCGAGGGAGGCAGTACCGCCAACGTTCACCAGCTGCGTCTTCTTCTTTTTTAGACGGAACGGAACACAACCATCTTACGAAATGCTGTTACAAAAAAAAGACTGTACTGTAAAAAACCCACTCTAGTTTCGTAACATGGATGGATCTGCGCTATGTTACGGCAGTGAAGCTTCCGTCCTGCAGCTACCACAAAGACAAGTTTGTGACATGAAATTCTAGTTACAAACGTCCATCTTGACAACCATCTTACGATTTGGATCTCAACTATCTACTGATGCTACAAACCCAAGGGATTCAACGAAACACAACATCTGTTCACTATTTCAGTTACTCTGAATCTTTGACGAATAACCGCAAGCAAAAGACTATGAATCTGACAGTTTACTGCACGGAGGGAAAGCAGAGCAGAAATGGTCTTTGCAACTCATGATCAAACGGGCCTCGCAAGGGTTATTATAAATAAACTCCTCTTAACGGACCAAAAACATTTCAGTGTGGATTCATTCAGCTAGAGCATCATTTCGTATTCAACGATTTCTTCACACCCCGAAGGGCACCCCACATGACAGTTGATACAATGAAGAGGAGCACCCCGGTGCCAATGGCGTACTTCAGACCGAGGTTCATGAGCAGGTTTACCAGCAACCCTGCGAGGACCACTCCCACGAAGTTGGCGGACAAGCCTGACCAGAACGGCATGCCCAGGACGGACGCGATGATGGCACCGGTCCATGCTCCCGTGCCTGGGAACGGGACGGCGACAAACAGCATCAGCCCGAGCCACTGGAACTCCTCGACGGGCGCAGCCTTCCGTCGCGCCCGCTCGAAGAGGAGGTCCATTATCCGGGTCGCCCAAGCGCTTCTCTGCGAGAGGAAAGTTGCGAGTTTCTTCAGGTAGAGGATGATGAATGGCACAGGCACCATGTTCCTGGAGAAACAGAGAGTACATATCAAGTTCTATACATATAGCATTAACATTAAACATTTTCTCAAGAGAGATGACAAGTTGCTGACACTAGACTGACAACTGGCAATTTACATTTTAGTCAGGCCATTGTAAAATGACAGTAAAACATCATCACGGCCCTATATATCAATCACCAGGATCAAATACTACTCCCCCCGTTCACTTTTTTTTTTGAAAGAAAAAGGTAGACCATGATCTACCTTATGCATTCAAAACGGGGCAAAGCCCGAGTGACCGAAGTCAGATTACATGAAGGTGGCGTGAGTGCTGCTTCAAAGCAGCCGGCCATCACCAAGCCTATACGGAGTGTGGGGAGGGGGGCGGGGAGAAAACATCAGCAAAATTACAAAGTTTGATCTTATTTCCTTCGTTTTTGGCGCGATTGCCCCATAGCCTGAGAAGTTGTGCAATCTCATGAAACGCTCTAGCACTGGCCCACTTGGTGTTATGGAAGACTTGATCATTTCTGGCTGCCCACAAGGTCACAGCGCATGTCACAGCGCATGCTGCAGCCACAATATGCCACAGCTTGCCATACGCGGTAGGTTCAGGCCGTAACATGAATTCAGCTAAATCGGTTGCTTGCCTTGCACTGCTTCGTGTGTTGGTGCGTTCCCATACTGCGTCAGCTAGCCTGCATCTAAGGATTATGTGGCAGGCACTTTCAGTGGCCGGACATAAGTCGCAGCCGTTGTGCGTTGTGATTGATGTCCAATTTTTCCTGAGAATATTATCCCTTGTATTCAAGCGCCCCCGTAGCGCAAGCCAGAGGAAGACCCGGTACTTGTTAGGAATCAGGCTGTCCCAGATTTTTGGAGCAATAGGGCAGAGGACCCCTCTGAAAGTGACCAAATCATAGAAGAAAGCAGTAGTTGCGTTACCAGTTCTCGTAACCGGGCTTCTAAGATCCTTGATAGAGGGGGTCGGATGAATGTCAATGAGCAGAGCAAGCAGTGTCTCCAGTTCTCTTGTGGCTGTTGCAGTCAGGTTTGGATGTAACTTGATATTCCAATGCCCATCGCTGAACTGAGAGGCGACAGTGCAGCAAGGGGTTTGTGCGAAAGAGAAAAGTACTGGGAAAGAGTGGTGCAGCCTTCCACATTGTAGCCAGCAGTCGTACCAGAATGAGATCCTGGAGCCATCTCCTAGAGCACATTTTGTGGATTCAATTACTGTTTTCATAGCAGTTGATAGACATCTCCATGTGACAGTATTTCGACCATGTTTGGCCATCGGGATGGTATGCTGGGGCTCACAACTTTGCCATGATATGCAAGCTCCTCCCGTTCACTTTTGTAAGACCGTTTAGATATTTAAGACAACACCCAAAACAGTTGAATTTCAGCTGTCTAAAACGTCTTATAAAAGTGAACAGAGGGAGTACTAACATCAATGCTGAATAGCACTTGCTTCCACATCATCTGGATTTTATGCACGCGGATGCCACATCACCTTCTTCCTGCCCACGCCCTCCTCTCTCACTCTCTCCCTCTCTCTTCTGTCTTCTGCACAGTACAGAAATGGAAGTGCAGATTTTCTCCGAATGTTGATGTATTGGAATTCTTCTGCTGGGAATGCGTCTTCTCTCATGAGGTTTGGGCAGCGGTTCTGACGGCTTGGGGGGAAGTAGACTGGATGCCTGACCTGAATACAGACTTGGTTGACTGGTGGAGCTCGCGAGTGATCGAGGGGCGGAGTCCCAGGGATACTCGAACGGCAGTCTTGCTTGTTGACATAGTCTTTAACAGCGCGGCTTCGTCAACGCGTATGGTTCTTCAGAAGGTTTGCGACGAGGCAAGGGACTAGAAGTCGGCAAAGCTACTGTAATCTGCTCTTCCGATAGAGTTAGATGTGGGGTGGGCTGTTAGTGAGTAGTTGATTCGGGAACCTTGGGCCTCCGGCGGGCTGGAGGTGTTGTAACTGGTTTCCGGTGTTGTACTGATCACTTTGGCTTTGCTTCTTCTATGATACTGATGCATCCGCTGGGATGTATTCTTGGAAAAAAAATGTACTGGAATTCTGCAGGGAGTTGTCAAAGACGTTTCAAATAGAGGTGACGCTGACCTTTGTAGTAGTGAAAGGTGGGCAGCAGTTGAGTCAGGTGGTTGGGACTTAAGAGGGAAGAGCTTGATAGGAAGATCGATACGTTCATCTCATCCTCTTACAAACTGAATACCTGTACTCCAATATTAGTACCATGTCCTAGTTTCTCTCAGGGGAAGAGGGACTCCTATGGCTTGTCCATATTGTACTGCCAATTCTCCTGAAAATGGTACCAGTGTGGTGTATTTATCTTATTGATATCGATTCAAAAGAAGAAACAAGTCGCTGGTACCGTATAAGTTGTACTGCATTCATGCAATGCCCATAGCACATTGCTTCCAAACAAGAATTAATTGCATGCACGGATCTATAATGGATTGATGATCCCCAAAATTCCTCAAACGAGCAAAACAAAAGGAGATGGGATGCAATCGTCTCACTGCTATTCAGAGGTGATAGGCAAAGTCGGTGAGAAGGAGGCGATGGAGAGCTCTCAGTGGTTGGCGTGCTGTGCAGCCGACTTAGCCGAGGTGTGAGTGACACAGGATTGGATTCCAGGATTGGTCACTGATGATAGGATGAGGCGGAGGGGAGGGAAGACAGAGAAAGGAGGGAAGAGAAGGAGGAAGTTGAAATACCACCCGTGTGTGCAAAACCAAGGTGAGGTGCATGCCACTCGAGTAAAACCATCAACCACGCCATTAAAGCCGTTGCCAAAACCAGGCGGGGAGTATTGTGCCTTGTGGTCCTCTGTCTCTGGCTGTGCTGGTTATGTCACCTCTGGTTGCTGCTTCCAGTTGGTGGATGCTCAATGCAACCTTCTTGTTTGTTCACCGCGTTGTTTTCTTCAATGGAATATGAAGCTCCTTAACTGGAACATGAGAGAGTTGAACAACCCGGCCTGGAGGAGGTCGCTACAGAAATTTTTCTCACTAACCAGTGCAACATTGTACACTTTCAAGAAACTAAATTGGCTGATGTTGATAAAAGTATGGTGCTGAGGTCCTGGCCAGCAGATTTTCTGAGGACTTCGTCTTCAAAACTGCTGTTGGTACAAGAGGTGGGATCCTGGTTGCCAGCACAGATGATTGTGCTATTTCCTTCGACTAGAATACCTACTGGTACTACTACTGATCTGACCAATATTGCTGCTGTGTATGGGCCTCCGGAGGACAGTGATAAGATCCTTTTTCTCAACGAGCTTAAGAGCACAAGGAATAGTGTGTTGCCTGATCGGATGATTCTTGGGGACTTTAATCTCATTTGTCGTGTCAGCGACGAAAGCAACTCCAACATTAATCTCAGAATGATGGGCCGCTTTAGGAACGTGATTGATGATCTTGAGCTGCAGGAAATTGCTCTTAATGGAAGGAGGTTCACCTGGTCTAAGGAGAGAGAGATCACGGTTCATTCAAAAATCGACCGTGTTAATATTGGGAGCTGAGCCACTTGTAATATCAGTTGTCTCCGGCCTCAACTACCATTTTGCATCACTGTTCAATGGTCCTCAGAAGATGGATCTCAAGCACTATAAAGGGTTCAGATTTGAGGCTTTGTTGGCTAAGGATGGAGGGATTCAGAGAGAAGCTGCTTCAGCCTGGGCTAAACCTGTTTGCTCGAAGGATGCTGTAAAGATTCTGCACATCAAGCTGTCAAGAACTGCTCATGCTCTGAAACTGTGATATACAAGATAAAAGAAGGAAGTGAGATTCAGAAAGGAGGTAGCCAATGAGGAGATTCTCCAGCTGGACCTTCATCAGGAGGAACGTGAGCTATTTGCGAAGGAATGAAACCTTCGTTTTATCTTGAAATCGAAGCCGCTTGGCTTTGCAGCGCTTGACATAGTGAGATGGTGTCAGAGATCTTGTATTGTGTGGGTCAAATCTGGAGATTCAAACACAAAAGTTTTTCACGTTAAAGCGAATGACCAGGAGGAGGAAGAATCACATTCCTGTTCTGAAAAATCTGAAGGGTGAAGAGATGTCTGACCATGATGCTAAAGCTCGGGTGCTGCTGCATCACTTCAATTCCCTGCTCAGAGAGGCTTGCCAGAGACCTTGTGGGGCTTAATTGCGATTCTTTTTTCCTGTAATTGACTGCCAACCTCTTTTGGACAGAATTGCTGGGAGGTTGAAGCCATGGAAAGGGAAAACTCATGTCCAGAAAGGGGCATCTAATGCTTGTCAATTCTGTGCTGACAGCGCTCACAACCTATTTCTTCACTGCTTTTCCACCGTCCAAGTGGATTATCAAAAAGATAGACCAGATCCGGAGAAATTTTCTCTGGTGTGGATAAGAGCACTGTTCCAAATATCGGTCAGTCAACTGCCGATATGGTCAGTTAACTGCTATTCGGACCACTCCCGATACGACATACGAGAATGTGCTATTCAAGCCATTAACTGGTAGGTCCAGTTAATTTGTCTGACAAGCCTGTTTATCAGCTGTCAGGCCGATTTATCGGCTGGCCAATTAACTGCTAGGCATTTTCAGCGCAAAACTGGCCCGTTCCCTACCTACTTTTCAGTGTGCAGGTTTATGGCCTTCCAGATCGGATGCCACATCATCAGAACATCAAGGCAACAATTTTCCTTGTTGCTATGTAGCCTAGGATTGAATATTTAGACACTTAGTACATTGCATGTTGCTATATAGCCTAGGATATATAGATATGACTGTAGTTAACCTCCCGATAAATGGGTTACCGATAAATTCAGCTAAATGGCCGATTCGCCAATTAATCCCTACTCATCACCCGACCGATATGGTACCAGTTACCGACATCCTGAACATTGGATAAGAGGAGCACAGGGGCAAGTGTTTAGTAAGCTGGGTGAAACTCTGCTCGTCTAAATACTGTAGAGGATTAGGAGTGAAATATTTGGAGTACTTTAGCAGGGCATTGCGGTTAAGATGGCTATGGTTCAACTGGGACAATGTGGACAGACTTTTGAAAGGACTGCCTGTTACTTGCAATGCGACTGATCAGCAGCTCTTTGCGACCTGCACTTCGATTCACATTGGGAATGGGGAAAAGGCCTCATTCTGGTTTGACGGTTGGCTTGATTCACCGGCTTGATGGAGTCCCTCTGAAAGATATGGCGCCCAGCTTATTCCAGTTGGCCTCTAGGAAAAGTATCTCTGTTTGTGATGGGATCAGGGGAGGAAAGTGGATAAAGAGCCTTCACAGGATTAACTTGGAGGAGGAAATTGACATGTTGTAGAAAAGGTCTAAAGTGCAGTGTGTGGGTGGGGTGGTCAGCTATCTGAAAACCCAGACTGCGTATCTTACAAGCTCACAGCCTGCAACTCTTACTCGGCGGTGTTTGCGTATGATGGGCAGTTATTCGGCAAATTCCTTGTAATGACCTACTGAAGATTTGGAGTGTTGAAGCTGAAGGAGAAGTGCAGTTTTAACTCTGGCTTCTCCTGCAGAACAGACTGTAGACTGCAGACACGATGCATGTGAGAGGCTGGCCGCACAATGATGTGTGCTCCATGTGTGACCAGGTGCTGGAACTGGCGAACCAGCTAATGCTAGGATGTTCTTTTGGTAAGCAAATTTGGTTTGCCTTCTCCTCCTCTCATCCTAGAGCTTCTGGCATTGCCCTGAGATCTTCCGTCGCTGTCCGGTGGAGACAACCTTTGTTTAATTCATGCTGACCTCCGTGTATAGGCCAGCTTGATCGAGAGTAATTTGCATGCATTTTTCTTTGGTTTTTAGCTGGTCTTGAGCTATGTACAGACTTCCCCCTTCTTTAATTCAAAGCAGAGCTCCTGATGTTCCCCTAGAGAAACAGGCAGGGAAAGAGGTAACTATCTTTTGGGGGACTAAGGGTGAATTTTTTTTTATGTGATAAAATGAGCATATCATATAAGTTGGGGTCAGAACGTAACCTTTTCCATCAGGTTTAGTACAATCCACTTCATCATTAGTTAGGAAAAATGTCGAACACCTTGAGGAACTGACACTACTAAATCTACTAGATGAAGCATTGACACTGAGATAAGAAATATACCCCAAAACTGCCAGGACGGTGAGCCGGACGGGGTGAAGGCGCATCCAATACCCGGCCGGAATCGCTCCCCGCAGCTCCAGCACCGGCAACGTGGCCAGCGTGAACACGACGGCGTCGTCGGGCCAGCCGAGGCTCCGCAGCGACGCCGCGACCCGCAGCCCGAACCCGGACGCCTTGATGGAGTCCTCGGCCGCCGCGAGCGCCGCGCCGCGGCAGCCGAGCAGAGCAGCGGATCCCAGGAGCGCGAACAGCACCAGACGCCTCGGGAGAGCGCCCCAGTCGCGGGGCGCCTGGCCCAGCCCCTCCGTCGCCTCACCGCCGCCTCGCGCGGGCGCCGCCCCGCGCGCGGCTCTGGCGACGGGGGCGAGAGCTCTGCGGGGAGGAGCGGAGGCTGGAGCCCTGAGGCGGCGGAGAGCGGGCGGCGGGGCCACGAGGAGAGGCCTCCGTCTCCAGGATGCCGGCGGGAGAGGCGAGGGCGCGGCGGCGAGAAGTGCGGCCGCCATGGCTGACCCAATCGAGGAGAGAGAGGCTGCTCCTACGCTTGCCGTGGCGGCCGTGGTGGTCTGCGGGGTTTGGATGGGTACGGACGGTGGTTACGAGGAGGGGAGCGGTCGTCGGAGGAGCGCCCGAGGCCGCTGCGGCGCCATACCACAGGACGCGACGAGAGCCGGGTGGGAGTGGGACGCCAGCGGAAACAGAGGATTTTTTTTTTTTGAGGGAAGCGGAAACAGAGGATTGTTTTAACGGAAAGTACATATTAAAAATCTCTTGTGAATAAACCAGGTCAAAATAAAAAAAGACAACGCTAGCCGCCCGTCGACTGTCAGAGCGTGAGATCGGCCCACTCCACTGCCGCTGGATTGAAGCGATGCGTGCGTTCGGGATTGCGTTGACCGGTTCGTCCTTCTGGATCCTCGCGCATGGATGCGTGGTGACCCTCCCACTTGAGGGCAATGCACGTTCGTTTTCAGGCGAGGTTTCTGCCCCCTTTCTCCATTGCCAAGGCTGCGGGTCCTCACCCGCTGCTCCGGCGACGAACGGGGGTGGGCACCCCAATGATTCTGCTCCTGCTGGTTGGAAGGGTTGGCCAAGTTTGTTCTTGGGGCGTCGTTTCAGTGGTGAGCACAGCGTCACGGAATAAAGTGCCTATGCTCTTCTCCCACATCGGCGGCGCATTGTTGACGAGGCATACGGCTAGGAGCAGCCACATGATGAGCTTACATTGAAATTGGGGACTGACACTCATTGAGGAAGGGAAGCATGAGTGGAAACTCACAACTCAAACCAGGTGGGAGAAGAGGATTGTTTAGCCGGAAAGTACTCCCTCCGTCCCATTATATAAGAGCGTGTAACTCTTATATAATGGGACGGAGGGAGTATATATTAAAAAAATCTCTTGTAAATAAACCAGGTCAAAACAAAAAAAAGGACAATGCTAGCCGCCTGTCGACCGGTAGAGCGTGAGATCGGTCCACCCCCTGCTGCTGGATTGAAGCGATGCGTGCGTTCGGGATTGCGTTGACCGGTTCGTCCTTCTGGATCCTCAGCTCCTCGCGCGTGGTGAACCTGTCCTACCTTAGCGCAACGCGCATTCCTTTTACTTCTCCGGCACAAACCACTTAGCTCCTCGTGGTTTCCAGGCAACGTTTCTGCCTCCTTTCTCCATTGCATTGTTATGCTCGTTGAGAAATTATAAAGAAAATTTGTGCACATCCATCCTGCTTTGCAAAAGGTGTTTTACGAACTTCCCAACATTAATCATCCTATAGCTAAAAAGATCGTTACCGTTATCCTTATGCGAGAATTTGATTTTATAATACAAGAAGCTAGGGATATTTTTGCTTTCTATAATACGAGGCTACGGGTCCTCGCCCGCCGCTTCGGTGACGGATGGTGCTGGGGAGTGGGGACCCCGGCGGTTCTGCTCCCACTAGTTGGAAGGGTTAGCCAAGTTTGTTTTTGGGGCGTCGTTTCGATGGTGAGGATGGTGTCATGTCTTTGGAATAAAGTGGTAGACACTCAAAGCTTAAAGGTGTCGCCACTCGTGGTAAAAACTCCAATCTCAAAGGTGATATTATTGTACTTATGGTAATGACCTTCAAGATTTTTTGTGTGTGAACAAGAGTGCTTCCTCTATGATTTTCATTAACAGAAATCACAGTGTCTTCCCTAAAACAAACCACCAAACAAATGCATGATTTGAATATGGACCCAGTCATGCTATCCCCAACTGTCCATCCAAACCACAAAATAGGCTAAACAGCAAGCCTGTCGATAACCTAGAGAGAGCTAATAAGTTTTTTTTTTAAGAAAACATCAGTCTCATCCTGGGACAACACACTCCGCGTCTCCAAGATGATTTTTTTATTTTATTTAACCAGCTAACATCAACCACAAGCTCTACCGCGGATATAGGTCTTTCGCATAGCAAAATACTGGAAGAAAGCAAACAAGGCTCCACTAGGGGGAAGAGGTTCTCCTTTTAGCCAGTAGCATGACCTCTTAGATGGTATACCCATCCAAAGCATGCTTATCTATTGACTGCGGGTCAAACAATTAACCTGCTATGGATGCATATATAGCTACTCTGCCACCGGTTGTAGAAAAAATTATTGTGCTGTCAAACGTTCTAGCGCGCGATCCAACTACTTTGCGCACCACTAGGCAATCGGACGACAGACCAGGGCTGGACGGGTACATGCTCCGATATAGAAATTAGAGGACCATCCAGTTTAATGTTCCACTTCAAAATAGCATACCAAACTAGTAGCAAGGAGAAGCTTCATAAAGAATCAAGAACTACACAAAAGATTCAACAAAAAGAAATAGAGGATTCTAGACTCGCAATGACAACTCGGTGTGGCAGAAGGACAATTGGTATACTATGGTTTAAAAAAATGAGAATAACCAACCAGGCAGAAAATATGTAGTGCATCATATATATAGGTAACATAAATAATCAAAGCAAGATCCCTTTCCCTTTCCCTTTGTTTGTATTAGAGGAATTAGACCCAAAAAACCTCTCCAACCAATCATTTTCCCGTCCTAGTGGTGATCACCCCCAAAAGCACCAAATTCCCCCAATATAGACGAGAAATTGCCTCTCCCCAAATACCTCCCCTATCCAATGGGGCCCGTATTTCACTCCACCGCATTCCAAATCCACACCACCCGCTAGGATTGTCTTTCGTCGTCTTGCACGCTCGAGCATAGAGTGCCACCATTGACCTCTGAGCTGCCGCAACCGACAATCATGGACCACCGCCTCACCCAACACCACTCTTCCTGCCCTTTGTCCTCCCCCAATGACCGACGACACTCCAAACCACGTTGGTGCACCACTGCCCCAGCCTGCGTGCCCAAGCATGGCCGCGAATGCCCCCTGCGCACGCCCCCATGCTCGAGCTCGAGCCCGCCTCAGTGCCCCACCACCACTGCCCTCCCCCGTATTTTTACCCCATTGAACAACAATTGTGTGTTGGAGATGAGTTTATTGATGATCTGTAAGAGCAACCGCCGCCAATAATTTGAAATTGTTATCGGGGAGCCCTATAACAATCTTTTGGGGATGAGTTATTGGGGAGCTGTTGGAGATACCCATGCCTAGGCGTAATCATGCTAGATGTACGAGCGCTAGGGGTGGCATAACACATAATTAAAGCCTACCACATTTTTTCCTTGGGTGGATCCCGATTCTATATTCATATCTGGCTTTAAAAAGTTGTCTAATCTCAAATTTTAAGGCTGGTCGTAGCAGGAGTAACATAGCAAGTAACATAACATATCCCGAGACAAGTTTGCTTATGTGGCAGCTAGTTAATGAGGAGAAAGGTGTTTGGAGTAACATATTATGTTACCATCACATAGCGTTTCCCAAGAAAAGTTGAGTCTACAAGCTAATAAATGCAACCATATATGTTACTACTTTTATGACACTTTGCACTATCTCTTACTCCTAATGTCTCAGTTGGTAGTCTCCGTTCCGGGTTTATTTTCGTCCCATCACTTTCGTCCGGTTTTTTTTCGTCTCCCCTCCCCCCACCCCACGCATGCAGCCCAAAAAAAAGACGCTGCAAAAAAAACCAAAGCCTATCGATCCCCTCAAGGACACAACGCCGCCCTCGTGCGTTCTCAGAGGTCACAGCGCCGCCTCCCCTCTATCGCCAACTCCGACGTACGATCTTACCGCCGCCGACCTCCCAGAGGAGACGTCGCCCGCGGACGTCCGGGGTCACGCCGCGGACTTAAGGGATCAACGTCGCCGACCTCCCAGAGGGGACGCTGCCGCCGCTGACCTCTGAGGGGAGACGCCGCCGCCACCTCCGCTAAACCCTAGGCATCCACCACCGTGCTCCCGCCGTCGGGTTCCGCCTGCGTTCGCCACCATGCGATCGCCTTCCTCCCTCAGGTTCATCTTCCCTCTTTTCTCTGTTTGGATCAAGACGGAGAGAATCAAATCTGAGACGGAGAGAATCAGATCAGGATAGAGAGACGGAGATGAGGATTGAGGCCATGGGATCCCTTGCTAAAATTGAGAGGGAGGGAGGGAGGGAAAGGGTATCCTTGTGCAGGGCTGTGCGGACCTCGTTCAGTTCATGATGCATTGCCTCGTTCAGTTTCTGCTATGTTCTTAAACCGTTCTTCTTTTCATGTACTAATGTATGTCCTGCTAGGAGTAGTACCACCGTAGTCTTCTTTCTCTGTACTCCAAAATCTGAAAGAGGATGTCAATTATGTGATCGAAAAGATACCACCTATATAAAAAGAAAAGTAACCAGTCGTCATCACTACAAGGTATTCAAGTAAGGAAGCATGCATTTGTTGAGTTATGCAAGGCCATGCTTCCGTGTTTTGTGTGGATGCTGGAATGCACAGGCATCTTATCTTCTTGCTCCTTTATACCAACTTTTGGTATTTTATCTTTTTAACTGACAGAACCACTCTATATTTGTCGGCATGGAAATTGGAATAGACATTGTAGATCCAGTGTGAGAATATCATAGCTGCGCTAAGTAAATGTACTATTGTTTAGAATGATAGTCTCATTATTTTTTTTAAAGTTAGGATGGTTTGCCTTACTAATTGTACAGTTTTAATTTTTTTGTTGTTGTTCAATTTGCTCTCTGCCATATTATTCTATTTTTGAGAGTTCATGAAGTCATTCTGAAATGTTATTTTTCATGTTGCTCAGCTCCTTTTCTCTACGCTGTGTCAGGCTGCAACAGCCTAAGTTTCTATTTTCTATCTGGGCTCCACTCGCAGTAGTAGGATGCTCATTGGCAACCCAAGGTGTGTATGCCCCTACTTCCCCAAGGTACTCAAGCCCCATGCCTGGGGTGACTTCAGCCACTTGACAATAGTTCCGCCTTAATTTGTTCCATATATGTGTTGCAGTATCAATGCATTTTCCATTCAACTTTCTAAAGATTTTTGTTCACAGATGTGTGCTGTTGTGAGGCATGTAGCACCACTTCTCCTGACTGCTATAATCAGTGGAAGATCTCATGACATGGTATGTGGTTCATGTTTTCTGTATCTCTTGATATTTGACTTTGTGAAACTAACTGAATTGTACTAAAGATAGGCGTCATGGTCTCATGGAATGGACATCATGGGGCTTATTAGGAACTCTGAGTTCAGCGGGCACCATGCCGAAAGGTGAAGCAACTTTTGGTATTTTGTTATAGCACGATTTGTTCTTCTGTTTCCTAAACTTGATCGCTCACTAGCTTTCTTTCACATGGTAAAGAGGTCAATCTCTTCCAATACACAATCGCTAAGGTATGTATCAATGTCTAAAGGTTAAAAAAGACCCAGGTTACACCATATGGTTTAGGTTGCTCACCTTGGTGGCTGACTAGGCGTTCAAAAATCTTAGTGAGAGTATAAAGGACATTGTTGATGGTGCAATAATGGAACACAACAAGTTGTGTGTGTGTGTGTGTGTGTGTGTGTGTGTGTCGCATGACCTGGGAGTCTACATCTAAGAGTTCCTTTCAGTTTTCTATCAGAAACATTTCTTTATAAAAGTTCTGTTGGACACTTATCTTCTCTTTACTTATCGTTTCGTGGGACTACGAAAAAGTTCATCTGTGTGTAACTACAAGGTTCTCGAAGTCCGCCCTCTCATTGACAGGGTGAAAGTTGTGGAATTTTTGCTTTAACTGCCTGGAGTAAGATGACAGGACATACAAAGATGCATTCAAGGTAAGCTCCAGTGAAATTAGGTGTTCATAAGACAATTCTTTCAAGTTGCGACCTACATTGTGGTGTCTCCGTTCATCAAGTTCTGAGCACCAGCTCCAGTGAAATTAGATGTTCATCCAGCCATACTCCTAGGTGGATTTCTTTGGTGTGCTTATTATTGTGTAGTTAGTGGTTATGCACATGCCTCATCATCTGATATTTCTGCAGTAGTTACTGAAAGCAATCTGAGGACAAAGCTTTGATTGTTGTTGTAGTTGAAGATTCAGAGTTGCAAGGCAGACACAGTTAACATAGATAAGAAACTATAGAAGATTTATCAAACCAGATATATGGGCTTGGTTATGCACTGAATCATTGTGGAGGATCTCAGGTAATTAGGCCATACAACAAAATTAAATTTTACTTGCTTTTAAATGTTTAGGGGGCAGATGATGTTTCATATGCTAGACTGAAGTACGCACCTTTTAAGAGTATCACTGATACTCCAGTCACCCATAAAAATGGAAGTACTGAAAATTAGTTTGCAAGGAAAATAACTAAATAGTGAGTCCAAGCAAACCTACTGTCTAGATTACATGAGATCATTTTAGCTCTAAGAGTTTCTTTTATCTTTTTTTACATTCTGGTAAACATGTGGGTGAATAACTGTTAGAAATTGTTCTGTATGTACACGTGCATTCTACTAGAACTGGTGCTTGAAAGAATAAAAAGTTCTATAATATTTGTAAGCCAAACGGTGGAAAAGCTCACTCCTCACAGTAGATTACCATCGTCTACGTATCTGCTTTGTCGAAACAGAGTCCACAGGTTTACTCATGTCATCTGTTTTTTGTTGTTTGAGGAAAGGTTTGTTAGGAGCCCATCTCTTCTGCAGCAAGCCCTGCAGAAAGAGAGCTAGATATAATGGTACTTGCTAGCCTTTTAATGGACACTTCCTTTTGGCCTTTTTTAGTTTCTCTAATTAGGTAAGATACTTCAATGAGTGAGAATTTTTTGTTCCCTCCCTTTTTCATTGTCTTTTGAGTTTTGCTTTGTGGTGAGAGGAGGATAGAGATACCCAATTGCCGTGGGGATCAGAGATTAGGTGAGGTCACATTGTTTGTCTCGGCTTTACAGTGTGAGGTGAAGGAAGAAAATAAAGTAATGTTAGAATATTACAATCATATATCTAGACATACTCTACTCCTAATGGAGCAGTTGGAAAATAAAAGCCGGGAGAAGTATGTCCCCTCCGTCCTCCTCCCGCGACGCGCGTCACGGGAGAAACCCTTGCGCCGCCGCCGCCGGGACCCCCTCCTCCTCCCCTTCTCCCATCCCCTGCCGCCGCCTGCGAGCAAGGCCGGGCGAAGCCCGGTCGGCTCTGGTGGTGTGTGGGGGGGGGGGGGTCTTCCCTTCACCGTGTGGCCGCGTGTGGCGCAGGATGGCGTGGCCGGCGAAGGCGCCATGCGAGTAGGTCAAGAACTTGCAGATGCTACGTTTTTTATTTTGAAGTTAAGACTCAACTTGGAGCATTGGAGCATTTGAGAAATCTCACCGCCAAGTCGACATCCAGCAATGGCATCTAGAGCACAAAGGTCTAAAATTGAAAAGTACACAATCTGTCGAAATGCTCTCACCATCTCACGAAATTGATGTGCTCGGTGAGGCAGAGGACGATGGTGTAGTGCTGCCGAAGCTCGGTACTTCCTTCGCTGCACTGTGCTTGCTCTTCTAGGTGTCATCCAACGTTGCCCTTGCGCGCATCCGCATCAGTCTCCAACCTTGTTACAATTAATATATTAACGCCCATTGCTTCAAAGGGATATATATGAAAAGACAACAGAATAGAAAACCATAGAAACATGGTGGAAATGACTAAACAGAATTACTATATGCACATCTTTGTAGAGAAGGTAAAAAAAAGAAATTTCTTCCTCTGCTCCAAGTGTGACACCTCTGAATCTTTCAGTTGTAGAAGAAGACAGAATGGAGATTAGACTAATCTGCCTTCTCGTTTTGAAGATCACAACAACATTTACTACATCACAATGCACAAGAACCTAACGGTTACGTCAAACAGAGTTTGGAAATCAACAATCATGAGTTGTGAGATAACAAAATAATCACATCTGACTTGGTCACTCAAAAGAACTTATGCAGGTAAGAACCCTTACTGTGCTACTGCTAACGCCATAATTTATTTGATTCAAGTGGAGAGCTTTTTTATTCCTACAAAGCTCAAAATATATAGCATTTTTCAGAGAAAGGTAACAGCCTCAACAGATTCTAGATAAGAAAAGGTCACAGAAGTGCATGAAGCTGGATTTGAGAGTGAGACTGAGAAGAAAACACTACGGGGTAATCAAAGTACAACAGGTGATTCAAATAGAATGTTTAGGATACATATGTTTACAGTTGAGTTTCAGTTCGTAGAAATATAAAGTTTGGTACATCTGGACTGAAACAAAGCTCAAAAAAATTGTACCTTCGCTGTGTGATTTCCCTGTCAAATACCGAGCATACTATCAGTAGGCTGTGTAGCAGGCCAACAGGCAGCAAGCCAGCAACTCAGCCTGGGTTGGCCAGACCGACGGCACGGCTCAGCTTGAGGTAGAAATCCTCAAGTCGCCCTCGGCTCCGGAAATCGCCCTGGGATGGCTAGATCCACGGCGCGGCTCGCCGACGGCCGGATCCGGCTGCTCACCGCGACACCTGGTCTCACCACTACTCACTGGACCCGACCGAAACAGATAACCGTGGCGGGGACCGAGGAGTGGAGGGGATGGGAGGCGGCAGGGTGTGCCAAGGTGGGGAGTTGTGGCGGCTGGGATGTCGTGGCGGAGAGGGTTGGCGGCGGCGACGATGTGGCGGAGAGAACGAGCGAGAGGGGTGAGAGAGTGTGGTCTTGTAGAGGGTTGCCATGGGGTGAGAGAGTGAGAGGGTGGCTGCCGTGAGGATAAGTCAGGATAGGTGGAAAAACTAATTTGGTTTGTCTCTTTTGTTTTACATGTTTACGTAATTAACAACTTGGTTCTTTCTTATACCACATTACACAGTACACGTGGAGCCTGGCACTACATCCAGCACCCAACATGTAACAAAGCAAGATCTAGATAGTGAGTTCAGTTTAAATTAGCATAAATTAACAAGCAAGCATGACATTATTTATACAATAGATCCACAGCAATGTTAAACTCCTAGACTATGCTCGGCGCGGCTTGGCAGGGAGAGGAGGATGTGGGTGGTGCGAGAGGTTGTCGGGCAGAGGAGGAGGTCAGCAACGACGTGGCGGAGAGAGGATGATGTACGTGACACCATCGAGGGATTAGAGGGAAAGGAGACATGACAACTGGCGTGGAGAGGAGGTGTCGAACGACGCCATGGAAGGAAGAGGAGGATGAGGACCATCGAAGTTGTGGAGGAAGGAGGAGGGGGCGGCTGACACCATGGAAGGGATAGGAGAGGTCGGGAGACGGCATGGAGCGAAGAAGAGGCGCCACTCCTGCGAATGAAGCTGACGACCACATTCCTGATATTGTGCATGAATATCATAAGCGCATCAAGCTAATCTTAATTTGTAATAGGTTATTAGTTGAATCATCGCTCTCTTGTATACATGTCAAATTATTGTTTTACCATCTTACATTGCAAGTGAAGTGGATTTCAATTATTACTCGATTGCACTCGTGCTATATTTTCTATACATGTGAAATTTAACATGCATTATGTTTATATATAACTTTAACAAAATATTCCAAAAGCATGTGGCAATGCACGGCCGTTCTACCTCAAGATAAAAATAAAAATAAATGCCAATAAAATTCTAACAATAATAAATGTTATCAAAGATTGATATATCTACCTATCACAAGAGAGGTAGGAGTAGTATGTTCTAGAAGATGTGTTTTTCTGTAGTGTTTCTAAATGGTAAATTGTATGGTTTCAACCACCTAAGAAAAACGTCCTACACTGATCTGATCTGTTCGCTCGCTCCCCCCCCCTCGCGGGCGACATGTGAATCCCCGACCCCCCTCTCCTCCAATCCCTCCCCGTCTTTCCCCCCTGCCGCCGCCGGCGTGGTCCGCCAGGTTATGCCCACGCAGTGCTGGCAGAGGCGGGCCGTTCTTTCCCCGCTCGCGCGTGGGGGTGGGGGGCGGGGGCTGATGGCGGTGGTGCTCCTCGGGCGAAGGCAAGCCGTTCTTTCCCCGCTCGCGCGTTGCGGGCCGTGGGTGCCCTGATGCGGCGGCGCGACCGTTGGCTGCAAGGCGCGTGGTGGTGCGGCTGGCTGGCGGCGTCCACTCCGCCCAGATCTGGGCCCTTTTGGGCCCCATCTGGGTTGGGGCGAGCCGGCGGTCCGATGTGCGGCGGTGTGGCTCCCTGGTAGTGGTGGTGAGGCATCGGGGGGTGCGGGTGGTGGCGGCTTTGTCGGCCGACGTGCTGCAGTGTGGCAACAGGGGCTGCCCTGACCCATTTGGGCTCGGTCGGGCCAGTAGGGGCCTGGTAGGCCCCTGTCGTCACGTCTGGCCGGCTTCGCGGCAGCGGCGAAGGTTGTCCCCTCTCATCGGCTGAGTTGTGGATGCCCCCGAGCCCCTTGGCTCCTCTTCCCTCCTCCAGATCTCGTGTCGGTGGCCTCAGGAGATGACGAAGTTGGTTCAGTGAACGTGGTGGCAAAGGCTGGTGGGCGGCAGGTTGGTTGGTAGACTTCAGATCGTCCGGGGTGGTGGTGGTTGTGTCTGGGTTGGTGAAATCCCTGGCGGCTCGTCCGACATCGACGTGGTGCCGCCTGCAGGCGCCGCCGGACCTCCCTAAAGGTCGTCGGGTATACGCCTTCCCCACTGTTCTCTACGTACCGAGCGAAACCCTAGGACTTGTCCGGGCAGCGGTGGCGTCGTCGTCGCATTCCTTCTTGAAGGTGTTGCTCGGTACGCGACGCTTCGGGTGCTAGGAGCGCGGTGGTACTTCACCGGAGGGTGCAGCGGTTACCGGTCATCTTTGTTTCGTTGATCTACCGGTGTCGGCATTTGTTTCTCTTTCTTTTTCTCTCGTTTTTATTTTGGGCTTGTTTGTGTTACGGCCCAAGTGAGCTGGTTGTATCGGATGGTTGCTTTATAATATAAAGCGGGGGAAACCCTTTATCGTCAAGCTCCTAAATCCATATTATGTAATAGTTTGTCAGCCAATTGCATATTGCAATGAAGTTTCTGGTTGTAACATTTGTATAAAAGGAAAAAAAAATCCTTCATGTGTTGTTTTTAATTAATGGATAATAACAATGCACATGCTTTCATGAGAAAATCGATTTTAAGAATTAAAAAAGACATTCAAGTGTTATTATCATTTGCAATGCAATGCAGAATAAAGAGGTCAATGTTTGTGTACCACCTTCTTTATTTTGTGCATCAGGTGTATAGGGTCGAATTACATTTTTTTTATCAACGTACGCTGCAAGTGAATTATTCCAATTATTTTTCTGTTTATTATTGCCTATCTTTCTATCTACTCCCTCCTTCCATCTATAGGGCCTAATGCATTTTTCGAGGCTAACTTTGACCAAATGTTAGAGCAATAATATATGACATGCAACTTACAACAAGCATATCATCAAATTCGTATGTGAAAGGAGCTTCCAATGACATAATTTTCACATTATATATCCCATATACTATTAATCTTGTCAATAGTCAAAGATGGTCTTGAAAAACGTACTAGGCCCTATATAGATGGAAGGATGGAGTATGTAAAATTTTACATGCAACAAATACAAATTTTCAAAAGCCCGTGGCAACGCACGGGCAGTCTACTAGTAAAGGTAGTAACGTAGACTAGTGTCATATGCATGGCACTGGTCTAAGTTACTCCCCACTATGACTAGCCTAATAGACAGTTTCTTGCAGATATGATTACATGATCCAAAAACATTTATTGTTACTTTAATACATATTCATTGGCATATCATTTTTTATCATATCAATGCAATATTTTCCCAAATTAGTTGGTTATGTTTGCACCGCTACATATGACAAACATCATATATTAAATTTGAGCACAGCCCCAAAGTTTTCAACAACCATCGCGATGGGATTGTATTGGTTAAGAACTCTCTTAAAAAATGTTGTACACAATAATTGTTAAAAAAACAAATACTCCATCCGTTCCTAAATATTTGTCCTAGAGATTTCAACTCAATATTTGTCTTTTTAGAGATTTCAACTCATTTTGCTTCGTACCTAGTCACTTGTTGAAATCTCTAAAAAGACAAATATTTAGGAACGGAGGGAGTAGAAAACAAGAAATTAATAACAATGGCATTGGAGCGGGAGGGGTATATTTATAAAGAAAATGATTCCGCCCCAAGTACAAAGGTAAAAGTAATGGCATCATATACAAGATCTTGGCCATTAATTCTCAGCTGACTTGTCGCCAAAGTGTTGTCATTAGGACTACAACTGACAAACGTGACTACTGCTAATAACTTGCTGCAGCGAGTCCACATGCGGCAATGTGTTCAAGTGGTGCAAGCCTGAAGGCAGCAAGAGGGAGGTGGACTCAAGAAAAAATATAGTCAGTTTACATGTAAGGACGTCGGATCATGCATGAGAGGATGAAGAAAACAGCCGAAAAGGCTTGTGGCCAGAATCAAGAGGAGACAACCACATGAAAAAGCGAATGAGCTAGTACTACAAGAGTTTTACCTAATCAATGACATTCCTATGCAGGAATAATGGTTTTTCACTGGAACCACATGAAAACACCAAGGCTGTCTCCAGAAATTTGGAGCCCTAGGGTGAAAATAAAAATAGACCTAAATTTTTGAAAGAAAAAACAATTACAATGGATAATAATAAACTTAATTTTATCCTACTCCTATCCTAGCTCAATGGACAAATAATTTTGTCCTACTCCTAATCCTAACCTAGCCTCTGGGAGGTTAAAATTAATCAAGTACTACTGATAAAAAAATAATAATTATCAATACCAGTGGAGAGGACTCGAGGGAGGGGTCGAGGATTCATGGACGATCATCAATCAATGGAAGCACACGGGGACCTGTGCGATTGGCCGTTGGCGAAAGCAAACAATTTTTTTCATAGTATCTTGTTACATAGTACATAAAAGGGATATTATTCATATAATCTTCATCAATCAATATTATAAAAGAGCTTCTTCTAGCTAGCTGCTAGTTACCTGTTAGCCTTCCTTTTTCTTTTCTTTTTTCTTTCTTTCGACGTTGTTGGGCTTTCGAGGTATGTGGAGAAGACAGTTGGAAGTAGTTCGACATATGGAGGAAACCTGTATCTGTCATTCACACACCCACCACACTCCGCATCCGCACACTTAATACAGTATGGAGTACATGACCGCAGGTACGCATGGTTCATGTCAACCATGTTCATCCACGCCTTACCACGAAATTCCTCCTCCCTCAGAAGGCAGCACAGAACATCCGGGTCATCCGGGCTGACGAAGGGGAACTCGGGAAGACGCTACGGTATGCCCAGAGCTTCATAGCCACGCTGCGCCCATAGACAATCTAGGTTGATCACGCGGTGCAGCTCCCACTGGAACTCGGAGCTCAAAGTCCAAATGGTGATTCTCTGGCGGGTCTGCTGCTGCCTTTTTCTCTCAGGAAGCTGAATCCATCTGGAGCGATCGTAGATTCTGTCATGGAAGTCATTGTCAATGTGGACAAGCGCATCTTGCCTTGGCTGCCGGACACACTTCGGTATCTCTCCGGGTAGTAGCTTTCGACTCGTACCTCGTTATGGTAGTCATTCTCTCCAGGGAATGGCACGAAGCGGAGCGCGGCGAGTCTATGGTGGAGAAGTCACATAGCAGGACGCCGCTGAAGTAGTCGACCCAGCAGAGGAAACGGCTGTCGAAAGCAAGCACGTGGTGGGTTGACCTGAGGTCGAAGAAGTGGCCGCCATTGCTCTGGTCCAGCAGCTGCGGCTTGCGGATGATTTTCCACTTCCCAGTCCCGGAGTTGAAGACGCAGAGTTCGGCAGGCATGGAATGATTGCCCGTGACATTGAGCTCGGCGACGATGTAGCGGTCCGCCGCCTTGAGCCGCAGGATGCCTGTTGGGAGGCTACCCATCAGGAACGCCCTACCTCTATCCTTGGTGAACGGAGGGAGCCGCTGCACCGAGGGGGGAGAAGAACCGGCGGCCGTGTAGACGAACAGATCTGGCGGGACGAGGTAGCTGTCAGTCTGGCTCGGGGTGGAGATGTCGAAGAGGACGAGGTCCTTGTCGGCTGCCCGGACGTAGGCATAGGCGGGAGAGACGGCTGAGCCTTGCTCGTCCGGCCAGTGGACGTTGAGGTAGGAGACTCCTTTTGGAGGGCCGCGAGGGTGACACTACTAGAAAAAGGCTTACTAGTGGCGCACCAGTTTTGCCTACTAATGGCGCACTACTGGTGCGCCACTAGCATCACGCCACTAGTAATTTTTACTAATGGCGCACCGCTGGTGCGCCATTAGTATCTGGTACTCTAATGGCGCACTGGGCAGTGCGCCATTAGTATAGGCCACGGTGCGCCATTAGTATGCCTCCCAGGGGGCCATATATACCCATGTGCTTTGCCATACTAATGGCGCACTGCAGTGTGATGCACCATTAGTATCCTTCGACATACTAATGGCGCACTGCTGGGTGATGCGCCATTAGTACCCTCTGGCATACTAATGGCGCACTTCTCTGGGATGCGCCATTAGTATCCTTTGGCATACTAATGGCGCACGTTGGCGTGATGCGCCATTAGTATGTATATTAGGGATTTTTTTTTCTTTTCTGATTTTTGCACAGATTACAAAATATATTATTGGACAGAAAATAAGCAGCAGGACACAGCAACAGCAGATTCATCGAATACAATAGAAGATTAGTCTCCGAATACAATTCATCATATTAGTCTCCGAATTCAAAAGACCGAACGAAGATAGAACATTACAAGTCTCGAGACCGCGAGTAGCGAGTTTTTCTTCACATTACAAGTCGATATCGATCATCTAAACTACCATCACATAGAAGAGAGATGCGGTCATCACGACGAGCATCATCGCGATGAAACTGGTCTTCATCCGGTTCCTCCAACGCTCCCTCCTCTCTCCCGCTAGATAGCGCGCGTATCTAGATTCCGCCTCCGCCCTAGTGGTGTACCCTTTGTAACTGTTACCGCTGAAACGGTGAACCTGTCTCCGACACTCCTCCCAGTCGTCGTAGACTCCGGGAAACCTTACCCTTGTACACGACATACGACGACATCTCTATGCACTAGCCAAACAACAGACAATACATAAGCAATATATAAGTATGCAACAAAAGGATCGGAAGAGAAAAACAAGACATCCATAGCACGATTCATGGTCCTACTAACAAATAGCATCGATTACATCTAAGTTGAACGACTGTTCAAACCAAGGAGACATACAAGTTCACTACAGTTTAATTACAACATGAGCTAATGAATGTTTCAGAACTACACATAGCATCACAACTTTCGACTCGACTCATGGGACCGGAGCGTGGATGAAGCCGCCGTCTGTCGTGATGGTCATGAAGTCGCGGGCGTTGTCAGCCTGAATTTGTAGCGTTGTGTCTATCTCGCTGTTGGACGGTTGAAATTTGAGGTAGAACTGCCCCGAGGTACGAAGGACATCTTGATGGATGATTTCTGCAAACTCCGACTGGATGCGAAAGAATTCTTGTCGGATGTCCGCGTCCTGGATTGCCCCCAAGCTTGCGGCCCAATCTTTGAGATTATTTGGTAGGAGAAGGTGATTATGGTCCCGCACGATCGCCCGCATGTGATGGAGGGCGTAGTAGGCATCCTTCTGACCGCCAGGCGGCTGCTTGACGCAGGGGAACGTCGTATTGTGGGTGAACACGTGCCTGCCGTACCTACGAACTGGCCTCTTAAAGGTGCCTCCAGATGCGGCGTAGCCGGGGAGAGCATCATCAAGAACTTTCTTGATATTTGTGTAGTCTATCTTGGAGTCACGGTCCGGGTCGAGATACGTGGCCATGGAATATTTCGGGCTTAAGAGGATGAGTGTGCAATGTGTGTCACTGCACAGAATACGGAATGTTAGAAAAAAAAGAACGATCGAAATCTAAGAAATCATATGTTACGGGGCGGTTAGGAGATGACTTACTCGGGAAAGTAAGGCACGAGGAAGTTATCCTTATCTGGGTTTGCCAGAATGACGCCTTCGAGGTGTGAACTCGCGACTTGCCGGTCCCCAGCGCTGCCCAAGATCTTGGCACGCATGTAGAAGGGGTCGACTATCACAATGTCCGGGGTCTTGTCTCTAATGATCCGCATCTCCATACTCAGCAAAAACAGCCGAACGAAGGTGTAGTCCAGCGGATGAAGGTTAAGCATAGCAAAGATGTCATCAAATCGCAGGACGATCGTACCCCCGACGGCGCTATCCACAAAGCCCTTGCCCTCTGGCACCTTGGCCACGAAAACCGGGTATGCCACATCATTCTCTCTGAGACGCCGCTTCTCCAAAGAAAGAACACTGTCATGCAGACTCCGCATAGCACCGGTTGCATCATTGAGCATATTTGTCGGTAGCATCGGTCTACCCGCCACATGCACCCTCCTCGAGATATCCTTAGGTGAAGGTGGTCCGTCCTGAGCACGGATCGTACTCGGTGCCGGTTGGCTCGCACTGGCGCCCTTGTTAGTCTTTCGTTTCCGTCCCTTCTTCTTGATCTGCTGTAATGGGATCGAGTTCTGCTCACAGACCGCCTTCTTGAGCGTGTTGGGGCTGATAATATTTGGCACCTCAGCTATCTGAGGCTCGGTGAAGGCGGCAGCTGGAGGCGTCTCCTGAGAACTGAACGCCAGACGACGCCTGTTGCAATTGGGTTTCTCCGCCGTACCAGCTAGATCGCGGTCGTCTTTTTGAGGGTTGGGTTCTTGAGAAGGAGGCCCGCAGAACTCGTCACCGTACCCATGCTCGGCAAAGTACTTATCGACGTTGGTAAATGTACCGTCGTCGTTGTCGTCGTCGTCCGGATCCTGTGCCATATGCATGTTCGGATCCTGTGCCATAGGGATGTCCGGCAGGTCCGGTAGCGTTGCGGCGTTCTTGCCATGGCTTGGCGCTGGCACGACTGGCGGTCTTGTCTGTGGGGTGGTGTCCCCCGCCCCCAAACGAATCTGGCTCTTCGGCCAAAGCAGGGGCCAGCTTACACAGGCGCCGAGGGTCATCACATCATCTTCGTCGGCCCCAACGGGTCGAATCGGAGGTAACAACTCGTCGCAGCCTGGCAGTACCCGAACCAGTTCAACCCTATAGAAGGTGGGTGGCATCGGATTACCGTGGAACACGCGGTTGCCCGGTTGAACGATTCTGCCCTTGGCGACATCGACCAACTCGCCGCCCATGATTTGCAGGAGAGTGCAAGGAACATCGGTGGCGCCCTGCGAAACCATGTAGGGCGTCAGGGATGCCCAGTCAAAGGCAAGGAGATGAAGTCATCGACCGAGAGGCTTAGTTACCGTGATGCCGTCGAGCTCGGCTAATGTCGAGGCACCGCCAACGGCGGGCGTGCGCGTGCAACTGACGGAGGGGCCGCTTGCTGGCGAGGTGCCGGCCGGCGTACACCCAGGTGCATTAAGCTCCAATGCCCGTGCCGGTGCCGGAGACACGAATACCGCCTCCGCCGGAGACACCAATGGCGCCGCCTGCGCGTTGTGCGAGTTGCTGGCCGTGAAGCTGGGAACCGGGGGAGGCCCCTGTTGGCCGCCCGCAATCCACGTCGTCAGCCCCTGAATCAAGGTAGGCACAATGGCGGTGAGCGTCGTTCCCAGTTGTTGTTGCACTTGCTCTTGGACAATCTCCGGAATCCGCGCCACTTGTGCCTTGAGTTCTTGAACCTCGCGCGACTGGCTTTCCGAGCTGGTCTTTTTCTCCTTTCGCCCACCAGCGGTATAGTATGACGACCATTTTGTGGACAAGCCTTTGCCGGCCACACGACCAGCTGACGACGGCTTACTGAGCTTATCCTTGTTTTTCATTACGTTCAACGCCCTATTTAAAGGGGTGTCAAAAGGGGAGCTCTGAGATGACCCCGCGCTACTGCTTTCAGCCTCCTGCGGAAGGAATGTGAACCATTTAGAAATTTGGCTTCATTAACTAGAATGCAACCATATATGTAGCTAATTACGCGGGGGTGTATTCCTTACCAGAACTTTCTCAAGCGCCTTGGTCTTCGGATCCGTGGTAAGCTCCTTTGTTACCGGGTCCTCCTTGTACCGGGCCCTGATAAAGTTCCTGGTCTGCTTGTCAGGGAATTTCTCGAAGCGGGGCGGTAGGCCTTGCTCGGCACGCTCCGCGTCCTCCTTGTCCCATATAGGCTCCGCCACTCTATAACCGCCGGGACCGAGTTGGTGGACCCCTAAGTTCAACTGCCGCATTTCTTTCCCCCACTGACTTGATTCGGAGGTTGCGCTGCTCTCGCACTTGATCTTGAACTCCTTGTAGTCATCTTCGCTCATCAAAGGATATTTCGCCTTGATCTTCTCATAACTATCACCTTTTTCAATCATTGCCTTCACCGTGCTTCTCCATGTAGACAGGGCCGTGCTCATCCTCGTGAGGGCGGCACTGTTCACTTTATTCCCTGAGAGGCGTGTGTTTGCAAACTCATTGGGGAACTTGTATCGTTCGTGCAGCTTCGTGAAGAGGAGGCAGCGCAAATTCCCTCGGTCCTTATGCCTTAGGTTCTCGGTGTTGATCGAGGCGGTGCTCCGAAGAATGCACCCGAGCTGAACCGAGTACCCCTTGACTACATGTTTGGGCGCCGTTGGATGCCCGTCGGAGTTCACTTCAGTAAATTCCTCCTTGACGGTGCCGAGCACGTTCGGGCGCCGGTCCTTCCGTTGCCTCTTTGGTTGGCTGCCATCTGTGCGTGCGCCGCCATCATCAGTGGTGGCATCCTCGGCGGCACCATCAGTGGTGTCATCCCCGACGCCACTAGGGGTTGTGTAGTCAGGATCGGTTTCTTCCGCGGCGTCCTCATAGCGGTGAGGTTCTTCCTCCATCTCCTGGGACAGCTCCCAGAATTGCTTGCCGCCCGAACCGCTGGCCTCATCGTTGTGGGCCATGTTTCGCTCTAAATAGGAAAAAAGTTTGGTCAAAAAGTTGGTTATTGCCAAGGAACAAGATCTCTAAGTTGACCAAATAACCTAATTCTCGAGGAATGTGTCCAGAAAGTTGGTTGCTGCAAAGATACAAGGCTGTGAGTTTGGTCAAATTGCCTATGCTATTTGGGATGGAACCTGTTAGTGTGTTGTAGCAAACAAACAACTCCTCTAAGTTCTCAAGATAACCTAGTTGTCGAGGGATGTGTCCAGAAAATTGGTTGATGTCAAGACACATGATGATTAATTTTTGTTTCGGTTGAGAATCGGGCACCTTCTAGGTCAAAAAAATTGGGCATGGCCTTTGCTAATTTTCTTGACCTAGGAGTGCCCCATTCTCAACCGAAACGGAAATTAATCAACATTTCAGGAGAAAGGGCTCATTTCAGAAGTTGACAAAATTCAGTGAGATTGACCACAGAAAGATTGCATCCTTTGTTATTGACCACAGAAAGATTGCATCACAGTTTACAAAGTTCAGAAGATCTACAGTAGCAGCAACATCGCTATGACATATCATGGCTTTATACAACATTTGCAAAACAAGATTGCATCCTTTGTTATTGGTTTCCTTGCAATGAGATTGACCACAGAAAGGTCAATTTTCAATTTCTGAAGTCACCGCAAATAAAGAAATCAAGGTCATTTGAAAATACAACACAGTATCCTTACATTGCATCACACGAACAGAATAAGTCAGACAAATGAGTGCTTCAACATAATTGATGGAAACTACACAGGCAGTACAAACAACCTACAACATGTTGTCTAGATGCTTATAGTCACAGTAGTCTTACTTTGCTATAATGCTCAAGAAAAGAAGCATCATTGACAGACTTCCATCCCACTATCTTCCCTCAAATCAAGATTAGACTACTTGAAGTAATCAAATAATTTCGAAATAGATTAACCAGTGCTATAGGCATACAAGTACTAGAACACACACCAGGCAGTTTTTATAATATTATCAGAAAACCCACATAGTGGTTTCAGTTAGGTAGCAGAGTGTTTGGAGTACTGTCAATTAAGCCAGGTAGCATCAAGTTGTGCATCTGATCATATAAAATAGGATAGGGTTAATTATTCAGATCATCTATGTTTGGAGTACTGAAACTCAATTAAACTAGTTAAATGGAGTTCATCTACTCACTAGCAGTACTACTAACTGGCAGTAAACAAGTTAAGCTACTCACTACAGTACTGGCTACTCACTTAAGCTAGCTAGAAGCTACAAGTTAAACACATTTGTAGCACTGAGAAATAATGCAACTAGCGGCAAGGAGTATAATGGCAATCATGTAGCAATCATGTCCTTCCCTTCATATATTCATGATATAAATGGATTGTTCTACCTAGTATGTTGTTGGAAATTCAGTTGCTTTTTCATTAGGACTGGCAACAACACTAGCACTGTTTTACAATGTGAGGCATGAACTGTTCCCTCTTCTAATTATCTTGTATCTGACAGTAGCAAAAATCTAGACTAAATTCTAGCATCTGATCTACACAAGAACACCTCAAGAATATTCAGATTCACAATTCCGAACAACACAATTTAAAAAGACGGCACAGGATGGCACCGACGGCCTGGAAGTGATCCATGGAAGAACTCACCTTGATGGACGCGGTCGCAGAAGAGGTCGTAGACGGCGGCGGAGCAGAGACGAGGTCGCAGACGCGGTCGTGGTGCTCCGGTGGACGCCGGCGTCGAGGAGGCTGCGGGCGGCGATCCGGAGGAAGGGGCCCGTGATGTCGTCGGCGTCCTTGGCCGCCTTCTTGACCTTTCGAGCAGAAGAAGGCACGGGTGGTGAGAGGAGGAGGAGGAGAAGCTAGGGGGATGGGGAAGGGAGGGAGGGGACGTACGTGCTGGGGCGGGGGTGGAGTCCGGCGGGGGTCGGGGCGGCGGCGTCGAGGCAGCGCAAGACCACAGCGGCGGACGACGTGCAGGCGCGGCGGACGGAGGGGGCGGAGCAAGGGGGCGGCGGCGTACGGTTGGGGTCGAGGAGTGGGGGATCTGGCGAGCGAGGGAGGGAGGGAGGCGACAGTGCGAGGGGAACAAGTATAAAAATTCTAATGGCGCACCTCCCCCTGGTGCGCCATAAGTACGTCGATTCTAATGGCGCACCTCCCCCTGGTGCGCCATTAGAATTTTGTTTTACTTACTAGCCCGACTGGTCAGGTTATATCCCACCTAACCCTATCTCCATCAGAACACGCCCACTAGCCCGACTGGTCAGCACGTAGCACACACACTAGGAGGTCCTGGGTTCGATTCCCAGGCTCCCCAATTTTTTTATGCATTTAAAATGCTGTTTGATATTTATTTGTGTTCAAATATGTTCAAACTTGTTTAAATCATAATAGTAATATTTTTTTATAAAAACAGTATAAAAACACTAGGAGCAGGCCGGGGAGGGTGCGGGGGAGAGAGGGTGCGGGGGGTCGTCGGCGACGGCCGGTGGAGCGGGAGAGGGTGCGGTGGGTCGTCGGCGGCGGTGGAGTGGGGGAGGGTGCGGGCCGGGGGTCGGCGGCGGCGGCTGGTGGAGCGGGGGAGGGTGCGGGGGGTCGGCTGCGGCGGCCAGTGGAGCGGGGGAGATGGTGCGAGATCGAGTGTCCATGAAATTTAAAAACATTCATGAGTTCAAAAAGTGCTCATGAAATACAATCGAGAAATGAAGGCTACAATTTAAATATAATCGATCTTAGCTAGCTATCTGTTCACAATCTTCTTGCCCTTATTTTTCGTAAATGGAGTTCTTCTCTTGAACGGACGTCCTTTAGGTAGGGTGGTCCTGCTTCTTCTTGTGGTGTATGCTGATACTTCATCGTCGTCGTCATGTTCCATCTTCGGGTCGCCGTACTTGTCGAAGTCTTGCTCATTGGCGACTCCATCCATTCCGATGATCTTCCTTTTGCCTCTCCTCACGACAACACGACTGGGCTTTGATGGGTCGGTAATGAAGAAGCATTGGTCCACTTGGGAAGCCAGTACCCATGGCTCATTTTTCGCGGTGACGTTCGCGCCTGCAGTCTTGGATTTGGCTTCGGGTATAACCATGGTGGTGAAATACCGGTCTTCTTTTATGACGCTCTTGGCCCATCTGACACGGAACATCGGGACCTTCTCTTCAGCGTAGCTCAGCTCCCAGATCTCCTCGATCCTTCCGTAGTATCTATCCTTGTCGTTACCGGTGTAGGATTCCATCGTTACCCCGGAGTTCTGATAACCATCGCTCTTCATGTCCTTGTCCTCGGTGTAGAATGTGTAGCCGTTGATATCGTATGCCTCATACGTCATCAGGTTGTGATCGGCGCCCTGTGACAAGGCGAATATGAGTTGTTCTTCCGCGGAAGAATCCTCATGTAAAGGGTACGACAGAAGCTTCTGCTTGAACCAACGCGTGAAACATGAGTTGTGCTCTTTGATTATATCTCCGTCTGTCCTCTGTTGGCCTCGGTCATTGTACGTCTTCTCAATAAACGTTTTGTGCTCTACCATCCAAGGATCGACCACGTTTATGTGTTGTAGCGCGACTAGGTTTGCTCTTTCAAAGTCGGCGAGTCGACCATCGAAGTCGACATGCATTTCGCGGCGACCCTCACGGTGACCCCATCCAGCGAGCCTGCCGAGGTGCCTGTTGACGGGCAGACCAATGGGGTTCTCGATGCCTAGATAATTCGTGCAGTAGGAGATGCACTCTTCGGTCAGAAAGCCCCTGGCTATGCTTCCCTCTGGGCGTGACATGTTGCGAACGTATCCTTTGATGACACCATTCATCCTTTCGAACGGCATCATGGTTTGCAGGAACGTCGGCCCGAGTTGGATGATATCCTCCACGATATGGACCAGCAGATGCACCATAACATCGAAGAATGCGGGAGGGAAGTACATCTCAAGCTCGCATAGTATCACCACGATCTCTTCCTGTAGCCTTCTGAGTTGCCTCACGCCAACCGACTTCCGAGAGATGACGTCGAAAAAGTTGCATAGGCCAAATAGCGTTTCACGGACGTGCGCGTCCATGATCCCACGGATTGCAACTGGAAGTATCTGCGTCATCAGCATGTGACAGTCGTGAGACTTCATCCCACTGAACTTCTGCTTCACTGAGTCTAGGTATCTGCTTATCTTCCCCGCGTAACCGTAAGGAAGTTTTACTCCTACGAGGCAGGTGAAAAACTGATCGATCTCCTCCTAACTTAGAGTGAAGCACGCGGGAGGGAAGTCATTTCCGGTCTTCTTGGCCTTTTTGCCTTTGCGACGACTTTCCGTGTCCTGCTTCGCCTCATCATCATCATCATCATTAGCGTGAAGCTCCTCCCTGATGCCCATTGATTTCAAGTCTGCCCTTGCTTTCGGCCCATCTTTGGTCCTCTCTGGCATGTTGAGCAGGGTACCAAGCAGACTCTCGCACACGTTCTTCGTGATATGCATGACATCAAGGCTGTGAGGCACACGGTGGATCTTCCAGTACGGCAAGTCCCAGAAAATAGACCTCGTTTTCCATACCTTCAGCAGTGGCTCTGGCGCCTTTCGCTTCTTTCCCGGCTCTGGCGCCTTTTGCTTCTTTCCCGGCAGTGGGCAATCTTTCCAATTTTTCAACAGCTCGTCTATTTCCTCACCGCTCCTCGTACGCGGGCGTCTTCGGGGTTCGGTTTCACCATCGAACAGATCCTTGCGTTTCCTCCACGGGTCATCGTCGCGAAGCCACCTTCGATGTCCCATGAACACGGTTTTCGAAGACCTGGGATCTCTATCTAGCTGGCGATACGTTGTGTCATCCATGCACCTGACACATCCAGAAAATCCGTGGACCACCTGCCCCGCGAGATATCCGAAACCGAGATAGTCGTGCACCGTCGTGAGCAGTGCGGCTCTCATAGGGAAATATTCTTTCTCTGCGGCGTCCCACGTATTGGCTGGCGTTTTCCACAGCGTGTCTAGCTCCTCTTCCAGCAGCCCCAGATACAGATTGATGTCGTTCCCTGGTTGTTTCGGCCCTTCAATTAGCATACTCATGTGAATGTACTTCCTCTTCATGCACAACCAGGGGGGAAGGTTGTACATCCACACAAACACAAGCCAGGTGCTATGTGTGCTTCTCTGGCTGCCAAACGGATTGACTCCATCGGTGCTCGTGCCCAGCACGATGTTCCTTGGATCGTTCCCAAATTCTGGGTGTTCGAAGTTCAACGCTTGCCACTGGCTCCCATCCTTAGGGTGACTCAGCATCTTGTCTTTTTTATTTATCTCCGGATCATTTGCGTCATCTTCTCGCTTCTTCTCCTCCCTATCCGCGTGCCAACGCAGGAGCTTTGCTACCTTAGGGTCCGCAAAATACCGCTGCAGACGAGGAGTGATCGGAAAGTACCACACCACTTTTCGAGGAGCTTTCTTCCTCTTCTTGTATCGAGTGACACCGCACACCGGACATATGGTAGACTCCGTGTGCTCGTCCCGATAAATGATGCAATTGTTCATGCACACATGGTATTTCACGTGCGGTAAATCCAGAGGATACACGATTTTCTTCGCCTCCTCGAAACTGGTCGGGCACTTGTTCCCCTTGGGAAGACGTTCGTGCCAGAATGACATGTTCTCGTCGAAGCATGCGTCGGTCATTTTGTGCTTTACCTTCATCTCCAGAGCCATGAGCGTTACTTTCAGGCGGGTATCCTCGGGCCTGCATCCTTCATACAATGGAGTAACCGCGTCTATCTCCAGTTGATCCAACTTGGCTTTCTCTCGGGCGGCAGCTCTTGCGTTATCCGTCTGCTTGAGAAGCAGCTCTTGAATATGAGGGTCCTGCACCCAGCCCATCGATGGTCCATCGTCGTCTGCTCCGCCGGCATCTTCATCTTCATGATCATGCCCTTCGTCTGCTCCCGCATCTTCCTCACCATCATGTCCGGCATCTTCTACATGATGACTGTGTACAGCATCACCGTCGTGATCATGTCCTAGAGATTCTTCGTCTTCTCGCCCGCCCGAGCCGCGGTGGTTGTCTTGCTGCCCATCCTCATTTCTTGCCCGACCCCCATGGACGACTTCATAGTCATCTTCATCACCTTGCCACCGATAGCCATCCATGAAACCACGCAAGAGCAGGTGGTCCCGCACCTGCCCGGAATCCGGGTCCGCAATAAGGCTCTTCAGCTTGCATCTTCGACACGGACATCTTATCTCCGTCTCGTTCTTTTCAAGCATCTCGGCCTTCGCGGAGCTCAAAAACCTATTCACGATGCCTTCGGTCATCGTGCGGACCATGGTCACCTGCGGGGTAGAGCAAAACGATATTTTAGAACCAAGAAAAAATTTGGCATGACTTTCCCTAAAAATAGGACCAAAAAGAATGCATAGTGCCAAAATTCTCGCCGAAACGGAAATGAATCAACATTCCGGCAAAATATTGGCAACTATCGCATTTCAAATACCGGTACCTGCAAACACAAACATATATGCAACACCACAAACATATGCAACACTACAAACATACATAGATCTAGCTAGGACATAAAAAGTGCATGTGCACGTTGTTGGAGGGAGAACAACATAAAGATAGCTTCCCCTTACTTACCTATCAAAAAAGGGGCTTTAACCACGTAATTTGGATGAATTTATGGTGCAAATGAGGTGAGGAGGAGGAGGCAGCCGAGACAAGCTTGGAGGAGGGAGGAGAGAATGAAGTGGGGAAAGTGAGTGGGTAGGTGTGGCTGTCCAAAATATCTAGCTCGTCCCAGGTTACTAATGGCGCACCACCACACAATGCGCCATTAGTAACCCTGGTTACTAATGGCGCACCTGCTGGTGGTGCGCCATTAGTAGTTTTGCAAAAAAACACTAATGGCGCACGGGGGAGCAGTGCGCCATTACTAGCTTAAACTAACTAGTAATGGCGCACTGCCCTAGGTGCGCCATTAGTAGTTTTGCAAAAAAGTAAAAAATAAAAAAAATATTTTAGTGGCGCACTATGTTGCTGGTGCGCCATTACTATTTACAACTAGTAATGGCGCACTATGTCCTGGTGCGCCATTAGTATGTCTGGCAAAATAAAATAAAAATTTATTACTAATGGCGCACCGTTTGTCTGGTGCGCCATTAGTGTCTTTCACACTAATGGCGCACCAGCACATGGTGCGCCATTGCTATATAGCAATGGCGCACCACATGTCTGGTGCGCCATTAGTGGCCATTCCATCTATAGCCCTTTTCCTAGTAGTGTGAAGGACACGTAGCAGGAGGGGCCGCCGTTCATGTCTAGTGGAGCGGCGGTCTTGTTCTTGTTAACAGCCACACAAGCAGCGTCTAGGCCGTTGTGGCAGCGCGTGCGGCCGTTGCGACCCAGCATCACCCATTCGGGGAAGACGACGGCAGTCTCTTCCTCCGGCTCCGGCGCGCCTCCGGTGACCATGGAGATGGGGATCGAACTTGCCTCCAAAACCCTAACTCTATGTTCTTGGTGAGGGGAACCGACGGACGGGAAAGAAGGGCGACAGGCCAAGTTATACTACAATATACTACTAGCAGGGCCATCGATCTCAACGGGCCAGGAAACTAGTGGCACAAGCGAACAACGCAGAGGAGTTTCCCGTTCTACTTTTTGGGAAAAGAGAAAAAAAATACTATATAGGGGTCTTTTTTGTTGCCAAAAATACCAAAAAAATACCACCTCATTTTTTTGAGGAGAATCTCCTCTTGTACGTACTACGTATATATTACTCAAACCCCGGAAAGGTTACAATCAAATTTAACAGAGAGATTATTTGTCAAAAAAATGTTTACAGAGAGATTAAACATCGTTTGGACCGGAAGCAATCCACACAGCTGTCTGTCCAGAGATTCTGCCAGTGTGACAAGTGCCATGTGATCACTAAGACACTAACAGAGTTTTGACAACGAGTGTATGACTAAGAGCATCTTTAACAGCTGCGCAACCGCGCGGCGCGCTAAAATAAGTTTACAACGCCAAAATAGCAACTTTTTGCGCCCCGCAGAGCGCTAGCTCCAGCGGCCGCTGCAAAAAATTGCACGCGCACCGCTTCAGCAGAAGCGCTAAAATACAACGCGTGATACACATACGTACGTAAAAATAATCTCTACTCCTAATGTTTCAGTTGGTGAATAGTCTCCGCGGTTTTTTTTTCGCTGGTTAATTTTCGTCTCCCCCCTCCCCACACCCCACGCACGCACTAAAAAACCAGACCGCACGAAACAGCGCTCCTCCCCGATCCCCTCGACTAAACGCCGCTGCCCTCGTGCGATCCCGATCCCCTTGACTAAACGCAGCGTGCGATCCCCTCCCCTCGAGTAAACGCCGCCGATGACCTCCCGGATCTTGTGCGATCTATCTCGCTGCCGCCTACGTCCGGGGTGGCACCGTCCGGGGTCGAGGCCAACATCGGCGTCATCAAGTGCGGACGTCGAGGCCCCCGACTCGTGGGCCGCCGCCGCCATCACTTCACTCCGGGTCAGGGCGTGGCTGTGACCGCCGTGCGGGCAACGAGGAGCGCCGCAAGGGCGTACCGTGGAAGGCCTGGATCAAGGAGGAGTACATGTATACCCCGCGTCAAAATCTCAACTGCAATCCACGAATTAAAGCAGGACTCCCTGATCCGCTGGTTACTCATCTCAGGTTTGTCTCTTCGCATTATTTCTTTCCAGATCGAGCAAGATAAAGTGTGACGTGTGGGAGATTGGCCGGGGAGGATACCGCCGTAGGTGACGCCATGAACCGAGGCTGATGTTGGAGAGCCGCGGCTCTGCTTGGGAGCCGACCGGTGAGAGGCAGCTCTCCGAGGTGGTGTTGCCCGTGGCGGGGATGGACAATCCAGTGGCCGGCCCGCACCCCTGGACGCTCCTGGGGCGGGCCATGATAGTGAGTGTGATGGGTGCTGGAGCAGCATGATGCCAACGACCACGAGCTTTGGGTGCTTAGTGTGTTGGCGAGGCATAGAAGGGATGAGAGCGAGATAGACATGTGTGTGCATGGATTGAGAGAGAGGGAGGGAGAGAGAAGAAGAATTGTGCTGCTGCAGGAACAGGTGTACGTTCTATAACATCTATACTTTAGTTGGAAATGGCAGCTTCACTGAACTGCATCAGTTGTAAGCTTCCCTAAATTCATATATATCTATAAAGTAGGGCACTTCTACCTCCCTGTAGTAATAAAGAAGTATACTGAAAAATTCGTAGATGATTAATACTATTTCGTTTGCAGGTTCAGCCAATTCCTTTGAGGTATTAACAAGTAGCCGAGCTTTTGGTGTCATCTCTACTCAGGGAAATACATGTCAAATCCTCATACAAAATGTTGATCTATTGTTCTTCTAGAATTATAGATTTCCGAATAATTAGATGGCCAGTTATGCAACACAATATTCCCATAGTATTGAAATCTTATGTTCTCCAAAGTGTCCTTCAGCAAATGGCACTTGAACTTAATATGGGATACTCCAAATCTATAAGAGCAGGCTATATCTGATATTTTCTTCATACAAAGTCGGCAGACTTGATTTGTGTTTTCCCCTACTTGTCAATATGATGGCCCGTTGTAAATAAATGAGGCTTGGACATCACTTGTACTTGGGAACTACTTTTCAGTGACAGCTGTATTGACGAAGGTACTCTTTGTTTTCTTAAAGATTGATTTCTTCGGTGGTGTGTGTTTTACTTTACAGTTTTGATAAGATTCCATGGCCAATACACTTTTTTCACAGTTTACAGCAGATTACAGCAGCCTCAAAGGTAAAATGATCTGAATATTTTTTTCACAATACACTGGTAGTACATAGTAATAGCCCTCTTAATAATTTCTATATAGAAGTAAGATCTGAACATTTTGTTGAGTTGTTTTTGCACCAGATCGTTGGCCATTAACGGTTATCTATGGCACTAAAACTTGTTGATCTCAACACATTCACGTCACAACACTTGTTGGCTGAAACATGTGCATTAGCACCAAAGAAGTTGAGGTCAAATTAATGAGGTGATAGCTAAACCCTTATACTGAATATATTTGTGTTTTCTTTTGCTTCAAGTATATAGACATATATTCCTTGATCAAAACTCATCTACACTACTGCCACTAATTTGCTTCAGGTCATCGACTTTAAGATTGATACATATGTTTCTCTTATTATGCAGGAGTTGTGTGATCTGAGGAGAAACTATTCTCTTGCAAATCGGATAGTTGTTGTAGGAATTAAAAGGCACATGATTGTACTGGGATTTTGTTTCTACACGTTCCTCGGCCCTAATGTCTACATGAGGTGTGAGTTCAACGGGTCGAGGAAATCACATTACTATAAAAATGGTAGGTAGAATCACGGTGATTCATGCAAAAGCTACTAAATTTATCATATAACGGATCATATAATTTATCAGCTGCCTCAACGGCTCACACTTTAGCAAGTCTTCATATTTTAAAAAATACAAATGAATTTGATAATTGGATCAAATGCAGTTATATGTCTTTTACTTTGGTTGAATCTAAAATTTTGTTAGAAACATAACGAACCACTTGATATATAAAGCATTGATCTATGCAAAACTGAGAGATGTCGTGTTTTTACAGTTCTTATGATGTCTGATTGAATTTTCTTATCCCACATTTTATTTCAGATGCCGCAGCAAAGAAAATGCTGTCAGCCTTGGACGATCCATTCACTCGATTCTTGAAACCATTACCTTTTTTGAAGCAAGAATAGCTAGCACCCAAGGTGCCCTCGCAGGTGTAGGTTTATCCATTGGCTACCCGTTGGAGCATCACTTGCAGGGCTCTCTGTAATGTCACTTTTTGTAGAAATGACTCTCTAGAGACGCGACATAAGAGCGCAAAAACATTTGACATCAGATCGCTTATGGTAAGACCTAGCTATCATCAATAATTTTAGTCCATTAAATGTGGTCTTAGTGAAAGGGTGTTCCTTTATCATGGTTGAAGGTTGCATGACTTATGCTAGGTGTTTTCATACTTTTCGGTCTCTACTTGACTCTTGCGTACCTACTTTTTTAGTGGCCAGCGATCTTGCACTGATTCTTGCTAGGGGTTCTCAAGGAAATTCAATAGCCTAAAAATGATATGTTTCATTCACCTCTTAATAGTAATACGAGTATTTTGTTTATTTCCTACTCCCTTTTAGTGGTTACTGATTAGTCACTCTTAAAGGTGAATGCACATGCATAATAGGTTTGTCATGGCTGCGTTTTGCGGCCCCTGACTACTGGAAAGTAATCTCCTTTGGATGATTTGTATTTTTTTTATGGAATTTGTACTTAGATAACACATCCAAGGAAGGAAGGAGATTGAGGTCGGCGCCTCCTGAAGGCATGCATGCTTGTCACTGAGAGAGGGAAGGGCATCTCTTTTTTTGGGTTGCAATTTCCACCTTGTTGTTGGGTGAGGTGAGTCATGATTTCTCTCCTCCCGCTTCATTTTTCAGTCCTCTCTAACTTCAGAAATTTCCTAATTTGTTTGATCTATATGTATGTAAAACATTATGATTAGGATCCCTCTATTTGATTAATTTCTAAGTTACTGAATTATAATTTCTGTTTTGTGCTCATGAATTGCATACTTGGAGGTTTATTCGATTTAGAGATAGCCACACACACACACACACACACACACACACACACACACACACACACACACACACATTTGGAGTAGGTGGCTACAACAAATTTTATACTATGATAAGTGTGTGGTTCAGTCAACCAAATTATTGCCTTATATTTTAGTTAAATTTATTGCTGTGATCTATAAGAGAAGCTGCCATTTTGGCAATAGATGCGCGATAAAGTAGTGGTTGGTGTTGGTTTAATCCATTATCAAATGTTTTGCCAATAAAGGAAAATTACCTTCCTCGTACATTTATTGTATTTCTGTTTCATGGTCCAGCTGATTTGTTGTTTGTCATACCTCTTGTGGATAATCAGACATGGGGTGCATGGCAAAATTAGGACAGACTGAAGGCAGCAGATTCCGTGTCGGCCGTGCACTTTGAGGAGGACATTGTCTTTGTATAAGTGCCCTACAATCGTCCCTTTATAGCCACAGATAAGGCCTTCAGGTAGGCTGGACAAAGTGTCATACACTTATGTATCTGTATTTGTGATGATCTTTTTAGCATTCTTAATTGATGACATTTCTGAACGGAGATGATCCTCACCATTTCATAGTTATTTTTCGCACTGTTGTAAGATCAAGTTTCACATTCGAACTTAACTTGTTATCAAATAATTTTGGAACATAATTTTACTTTTACCTGCCCTCCACAGAATCAAAGGTTCAGGAGGACTTTTGTTGCACTAATGCTTCTTCGTTGACCATCTCGCCGTTCTCCCTTGCATATGGATATGGCCGCATAAATCGCACCGATGGATCCAGTCCTTCGCCAGGTCCAACGTGCCTGCACCGGCCTCAAGCACGGGAGACACTATAACCTTGTGATCTAACTGGTTACCACAATCAAATCCATTTTTGCCCATTTAAATTGGTTCGCTCAGTTTTGTTGATAACTGAGTTTCATTGGTTATATATACTGAAGTGTCTTTGTCATTTTGTTTTACAATATATTCTAATTGTCAGGATTTTTGCTACATTTTTGGTGTAGATTTTAGGGACATTACCGTAGTGCTAATGCCTTCCGTGCAGGTTATCCAGTCAGCGCATATTCTGTCTTTTAGCATGTGTATGCTTTGCTCTTGTGCCCATGTAATCGTGACCTGTAATCAGTCCATGATCCTTGTGTGACGTGATCACAGAAGTTGGGCATAACTGCATTGTTACTGAGAAGATGCGAATATTAACTTAGGGATCGGAGCTGAAGCTCTGGCCGATAGCAAAGATATGAAGTCTGAGCTCTGTCTATGTTTGCAAGTATATTGTTGTGACTTCACTCTTGCCCCCGTATTGGGCAGATGCTTCAGAATGGAGTCACTTCTATGTGTATGGCCGCTGTAACCACACAACATGAATTTTCCCCTTTTTTTTATCTGAAATTCTGGCAAGAAACTTGTTGGATTAACTACGATTTTATCCTATTTACTACTAGCATTTATTCTTATCTCAACAAATTGTTGCCGCTATCTAGGACAGTCGGAAGAAGAGGGCTTTGACTGGGAAGCAACATGTTGAAGCAATACCTCTTGTTGAACCACCCAAAACCAAAGTATCCTCTTAGATTGCGAGAGGCCCGTTGTGTTTAGTAAAAGACTTGGTGTAAAATATCCAAAATATTAGGAACCCTATGTATTGGGTAGACCTGAAATACTAATATAAGTGTATCCAACTCTTCCTACGATTCCCTTTCGCCCATGGACGTAAACCATGTCTCTGGCTTTGTAAGTCCAAGGCTCCAAGCTAGGCGTTATTTTTCAAAAAGTTTTCATTGATTTCTAATCGAAATATCTCCATTAGCGTAACCCTATCTGGGTACCCCATCAACGGCCGGAGGCATTCCTGGAGTCAACGGAAACATGTTGACCAATTGACGTAAATGTGCAATGTAAATTTACCTCAGCGCTTTGTGTTTGAATGTGATGGGCGTTGTCTGTTATGTCTCCTCCACACTATAAATTTATCTAGGATTAGTTTAATATTAAAAGGCCCGTAATAACGCACGGGCATTCTACTAGTTAAGATAGTTCCCTAAATAGTTCATAGCATAGGTAGATAAAAAAGGTACATAGCATAGATAGATAAAAAAAAAGACAATCATATTTCAACTACTCGTCCTCCTCCTCCGACTCGGTGATGTCCTCCTCCTCCTCCGACTCCGACTCGGTGATGTCCTCCTCCTCCTATGTCTTAATGAAGGCGTCAATCTACCGTTCATCGTTGGAGTCCCAGGTCGACGCTTCTTTGAGCTCGTTGTTGAAGAGCGCGGCCGCCTTCCACGTACGCCTGTCCTCGCGATAGGCGGCTCGCTCCGCCCTCTCCGTCCTTCTTCGCATGTAGAATTCGCGCTCGTTGACGACGTCCTCCGGGAAGCGTTGGCGCCACAACGCCATGGCCTCCTCGTCCATCTCAGCGATGCCAAGGTGGCGCTCCCGCCTCCGGTTGTCGCGACCGCCACCTCGGGGAAGTTCATCTCCCCCTGAGGCCGCCGGAGGCGCCACGCCGCCTTGTCGTACGCGCGGGCGGCCTTGTGGGCGGTGTCGAATGTGCCGAGGCCGAGGCGCATCTCACCGGACCGGATCTCGGCGGAGAAGGAGCTGGAGGGGCGCGCGCGGTAGCCCGAACTTCCCCAGCGGCGAGGCGGCTTGGTGGCGCGGCGGCGGCGAGATGAGAAAAGAGGCGACAAAGAGCGGCAGAGGGCACGTGGCGAGGCACAGAGCGGTATGCGGGAGGACGCGTGGAGGGCGCTGGATTTATTAAGCACGTCGGATGCCGCACGCCAAAACTAGCGCGCGCCGGCCGCTTTTTCGCGCGCGCAATCTTTTCCCGCGTGCCAGAATCTCCCGCCCCCGCTCCGCGCGCGCTAAAACCCACGTTTCCCACGCGCGCGTTTTTTACGGCCGCTGTTGGAGATGCTCTAATACAAGTTCTCATATGCTTGACACGCTCCTTGATTTCAAGAACTGGTGAGGCATAGCGTGAGTGGTTTAAACCTTCACTTTCTATCATGTTGACACTCTTCGAAATCAGATTCCACTTCGATAGGCAAGATCTGCCTTGTGCAGCGATAGACAATCAATCCATGATAGCCGTTAGCTCAGTTGCAAATGCATCCGAGCAGATAAGCAAGTTACGACATGAAACTTGAAAATAAAACAATGGGCCAGGTAACTAGTCAAACAAGCGAAGCAGGAGGTTTCTATTTTCCGCAAAAAAGAGAAAACTGAACATTTGTTTCAACCGGCTTTGCTATTTAGCAGGAAACTGGAATTTTTGTTGGATGAGTTGATTCTTGCATGCGTGTAGCTCCCAGGTCGAGACAAGCCGCGGGGTCCTAGAGAGGTCTCGGTTGCAGCAAGCCGGAGCTGACGGCGAGGGATGCCCGGTGGTGCAGAGGTGGCGCGTGGCAACACTTGCTGGCCACGGACACTGGTTCGTCCGGTGTCCAGGGGAGGGGGTGGTGCTGACACGTAGGAAGGAAGAAAAAGAGGATCGCACCGGAGGAGGAATAAAATTTAGTGGAAACATCGACATAAACAGGTATCTTTTTAGTTGCATTATTATCCATAGGCGGTCCCTTGTTCAACAAACCATCCGCTTTATTGATAATGTTTGCAGAGCTCTCTATTTCTTCTACGTTTGGATCCTCTTTATTTTAAAAGTGAGCAAGCAGTGTCCTTACTGATTGTCGTGATGAAGCCGTTAAGATTTCGCGTCATTTTTGCCATTTCTTCCACCGAACGAGGAAATTAATTGATCCATCCTCCTGTTCCACTGCGAGCGGTTGGGTGAACCCTAGCCATCGCCAGCTTCGACCTCTTCCGTGCCATCCATCCTCATCACCTCCGCCGCAACGCCAGCTGAAGCCCGGTTGCATCGGCGGCGGGGCCCTCTTCCCCCGTCGCTGGGTGGCTCGCATCGTGGGGTGTAGTTGTTTGGCCGAGGTGTGTCGCTCGCACGGGGCGTGGCAGCGGATGCGCGCTCGGTCGTGCCGGTGGCACGGGTGGATGGGGACGCGACTGTAGTTACGTGGTGGCTCACGCGCGACATGGTGGTGCAACTCGTGGAGTGGTGGTTCTGGTGGTAGGGATCGTCCCTTAGCGGTCGGGCGCTGGGGGGGGGGGGGGGTCGTCGGTCTCCTCCGATGTGGCGACGGCAGCGGTAGCGGAAGCGTCCTGGTGGTGTGGGGCATGCTTGGGCGGTGGAAATCCTCCAGATGTGGGCTGGCGAGTTTGTGTGACGCGAGAGGGGCTCCTCTGCACGAGATGGGCTCTTCTAGTCCGTGGTGGTGGACGACATCCAGCGGCGCGCAGGTAGGGGGGGAGGGGGGGACGCGGTCCGCGATAGTGCAAGACTTCGCGTTGTGCTTCTTGTTGTTCGTTTGTTGTGTCAGTCTGAGTCGGACTCTCATGGCACTTCCGTGATGTCGGACGGATCAAAATCAAAGGTCACAAGTGTGGCGGCGTGCAAGCTCGCCTACGCAAAAGGTCAGATCGCTAAAAGTCAAACATTTATATGAACACACTAACAGAAAATTCATGGTATTAATACATTAGATGCGTCAATTAACCTAACCAGGCAGCATATGTATTGCATCATGTATAGGTACATAGTAAAGATAAATAAGCAAAAACACGAGTGATGTTGAAGCTTCCTCTAATTATCTGTTGCCTTTCTTTTTCTTTTCTTTTTTGCCTTTTGCGATGCAGTTGGCCTTTCAAGGTATTTGGAGAAGACAGTTGAAAGTTGGGGGACACCATTACCGTAAGCTTCCACACCCACAGATTCACATGACCGCAGACGTGCATGCTTGCCAATCATGATCATCCACCCATTACCACGAAGAAATTCCTCCTCCGTTAACAGGCAGCACAAAACACCTGGGTCATCCACGCTGATGATTGGGAACTGAGGAAGACGCTGATCTATGTGCAGATCTCGGTAACCAGCTTGCGCCCAGAAAGAGTCCAGGTCGATCACATGATGTAGCTTCCACTTGAACTCCGAGTTCAAAGTCCAAGTGGTGATTTTCTGGGGAGTCTGCTGCTGCTGCTGCCGCCCTTGCCTTTTTCTACCACGAAGCTCAAGGCACTGGCAGCGACCAGGGACTCTGTCATGGAAGTCATTGTCAATGTGGACAAAGCAGATCTTGCCTTGGGTGATGGACACACTTCGGAACCTCTCCGGGGAGTACCTTTCAAGGGTTTAGGGTTTAGGGTAACACGTACCTCATCAGAGAAGTTATTTTCTCCAGGGAAAGGCACGAAGCGGAGCGCTGAGGAGTCTGGAGTGGACGTGGAGAAGTCACATAGCAGGACACCGCTGAAGTAGTCAATCTAGCACAGGAAACAGCCATCAAAGGCAAGCACATTATTGGTTGACCAGAGTTCGGGGAACTGTCCGCCATTGCCTGGGTCCAATTTTGCGGATGATTTTCCACTTTCCAGTCTCGGAGTTGAAGATGCAGAGTTCGGCACGCATGCCATTGCCCTTTCTTTTGGGGTAGACATTGAGGTCGGCAACAATGTAGCGGTCCTCCGCGAGCCGCAGGATCCCTGTGGTGAGGTTGTCCATCAGGAATGGCCTCTCCCTCTCCTTGGTGTACATAGGGAGAGGCTGCACAGAGGGGGAAGGACTGCCGGCCGTGTAGACGAACAGATCTGCCGGGGGTCCCAGTAGCAAGGCCGGCTCGGGTTGGTGATGTCGAAGAGGACGAGGTCCTTGTCGGTTGCCCGGACGTGGGCATAGGCGGGCGGGGTGTCTGGGGTAAATGGACGTTCCTCCGGCAAGTGGAGGTTGAGATAGGAGTTCCCTTTTTGAGGAGCCGCAAGGGTGAAGGAGACATAGCAGGAGAGGCCGCCGTCCATGTCGAGTGGAGCGGCGGTCTTGTCCTTGTTGACAGCCACACGGGCAGCATCTAGGCCATTGTGGCAGTGGGTGCGGCCTCTGTGATCCAGTACCATCCAATCGGGGAGAACGATGGTCTCCTCCTCCGGCTCCGGCGCGCCTCCGGTGGCCATGGCGATCGGGATCGGGAACACCGCCTCGCTAAGGCTGACCCTAGTTTTTGGACGGGAAGGAAGGGCGAGAGAGTCAAGTTATTATACTACAAGGGCCATCTCTCATTGGGCCAGGTGCCTCGAAAAAAGAAACCTATTGGGCCCAGGAAACTACTCGCACAATCGAACGGAACTGGGAGGTCTGTCGTGGGCGCGACGACCTCTGGACTATAAGCTGGTCATAGCGGGGAGTAACATATACTAGTATCATTCATATGATACTACATTCCTAGTGCATAGTATTATAAAGTAGTATCATAGGTGGTCTCATTTATTGCCATGCATGACACATAGTAGCATCACATTTATTATGTTACGGTATCTACCTATGTTACTATAACCATCTCTCTCTTCTTTAATTCCCTGCCACATAAGCATGTTTGCGAGTCTCAAGTGCATGATACTACTTATGTTATCCCCACTATGGCCAGCCTAAGATTTTTTTTAAACTAGTCTGGACTATCTCGCCTTCAGTTATGTGCTGGGGATGTGTGCCATAATATTGTCACGCGCTGATAGGGTGCAACAAAATTTCGAGGCTTTTTTTTAAAAAAAACTTTTAATCTATTCATCTTCAATTATGGTAGTACAATGAACATTAGAAATAATAAAAATTACATTCAGATAAAATCAGTAGACCACCGGCGACGATTACAAGGACTGAAGCTAGCCGAAGGCGCGCCGTCATCGCCCCTTTCCCGCTAGAGCCGGGCAAACCTTGTTGTAGTAGACAGTCGAAAAGTCATCGTACTAAGGCCCCATAGAACTAGCACACCAGAACAACAACCACCGTCGTTGAAGAGTAGCATAGATTGGAAGGATCCAACATGAAGAAGCACGAATGTAGACGAAGTACGACAAGATCCGAGCAAATCCACCAATGACAGATCCACCGGAGACACACCTCCACACGCTCACCAACGATGCTAGACGCACCACCGGAACGGGGACTAGGCGGGGAGAACCAGATTGATTCATATTTTAGTTTGACTAGAGACTGACTCGAAAAAAATTAGTTAAGTATGAGCCATTTATGTAGCTAGATTAAAAAACAAGCTGATCTTCAGTTAACATTGGCCCGCTCGATAACTTGATATCATATTATTATACTAAATAATCTTAATATATATTATGAGAATAGGGTAATTTATTACCATATATGTTCTATATGATTTTTATCCACATTACTTACTAGCAAACTGAAAGTTTAATTAAGCGCAGATAAAATTTGTAAAAAAGGGCAGAGAAAATTTAACCCGATATGATACGAGGCTAGCCATGTGTCAAATATCCTGTTATTTTTTACCAAAATTTAAGAGCAAACGCACCTTCATTTTCTTGTTTTGTCAGTTCATCCATGATTTTTCGCTATTAGGTATTCATCTTCAGTTGAAAGAGAACAAATAAAAATTTATAGTGGGTTTTTATGTTGTGTTGTGACCTATCTTATTCAAAAATTGCCTTAAATTATTCAATTTTATTTGCCTTACATTACTAAAAAGAATCTTCTTATTTAGCTCGAGATCATTACAAATTGAGCATAAACCAAGCTTTCTCAAATTTTAGTGTAAGTTGAGATATGCCTAGTCTAACTCGCTCGACCTCGGCGTTTTCTTGTCACTTTAGTCCACCTAGTCTAACTCACTCAAGCTCGCTCAAATGACAGAAAGGACCATGCTCAAATGCTTTTGGCAGAAATACCGTGGGACAAGCCCAGCCGCCACTAGCCGTGGCACTTACCGCCACAGCCCACGGCGGCAGCCCGAGCATAACGGCTTTTTTCGGCCCCGCGGCAGCCGCAACGGAACGGTGTGTGGCTGCTGAAACCTGCCGCCACACCCCGTCGTGGCACCCTCTGGCATCCACTAACATGTGCATTTGTGCGTGTTAGAATAATCTTGATGTTTAGATTTAAAGCATAGTTAGCTAGGAGTCTACGTAGTGTGTCCTAGTAAGTTTAGCTAATCGTGTTCAATCTAGCCGGTGATTGATTAGTAGAGTATAGGCAAGAGTACTAGTCCGTGTCCTGGTAGGTTTTTTAGGTGTGCGTCCGTGTTGTATTTGGAAGTCTAGGTTGAGTCGGTTTGCTAGCCGTAGGTCTAGGTCCAATATATATTGAGATATATAGGCGTGAGATTTGTAACACCGTGTGGAGAAAACCAGAAAATCAATAAAGAAGAGAGGCACGACACGTGCCTTTGGAAAAAGTTATCATGTGCGCGTGTTCATTGTGATTTGATGTCATAGATCATGTGGGTGATTTCCAACAATTGATATCAGAGCAAGGTTCAGGAGTCGAGCGCTTGCCCCGGGGTTGCGACCCGACTAGCGCCTCGGGGCGGGCCATGAAGTCACTGGATGATGCGGCGAAGAGGAGGAACAATCGATCGTCGTTCGACGGAGCGACATGGAGGGAGACGGCAGGCTGTCGTTGGCAAGGTGGTGGAAGGAGGTCGTTGATGGGAGGGATGGTGCCGAGGTGCGCGCTGGAATTCATCAAGATCATCGTCCGGGGGAGTCAGATGAGTCAAGGACTCGTGCGAGTTTGCACGGTCAGTGGTCGTTGCGTCTGTGAGTCATCATCGTGTCCAAGTGCTCGTCTTGGTGATGATTCGTTGGAGTGAAAGCAATGTGCACGGTGTTCCGTGAGTTATGTCCATGTCCTCGTGGAGCGTCCTGGTTGCGGCCAGTGTGGATTCGGTGTGATGCCGAAGGCGGACGGTGGTAGGCGAAGCCATCGTGAAGCGAGGAGGTGTGCGAGCAGTGAAGAATGGATCTACTGCAAGCAAGTACAAGGAGTATGGTGCGGACCGAGTGCAAGGCAGCGACCAAGCAATGGCGGTGGCACAACATGGCAGAGCAAGGAGGACCTGCATGTTTCCAGGCGGGTCATACTTACTGTACGGATATGACAGTTGAAGATCAAGCTCCGCGTGTAGTGGGACAGTGACCAGTTAAATTGAACGACGTGGAGACTGATTGTTGAGATGTAGATACATATGTGTATTTCTTGTACAATAAGCCCTCCTCCTTCCATGTATAGTTGAGGACGTGGCTACCCTTTGTACTTATATATACGTGCATATTGCACCCGATCAATATATCGTGAGTTGCATAACCTTCTACATGGTATCAGCCTTCCTCCGATCCTCTACCCTAGCCGCGTCGCCGTCGCTTCCCAGCCGCAGCCGCTAGTTCCCTCGCACGCCCGCGCCGCCGACTACTCGCCGCCGCCGTGCCACCTTCCCCACTGCTTCCGCTCCCGCCCCCGCGATCACCTCGCGCCTCTCCCACCCCTACCCACTACAAACCCTAACCCGCCCCGGCCGCCCCTAACCCTAGCTCCTGCCATGTCGGGATCCAACCTCTCCGACCGGTCCGCCGCCTCTACTCCTCCGGTCGTGAAGCCGCCGAATCCCTTCGACTCTTCCGCCGGCTCCACCGCCGCCACTCTTCCCGATCCTGCCTACATCCGTGATGTTCCCATCGAACGTCGCGTTCCGGTCATCCTCTCCCACAACGAGGCGAATTTTTATGCTTGGAAGACATACTTCAATCTCCTCTTTCGTGAGTATAACCTGCAGGACCACATCGACGGCACAGCCAACCTCTTCGTCCTGAACCGTGACGCCGACTGGCTAGCGATCGACGCCACCATCATCAGGTGGCTCTTCCTCACCGTGTCCAAGGACATCTTCCACACCGTCGTTCGCGACAAGGATGATGCATGCACGGTGTGGAACAAGATCGTCGGCCTCTTCACCGACAACAAGCTCCAACGGATCGTCTTCCTGCAGCAGGAGTTCTTCGGGTGCCATCAAAACGACTCCTCCGTCGACGCCTTCTGCATGCGTCTCAAGACCCTCTCCGACGAGCTCAATGACATCGGCTTCAAGGTGGGCGACGAGTTGCTCCTCTCCACCCTCACCGCCGGCCTCAATGAGGATCTCGGCAACGCCGCCTCCAACCTCACCCTCATGGCGAACCCTACCTACGAGCGGGCGGTGGCTTATCTTCGTCTCGAGGAACGCCGGTTGAAGCATCTTCGCTCCCGTGCCGTTCATACCGCCTTCGCCGCTGGCTACTCGCGCGGTGGCCCCGCGCCCTCAGGCGCGCCTCCCGGCTTCCCAGCGCCGTACCAGGCGCCCCGGCCACCGGCGCCTTCCGCGCCGCAAGGCGCCTACGGCGCCTCCTACCAGCAGCGGCCACCGGCTCCTCCTACGGCTCTTCCTCAACAACCGCCGCAGCAGCAGCCCCAGCAGCAGCAGCGCCAGAGGCGCCGCGGCCACGGCAAAGGCCAGACGCAGCAGCAACAGCCGCGCCCCGGGCCTGTCCAGCAGCAGCCGACGCCGCCTTGGGGGGGTGTCCACAACCCCTGGACAGGGTTTGTGCATGCCTACAACATGCCCGTGCCCCGCCCACCCGCTCCGAGCCTCCTTGGGCCCGGTCCCTCCAGCCATCAGGCATTCTTCGCCGGTCCGCAACCCGGTCCGGTCGCTCCACCGGCCTACTACTCTCCTGCTCCGGTTGGCTATGGCGGGCCAACCACCAACACAGGCGTGACCGGCTCCTCCGGCTATCCCGCGCCGGTCTCTTATGATCCGGCCCTACTTGCTGCTCTTCATCAGCAGCCTCCGGTCGGGGCTTATTCCGGCGGTGGCGATTGGTTTATGGACACCGGTGCATCTTCGCACATGGCCGCTTACCCGGGTAACCTCTCTTCTGCGTCTCCTATTCACACTTCTTCTCGTATCATTGTCGGTAATGGTGCTGGTCTCCCTATCACTCATATTGGTTCTACCAGTTTTCCTTCGAACTCTAGACCACTTTATCTCAATAATGTTCTTGTGTCTCCTGAACTCATTTAGAATTTAGTCTTTGTTCGTAAACTTTCTCGAGATAACTCTGTAACTGTGGAATTTGACGAAGTTGGTTTTTCTGTTAAGGACGCCCTCACCCGGATGGTTCTTCACCGCTGTGACAGTCCCGGCGATACATACTCCGTCCAGCCTCCATCATCTTCACATGCTGGACCAGTTGCACTCTCCGCCGGCGTTGATCTTTGGCACGCCCGTCTCGGTCATCCTAGCTCCACCGCTCTTCGTCAAATTATTAGGGATTTTTCTTTTACATGTAATAAAACGGATGCGCACTCTTGTCACGCATGCCGTCTGGGCAAACATGTTCGCCTTCCCTTTAGTGCTTCATCCACGGTTGCGTCGTTACCTTTTGAGTTAATCCATAGTGATGTCTGGACCTCTCCTGTTGCTAGTAATACTGGATTCTCATATTATCTTGTTATTTTGGATGACTACTCTCACTTTGTGTGGACCTTTCCATTACGTAAGAAGTCCGAAGTTGCTGCCACTCTTACGGCCTTCTACTCTTACGTGTCTACGCAATTTGGTCGTCCCATTCTAGCTTTGCAAACTGACAACGGGAAAGAATTCGACAACACCACCATCCGCAATCTTCTCTCCACACATGGCACTGCTTTTCGTCTTACCTGTCCATATACTTCACAGCAGAATGGTCGGGCGGAACGCATTCTTCGCACTCTTAATGATTGCGTCCGTACCCTCCTCTTCCACGCATACATGCCACCTCGCTTCTGGCCCGACGCTCTCGCTACTGCCACCCTACTCATTAACCTTCGTCCCTGTCGCACCCGGTGGAACTTTACACCTCACCACCTTCTCTTGGGGTCTCCTCCTTCATACGACGGTCTTCCGTATTTTCGGTTGTCTTTGTTATCCTAGTATTGCCGCCACCTCTCCTCATAAACTTGCCCCTCGTTCCCTTCCGTGTGTCTTCCTCGGTTACCCGGCTAACACCAAGGGCTATAGATGCTATGATCCGGTTTCCCACTGTGTCATCACATCCCGACATGTTTATTTCGATGAGTTGTGTTTTCCTTTTAAACAGGAACAGCAGGCGGCTTCTTCATCAGCGCCCGGCCCCTCTTTGGCCGACCCTGTCCGCCCTGGCTTTGCCCCACGGCGTAGGGCGCCCCCTGGACACACGGCACCCCGGCTCCTGCCCGCTGCTTCGCCAGGCTCACCGACCTCCGAGCCGGCCTCCACGTCGGCCTCCACGCCGGCCTCCCCGGCTGCTTCATCGCCGGGCCCCGCGCCGGCCTCTGCGCCGGCCTCTCCAGCTGCTTCATCGCCGGGCGCCGCGCCGGCTTCTGAACCGGCCTCTCCGGCCTCTTCTTCGCGGGCTTCAGCGCCAGCCTCGCTGGTCTTGCCGGCTGTTGTGCCAGCTCGCCCGCCGGGATCGCCCGCTTCTTTCCCGACTTCTTCACAGTCGGGCGTGTCGCCGGCTTCTTCACCGCCGGGTTTGGTGCCGGAACCGGTGTCTGCTGTTGTGCCACCACCCGCTGGCCCTGTCACTCGGTCGCGCCTGGGTGTCCATCGGCCGAGCACTCGCTACCCTCCGGATGAGTACACCTGCGTGGCTTCGACGTTTTCCTCGTCACCGTCACCCCTGCCAACCTCCGCCCATTCCGCGCTTCGTGATCCCATGTGGTTCGCCACGATGAAGGAGGAATTTGACGCATTGCAACGCAATCACACTTGGCAGCTCGTTCCCCGTCCCCCTCGGGCCAACATCATCACCGGGAAGTGGGTGTTCAAGCACAAGTTTCATCCGGATGGTACTCTTGACCGACACAAGGCCCGTTGGGTCGTTCAGGGTTTTCGTCAATGAGCAGGCGTTGACTTCACAGACACTTTCGCGCCGGTTGTCAAACCCGGGACGATTCGGACTGTCCTTCAGCTAGCGGTCTCTCGCTCCTGGTCTGTGCACCAGATGGATGTTTCGAATGCTTTTCTTCATGGGCATCATGAGGAACAGGTGTTCTGTCAGCAGCCGACTGGGTTCGTGGATGAGTCTTCTCCGGATCATGTGTGCTTGCTTTCTCGATCTCTGTACGGGCTCAAGCAAGCTCCTCGCGCGTGGTACCAACGCATCGCAGCATTTCTTACTCAGCTTGGCTTCCGCTCCACTCGCTCCGATGCTTCACTATTTGTCTACCACCAGGGTGATGCTACTGCTTTTCTGCTGCTTTATGTCGACGACATCATCTTGACAGCATGCTCGACTGCCCTTCTTCGACAGCTCACGGATCGTCTTCGTGCTGAGTTTGCCATTAAGGACTTAGGTCCTCTGCACTATTTCCTCGGGATCGAGGTTATTCGTCGAGCAGATGGCTTCTTTCTTCATCAGCGGAAGTATGCTCATGAGCTTCTGGACCGTGCCGGGATGCTTAATTGCAAACCGGCTGCCACACCTGTCGATACGAAGGCCAAGCTCTCTGCCACAGATGGTTCTCCTGCTTCAGATGCTCCAGTTCTACAGGTCGATTGTTGGTGCTCTTCAGTACCTCACTCTTACTCGTCCGGAGCTCCAGTACGCTGTTCAGCAGGTGTGCCTTCATATGCATGCTCCCCGTGATGCTCACTGGACCGCAGTCAAGCGCATTCTGCGCTATATCCGTGGCACCTTGGATCTTGGGCTGTCACTTCAGGCTTCATCATCTATGGATCTGACGGCTTATTCTGACGCCGATTGGGCCGGCTGCCCTGACACGCGCCGCTCGACCTCTGGTTATTGCGTCTATCTTGGACCATCACTTATCTCCTGGTCGTCCAAGCGGCAGCCCGTTGTCTCCCGCTCCAGTGCTGAAGCGGAGTACCGCGCCGTTGCCAACGTCGTCGCCGAGTGTTCCTGGCTTCGTCAGCTTCTGCATGAGCTCTTGTCTCCGGTTGACAAGGCCACGATTGTCTACTGTGACAATGTTTCTGCGGTCTACCTCTCTGCCAACCCGGTTCATCATCGACGCGCCAAGCACATTGAGATTGATATCCATTTTGTTCGCGAACAGGTAGCTCTTGGTCATGTACGCGTGCTGCATGTCCCTACGTCTCAACAATTTGCTGACATCATGACAAAGGGCTTGTCTACCGCGTCTTTCGAGGAGTTCCGATCCAGTCTTTGCGTCGACCATGGTGCCGCTTCGACTGCGGGGGGGTGTTGAGATGTAGATACATATGTGTATTTCTTGTACAACAAGCCCTCCTCCTTCCATGTATAGTTGAGGACGTGGCTATCCTTTGTACTTATATATACGTGCATATTGCACCCGATCAATATATCGTGAGTTGCATAACCTTCTACACTGATGATGCGTCCAATCTTGCACGTTGCACGCGTAGATGCGACCGTGTGGGCTGATAGTCCGGATCATGCGTCGGAGTTTAAATCGACAAGTCATGAAGCTGCAATGAGTCAAGATCCAAAAAGCACAGAAGACCAAAGTCAAGAATAGGGGGAGATTGTTAGAATAATCTTGATGTTTAAGTTTAAAGCATAGTTAGCTAGGAGTCTACGTAGGGTGTCCTAGTAAGTTTAGCCAATGGTGTTCAATCTAGCCGGTGATTGATTAGTAGATTATAGGCAGGAGTACTAGTCTGTGTCCTGGTAGGTTTTTTAGGTGTGCGTCCGTGTTGTATTTGGAAGTCTAGGTTGAGTCGGTTTGCTAGCCGTAGGTCTAGGTCCAATATATATGAAGGTATATGGACGCGAGATTTGTAACACCGTGTGGAGAAAACCAAAAAAGCAATAAAGAAGAGAGGCACAACACGTGCCTTTGGGAAAAGTTATCGCGTGCGCGTGGTCATCGTAATTTGATGTGATAGATCATGCGGGCGATTTCCAACAGTGTGTACAAGTCTTAATTCGAATGGCAGAAGAAATCAAAGTAGCCCGTTGCGTGCATGTGGATTGCTAGCTAGTTCATACTAATAGGCTGTCATCAATGGATCATTTATGTATGGCTCATGTAGGGCATGCATACATTTGCTCCGAAACCTCTCACCATTTTGTTTCGATTCATGCGATGCAATGCACTCTTTGAGATCAGCCTAGAGTCGCCTCGGCTGTCATCGACCCAATCAGGGAGAACAATGGTCTCCTCCTCCCTAACCTTGACCCTAGTTTTTTTTTGAGTTGAACCGGGCTCTTTATTTCATGTAAGAATGTTCATAGGGATACAAAGATGATCAGTAGGTGAGGACGACAGCCACAAGTGACGTCCCACACTAAGAGTTGTAGCGAAACGAGCTAGTCTATGAGCCTCCATATTACATGAGCGCCGTTCATGGCCTATGTCACAAGCCAAGAAAGAAGATCGCTTGGTGTTTATCTCCTTGATGATCATGCAGTTATCACCAAGCTGCGTGTCAGACCGAAGATTTTGAATGACTCTTAGATAGTCAGAAGCCACCTTCACTTTGTTTAAAACCAGATCTTCGACGAAGATGAGAGCCTCGTGGCATGCGGGTGCCTCAAGCATCATAGGCCCTGTAATGCCGCTGAAAACTACCGATGATGCTCCAAGAAACTTGCCTGACTCGTCTCGACAGATAGCGGCAATGGCACCCAGGTTAACCTTGACCCTAGTTGATCATGCAAGTTAACATACTAGCAGGGCCGTCTCATTGAGCCAGGGTGTCTCGAATTATTGACAAGTGTTGTGTTAGTTGCATCGGCCCATGTCATGTCCCTACACGCGAGTGTTTGACGCGTTGTCGCACTGAGAGAGAGAGAGAGAGAGAGAGAGAGAGAGAGAGAGAGAGAGAGAGAGAGAGAGAGAGAGAGAGAGAGAGAGAGAGAGAGAGAGGGAGAGGGAGAGGGAGAGGGAGAGGGAGAGAGGGAGAGGGAGAGGGAGAGGGAGAGAGGGAGGGGGAGGGGGAGAGAGAGAGAGAGAGAGAGAGAGAGAGAGAGAGAGAGAGAGAGAGAGTTGGGGAAGAAACTGTGTGGCATGTGCTTCATGGGGAGTGGAAACTATTCAACATTTCCCTCATGACACTTTCGTTTGCCACATCATCGTTTGAAAGCAGGACCGCTGGTCAGTTTTGGCGTCAAAACATGCTAAGTGAGCGATCAACTATTTCTGCATAAGTAAAATAGCCTTGCACGTGATGCGATTTGCAATTCGAGTGATTGCAGATGTTTTATGGGATTTGCAATTCGAGTCATTGAAACTGGATAACTTACCCCTTGACCCTTCCAAAGAGGTTTTAACTTCACATCGTGCTTATGTGAGAGTGCAATGAGCAGCACATAAACCAATAAAAATATATTTGGACGACCCCATGTCAGACGTTACACACCTGCCGTTTTTTCCTCTTTTCTTGTTCCATTATTTTGCTCTGCTCATCTTCCTTGTGCAACCATGGCAACTCACTTCTTGGGTAAACAGGTCATCCGCCCGATCAGTGAGGAGCATCTCAATGGAGCCATCCATGGCAGAATCATCGGGCTCATTGTGTTAGAGCCCAATCTTCGCATCAACTTGACAATTAATGTCGCCTATCCTAGGACTTGGATAGTTTTTCGAGGCTATTCTTAGATTTTTCTTCTGCGATGCTTTGTGATTTCATTCGTGTTGTAGTGGCAGCTGCATTTTCCCCGGGAGCACAGTATCTAGTTTCACGACACGACATTAAAATACACATTGTCTGCAACAAAGGATTCTAACAAACACATCCAAAGATGTAACCTCGTTGACCTAAAGTAAGTGTTAAAAGCTTCATACATCTTATAAATCTACAAGTCATTTGCTCCGATATAAAAATTAGAGAAGCATCCAGTTTTTCGCAATGCAAGAGCAATAACAATAGTGGGGTTCCTAGAATTCTGACTTCAAAATAGCACACCAAACTAGTAGGAACGGAAGGCTACATTATGATTCAAGAACTACCATAACACATGCAGTGGCGGAGCGTGGCAAGCAATCAATGGGGCGCCAATTTTTCAACTAAAAGCAAAAAAAAATCTTGAAAAAACCTTAAAAGTAAAATTACACTGTATTCAAGCATATCTTCTCCATCCATCCTTTGGCATCTCGGCTCATCGACGATCGTGGGCTCATTGTCTTGGCGGTTGCGACAGTCCGTGTAGACGCAGTAGCAAGCAGCTGGCATATCGATCTAATGCCAATGAATGCAGCGGTAAGCAAGCATTCCGTGCACATGCAGCAGCAAGCAGGAGGCTGCTCGTACAACAATCAATCAAGCTGCATGGAGTAGCTAGCTAGCTACACGCGAATATGCATTTTTTTCTTCGAAAAGAGAGGATGCGCCCTCGGCCTCTGCATCTAGTGATATTGGGGGGGGGGGGGGGGGGGGGGTGGTCGCGACCCTTTTGGCATCTATGAGGCTCCGCCAATGAACACATGTGTACATAATGGACAGTCCCATAAAGAGCAGAAGATCCAACAAGGAGAAATAGAGGATTTTAGACTCGACAAGGACACTTGATGACCATTATTGGTATTCAGTGTAGTGCACTTACACAACTGGAGCGGCTAAAAGTAAAACACTAGAACAGCCTAACAGAAGATAAGATTCATAGTAACAATATATTACATGCTTCCGTTAACACAACCAGGCAGCATATGTATTGCATCATAGGTAGTAAAGGTAATTAAGCAAAAACACCAGTGTTGACACACTAGCCTATCCAAACATAAAGCTAGCTAAGCAAAGGCAGCCATGTTACGTAGTAGTTCCTCTGTCCCACAATATAAGATGTTCTGACAAGCTGTTTTAACTTGCAAAAACATCTTATATTGTGGGACGAAGGGAGTTTAATATTAAGAGAGCTTCTTCTAGTTATCTGTTGGCCTTTCTTTTTCTTTTATTTTTTCCCTTTTGCGATGCAGTTGGCCTTTCAAGGTATTTGCAGAAGACAGTTGGGAGTAGAGGGACATTAGGAAACCTGTTAACATGAGCTTCCATACCCACAGACTCACATGACCGCAGACATGCATGGTTCATGTCAAGCATGATCATCCACCCATTACCATCAAATTCCTCCTCGGTTAACAGGCAGCACAGAACATCGGGGTCATCCAAGCTGATGGTTGGGAACTCAGGAAGACGCTGATGTATGTGCAGATCTCAGTAACCAGCTTGCGCCCAGAGAGAATCCAGGTTGAACATGCGGTGCGGTACCCACTGGAACTCGGAGTTCAAAGTCCAAATGGTGATTTTCTGGGGAGTCTGCTGCTGCTGCCCTTGCCTTTTTCTATCGGGAAGCTCAAGGCATCGGCGGCAGCGACCAGGGACTCTGTCATGGAAGTCATTGTCAATGTGGACAAAGCAGATCTTGCCTTGGCTGATGGACACACTTCGGAATCTCTCCGGGAAGTACCTTTCAACCCGTACCTTATCACGGCACTCTTTTCCTCCAGGGAAAGGCACAAAGTAGAGCGACGGGGAGTCCATATTTTTGGAGAAGTCACATAGCAGGACACCGCTGAAGTAGTCGACCCAGCACAGGAAACGGCCGTCGAAAGTGAGCACATTGTCGGTTGACCAGAGTTCGGGGAACTGGCCGCCATTGCCCGGGTCCAATTTGGGGATGATTTTCCACTTTCCAGTCTCGGAGTTGAAGACGCAGAGTTCGGCACTTATGCCCTTTCTTTTGGGGTAGACATTGAGGTCGGCAACAATGTAGTGGTCCTCCGGGAGCTGCAGGATGCTTGTGGTGAGGTCACCCGTCAGGAACGGCCTTCTACTGTACTCGACAAAGGGAGGGAGACCCTGCACCGAGGGGCGAGGACCTCCGGCTTTGTAGACGAACAGATCTGCCGGGGGCTGCCGGTAGCAACTCCGGCTCGGGTTGGAGATGTCGAAGATGACGACTTCCTTAACTTTTTTCTGCGGGTTGGAGATGTCGAAGAGGACGAGGTTGTTGTCGGTTGCCCGGAGGAAGGCATAGGCGGGCGGGGTGTCTAAGGCAATTGGAGGTCCCTCCGGCAAGTGGAGGTTGAGGCAGGAGATCCCTTTTTGAGGAGCCGCGAGGGTGAAGGTCACGTAGCAGGAGGGGCCGCCGTGCATGTCGACTGGAGCGGTGGTCTTGTTCTTGTCGACAGCCACACGAGCAGCTTCTAGCCTGTTGTGGCAGAGGATGTTGCCCTTGCGGTCCAACACCACCCAATGGGGGAGGATGACGGTCTCCTCCTCCTGCTCCGGCGCGCCTCCAGTGTTCATGGCGATCGGCATCGGGAATAAAGCAGCCGCCGTCTCCCTAACCCTAACCCTAGTTTTTGGTGGGGAAGCTGATGGACAGGAAGGATGATGGAAGGATGCAGATACAACTTATCATATTAACAGGGCCGTCTAATTGGACGCTAAAGAAAGGCTAGAAAGTAGCAGTAGGCCCTCTCTCATTGGGGCGCGACTATAGGCCTTTAGTGTTTGTTTTCACATTTTTGCTTTATTTTTTCACTTTTGCTTGTATTTCAAATATTTTAAATAAATCTATTATAAAATTCACTTTACATATGAATTAAATTTTCTTGATCATGTATTTAGAAAATGTTAAACATGTATAACAATGTTCCTGATGCATACAAAAAATATACAGATGTGTATGGAACAGTGTACATCAAAAACATATGTTAGAAAAAAATGTTAATCATGTATTATAAACATATGTCATTTTTGACAGCCACTCGAGCAACGTCTAGGCCCTTGTGGCAGTGGGTGCGGCCTCTGGGATCCAGCACCTTCCAATCAGGGAGAACGATTCTCCTCCTCGGGATCTGGTGCGCCTCCAATGGCCATGGCGATCGGGTTCGGGAATAAATTAGTTGTCGCCTCCCTAACCCTAATTAACCCTAGTTTTTGGTGGAGGAACTGACTGACGGGAAGTAAGGGTGATTAGACTCAAGTTATCATATTAGCACTTAGCAGGGTTGTCGATCTCACTGGGGCAGGGAGGGCGACAAGCTAGCAACCCAACTCATTGGGTCAGCAAACTAGTCGCGCAAGCGAACGAAGTGGAATGGCCACTAGTAGAAAAAGAGGCTTCCATACGCCCCCATTAGTCCCCAAAATAATCGAACCGCGACCAAAGGGGTCTTTAGTCGCGGTTCGGGAGGAGACCCGCGACCAACTATCTGGGCCCAGCGCGCTCGGTCAACAGCTGGCGGACGGGAGGGGCTTTAGTCCCGGTTGGCCTGGCCAACCGGGACTAAAGGTCCTCAGGCTGGCCCGAAGGCCTTTAGTCGCGGTTGGCCAGACCAACCGGGACTAAAGGTTAGTCCTTTAGTCGCGGTTGGCCAGACCAACCGGGACTAAAGGTTAGTCCTTTAGTCGCGGTTGGCCAGACCAACCGGTACTAAAGGGCCCATCAAACTCTACCCCCCCGGACCGCCTTTTCAGTTTTAGAAAAACCAAAAGAAAATGATGGAAATGTCAATAAAATAAGTTTCTCATGTGATATGTGGTCTAGTTGTTGGGAAAATTAACAAATATGAATTTCGACTTTATTTGCAAAATCTCTCTGGAATTTCTTAAAATGGGCATCTACTCGAAAAGTTACATCCGAATTTAACAGGGGGAACCCCGTTAAAATTTTTCAAAATCCTCAAAAACCTAACAGAAAAAAAGATACGGGGCTTTTAAGATCTGGAGAGGCAAAAAAATTCAAAAAATTTCAAATTGTGGTCAAACTGTGGTCAAACAATGGTCAAACTAATTATTCTAGAATATTAGTGTTACTAAATAATTATTTCAGTTTTTTTTTAAATTTTGGTCAAATCTGGCCAAATAGTGGTCAAACAATGGTCAAACTAATTATTCCAGAAATATTAGTGTTACTAAATAATTATTGTTTTTTAAAACAATAGTTTCAAACTCAAACAGTGAAATGTGTCACTTCATGCTCAAGCTAAATTCCTGAGGGTTAATAGAATTGGCATCCTATTATTGTCAGGAAAACAACATGTGCAGACTTGGAAACGAGGGAGAATAGAACCCGGAAGTTAAGCGTGCTCACGCTGGAGTAGTGAGAGGATGGGTGACCGTCCGGGAAGTTAGATAATTTGGAATGATGAGGGGTGATTAGAGATTAGAGGATAAATTGAGCAGTGATGAGGGGTGGTGATTAGAGATTAGAGGTTAAAATAATTCAGAAATTTAAAAATAAAAAAAATAAAAAAATTCGCAAAAAAACCAGGTTTAGGGGGGCTAAAACCCTAAACCTGCGGAGGAGGCCTTTAGTCCCGGTTAGCCACGAGAACCGGGACTAAAGCCTTTAGTCCCGGTTCGTAAGAGGCGCGACTAAAGGGGGGTCCTTAGTCGCGCATATTTAGTCCCGGTTGCACAGCCGTGACTAAAGGCCTTTGCGAACCGAGACTAAAGGCCCATTTTCTACCAGTGGGCGAGGCCGAAACCAATCCACAAGGGCATTTTTCACTTGTGTCAAGAAAGAAACTTTCTTGCCCTAAAAAATTAACTTTCTGAAGACGTGGATGAATGACCATACATGACAATGAATTCCAAAGCCCGGGTTCAACGTGGTGCTTCATTAAGATTGCTTTAGCACCACAAGCAAATGACTCGACTACACAACCTGCTCGACGTGGAGGGAGGTGGATACCACCAGCAGGTCCAACTACGAAGTTTAATACGGATGGTGGCCTTTCCCGCCAAGGTGATCGTTGTGAGTAGAGATCACACAGGACGATATCTTGGTGCTTCAACAACAATTTTTGTAGTCTTGTGGACACGGCATCATTGAAGGCACAGGCATGTAATGAAGCCTTGGAGTTAGCTAAGGACCTAAACATCCAAACCCTGATTATCGCTTCAGACTGCCTTGAGGTGGTGACGAATATCAACAAAGGGGCAACAATAGTTTATGCAATGGTGATCAATGAAACCAAGCATCCGAGAAGCGACTTCAGGGATGTTATTTTCAAGTTCGAGCATAGGGAGTGTAATTTTGAAGCTCATGACTTAGTTAAGGCAGTTGTTTCACTGCCAGTTAGTCGCCACATGTGGGTAGGGTGCTTACCAGACATTATTTGTATTCCGAACGTCATTGAGTTTCAATGAAGACCCTAGTTCCCCTAAAAAACGAGGGCATTTTTTGTAGCCTTTTTTTACAGACGAGTTTGTCAACTGATATACAAACAACGGCCGAGGATGGAAAAAATATGGTCAGGCCGCAGGCGGACTAAGGCTCTCGCGCAAAAGCACTACGTTATGGATTGTCAACCTACTTTACAACATTGTCTAAACTCTAAAATTTACATCTCAGTTTCACAATGTACACATATGTAGGAATTTCATAAATTTATACTTTTAACTTTGCCTTTGCTGACCCCTTCCCCTATCTATCCATTTTTCTGTATTTGTTTCACTGGCAACACCATACGCGGTGCCATTCGCCAATGCCGCCGCACCACTCAGTCTGCCATTAGGAATGTTGCTGCGCCTCCCATGCCCTGTAGATTATCCTGGATCTCATGTGGTGTACGCCAGCCTCGCACTTCAGCCACCTTTTCGCCGGCGATGGGTGTACGTGTCAAGGTGGCACAACGCTGAAGGCAGGGACAGGGCAGCGGAATGAAGAAAAATGGAGTCCTGACAGCAGGTGTAAGGATGTAGGGTGAGAGGCATGAGAGGATGAGAAAACAGTCGGAAGGCTCGTCCCCAGAATCAGGAGGAAGATTCACACGAGAAGGCCAGCGAGGCCAATACTACAGGAGTTTTACCTAGTGGCATTCCCATCCCATGGAGAGGGAGAATGGCTTTTCACTGGCCAGTATTCAGTAACACGATATATAATACTCCCTCCATTCCCTTATACAAGGGAGAGGGGCGTTTTGGAAGCCGAGCATAGCACAAAGATCGACATTGGATGTCATTGATAACGGGATCACATCATTAGGAGAATGATGTGATGGACAAGACCCAATCCTAAGCATAGCACAAAGATCGTGTAGTTCGTTTGCTAGAGCTTTTCCAATGTCAAGTATCATTTCCTTAGACCATGAGATCGTGTAACTCCCGGATGCCGTAGGAGTGCTTTGGGTATACCAAACGTCACAACGTAACTGGGTGACTATAAAGGTACACTACAGGTATCTCTGAAAGTGTCTGTTGGGTTGACACGGATCGAGACTGGGATTTGTCACTCCGTATGATGGAGAGGTATCTCTGGGCCCACTCGGTAATGCATCATCATAATGAGCTCAATGTGACCAAGTGTTTGGTCACGGGATCATGCATTACGGTACGAGTAAAGTGACTTGCCGGTAACGAGATTGAACGAGGTATTGGGATACCGACGATCGAATCTCGGGCAAGTAACGTACCGATTGACAAAGGGAATTGTATACGGGATTGATTGAATCCTTGACATCGTGGTTCATCCGATGAGATCATCGTGGAACATGTGGGAGCCAACATGGGTATCCAGATCCCGCTGTTGGTTATTGACCGGAGAGTCGTCTCGGTCATGTCTGCGTGTCTCCCGAACCCGTAGGGTCTACACACTTAACGTTCGGTGACGCTAGGGTTGTAGAGATATTAGTATGGGGTAACCCGAAAGTTGTTCGGAGTCCCGGATGAGATCCCGGACGTCACGAGGAGTTCCGGAATGGTCCGGAAGTGAAGAATTATATATAGGAAGTCCAGTTTTGGCCACCGGGAAAGTTTCGGGGGTTACCGGTATTGTACCGGGACCACCGGAAGGGTCCCGGGGGTCCACCGGGTGGGGCCACCTATCCCGGAGGGGCCCATGGGCTGAAGTGGGAGGGGAACCAGCCCCTGGTGGGCTGGTGCGCCCCCCCTTGGGCCTCCCCCTGCGCCTAGGGTTGGAAACCCTAGGGGTGGGGGCGCCCCCCACTTGGCTTGGGGGGAAGCCACCCCTTGGCCGCCGCCCCCTTGGAGATCAGATCTCCCAGGGCCGGCGCCCCCCAGGAGGCCTATATATAGTGGGGGGAAGGGAGGGCAGCCACACCACAGCCCCTGGCGCCTCCCTCTCCCTCCTGTGACACACCTCCCTCCTCCTGCAGCGCTCGGCGAAGCCCTGTCGGAATCCCGCTACTTCCACCACCACGCCGTCGTGCTGCTGGATCTCCATCAACCTCTCCTTCCCCCTTGCTGGATCAAGAAGGAGGAGACGTCGCTGCTCCGTACGTGTGTTGAACGCGGAGGTGCCGTCCGTTCGGCGCTCGGTCATCGGTGATTTGGATCACGACGAGTACGACTCCATCAACCCCGTTCACTTGAACGCCTTCCGCTCGCGATCTACAAGGGTATGTAGATGCACTCCTCTCTCTCGTTGCTAGATGACTCCATAGATTGATCTTGGTGATGCGTAGAAAATTTTAAATTTCTGCCACGATCCCCAACAGTGGCATCATGAGCCAGGCCTATGCGTAGTTTCTATGCACGAGTAGAACACAAACTTGTTGTGGGCGTAGATGTTGTCAATTTTCTTGCCACTACTAGTCTTATCTTGTTTCGGCGGCATTGTGATGAAGCGGCCCGGACCGACCTTACACGTACGCTTACGTGAGACAGGTTCCACCGACTGACATGCACTAGTTGCATAAGGTGGCTAGCGGGTGTCTGTCTCTCCCACTTTAGTCGGAACGGATTTGATGAAAAGGGTCGTTATGAAGGGTAAATAGAAATTGGCACATCACGTTGTGGTTTTACGTAGGTAAGAAACGTTCTTGCTAGAAACCTATAGAAGCCACGTAAAAACATGCAACAACAATTAGAGGACGTCTAACTTGTTTTTGCAGCATATGCCTTGTGATGTGATATGGCCAAAAGGATGTGATGAATGAGATATATGTGATGTATGAGATTGATCATGTTCTTGTAATAGGAATCACGACTTGCATGTCGATGATTATGACAACCGGCAGGAGCCATAGGAGTTGTCTTTATTTTTTGTATGACCTGCGAGTCATTGAATAACGCCATGTAAATTACTTTACTTTATTGCTAAACACGTTAGCCATAGAAGTAGAAGTAATCGTTGGCGTGACAACTTCATGAAGACACGATGATGGAGATCATGGTGTCATCCGGTGACGAAGATGATCATGGCGCCCCGAAGATGGAGATCAAAAGGAGCAAAATGATATTGGCCATATCATGTCACTATTTGATTGCATGTGATGCTTATCATGTTTTACATCTTATTTGCTTAGAACGACGGTAGCTTAAATAAGATGATCCCTCGCAATAATTTCAAGAAAGTGTTCCCCCTAACTGTGCACCGTTGCGAAGGTTCGTTGTTTCGAAGCACCACGTGATGATCGGGTGTGATAGATTCTAACGTTCGAATACAACGGGTGTAAGCCAGATTTACACACGCAATACACTTAGGTTGACTTGACGAGCCTAGCATGTACAGACATGGCCTCGGAACACGGAAGACCGAAAGGTCGAGCATGAGTCGTATAGAAGATACGATCAACATGAAGATGTTCACCGATGTTGACTAGTCCGTCTCACGTGATGATCGGACACGGCCTAGTTGACTCGGATCATGTTTCACTTAGATGACTAGAGGGATGTCTATCTGAGTGGGAGTTCATTGAATAATTTGATTAGATGAACTTAATTATCATGAACTTAGTCTAAAAATCTTTACAATATGTCTTGTAGATCAAATGGCCCACGCTAATGTTGCCCTCAACTTCAACGCATTCCTAGAGAAAACCAAGCTGAAAGATGATGGCAGCAACTATACGGACTGGGTCCGGAACCTGAGGATCATCCTCATAGCTGCCAAGAAAGATTATGTCCTAGAAGCACCGCTAGGTGAAGCACCCATCCCAGAGAACCAAGACGTTATGAACGCTTGGCAGCAGCGTGCTGATGATTACTCCCTCGTTCAGTGCGGCATGCTTTACAGCTTAGAACCGGGGCTCCAAAAGCATTTTGAGCAACACGGAGCATATGAGATGTTCGAAGAGCTGAAAATGGTTTTCCAAGCTCACGCCCGGGTCGAGAGATATGAAGTCTCCGACAAGGTCATGAGTTGTAAGATGGAGGAAAATAGTTCTGTCAGTGAGCACATACTCAAAATGTCTGGGTTACACAACCGCTTGTCTCAGCTGGGACTTAATCTCCCGGATGACGCGGTCATTGACAGAATCCTTCAGTCGCTTCCACCGAGCTACAAGAGCTTTGTGATGAACTTCAATATGCAGGGGATGGAAAAGACCATTCCTGAGGTATATTCAATGCTGAAATCAGCGGAGGTGGAGATCAAAAAGGAACATCAAGTGTTGATGGTGAATAAAACCACTAAGTTCAAGAAAGGCAAGGGTAAGAAGAACTTCAAGAAGGACGGCAAGGGAGTTGCCGCGCCCGGTAAGTCAGTTGCCGGGAAGAAGCCAAAGAATGGACCCAAGCCTGTGACTGAGTGCTTTTATTGCAAGGGAAGTGGTCACTGGAAGCGGAACTGCCCCAAATACTTAGCAGACAAGAAGGCTGGCAACACCAAAGGTATATGTGATATACATGTAATTGATGTGTACCTTACCAGTACTCGTAGTAGCTCCAGGGTATTTGATACCGGTGTGGTTGCTCATATTTGTAACTCAAAACAGGAGCTGCGGAATAAGCGGAGACTGGCGAAGGACGAGGTGACGATGCGCGCCGGGATTGGTTCCAAGGTCGATGTGATCGCCGTCGGCACGCTACCTCTACATTTACCTACGGGATTAGTTTTAAACCTCAATAATTGTTATTTAATGCCAGCTTTGAGCATGAACATTGTATCAGGATCTCGTTTAATTCGAGATGGCTACTCATTTAAATCCGAGAATAATGGTTGTTCTATTTATATGAGAGATATGTTTTATGGTCATGCCCCGCTGGTTAATGGTTTATTCTTAATGAATCTCGAACGTAATGTTACACATATTCATAGTGTGAATACCAAAAGATGTAAGGTTGATAATGATAGACCCACATACTTGTGGCACTGCCGTCTTGGTCACATTGGTGTCAAACGCATGAAGAAGCTCCATGCAGATGGACTTTTGGAGTCTCTTGATTACGAATAATTTGACACGTGTGAACCATGCCTCATGGGTAAGATGACCAAGATTCCGTTCTCCGGAACAATGGAGCGAGCAACCAATTTATTAGAAATCATACATACTGATGTGTGCGGTCCAATGAGTGTTGAGGCTCGCGGTGGCTATCGTTATGTTCTCACTCTCACTGATGACTTGAGTAGATATAGGTATGTCTACCTAATGAAACACAAGTCTCAAACCTTTGAAAAGTTCAAGGAATTTCAGAGTGAGGTTGAGAATCAACGTGACAGGAAAATAAAGTTCTTACGATCAGATCGTGGAGGAGAATATTTGAGTCACGAATTTGGCACACACTTAAGGACATGTGGAATAGTTTCACAACTCATGCCGCCTGGAACACCTCAGCGAAATGGTGTGTCCGAACGTCGTAATCGCACTCTATTGGATATGGTTCTATCTATGATGTCTCTTACCGATCTACCGCTCTCATTTTGGGGCTATGCATTAGAGACTGCCGCAATCACTTTAAATAGGGCTCCGTCGAAATCCGTTGAGACGACACCGTATGAATTATGGTTTGGGAAGAAACCTAAGCTGTCGTTTCTAAAAGTTTGGGGATGCGATGCTTATGTCAAGAAACTTCAACCTGAAAAGCTCGAACCCAAGTCGGAAAAATGCGTCTTCATAGGATACCCTAAGGAAACCATTGGGTATACCTTCTACCTCAGATCCGAAGGCAAAATCTTTGTTGCCAAGAACGGGTCCTTTCTGGAGAAAGAGTTTCTCTCGAAAGAAGTGAGTGGGAGGAAAGTGGAACTTGATGAGGTGATAGTCACCCCTTCCGAACCGGAAAGTAGCGCAGCGCGGGAAGATTTTCCTGTGGTGCCTGCACCGACTGGGGAGGAAGTTAATGATGATGATCATGAAGCTTCAGATTAAGTTACTGTTGAGCTTCGTAGGTCCACAAGGACACGTTCCGCACCAGAGTGGTACGGCAACCCTGTCCTGGAAATCATGTTGTTAGACAACGGTGAACCTTCGAACTATGAAGAAGCGATGGCGGGCCCGGATTCCAACAAATGGCTTGAAGCCATGCAATCCGAGATAGGATCCATGTATGAAAATGAAGTATGTACTTTGACTGACTTGCCCGATGATCGGCGAGTGATAGAAAACAAATGGATCTTTAAGAAGAAGACAGACGCGGATGGTAATGTGACCATCTATAAGGCTCGACTTGTCGCTAAGGGTTATCGACAAGTTCAAGGGGTTGACTACAATGAGACTTTCTCACCCGTAGCGAAGCTGAAGTCCGTCTGAATCATGTTAGCAATTGCCGCATTCTATGATTATGAGATATGGCAAATGGACGTCAAAACGGCATTCCTTAACGGCTTTCTTAAGGAAGAATTGTATATAATGCAGCCGGAAGGTTTTGTCGATCCTAAGAATGCTAACAAGGTATGCAAGCTCCAGCGCTCCATCTATGGGCTGGTGCAAGCATCCCGGAGTTGGAACATTCGATTTGATGAGATGATCAAAGCGTTTGGGTTTACACAGACTTATGGAGAAGCCTGTGTTTACAAGAAAGTGAGTGGGAGCTCTGTAGAATTTCTCTTATTATATGTGGATGACATACTATTGATGGGAAATGATATAGAATTCTTGGAAAGTATAAAGGTCTATTTGAATAAGTGTTTTTCAATGAAGGACCTTGGAGAAGCTGCTTATATATTAGGCATCAAGATCTATAGAGATAGATCAAGACGCCTCATTGGTCTTTCACAGAGTACGTACCTTGACAAGATATTGAAGAAGTTCAATATGGATCAGTCCAAGAAGGGGTTCTTGCCTGTATTGCAAGGTGTGCAATTGAGCACGGCTCAATGCCCGACCACGGCAGAAGATAGAGAAAAGATGAGTGTCATCCCCTATGCCTCGGCCATAGGGTCTATTATGTATGCCATGCTGTGTACCAGATCTGATGTAAACCTTGCCGTAAGTTTGGTAGGAAGGTACCAAAGTAATCCCGGCATGGAACACTAAACAGCGGTCAAGAATATCCTGAAGTACCTGAAAAGGACTAAGGATATGTTTCTCGTTTATGGAGGTGACGAAGAGCTCGTCGTAAAGGGTTACGTTGATGCTAGCTTCGACACGGATCTGGATGACTCGAAGTCACAAACCGGATATGTGTACATTTTGAATGGAGGGGCAGTAAGCTGGTGCAGTTGCAAGCAAAGCGTCGTGGCAGGATCTACATGTGAAGCGGAGTACATGGCGGCCTCAGAGGCAGCACAGGAAGCAGTCTGGATAAAGGAGTTCATCACCGACCTAGGGGTGATTCCCAATGCGTCGGGCCCGATAACTCTCTTATGTGACAACACTGGAGCTATTGCTCTTGCCAAGGAGCCCAGGTTTCACAAGAAGACCAGGCATATCAAGCGTCGCTTCAACTCCATTCGTGAAAGTGTTCAAAATGGAGACATAGATATTTGTAAAGTACATACGGACCTGAATGTAGCAGATCCGTTGACTAAACCTCTCCCTAGAGCAAAACATGATCAACACCAGAACTCTATGGGTGTTCGATTCATCACAATGTAACTAGATTATTGACTCTAGTGCAAGTGGGAGACTGTTGGAAATATGCCCTAGAGGCAATAATAAAATGGTTATTATTATATTTCCTTGTTCATGATAATTGTCTATTGTTCATGCTATAATTGTGTTATCCGGAAATCGTAATACATGTGTGAATACATAGACCACAACATGTCCCTAGTGAGCCTCTAGTTGACTAGCTCGTTGATCAACAGATAGTCATGGTTTCCTGACTATAGACATTGGATGTCATTGATAACGGGATCACATCATTAGGAGAATGATGTGATGGACAAGACCCAATCCTAAGCATAGCACAAAGATCGTGTAGTTCGTTTGCTAGAGCTTTTCCAATGTCAAGTATCATTTCCTTAGACCATGAGATCGTGTGACTCCCGGATGCCGTAGGAGTGCTTTGGGTATACCAAACGTCACAACGTAACTGGGTGACTATAAAGGTACACTACAGGTATCTCTGAAAGTGTCTGTTGGGTTGACACGGATCGAGACTGGGATTTGTCACTCCGTATGATGGAGAGGTATCTCTGGGCCCACTCGGTAATGCATCATCATAATGAGCTCAATGTGACCAAGTGTTTGGTCATGGGATCATGCATTACGGTACGAGTAAAGTGACTTGCCGGTAACGAGATTGAACGAGGTATTGGGATACCGACGATCGAATCTCGGGCAAGTAACGTACCGATTGACAAAGGAATTGTATACGGGATTGATTGAATCCTCGACATCGTGGTTCATCCGATGAGATTATCGTGGAACATGTGGGAGCCAACATGGGTATCCAGATCCTGCTGTTGGTTATTGACCGGAGAGTCGTCTCGGTCATGTCTGCGTGTCTCCCGAACACGTAGGGTCTACACACTTAAGGTTCGGTGACGCTAGGGTTGTAGAGATATTAGTATGCGGTAACCCGAAAGTTGTTCGGAGTCCCGGATGAGATCCCGGACGTCACGAGGAGTTCCGGAATGGTCCGGAGGTGAAGAATTATATATAGGAAGTCCAGTTTCGGCCACCGGGAAAGTTTCGGGGGTTACCGGTATTGTACCGGGACCACCGGAAGGGTCCCGGGGGTCCATCGGGTGGGGCCACCTATCCCGGAGGGCCCCATGGGCTGAAGTGGGAGGGGAACCAGCCCCTGGTGGGCTGGTGCGCCCCCCCTTGGGCCTCCCCCTGCGCCTAGGGTTGGAAACCCTAGGGGTGGGGGCGCCCCCCACTTGGCTTGGGGGGGAAGCCACCCCTTGGCCGCCGCCCCCCTTGGAGATAAGATCTCCCAGGGCCGACGCCCCCCCAGGAGGCCTATATATAGTGGGGGGAAGGGAGGGCAGCCGCACCACAGCCCCTGGCGCCTCCCTCTCCCTCCCGTGACACATCTCCCTCCTCCCGCAGCGCTCGGCGAAGCCCTGTCGGAATCCCGCTACTTCCACCACCACGCCGTCGTGCTGCTGGATCTCCATCAACCTCTCCTTCCCCCTTGCTGGATCAAGACGGAGGAGACGTCGTTGCTCCGTACGTGTGTTGAACGCGGAGGTGGCGTCCGTTCGGCGCTCGGTCATCGGTGATTTGGATCACGACGAGTACGACTCCATCAACCCCGTTCACTTGAACGCTTCCGCTCGCGATCTACAAGGGTATGTAGATGCACTCCTCTCTCTCGTTGCTAGATGACTCCATAGATTGATCTTGGTGATGCGTAGAAAATTTTAAATTTCTGCTACGATCCCCAACATATCAATGATCCCGATTAACAAAAAGAAAAGTTGGCTTCCAAAGTAGTCATTAAATTTTACCTTGGTACCTGTAATATATGTTTGTGGCCTTGCATTCGAAAAAGCTTGTCCCTCAAATGGATCTATCTAGCACAGAGTTAGTGCTAGATACATCCATTTGAGACACAAGCTTGGGACAAGTTTTTTCGGACGGAGGGAGTACATGCTATCTGAAGCAAAAGGATTATAGATAACAGAAGCAGCCAAAAAGTTGTGACCTGATTAACCCACAAGTAACCCAACGAAACACATTCTAAAACTTTTGCCAACTGAAAAATATGTGTAAACAGCTTCATATATAATCTAAGGTAGGAGGCATTTTCTCTTGTAGAATATATGAATTGCACGATGTATTGCTCTCGTGCATAGACACGTATATATGATGTACAAAGGTGGGCCACGGACCTCAACTATACAAGGAACTAGGAGGCGGGCCCAATACACAATATGCACCTAACACATATACTCAACACCCCCCGCAGTCGAAGCGGCACCGCGGCTGACGCAAAGAGTGGACCGGAACTCCTCAAATGACGCCGTAGGCAAGCCCTTGGTCATGATATCTGCAAATTGTTGGGAAGTAGGGACGTGTAAAACACGAATATGGCCAAGGGCCACCTGTTCCCGAACAAAATGAATATCCAACTCAATATGCTTGGTCCGTCGATGATGCACCGGGTTAGCGGAGAGGTAGACCACCGAGACGTTGTCGTAGTAGACCACTGTGGCACCGTCAACAGGGCAAGAGAGCTCCTGAAGCAGCTGGCGAAGCCACGAACACTCGGCGACGGCGTTGGCCACCGCGCGATACTCAGCCTCAGCACTGGAACAAGAGACCGTAGGCTGCCGCTTGGACGACCACGAGATGAGTGAGGGTCCAAGGTAGACACAATAGCCCGAAGTGGAGCGACGAGTGTCATGGCAGCCCACCCAGTCTGCATCGGAGTAGGCGGTGAGGGTAGTGTCGACAGAGGCGTGAAGCGTGAAGCCAAGATCCATAGTGCCATAGATATAGCGGAGAATCCGCTTGACGGCAGCCCAATGAACGTCTCGAGGAGCATGCATATGAAAACACACCTGCTGCACGGCATACTGGATCTCCGGTCGAGTCAGAGTGAGGTACTGGAGAGCACCAATGATAGACCGATAGAAAGCAGCATCCGAAGTATGAGAACCATCTGTGGCAGAAAGCTTGGCCTCCGTATCAACAGGCGTAGCGGCAGGCTTGCAGTTAAGCATGCCAGCATGCTCTAGGAGCTCGTGAGCGTACTTTCTTGATGAAGGAAGAAGCCATCCGGACGGCGCACCACCTCGACCCCGACGAAGTAGTGCAAAGGACCCAAGTCCTTGATGGCGAACTCAGCGTGAAGACGAGCCATGAGCTGACTGAGGAGACCAGCCGTAGATGCCGTCAGGATGATGTCGTCGACATAGAGTAGCAAGTAGGCCGTGTCAGAGCCTTGATGATAGACGAAGAGCAAGGCGTCCGAGCGAGTAGAGCGGAACCCAAGCTGGTGGAGAAACGCCGCGATGCGCTGGTACCAAGCGTGCGGAGCCTGCTTGAGTCCGTACAAGGACCGCGAAAGCAGGCACACGTGGTCGGGTAGTGCCGGGTCAACAAATCCGGTGGGCTGCTGGCAGAAAACTTGCTCCTCGAGGTAACCATGGAGGAAGGCGTTGGAGACGTCCATCTGGTGCACCGGCCAAGCACGGGAGACTGCAAGGTGGAGAACCGTGCGTATCATGCCGGGCTTGACGACCGGACCGACGGTGTCGGTGAAGTCGATGCCAGCACGCTGTCGGAAGCCACGAACGACCCATCACGCTTTGTAGCGATCAAGGGTACCATCAGGATGGAGTTTGTGTTTAAAGACCCACTTCCCGGTAATCACGTTGGCGTGCCGGGGACGGGGAACAAGCTGCCACGTCTGGTTGCGCAACAGGGCGTCAAACTCCTCTTGCATTGCAGCCATCCAGCGCGGGTCACGAAGAGCGGCTCGAACGGAGGATAGAAACGGCGACGGCTCAGAGGTGGACGCCGCATGGACGTAGTCATCCGAGGCGTAGCGCGAGCTCGGGCGGAAAACGCCCGTACGGGCGCGGGTGACCGAACCGGCCACAGGCGCCGAGGGGGCGGGGGGGCAGGGGGCGCCGGGGGGCCACGGGCACCGGCGGCGCCGGGGGGGGGGGCGCGGGCACCAAGGGCGCCGGGGGGGCCGCGGGCGCCAACGTCGGGGGCACCGGGGGCGCCAGCGCCGCGGCTGTAGGAGGCGCCGCATGCGGGGGGCGGGCCAAGAGAGGCGCGCGAGCGCCCTGGGAGAGGCGTTGTGGAGCCCGCGTCACTGGTGGCGGGAGGAACAGCCGGGGGTACCTGGTGAAACGGAAACACATGCTCATCAAAGTAAACGTGCCGGGAAGTGAACACACGGTGGGAGACGGGATTGTAGCACCGATATCCCTTGGAGTTGGAGGGATAGCCGATGAAGATGCAAGCGACAGAACGAGGTGCGAGTTTGTGAGGAGCGGAGTCGGCAATGCTAGGATAGCAAAGGCACCCAAAAATACGCAAGCCATCATAAGATGGGGGCGTACCGAAGAGAAGATGGTGAGGTGCATAGTTCCACCGTGGGCGGCAAGGGCGAAGATTAAGGAGAAGAGAAGCAGTGGCGAGTGCGTCCGGCCAGAAACGAGGCGGCACATTAGCATGGAACAGGAGCGTGCGAACGCAGTCGTTCAGAGTGGGAAGTACGCGTTCGGCTGGACCGTTCTGCTGTGAAGTATACGGGCATGTGAGACGAAAAACTGTGCCGTGGTGCGACATTAAAGTGCGGAAAGCAAGGTTGTCGAACTCTTTTCCATTGTCAGTCTGAAGAGCAAGGATGGGACGCCCAAACTGCGTGCTGACATAGGAGTAAAAAGCCGTCAAGGTGGAGAGTGCATCCGACTTTCTGCGCAAAGGAAAAGTCCACACATAATGAGAATAATCATCAAGGATAACCAGATAATATAAATAGCCCGAATTACTAGGAACCGGAGAGGTCCACACATCGCTATGGATCAACTGAAAAGGAGAAGAAGCTATGGTGGTGGAGTTATTAAATGGGAGGCGAACATGTTTGCTAACACGACAGGCATGACAGGTGTGGTCCTCAATCTTATGACAACTGAAACTGAAACTCCTAAGAATATGACGAAGTGTAACGGGGTTGGGGTGACCCAAGCGAGCGTGCCAGAGATCAACAGCAGAGAGAGCGACCAGTGCGGTGGTGGTGGACGAGGGCGAATGCACCGGATAGAGCTCGTCGGGGCTATCATATCAATGGAGAACCATCCTGGTTCGAGCGTCCTTGACACAAAAACCAAGCTCGTCAAATTCAATGGTGACAGGATTTTCACGAGTGAAACAACGAACGGAGATAAGATTCTTAATAAGATGAGGAGACACAAGTATGTTAGACAAAGATAAAGGCGTAGAAGTAGAAGGAAAAGAAGTGTGCCCAACATGTGTGATAGGAAGTGTGGAACTGTCGCCGACAATGATGCGGCGGTCGGTAGAGACAGGAGTGAAGGAGGCAAGGTTATCAGGATGAGCAAACATGTGAGCCGTGGCACCGGTGTCCATGTACCAATCACCGCCTCAAGTGTAGTTGTTCGGCGTAGGAGCGACATGCAGCCCGGTGAGGAGCACCGGGTCCCAGGGTGCCGGCGGCAGGGCCGACGAGGGGGGCAAAGACGCCATGGGGAAGCCGTAACCGCCGCTCAGCTGCGGCGGTGGGTACTCGCCATACGGCTGCGGCGCCGCGTAGTACGCATGATGCGCCGAGGGGGCCGGGCGCGCCGGGAGGGCCGTGGGGAGCGGGCCCGCTGACGACCCCCACCAGTACCCGGGAGACTCGTACGCGGGTGGAGCCCCGTACGCAGGCGGAGACCCGGACGTGGAACACTAGTAGAAAAAGGGTCAAATGTGAAGCACATTAGTGCCGGTTTGATTTTGAGCCAGCACTAATGGACATTAGTGCCGGTTCCAATGGCTAGGCGGGCGGAGATCATTAGTACCGGTTCGTGAGCAACCTTTTGTACCGGTTCGTGTCATGAACCGGTACTAATGATGCTGCGTCAGGCTGTGGTCAGGCTGTGGCCCCACGGGCACCTTTAGTACCGGTTCGTGCCATGAACCGGTACTATAGTTTCTTAGTAAGCTGTTTTTTAGTCCCACCTCGCGAATAGAGAGGCACTAGGAGCGGTTTATAAGCCCTGAGTGCAGAGACGATGAAGGAGAGGCGCAATGCTCATCTGCATGTTGCTTAGCTTTAAGCCTTGAGGAATAGTGTAGACTGCACGGAGCTATGCGCAGTGCAGTTTGCACTATTCCGAAAGGCTTGAAGCTAATTAACGAGCATTGTGCCTCTTTTTTATCTTTAATAACTTATTACAACTCCGGACTTCTTGTGTTACGGCAAAAACTGGACGCACTTCGTGTACAAACTGGACAATCTTTTTCGAAGTATCAGGGTTTCTGACGAGAACTCATCTGTTACATGGGCACTTCATTTTTTTAAACTTATTACAACTCGAGACTTTTTTGCATTCCGTACACACCATTCAAAGCGACGTCATCAATTTCCAACACGTTCTGACATCATTTGCTGTTTTTCAGTCATTTGAACTCCAGCCTATTTTTGCATTCAGTATGCATCATTCAAAGCGACGTCATGAAATTTCCACCACGTTCTGACATCATTTGCTGTTTTTCACTCATTTACCGATTTGTTTAGAGAACTAAATGACGGTGAAATTGAAAATCACTACAGAATGAACTCTGAAAATGTTGGAACTTGGCATGGTATCATCATTTTGCCCGCATAGCATGTGCAAAAGAGTAGAGAGGGTCACGGCGAAAACTGGATGCGCCTCGTCTACAAACTGGACAATCTCTTTCGGAGTATCAGGGTTTCAGACGAGAACTCATCTATTACACGGGCACCTCAATGTTTTTTAAATTTATTTGAACTCCAGCCTATTTTTGCGTTCAGTATGCATCATTCAAAGCGACGTCATCAATTTCCACCACGTTCTGACATCATTTGCTGTTTTTCAGTCATTTACCGATTTGTTTAGGGAGCTAAATGACGGTGAAATTGAAAATCACTACAAAATGAACTCTGAAAATGTTGGAACTTGGCATGGTATCATCATTTCGCCCGCACAGCATGTGCAAAAGAGTAGAGAGGGTCACGGCAAAAACTGGACGCACCTCGTGTACAAACTGGACAATCTCTTTCGGAGTATCAGGGTTTCGGACGAGAACTCATCTGTTACACGGGCACTTCAATGTTTTTTAAACTTATTTGAACTCCAGCCTATTTTTGCGTTCAGTATGCATCATTCAAAGCGACGTCACCAATTTCCAACACGTTCTGACATCATTTGCTATTTTTCAGTCATTTACCGATTTGTTTAGGGAGCTAAATGACGGTGAAATTGAAAATCACTACAAAATGAACTCTGAAAATGTTGGAACTTGGCATGGTATCATCATTTCGCCCGCATAGCATGTGCAAAAGAGTAGAGAGGGTCACGGCGAAAACTGGACGCACCTCGTGTACAAACTGGACAATCTCTTTCGGAGTATCAGGGTTTCGGACGAGAACTCATCTGTTACATGGGCACTTCAATGTTTTTTAAACTTATTTGAACTCCAGCCTATTTTTGCGTTCAGTATGCATCATTCAAAGCGACGTCATCAATTTCCAACACGTTCTGACATCATTTGCTGTTTTTCAGTCATTTACCGATTTGTTTAGGGAGCTAAATAACGGTGAAATTTAAAATCACTACAAAATGAACTCTGAAAATGTTGGAACTTGGCATGGTATCATCATTTCGCCCGCAGAGCATGTGCAAAAGAGTAGAGAGGGTCACAGCGAAAACTGGACGCACCTCGTGTATAAACTGGACAATCTCTTTCGGAGTATCAGGGTTTCGGACGAGAACTCATCTGTTACACGGGCACTTTAATGTTTTTTAAACTTATTTGAACTCCAGCCTATTTTTGCGTTCAGTATGCATCATTCAAAGCGACGTCATCAATTTCCAACACGTTCTGACATCATTTGTTGTTTTTCAGTCATTTACCGATTTGTTTAGGGAGCTAAATGACGGTGAAATTGAAAATCACTACAAAATGAACTCTGAAAATGTTGGAACTTGACATGGTATCATCATTTCGCCCGCATAGCATGTGCAAAAGAGTAGAGAGGGTCACGGCGAAAATTGGACGCACCTCGTGTACAAACTGGACAATCTCTTTCGAAGTATCAGGGTTTTGGACGAGAACTCATCTGTTACACGGGCAGTTCAATGTTTTTTAAACTTATTTGAACTCCAGCCTATTTTTGCGTTCAGTATGCATCATTCAAAGCGACGTCATCAATTTCCAACACGTTCTGACATCATTTGCTGTTTTTCAGTCATTTACAGATTTGTTGAGGGAGCTAAATGACGGTGAAATTGAAAATCACTACAAAATGAACTCTGAAAATGTTGGAACTTGGCATGGTATCAGCATTTCACAAAGAAACTAAATACAGCAAAAAATTATATAATTTTTTATGTTCACAAAGAAACTAAATACAGCAAAAAAAATTGCCCGCACCGCTCCAGCGCCAGCGCATACCTTTAGTAAAGGGTCGTGGCTCCAACCGGTACTAAAGGGGGGGCCATTAGTACCGGTTGGAGCCACGAACCGGTACTAAAGGGGCAGTTTCCCGCCGCTTGACCCGGCCAAAATTGGCCTTTAGTACCGGTTGGTGGCTCCAACCGGTACTAAAGGCCCCTCCTATATATATGGCACTTACGAAAAATTGAGTTTCATCGACCACCACTTCTTCTCCAACTACCTCGCGCGACATGGCCGCTGCCCTCGCCGCCCCCGCCGCCCGTCGTCGCCGTCACCGCCGTCGCCCTCACCGCGCGTCGTCGCCGTCACCGCCGTCGCCCTCACCGCCCGTCGTCGCCGTCACCGCCGTCGCCCCCGCTGCCCGTCGCCGCTGCCCCGTACCACGTCGCCATCTCGATCGCACCGTCGCCCCCGGCCTGCCGCTCGTCGTCGCGCCGTCCCCGTCGCATCGCCGTCTCGCGCCGCCGCCCGTATGCCGCCCCCCGCTCGTACACACACACACATACACACACACATACGTACACACACAGACACACACACACACACATATTGTTTTTACTTATTTTCTGTTTTCTATTGTTTAGATTAATGTTAGGTAAATTACATAGATAATAATGTTAGAATGTTAATATTAGATGAATTATATGGAAAAGATGTTAAATATTAATGTCAATTTTAGATGAATTAGCTAGATATTAATTAGGTATATATATATGAGATTTGAACTAGTTGAATTAATATAACTAGTTTATTTTTAGTATGAAAATTAATAGAACAAGTTTATTTTTAGTAAGAAAATTTAGGTATATGAGATTATTTAAACAAGTTGAATTAATATAACTAGTTTATTTTTAGTAAATGCTTAGTTGAACTAGTTGAATTAGTAGAACTAGTTTATTTTTAGTAAGAAAATTTAGGTATATGAGATTTGATGATCTAATTAAAATATTAATACTATTCATCAGCCAGGTTGCAGAATAAGTTATTCTTCGTCCGAGGTAAACTTACGATCGCTTCATAAATAAATTACATTTGGAATACAAATAGTTACATTCATATTGATTCACTATGTAAAATTTAGTATAAGAAAACAAAAAAATAGGTTATAAGACCAGAAATATCGCATTTTATGTATGTTTTTACGTTCGTAACTTTACGTAACATAAAATATTTTTTACGGAAAGTATATATTTTCTTACGCTCTCTTTTTACGTATGAAATAAGACAAAATTTACGAAACGTAAAAATACGGTGCATTGATGTCAAAATAGAGAGGGGTGAAGAATAACTATTCCTCACCCAGGGTGACGAATAGCGCGACTATATATATATATATATATATATATATATATATATATATATACTTTATATATTTTAGTAAGAAAATTAATAGAACTAGTTTATTTTTAGTAAGAAAATTTTGATATCTGAGATTTGATGATCTAATTAAAATATTATTATATGGAACTAGCTACTTTATTTTAGTAAGAAAATTAATAGAACACGTTTATTTTTATTAAATGCTTAGTTGAATTAGTTGAATTAATAAAACTAGTTGAACTAATAGAAGTAGTTGAATTAGTTGAATTAGTTGAATTAATAGAACTATTAAGTGTTTAATGTTTCACCTATATGAACATAGGAAATGTCGTCTGACGACGAAAAAGATTTTAAAGTGCGAATTCTGTGAAGACCAGCACGGCATGTGCGACAGAAATTTCCTTGTTGATGATAGGCGCTTCAGCATCAAGCTGGATGAGACATTCGAAGTGGATACAGTAAGTCACAACGACAAGTCTTTTTTCGTAATTAAGCATGACTTATATATGCTTCATTTGCTTCAACTTATAATTTTAAATTTTCACTATTCTACTAGCGCATCCCCTGCCATGCAAGAATTTTTGTCTTGGATAAGATAGGTTTCAGTGCTATGGAAACTATGGAGGTAAAGAGAGTTTACCTGAAGACCGAGCATGCTGGTTATACTTTCAACGTCAAATTATACAATGCAGACACGTACACCTATTTTGAATATAAAACTTGGCAAGCACTATGCAAGGCTTTTGCATTTGAGCCTGATATGGTTATCACCTTTGATATTCGTCCGGAAGATGATATTTAAGGTAATAGGGACATCGGGGTCGATGTGCAGACGCCTCCAATTCTACCATTATGTGAGTTTGTCAACCATATTTATGTCTTTGATATTGTTTATTCAAAAATAGTTGACAACTAATTTCTATTGACAGCTTATTTCCATTCAAGCAAACAAGTCCGACCCTTGGTAGACAGGACCTACTACTGTCCCGGAGCTGAACTAAACTGCGAGGAGATAAGTCATTATGTTTCATGGCTTGAGGATCTTGATGCTGTTAAGAGAAATCATTTTCTTGAATTTGAAAATCTTAGTACTCAAAACGTGCGACCAATAGTGATCGTATTGAACTACGGTCACATGTATTTAGGAAAGATGGTAAGATTTTTACTATTAGTCCTCAGTGCATCTTTTGCATACATTATTTTTCAAGCTAAACTTTCATTGCTAAGTATATTAATTACTATACGATGTTCTTCAACAGGGACTCCCGATGACAGTTGTGCCTCAGTGGATCGAGACTAAAGGTCGCATGTCAATTGTTAGCTTATGGCCAAGATATCCTACAGTGCACATGAGTGCATTCAGGATTTCTGAAAGCGATGAATGCTTAATAGTGAAAGATTGGAGCAAAATTGTTAACGATCGCAGAGAAGTACTAGGGGCAGCAATCAGAAGCGCAGCCCACGATTAGGAGACAGGTTCATCTGCATGCTCCAATATGATGAATCAGGAGAGCTATACATGTTCTATGCTATTTTACCTGAGAGAGAGCAGCAGGAGTGATTTAGCTAGTTATCATGCTCTTAGTACTTGTTGTCCTCTCATGCGTGTCCGTGTTCTTTGTCCTGAACTTAATCTCAAAGAGTGATTTGCTTTTGTGGTGTTATGAACGCTTATAATATCATGACCATGTTGAACTCGATGATATCTTTGCTAGCTAGTATATATTGTTGTTGGTGATGATACGATGCAAGAGTTTTTATATTAATATGATGATGATGATGATGAGTTATTATATCATTTATGAAAGAAACCGCATATTAGTTTCAACGGGATGGATCCTAGCTAAGTGATCAAGTATATGCCATATCCATATTACTTAGATCTCTAAGTAATATGGATATGGCATATACTTGATCACTTAGGTAGGATCCACATGCATCCAGTCGAAACTAATCTGCGGTACTTTCACCTAATGATTTAACAACTCATTATAATGTAAAACAATCAGTAAATTAAATTGAAAACACAAAACTAAAGAAAAAATAAAAATTAAAACCAAAACACACCCAAACATTTAGTACCGGTTGGTGTTACCAACCGGTACTAATGTCCTACACGCACCCGGGCCTGGCTCGTGCCACGTGATGGCACGTTAGCGCCGGTTCGTGCCAAACCGGTACTAAAGGGGGGCTTTAATCTCCACTCCATAGTGCCGGTTGTAGAACCGGCACTAAAGGCGCTTACGAACCGGTGATAAAGGCCTGTTCTGCACTAGTGGAAGCGGGCGGAGCCCCGTAAGCCCCGTACGTGGGAACGGACGCGTCGTAGCTGGCGGCGGCCCCGTACGACGGTGGGGCCGGCGGCGGGACGGCAGAGACGGCGGCGGACGGGCCGACGGACGCCATCGCTGGTCCGACTACGGCGGTCGGCGCGGTTGGGCAGCAGCAGCAATACGGTTGGCGATGCGGTTGGCAGTCGCAGGTGAGTGACTCGGGCGGCGCACCTGATGGCATCGCGGGCGACCCGCCTTGCATGGCGCCGTACGCATGGCCGTACGCATAGCCATGCAAGGGCAGCGAGGCAAAACAAGGTTGGTCCGTTGGCTGGCCTTGCATGGCGCCGTTCGCATGGCCGTACGCATAGCCTTGCAAGGGCAGCGAGCAGTGGCGGAGCTAGAATTTAAGAACAGGGTGGTCCACCTTACAAAAAAAATTGACAACAAAATAACATGACATGCGACCGTTCTAACTAATTATCAATATCTCATAGAAATAAATCATTATGATCTTAGTTTTGCATAAAAGAGACCTAGATAGTAGGTACCTTGAGAAGTTCAAAGTAGATTATGTTCCTGGCCTACGCTTTTGCATGGCCATGAAAGTATCAATCATATCAATCTTCACTTACCTTGGAGAAAATATCCGCTCTATGTGACTAGGAAATCATCCGAAAGACAGAATTATGACTAGGAAGTCATCCAAAAGACATAATCGTGACTAGGAAATCATCCAGAAGACAAATCTTCATTTACCATGAAGAAAATATCCGCTTTATGTGACTAGGAAATCACCAATCTTATTTCTCAACTTAATCTATATTCACCTTCAAAGAGAAACAATGTTTTTGGTCCTCTTTATTCTTCTAGGATTCTGCAATTATAATTTACTTTCTATCAATTATAAATTCATAATGATATAATTGAATAGAAATTATGTATTGAACGGTGGACAACACAGGGAAGAGCAAATCCTAAATCAAACATTTGGGAATGGCCGAATGGGCAATGGACGAGCTGAACTGATACCTCAAATCGACAAGGATGGTTGTTCACTTGCTGCTTCCTGCCGAGGGGGATTCAAAGCAAGGCCGCCTGGCGGTTGGCATCCAAAAGCAGGGGGCCGCACGGTCGCGGTTGCGCAACAGCCGCCAAACTGCAAGCACCAAGCAGGCGGGATGGAGAGGTTGTGGCTCCTCGGCCTCGGGCGAGCGGCGAAGTAGGCTGGGACAGACTCCGGCGAAAAGGCAAAACCGAGAGAGGTCGGTGTCGGGGGCAGGAAGCAGCTGACTGGATGCCTCGGTGCGTCTCGGCGGCTGGGGGCTGGTAGCCTCAGTTTTTTCCTCGCCAACGCAGAGATGAGTTGAGAATAGCTATTGGGCTTTTGTTTTTTTTCTATGGCCCATCTCTAAGCAGAATGTTATATATAGGCTGGTGCAAATTTCCAGGGTGGGCCGCGGCCCACCCTGGACACCCTGTAGCTCCGCCCCTAGCAGCGAGGCAAAACAAGGCTGGCCCATTGGCTGCTCCACGGGCAGATGTTGACCCGCTGACTGGTGCCCCAACCAGGACACGGGAGCCCCGTATCCATACGGAGGCGGAGGGGCAGCGCCGAGGCCGAAGCGGCGGCCGGGGCAGGCGGAGATCACGGTGACGGAGGCGGCGACAGTGCGGAGGCCATCATCAAAGCGATCGGCAGGGAGAGAGAGGGGCGGCGGCCGGCAGCGGCGGCGCGGAGGAGACGCGCGGCGGTGGAAGGCTAGGGTTAGAACCCGGAAACTGATGCCATGTAAAATATATGAATTGCACGATGTATTGCTCTCGTGCATAGACACGTATATATGATATACAAAAGTGGGCCACGGATCTCAACTATATATACAAGAAACTAGGAGGCGGGCACAATACACAATATGCACATAACACATATACTCAACAACTGTGGTTCAGAAAATAGAGGCCAATATAGCTTTTATGTTGTACGAGGGCAATCAAAATAGTGTGGTTCCTAGGATTCACTTGAAAATAGCACACCAGACTAGTAGCAACAGAAGACGACCTAATAATAACAAATCAACTACTCCATCCGTTCCTAAATATAAGTCTTTTAAAGATTTCAATATGTACTACATACAGAGCAAAATGAGTGAACCGACACTCTAAAATACGTCTATATACATTCGTATGTAATTTTTATTGAAATCTCTTATTTATACCTACTATTAAAATAAGCAGGTAAGAAAAACGACTCCCTAGCCTCCCGGGTCGCTTCAGGCGACTCCGGAGGCGCCGCCGCGGCCACCTTCGGAGGTCCTCCCTCGCAGCGCCGTTCACCACGCCGCCGCCGGAGGAGGTCGTCCGCCCGGCGGACGGCGGCTGCGGGGCATCTCCGGCCTCTTTCTGTTCTTCCCCTTGGTGGTCGCCTTCCGATTTGGCCGCTGGCTTCCCGATCTGGCCGCTACCTGGTGATTCCGGCCTCCCAATCTGGATGAAGTCCATGGCCTAGAGTACGTGCGGGGCTGGTTCCTGGACGCATCCACACGGCTGCTTCAGAGAGTTACACACGTGTGTAGATGCTCGGCGGCCGTCCAGGCTGCCGGCTAGCTGCAGCACATGGTCATGGCTGCTTGGTCAGCTAGGTCTTGGCGGGCAGCGGCATGGCTGGGTCTTCACGGCTAGGTGGAGTTGGCAGTCTGCTTTCTCGCTTCTGAGTGCGTCACCGGGAATTGGATCCGGGACTGCGGCGGCCTTGCTGTGGATTGTGGTCACCATTAAAAGATTTTGTGAGAGTTCATCTCCAAAGATCCAGTGGTTGACTTTGGCGGCGATATGCAAATTATGGACAAAGTCTTGATGCAGAGGGATGGTTGTGCGGCAGCGACGGTCACACCGTATGTAGCTGCTAGAATTGTGGAAAAGTGATGGTGACAACACATGAATGACCTTGATGGGGGTGCTACTTGAGCACCCGGTCTTGAGCTTCGGGGTGGAAGCCTAGGTCTGGCCCGAGTTGGGTATACCTGCCAATGGCGATGTTTTTACGTTGTTACTTTGTTGAAGGCATTGTTCGGAATGCTCGGACTGCTTCTTCTGGGTGAAAACCTTAGATTGTAGTCTTGGGTGGCTCGATCCGGTGACGGTGACATTCGAGTGTTGCTCCCTTTCTGAAGGCGTTGCTATTGAAGAACCTCGTCGTCCATGTGGTGTCATAAGATGGTCGGTGCAGATATGGTCATTGTTATAGTTTGTCGATCGAGGATTGGATTGCTTTGGGTTTTTTATTTTTTTCCTCGCCTATACGCATAGCTTTGGTCTTATATGACTTTGCTTTTTGCCGGTGTGTTTTTGTGTGCGTGCGTTGGTGTTGGCTGTGTGCATCCTAGCTATGCAGAGGCCGGGTGTATGCTCATCGTGCTTGTATCTTCTTGATGCTTCATTTTGAGTTAATAAAATCCATCCTTTATAAAAAAATACCTACTATTAAAGGGAGGTGATATTCTTGGCTTCGTCCCGCTTCAATTAACTTTAGGTACGTTATTTGGTTTCGTTACTTGCCACCCGTTTTGACCCAACGAAGAAAGCCCACCTGGCGGCACACTGAGGCCCAGGTCCGGAGAGTTGGCAAAAAAATTGCAGGTGGGAGGGATATGAAAGGATTTTTTTTCTCCCGTGAGAGCTGGCAAAAAAAAATTCAGGCGGGAGGGATATGAGAGGATTTTTTTTTTCTCATGTTGCAACGCATGGGTCTTTTTGCTAGTATTTAGAAATGGAGGGAGTGTATGTAGAGATAATGGATAGTCCCACAAAGAGCAAAAGTTCCAACGAGGAGAAATAGAGGATTAATTCTAGACGCCCAAGGACAACTAGATGGCAGAAGGACCAAAGCTACTACTACACTTCCGCCCGTTATGAAGTACGGGACAGGAGGAGGCTGCGTGGAAATCCTTGTGGAAGACGCAAGTACCTGAAAAAATTAAAACGTTTTTATGGCGACTAGCAAAGCACTCCTTGCCAACCGAAGATGTCCGCTGGCAACACAACATTTTTTTTACGGGCGCTGGCAACACAACATGGCAACCTCCAGAGCATGTGGAATTTGTGGGATGGAGGACTCCTGGAGACACTCATTAATAGAGTGCTCGATATCGCGATACATGTTGGCATTAGTTGATGAAGAAATACATGAGCATATGATAACTACCACTAAGACTAGTGCAAAGCAGTGGCTGTTCGAAATGATAGAGTCCATGTCTCGCCGATATTTTGTGAAGTCGGCAGTGACCTTATGGGCGACATGGTGGGCGCGAAGCAAGACAATACACGAAGGGGTGTTCCAATGTCCGCTCTCTGCAAAACTTTTTGTTAAAAGTTTCATTACTGAACTGGGGAGGTGTCAAGAAGGACATCAATTACTCGTCCTAGAGCTGGAAATTCATGTTGATGCAGGACTAAGGAGAGATGGCAATGGTCGTTCGGCTGCGACGTTGTGTAGGGACTTTGTTGGTAACTAAATGGGGTCTTCTTCCCTAGTGATTCAGGGTGTCTGAGAGGCGGCAGCCCTCGAGGTCATTGCATGCAGGGAGGCGCTCGCCTTAGCGGATAATCTTCTCATTTATGATTTCGTGGTGGCTACAGATCTGAAACAAGTGGCAAATGACATTTTGAGAGGAAGTAGTGGGGCGCATGGCCAGATATTAGCAGTTTGATCTTTGAACTTTAATTGTACCTTTCGGTTTGAGGGTCGGGCATTGAATACCGAAGCCCATCGTTAGCCAAGTTTTCACTTTCGTTGAATCGGGGCACCATGTATGGTTGGATCAACCCCATGATTTTTATGAGAGGAGAATATATGTTGGGTTTAACTGGAAAGTTGTCATTGACGATATCAAGCAAAGGAGTGCGTCTTATTATGGTGCGATCATTAGAGAAATAATAGACCTTCTAGGTTTTTTCATAGTTGTTCATGAGTATAGGAGCTCGAATGTCAAGGCTCACAATTTGGCGAAGCATGCACTCTCACTTGGGGTTAGCCGTCATGTTTGGTTAGGCAATCCGGGTGATCTTAATTTAGTCATGAGATTGTTTCAGAAAAATACTCCCTCTATAAAGAAATATAAGAGCGTTTAGATCAATGGGATCCGAGCATCATCGGGCATCACAGGTGCAGCCATGTTGTCGCTAACTCGCTATCGACATGCTCCCTCCTCTTATCATGTCGAGGAGGACTTCATGGCATGTGAGATCGGAACGGCGGAGCAGCTCTTCCATTTAGCGGGAGCGGCGCATCAATGCCATGGGCGCCCACTTCATCGCCACCGAGGCTTCTCCCTCACCTGATGTGGCGGCTTGAGGACCCTCCCAGCTTGATGACTATAAGGAATCTCCGTACGTCTAGACGCCATTGTATGAGGGAGAGATAATTAAGATGGCCACGGGTCATTTCATTTGGATGTAGGCCACTCAATTGGGGAGTACAGGTAGATGTTGTGTGTGTGGAGACGTTTGGTCAAGTTTCGAAGAGAGTGGTTCCACGTGTGGGTGGTTAATCGTACAACGAAAAAACAACGGTGGAGGTGTGATGTTGGGTAATGAATGGATGTTTTGGATAAACTAGTCCTTCTGTTTCTAATCTCTGGTACTTTAAGTAGTGATCTAAATGCTCTTATATTTCTTTTTGGATGGAGTACAAGACTTCCTAGTATTAATGGTCTTGTTAAAAAGAAACAACGAAATATTGTTCTGGGTCTGAAGAAACAAACGAAGAGCCGGTTGCGTGCAAAACTTGCTTGATGTGTTATGCAGGCATCAGTTTATCATGCATAATCAGGTTGCGGACATTGCAGGAGCTCTGCGGAGCGGCCCAAGTATGCCCTCCGTATCAAATAGTGTCAAAAAGCGTCTTATCTTGAATTTTTTGATAGAGGGAGTAATAGATATTAAGACCTAGCACTTCTTTCCCCTTACGAGTGAAAGAAAGGTGTCCAATCTCAAACTCTTAGGAGACGGGGTCTTACAAATATATATTTTTCGATAAAAGGGGCCACATGGCCCCCATTTTCGTTATGAAAATAGGAGTCTGGATACAACAAAACACACCACCACACAACTTTATCCATCAGACCTGATGCATCACCTCATCAACTAAAAAGCAACCTACATCCTAGACATATAACCATATCTATAGGATGCCAAATCACCCACTACCGGAGAGAGAGCAAACTTTTAAACATCTTTTTTACAAATTGCACATCAGCCAAAACAATAAGCAAGTCTAAAACCAGAACATACTACAGAGCCGCCCAGTTTTAGGTAGACACAAAGCCTTTGAGCAGAAGGATTCCACCCATACGCTCTTCTGTAGACTTCATTTGCTACCTGAGATAGCCTCTTGGAAACCTCCCTAAGCATTTTTTGCACTCTTTTTCTCTATAGAATCATCCATGAATCCAACAAAGAACACATGGTAAATATTACATTGAGAGGATTTGAAAGAAAAACACGTTGAAAACAGGATCTGTTCCTTGTTTTCCAAATTGTCCATATCAAAGCGGCAGCACCAATAGAAACAACAGCCCTATCCTTTCCAGGATAGGATGGTATCTAGTTTTGACAAAGATCAAAGAAAGATAAAGGTAATTTCGGGTTACCTAGTGTACCACATATCACATTCCATAAAAATAAAACACAAGTTATATGATCAATGCTCTCAGAGACACCGCAAAACTCGCAGAAATTTGGTCCTTTCCACCCTCGTCTAGACAAGTTATCCTTGGTTAGGATCCTCCCTTTGATCACTAACCATAAAAGGTCCCAAAACAACATCTTTGATTTGAGTATGTATCATTTACTCTTCGTTCTGTCCGCACCACAGAACAACATCTTTGATTTGAGCGTCCAAAAGGTCCCAAAGCCGGTCACCATTAAGGTCTTCCCAAGCAAACAAAACCTTTTCTGGAGGCTAAGTTCTGAGCTTAACCCTCTTTGAAGGATTAATTTCGAGCTGCTTGTTGTCATCCTGTGATATCACTTCAAAAAATAAAAATAAAAAACTATTTAGATATATACACCATCTGAACATCTCACTATGTTGTTTGAGACGTACTGACACATAAGGTGAATAGCTAAACCGAGTGCGATGGGTTTGCTGGTTAAAAATCCAATTTTAAGAAAATGATGTACACAGTAATAGTGCAAAAAATAAAATAGAAAACACGAAATATAAATGGCACTCTAGTGTGGCACACTGATCAAGAAAACGGTTTCGCCCTAAATATTCATGTAAGCGTAAGCCATCATGTGCTTCATCTGGTTTCAGATGGTAATGACAATCGTGCTCTTCGCGGTTAGCTATCAGCTTACTGGTCACCAGGCATTGTCTGAGAACACCACATAGCCATGACATGGCATTTGTGGCTGGAAGGACTAGATGATGCGACCATTCAGAAGGTGCATCATGAAGGACTACATGAAGGTACACGACATTTGCTCCGATATACTCCCTCCGTCCAGTAGAAATTAGAGGACCGTCCAGTTTTATGCTTTACAAGAGCAATCCCATTCAGAATAGCACACTAAACTGGTAGCAATAGAAGGCTGCATACTGAATCAAGAACTACCACATGTGTATAGATAGTGGACAACCCCATAAAGAACAAAAGATCCAACAAGGAAAAATAGAGGATTCTAGACTCTCGAGGACAACATAATGTTAGTGCACCTACACAACTGGAGCGGCTAAAACTCAAAACACTTGAACGGCCTAAAAGAAGATTCATAACAAATATATTAAATGCTTGAATCAATTAATTAATATTCCTATAACAAGTGGCACTCCGAAACCTCAAAAGGCAGCAAATTAGAAATTTTGGGACATAGGTAAGATAAATAGGCAAAAACAGCAGTACTGTTGCACTTCCATATCCGGCAGAAAGCTAAGCAAATGCAACCATGTTACGTCGATATGTAAGTTCAAGAGATATTGAATTTGAATATTAAGAGAGCTTACCTTTTGGCCTTTCAAGGTATTTGGAGAAGACAGCTGGAAGTAGGAGCGTATTGGAAAACAAGTTTTCGTGAACTTTCACGGCTTTTGCATTCACGCACTCATCAGGACGACCGTAGGGCTGTTGATTGATGTATTCGGTACATGACCGCAGATATGCATGGTTCATGTCAACCATGATCATCCACGACTGTGTCCGGGCATCAGCATCACAGTGTCCGTGGAGCTGTTGATTGCTAAGTAGCTTCTCGTCCCTCAACAGGCAGCACAGGGCATCCGGGTCATCCGCGGGGACGACTGGGAACTCGGGAAGACACGGACGCATGCCGAGAGCTTGGTAACCACGTTGCGACCAGAGACAATCCAGGTTGATCACACGATGCACCTCCCACTCGAACCTGGGGTCACCACCAGCCCCCATCACTTTCAATGTCCAGATGGTGATGTTCAGGGGAGGGTGCTGCTGCCCTTGCCCTCTCTCGAGCCGCTGGCGCCAGCCAACGTGGACTCTCTCGTGATAGCCATGGTCAATGTCGACGAAGCGCATTATGCCTTGGCTGATGGACACCCTTCGGTAATAATTCGCGAGGCACATTGCAATGTGTCGGTCGTCGGGGTAACCTTGTCCTCCGGGGAAAGGCACGAAGTGGAGCACCGGGGAGTCTGCATCAGGGAAATCACACAGCAGGACGCCGCTCAAGTGGTCGACCCAGCAGAGGAACCGGCCGTCGAAAGCGAGCACATCGTTGGTTTTCCAGAGGACGGGGAACAGGCCGCCATTGCCCTGGTCCTACGGCTGCGGGGCAGGCATCTCGAGGAAGAGCTCCCACTTCTCAGTCATGGAGTTGAAGACGCAGAGTTCGGCAAGCACGGAATAATTGTCAGAGCCCTTCTTTTTTTCCCAGTAGACCCTGAGGTCGGCAACGATGTATCGGTCGCCGGCGAGCCGCAGGATGCCTGTGTTTTTTCTAGACCTCAGGAACGGCCATTCCCTGGGCTCAGTGTACAGAGGGAGCTGCTGCACCGAGGGGGAAGGACCCGCGGCGGTGTAGACAAACAGATCTGACGGGTCGCCGTCGAAGCACGGCTGGTTCGGCATGGAGATTTCGAAGAGGACGAGGTCCTCGTCGGCTGCCCGGAGGTAGGGATAGGCGGGAAAGCGGTACGGGGGCTCGGGTTTGGCTGAGCCTTCCAGCGGCCAATGGATATCGAGGTAAGAGAGCTTTGGAGGATCCGAGAGGGTGAAGGACAAGCAGCAGCGGTGGCCGGTGCCGGTGACGAATTCAACGGCGGTCTTCTTCTCATTGGCAGCCTCACGAGCACTGTCTAGGTCGTCGTGGCAGTAGGTGCGGCCGTAGCGATCCAGCACCACCCAGTCGGGGAAGGCGACGGTCTCCTCCACCGACTCTGCTGCGTCTCCGGTGGCCATGACGATCCCTAACCCTAGACTTATGGTTTTGGTGGGTGACCTAATAGACCGGAACAGACTCAAGCCATGCATCTCACTCGGCCAGGGCCATTGCGAGCCGATGGGGTCCCGTATCTCCGTGGGTTCACCGGTGTACGTATTACATTGCTTTTGGACGCAAACAAATAACGTACAGTATTCCATTGCTTTTCCTAGTTTGAATCCTGGTATTTCTCTCACAAAAATCCTAGACTTGTAAACATCTACGGAAAGGAACTTATAAGGAATCAGGTTAAGGGCATGTACAATGATGCTATCTTAGGAGTGCCACGTAAGATAAATGATTAGGTGGAGGAGAGAGACCTCATAAGAAAATGTTTGTCTTCTCTTATTTAAGAGATGACAAGAGATGATCTCTTAACACAATATGTCTCACCATGTTTTTAAGAAGGGTCCCGATAACGCCCACACGTGTGGGCGTTAAAGGGTCTGGCCACACGTTTCGTGTGGTATCTAAGGAACCAGTCCACACGTCTACGTGTGGGCAAAACAAATAATGCCCACGCGCCCGGTCTTTTGCCTCGCGGTTCCTCTCACACGTCTACGTGTGAGCAAAATAGATAACGCCCACACGCCCGTACTCACGTTCCCGCACGCTCCGCATGACAATCACCACGCGTCCCCGCAATTGCCATGGTCCGGACCCTCTTCCATGTTCGTTTCCCTGCAGTTGCCATGTTGCTGAACTACAGTTGCCATGTCTGACAACTATAGTTGTCATGGTTGCTCAACTGCAGTTGTCATATCAGGTCAAGTGTCGGATGCCAATTTTGGACAACTGCAGCTGTTGTCATGTATGGTCTGGTCTACTACAGTTGCCATGATTTGAAAAATTTAGGAGTTGCCACCTACTAACACTAGGCAGTTGCCATGTAGCACTACAAAAAAGGCATGGCAAAAAAACATGTTCGGGTATAGAGAGAGTTGCCATCTGCTTACAAGCACGCTAGGGCAGTTGCCATGTACCCTGCAAAAACACATGGCAACTCGGGTAAAAGAGAGTTGTCATCTGCTTACAACCACGCTAGGGCAGTTGCCATGTACCCTGCAAAACACATGGCAACTGGCAGCTTTGGGCGTGGGACAGGAGACGGGCGTGTGGGCGAACTGATAAACGCCCACACACCAGCCCTTCCACGTGCGTGAAAACTGGCGTGTGGGCGAACTGCTAAACGCCCACGCACTAGCCTCTCCGCGTGGTGAAATGGACGTGTGGGCGGCCGGATAAATGCCCACACACCAGCTCAATCCTACGTGGCAGGCAAAACATGCAAAGATTCATGCAAACACAAACAGACGTTGATCCATACGTGTGGGCGAGATACAAACGCCCACACGTGTGGGCGTTAGTATTTTCGTTTAGGAATTGCTAGTTATTGAAGATAAGACTAAGAGATGACCCATTGTAAACTTTTTTTTGTCATCTCTAGATTACATGCAAAACTTAAGATAAGACTATCTTATCAACGATTGTATATGCCCTAATCTCTCCCCCTAATTTTTAAGGTGGGGCCTCCCTCCCCTAGTTTTCCAACCATTCCTTCCAAGTTCCAACTCACCCCCGTAACCTCTTCTTTCTCTTCTTTTTTTTGCGTGGAACTCACCACGTAACTTCAATCCCGTAGTGTGTGGTTTTCCCGGTTTACCTTGATTACTGTGCCATATATGATTTTTGGGTCCAGTTTACCTTATTAACAATTCTTTTCTTCTTAATGCAATGCAGGAGCTCCCCGCCCCCCGACAAGGTTCAGTCAAAAAAAAAACTTCAATCTCGTAAAGTTGCTCGTAGGTGTAGCAAATCTCTTTCTTTCCTCTCGCCGTACCATGTTCTTTTTTTCGGTGTGGCTAGGTCTGAATTCACTGAGACTTAACCAAGTCATAATCAAGTGACATATATATAATGTAAGAAAAAAACTAAAAAAATACACAAATTTCTATGAAAGATCTAATGAATATAACATTGACAGAGACATGACCAAGTCTCAGTCGACTGAGATTTAGCAACATTGTTTTTTAAGCCATCCTAACTATTCAAAAAAAAAACTTTTCTTTTCGAACCCCGATAAGTATCACGCGTGTGGCACGAAGTAAGTTGGGCCAAATGCCACATCACCACAGATCGCACCACGTTACCGCATTCAAGAACAAATGACGAAACTAATGATGTCTGCGGGAATTTTTTGGATTTTCGGTTTTTAAAATATTTTATCTGTTAAATTAAAAATCTGATTTAAAAACGGTTTCACCATAAAATCTGTCGCGACGAGATGTACGAAACTAGATCCCATATTGATATGTTACTGACGACTTTTTTATGGTTAAAAGTGGCCATGTCTGTTGCACATAAATTTCCATGGCGTTTACACGGAAGTTGCGATGATATATTTCAACTACTTTTTCTTCTATATTTAAAGTAAATTTTGACATGTTATAAAAAAGAGAATTTCAAAAACAAAGCTTGTCATGGTGAATTCCTAAAATTTGCCATCATCCATACAATAATTTTGACATGGTTCACAATTAAAGAAATCCGTCGTCAATTACTTTAAAAATGGACTCAAATTTGCCATGAACCAGAAAATAAAATTGCCACGGTGAATTACTTAAATTTGCCATATACATGCACTAAAATTTGGCATGGTTCATACAAAAATAGTTTCTATGGTCAAAATTCTAGAATTGCCATGATCTATAAACTAAATTTGCCACGATAAATTGCTAAAAATTGCCATGGTCAATGAATTAAATTTCTCGTGGTTAATTGTTATAACTGCCATGGTCAATTAATAAAATTTGCCGTGAAAAATAGTTGAATAAAATAGAAACTTTAAATCGAGAAAAAAATGAAACATATCATGGCAATTTTAGTGTAAACACTACAGGAACTTCAGTGTAACATCATGGCAACTTTTGGCCAAAAAAGTCGTCGAAACATATCAATATGGGATCTAGTTTGGAAGATGATATAGACACGGCTAATACAGATGTTTTTGCTATTAAGACATTGTCATGTGTCGAAGGATTAAAAGTCAAGAAAATTAACGTGCCAAAAATATTCCAATCTAGTAGAGATGATACAGAGGTCAAGGGTTTAATTGCCACCACAATCAAACATGAAGCTGCAGTACAAAAGATGAGTCTGTTTGGGTACAGAGGTGTGTTGACATGAATAGATACTATAGCATTGGTAGACATGCACTCACGTAAGAAAGAGAAAATGAGGATATTCAACATGCATGCATTACGTGGGAAGGTGTGCTTGTGCATGCATTCAAAGACGTACTCATATACTAATACGTTTGATCAGTTTTTATTTGGCCAAGAGAATAGGAGGATCAGGCGCTTTCATGGAGGAGTCCTGGTCGCTGATAATAACAAAGGAGTTTTGATCCAGTACTACTTTCATCATGTACGGCCACCCGAGAAGGAATACCCATGGATGCCGCGAGAGATCAAAAAATTACTTTCTTTGAAGGAAACAGGGTGGGGTCCACCACCCGCTGTTTGCATCAAGACGCACCATCCAGAATTGAGATGTCGTCGTAGTTGTTTTCATTTCCTTATTATTTTAAACCAAAAGTCGGTTGTTATGTTTGGAAAAGTCCAGAACGTTTTCCTTTTGAATTAGGAGATGAGATAGATAAGATGCGGCCAGCCTGTTGGTCACATCAAACATAGGAGTTGGCTATATATAAAGCCATGGTGCGTCATGTTTAAGGTTAGGTTATATTGAGATGAATTAGACACTATGCGTGTTTCGGCCGACAGCCATTATCGAGTTTAGAGAAATCTTGTCAAAATCTCTGTTGGCGTGTGAGTTCCTGCGACACGACTGTAGGATATTACAAGCTGAGCCTCATCAATCTTGTCGAGACGGATTTAATGATGAAAACAGATTTTTAATTAGATTTTTTATTTAAGATATAAAACAGTTTTAAGTCTAAAAAATTAAAAAGATTCTGCTAATGTCATCTGCTTGATGTGGCAAAATGAATGATAATGAAGGTGTTTGGACCATGTTACTTCGTGCCATACGTGTGGTACTTATTATTTGGGTTATTTTTTGTTTTCGGGGAGGCCCTACAAAGTTCTGATTTGAGGCAATACTTTTCCTCACCTTTTCTTTCTTTTCTTCTTTACAATAATTTAATAATGCATGGCCGGAAGTTGGAAACACAAAACAGTGATTTAATGATTTCAAACTAAAGATCTCAATTCTGTTAGGGCGTATTTCACAAACTTCCAAATACATATTAAACTAACATATATTTCAAAAAATTGTTTCACTAAAATATACTCGTGCGATGTGGTGGTCGGACGAACGACGCAGGACTGGTGCGATGGAGTTGCTCGGGGTCCTCCGAGCGACGTTGGGGCAACATGCATGGCTACTGCGGATCGACGAAGATGTGATCTGTGCTGCTGGCGGGCGGGGTGGCTTCGGCGGGCGGCACGGATCTGGTATGTGGTGTTGGACGACGTCCGATGGCGTGCAGGTACGTGGGCAACTTGTCAGGTAGTTTACAAGCCTTCACGTTGTGCCCTTCCTTCTTGTGTGTTGTTCGTGATGTCGGGTCGAGTTGGGCTCCCTAGAGTGTTGCTCTGCGATCAGCAGATTGGCCCCGGTGGTCACGAGCATGGTTGCGTGTGAGCTCGCCTAGGACAAGGCCAACGGCTACGACTGGGGCTTGCTCGGCGGCGGCCGTCGGCAGCCACTGGATTGTGACCCCCTGTCCGTCGGGACTGGTTGGGGACGCAGGCATTGACCCCGACCAGGTGGTTGATGCCGGTCTCGGAGAGGAAGGAGGTGCCCTCTGCTCTTCCTACTGTGGCTGGGGTGTGGTGATACCGGCGGTTGGTGGTGTTTCGGTACATGGATGCTAGGGCGGCGGTCCCGGATGGTTGGCTTTCCGGTTGGCATCATGGCGGCGATGGTGGCTATGCCTCTTGGCCATCTGGGCAACGAAGGGGGTGTAGTGGTGGGAGACTAGGGCTCGCTCTCTTGCATTGACAGTGGCGATGCCCAGATCCGAACCTAGAGGCTTGTGCCCGTCGTGTTGTCCCAGGAGGCTCGTGGTGGCACGGGTGAGCTGTCGAGCGAAGATTCATGCTTTGCCTTTGCCATCGACAGGGATGTTGTCGTGGTTCTCCTTTTTGTACCATGGTTCCGGGTGAAGACCATTGTCCATCTCGGACTCAGTAGCGCCAGCGACGACGCTTTGTGACATTCCCTCTCCTGAGGGCATTGTCTTGGGGATGTCGCCGTGGTTCTCCTCTTTGTACTAGGGTTCCGGGTGAAGATCTTTGTCCATCTCGGACTCGGTAGCGGCGACGCTTTTGCCGTTCCCCCACTTGAGAGCGTCGTCGCGGAGCCTAGGAGTCCTATTCGTGTCGTGGCGTAGTTTTCTGGCTACCTTTGTTAGCTGTTAGCAACATAGACACGTGTGTTTGTGTTGACCGTTTATCTCGGGATCTGCTTTGTAAGACGACTTCCTCTATCTTGTATCGTCGGGTGTGTAGTTTGCTTTGTGCTTTCTCTATAAAATGGGGCGAGAGCTTATTTTCGTGTAAGAACAACCCATACAAGAAGTGTCATGTTCTTTTATCTTGTATATGCGACGATGATCACCCTTGATTTATTGTGCCAGTGATATAAGAACAACCCATACATGTAGTATATGCCGAGCACAGTATTTGACATACTCCGAGCTCCACGTGGCACTGCCGTTTTTGTCGGCTGGCCAACAATACTTTATTATGCGGAGTACATTTGTTTTGTACTCAATATAATCTTTTCAGAGCACGTGTGAAAAAGCACTCGACATACACCGGTATGCCGGCCAGGTGTATGCTGAGTCAACTTTGCCGAGTGCAGTGCACAACATGCACTATGCCGAGCACATTTCCGCCTTGGGGTGCTCGGCATATAATGTTTTTCCTGTAGTAGCTATTTGACAGCCTTTTTTTCTTTTCTTTTGGGACTTGCGCTCCTGCCTTTAATTCACTAGCATAACTATATTGTTTGCAGCAAATACCAAATAGAAACAATCACTTTTTGCAGAGTTAGTTTATTACGATCATGTTCATTTCATCAATTAAAAAAGGGCCTCCACAAGGGACGGGAACGTTTGGTTCCTGGGTGTATATATCCTATATGGAAAAATAAATTAGCAATTCAACAAAAAGTCAAAAAATTCTGAAAATATTTTTGAAATAAACTTGACCTTCTATTGTACTTGTGAGAAAAAAATCACGAAAATAAAATCACCCTTTGACTTCTTTTCAAAAAAGACAAATTTTCAGTCAAAATAGTGTGAATAGTAACCTATAATAGCAAATAATTTTTGTCTTTTTTGCCCTGAAGTCAATGTTGGTTTTTATCGTGAAAATTTATATACTAGTGCAAAACAAAGTCAAGTTTAATCTAAAAATACTTTTGAACAAGTTTGACTTTTTTTTGATTATTAAAAAAAAATTCTCATATGGGGTCTATATATAACCAGGAACCAAAAGGTATTTCCCCCTCCACTAGTACAATGTGAAGTTCCACGATGTGACTGTTGCCTGGAGTATTCGTTTAATGGTCCATATACATTAAGAGAAAGCTATTTCCGTATATTTTTTGTAGTATACGCCTTATCCATATCTGTATATTCTTTTGGCCTTCTTGTTTTGGAAAATCTGCACCATACTTTTGTGTTTTTTTCTTTGTAAAATCTGTAACATACTCCCGTTTTCCCTGCTGCTTAATTTCAGTTTCAGCCTTGCACACTTGGAGCTAATTGTTCAGTGGTTTATATACCTCTGTTCTTGTGTTACATTAAAAATCGTTAATTAGCCATACAAGTGATGCCATTGCAGCATGTAGGTAATATGCAATGTTTCCATGCCATTCAGCAAGCTCATATTCCTAATGCAACATTCTTCCTGCTTCAATCGGTTTAAGCAACTTAATTAACAGCATAGTTTTTTTTTTTGATAAAAGAGAGCTTGCCTCTCCGATTTCATATAAAGAAATCAATCGTTAACAGACTCCAGACAAACCACATCGAAAGACCCCCTCCAGTAGCCTGGCGATGATATGTTGGAGAGGAAGCCATCCCTTCCATCCCCCCCATATCATCATCTTGCCAGGATAATTGGTAAACCCCTAACGAAGATCACGCTAAGGAAATCCAAAAGCAAACTAGACTCCAGGAGCAACGCTAGCTATTACATCATAGAGCCACACACGGCCAAAGTGCAGGATTACAAGTCTTTTTAGATCAGGATAGGAAGACGAGATAAAGGCAGGAGAACTAATAGCAGGCACAGAGAAGATCAGGCTTGAACGTAGTCGATCTAGGAGCCGCCAAGTCTTGGAACTCCAGTCGCCCATCCACGCGTCGCCTTGAAGATCTCTGTGGCCACCCGCTCAACCTGATTTACGGCCCCCTTCATGAGATCTATTTTTTCTTGGCTTTTCTGTAGCACACACCACTCATGTAAGTTTTTAATAATCAAGTTAACAGGAACACATGGGTCATAAACCCTATGATTATCAAAGACTAATCTATTTCTTAATTTCCACATTGTCCATAACATCGCCGAAATACCAACAATCATGAGGTTTTTATTATCTTTTCCAAATTTGTTTAACCATTGCCCGAAGATGTCATTGATTTTTCCAGGGATATCATGTATATTAAAAGAGCATTTTAAAACCATCCACAACATCTTAGCAACAGAACAATGAACAAAAAGGTGTTCAATATCTTCCTCTCTCCCACAGAAGGAGCATTTTATGTCTCCTTTCCACCCCCTCTTTTTAAGGTTCTGCTTGGTCAGAACACTCCCCCTCAGTAGCAACCAAATGAAAAATTTAACTCTAGGAGGCATTTTCACTTTCCATAAAAATTTATGTGGATATTTCATTTCATTCTGAATCATATGTCTATAGCAGGTTTTCACACTATATTTTCCATCCCCAGATAGGGTCCATCTAATCTTATCAGAGGACTTATCAAGCGCCACACTTTCACAAGCATCTTTGATATGTCCCCATAGCATCAGGGACTCTCCATATAGCGATCTTCTAAAGCATATATTATCTAGTCCTTTTTTTAGAACCCAGGCCACGGACTTTTCTTTGTCAAAGCATATATTGTATATGCGCGGGTAACTATGTTTCAAGGCTTTTGGGCCAATCCACCAATCTTCCCAGAACCGGGTATCCTCTCCATTTCCTATGTCAAATTTACACAAGGAGAAAAAGAAATCTTTGTGTTTCAACATTTCTCCCCAGAATTGCGAGTCCCCTTTTTTATTTTTCACACCAGTGACACAATTGTTTTTAATATATTTCTTCCTCATAATTTTTTGCCACACCCCACTTGTATTATATAGCTCCCACCACCATTTACATAGCAAAGCTCTATTCATGAAGGCCAAGTTATGAATCCCCAGGCCCCCCATATCTTTAGGTTTGCACACCTCTGTCAATTAACAGCATAGTAACGCATGACTAGCGATAAGTTGTCCTCGGACATGCTATTTGAAGCATACAGATAAGGAAGGGCCATTGAAAAGCTAGAGCAGCTAAACCTCAAACACTTGAACAGCCTAATGGAAGATTCGTGGTAACAACATGTCAAATGCTTCAGTTAATTAATACTCCCTCTATAAGAAATATAAGAGTAAAAATCATTTGAATATTAAGAGAGCTTCTTCAAGCTAATTGTTGTTGGCCTTTCAAGGTATTTGGAGAAGACTGCTGGAAGTAAGGGCATATTAGGAAACATGTTTTTGTCCTTCACACACTCAGAACAGCCCGCGTCCACACACTTAGCACAGTAGGACTGTCGATTGATATATGGAGTACATGACCGGAGATATGCATGGTTCATGTCAACCATGATCATCCACGCCTTGCCTTCAAATTCCTTCTTCCTCAATAGGCAGCACAGAACATCTGGGTCATCGACGCCGACGATTGGGAACTCGGGAAGACACCGAGGTAAGCCCAGAGCTTGGTAGCCAAACTGTGCCCAGAGACAATCCAGGTTGATCACGCGGTGCACCTCCCACTCGAACTTGGAGTTGCCATCCGTCATGTTCAAAGTCCAAATGGTGATTTTCTTGGGCCGCTGCCGCTGCTCTGGGCTTCTCTTAGGACGCTTAGGCTGATGGCAGTCGCTGTAGATTGTCTCATGAAAGTCATTGTCAATGTGGACATAACACATCATGCCTTGGCTGATGGACACACTTCGGAACCTCCCTGCGAAGTACCTTGGGAACCGTGCATCATTAGGGTATTTTATTCTTAGAGGGAAAGGTACGAAGTGGAGCACCGGGGAGTCTATACGTTTGGTGAAGTCGCATAGCACGACGCCGGAGAAGTAGTCGACCCAGCACAGGAAACGGCCGTCGAAAGCGAGCACCTCGTCGGTCCACCAGAGGTCGGGGAGGTGACCAGCAGGCACCTCGGGGATGATCCTCCACTCCCTGGTGTCTGAATTTAACACGCGGAGTTCGGCACGCGCCCCCTTTTTCTCGGGGTGGACACTGAGGTCGGCAATGATGTAGCGGTCCTCCGCTTCGAGCTGCAGGATGCCGGTATTGAACTTATGTGCCAAGAACCGCTTTGTCCTGCGATGAGGGAGCTGCTGCACCGTGGGGGAAGGGCCGGCGGCCGTGTAGACGAACAGATCTGGCGGGGCGTCCAAGTAGCGAATCCGGTCCGGGATGGAGACCTGGAAGAGGATGAGGTCCTTGTCGGTTGCCCGGACGAAGGCAAAGAGGGTGGATCTGTCTGAGCCTTGTTTCTCCGGCCAATGGAGGTTGAAGGAGGAGGCCTGTGGAGGAGCTGCGAGGGTGAAGGAGACGAAGCAGGAGTGGCCGCTGTCTATCTCGACTAGAGCGGCGGTCTTGTTCTTCTTGACAGCCTCACGAGCAACGTCTAGGCCGTCGTGGAGCCAGCTGCAGAAGATGCGATCCAGCATCGCCCAATCGGGGAGGACGACGGTCCCGTCCTCCGGCTCCGGCGCGACTCCGGTGGCCATGGCGATCGGGATCGGGTGAGGGATCAGGAACCCTAATTAACGCGAAGGACGATGGAAGGGTCTCTTTGGGCCAGGGACGCTAAAGAAGGGCGACAAAATACTAGCAGGGCCAGTTCTGATTGGGCCAGGAAACTAATCGCGTAACTTCAAGAGGGATATCCAACGTTGAAGATTTCCCTCATGAAAAAAAGCAGCGTTGAAGATTCAACCTCCTGATACACGACTAACTCGACGTGTACTACGTGTGGCCTTATTTTTTGGTTAGATCCCGGATCCCGGTTCTGCGGGAGTTGCACCGTTCAACTCAGCTCCGCAACACAGAATTTCTCCACTTCACAAGATTTATTGAAAAGAAAAGTTAGGGCGAGAGTATATAGTTATGAGTTGTGCAACACCTATGAAATAGGCTTACGGGATTAGGTGGCAGTTCTTAATTGATCTTAGTTGGGGCGCGGGGCCCACCCTGAAATTCAGGGGCATGTTTGATTAGTGAAAGAGAGATTTCCGTGGGTTTTTACGTAATATTCTTCGTAGGTCTAGCATTTTCGGTATAGTTATTGTTGGAAGGGCATCTTCAACTCCATGCAATAAATCAGACACACCAAACGATTCTGAACATGTCGTCCATTGACACGTCCGGATGTGTCCACAGAAAAGGATAGAGTGATGGTCATCCAACCTGATGCACCAAATGCCCGCTACTGTTTTTCTTTCCTATATCCGGAGCACTCAAATAATTAAAGATAAATATCATCTTTAGTCCATAATCATGGTGTGCAAATATTTCAATGCAATAGTAATTCAAATACAAATATTACAATTCAACCATGAATTTTGTGACAAAATAGTTTAAATTCGAATTCAATTTATTCGGAAACATTTTTTAGTTCTCCCCTCGAAGCGCTCACAAATGCTCAACCAGACCATTCGGAAGCTGCTCATGAGTTGCTCGATGGCTAATTTGTTGTTGCATTTGGATAAATTCCTCATACGTCGTCAAATTCTTCTCTCGAAGTTCGATGGGATCACCCATGTGCTCAAATTTTGTATCGTGACGAAGTTCGTCACTCTCATCCTCCACAATAATTTTTTGCATGATCACACAAACTGTCATCATCTCCCACAACATCTCTGGATCCCATATTTTTGCAGGTCCTCGAACAACTGCAAAACTAGCATTGAGCACTCCAAATGCCCTCTCCACATCCTTTCTAGCTCCTTTTTGTCTTTGGAAAAAGTAAGATGTTTTCTCACGCCTTGAATCAGAGATTGTCTTGACGAAGGTCGCTCATGAAGGATAGGTATCATCACAAACATAATAGCCCATGTTGTAGTCATGACGGTTGATGATATAGTTGCACAGAGGAGCTTCTCCCGCACAGAACCTTGCAAACAGTAGAGACCGCTCCAACACATTGATGTGAGACCTAAGCATCCCAAAGAGAGTGTGCCAAATCCGAAGATCTTGTGATGTACTGCTTCAAGAATGATGGTAGACTTCTTGCAATGGTTGATATTGCCAAATCAGGATGAGCTAGTCATCATAGGCCTGCACACTATTGTAGACGCGATCAAACACAGTTCTCTTCATCTCGAATCGATGATGGAAATAGGCCTCGAATAATGCATCGGGGACAAAGTAGTCGTCCATCCGCATAGTATGCTTTCGTGCCTTAATTTGATTCATCGCTCGATGTGCCTTGATTGGTCCCTGGAAATTGAGAAAATGCTCCTCCGCAATTTGGACATCTTGAATAACCACATGCATCATTGCCGTTCCATTCTCATATTCGTCCTCATCAGACAAGGATGTATCAATAACTCAGAGTAGAAGTATTGTTCGTTTGAATATATTGTGTTTGCTTCAAAGTAAACGCCAATAAATTTGGTTGTAGCATTTGGTCGAAACTTGCCGGGGTTGGTGTTCGCCATGGATGACAATGTGCAGGGCGAGGGTACCTGGGTAGCGGACAAACTAGGGATGGAAGGAAAGCGTAGGAAAGTCGATGATGGAATCTGAGTGGAGCGGTAGAGGTTCGGCAATGCCTGGGCGGCGGAGTGGGTGGTAAAGCAATGGCGTCGGTCTTGAACAAGGCGGGAGGGACAGAGATGAGAAAAATGGGTCTCTAGGTGAGGTTTTTGTATGCGCCGTAGGTGTCGGACACCTACGTGGTGGCTATCCAAACGTTCTCAACCCCTACACCCCCCTAGCTTTCCTAGCATTTGTGGAAATACGAACATGTGGACCGGTCCGCATATATTTGGTGCATGACGTTGGATGGCTGAACATGTGACATCTGTGGATGTTTTGATGCACGGCTTTGGATATGCCCTAATACGTGACATATTCTTTTTCTTTGCAGGAAATAAGTGACTTCTTCGCGGCTTTGGATACGCACTGAAAGAAATGATGTTCAATCTCAAACTTTTAACTCTGGAGACATATTATGACTTCTAGAAACATGTATCATTTAGTCTAATAGATATAGATATTCATCAGTACATCATCTTCGTCGCATGGATGCGATATTTTGCTCTATTTGCTTGGTTCTGCCGGCAGTACACCATTAGCAAACATCATCTTCGATACAAGCATCGTGAAAGCGCCGAACACCAGTCACCAGATTCCAGGCCTCTTTAGCCTGCAGACTGGAGCTTACGCTTCTTTCAAACAAACCTTGCAGACTTGAGCTTATGTTTCCCTGCAAGACGAGTTGCAACCTTGTCGTTGTCCAATGCCATCCCTTTGAAAATAGAAATAAAAACAACTCGGATATATACACCATAATAAAACTTAATAAATGACGTAGATGATAATAGTTTAAAATGGAATAGACAAACAATAAAGAGAAATGGCATTGAAGTGGAGTATATTGATATAGAAAACAGCTTCGCCGAAATATTAATGCAAACATAATGGCATCATATATATACTTGATCTGCTTTCAGATCTTAATGACATCATCTCTTCACCGTTAGCTCTCAGCTAACATGTCATCCAAGTGTTGTCTTCTTTCTTTCTTTTTTTGCGACAACCAAAGTGTTGTCTGAGAACACCACAATGAGCAGGTATTGCCTTTGTCCATCAGCTGGAAGGACTACAACTCACGCAGGGGATTGGTGGCGGGCCGACACAAGGCTGAAGGTAACAAGAGGACAACAAACTCAAGAAAATGGAGTACCGACAACAGTCCAGGTGTAAGGATGTCGGATGAGGTGTGAGAAGATGAAGAAAATAGTCGGAAGGATTGTCGCCAGAATAACAAGACGAAAATAGTCACATGAGAAGGCTAACGAGGCTAATACTAGAGGAGTTTTACCTAATGACATTACCATGCAGATGCAGGGAGACCGGCTTTTCAGTTTTCACTGACCCAATATCCAGTTCCACGTGTATGAAAGGTACATAATTATTAGAAGGATTCTAACAGAGGAACAGCCAAAGATGTGACCTGGTTGACCCAAAGTAACCCAACCAGGCCACATACACATTCTAAAACTTTCGCCAACAGAAAAATATAAGTGTTAAAAGCATCACATATCATCTGAAGTTAGAAGACATTTTGCTCCGATATAGAAAATAGAGGACAATATATTTTTATCTTTTACCAAAGCAATCAAAATAGTGTGGTTCCTAGAATTTGCTTCAAAATAGAACACATGACTAGTAGCAACAGAAGGCTGCCCAATGAATCAAGAACTACGCATGTACACAGATAATGAACAGTCCCATAAAAAGCAAAAAATCTAACAAGGAGAAATAGGATTCTAGGACACCTTGATGCATGGCTGAAGGACCGGTGTTACCATATCCAACAGAAAGCTAAGCAAAGGTAACCATGTTAATAAAAGACACAATTTGAATATTGATTGAGCTTCTTCTAGCTATAGCTACCTGTTGGCCTTTCAAGGTGTTTGGAGAAGACAGTTGGAAGTAGGAGCGCATTAGGAAAATCGTTTATGTCATCCGCACACTCAGCACAACCCACATCCGCACACTTAGCACAGTAAGAATGTCGATTGATATATGGAGTACATGACCGCATATAGGCATGCTTCATGTCAACCATGATCATCCACCCCTTGCCATTAAATTCCCCCTCCCTTAGCAAGCAGCAAAGAACATCTGGGTCATCAACGCTGACGATTGGGAACTCGGGAAGACGCTGCCGTATGCCCAGAGCTTTGTAACCACATTGCGCCCATTTTTTCGTAAAGGAGGTTATCCCCCGGCCTCTGCATCAGAAAGATGCATGCGGCCATCTTATTAATAAAAGCAAATAGTCTGACAAAGTCAACCGGTCTCACAATATAAAAGATCACTCATCAAGAGCTAACTGCAAGAGATCAGAATAGCCACAACCGGCATAGAAAAAGAGATAGGAAACTAAACTCCTATCCTATTACATGACCGCCATCCAAACCGGTTGAAGATATCCCGTGCTACCGTCTCCCAACGGATAGACCCAGTAACCATATGCTCCCTGGCATCCGTCGGAGTGAGTAGCGACCACATACGGAGCATTGTAGTAGCCCGAAACATAACCTGCAAGAAATGAATATGTGTTGTTCTGTTAAAAACCCAATTGTTCCTGCAATTCCATATAGCCCATAATAAAGCACACACTCCTACACGAATGAGCTTCGCGGTGCCTGATTGTACTCCATCCAACCACGTCCCAAATAACGTGTGGATGGTATTCGGAGGAGTAATGTTAAAAGCTATGTGCAAAGACCGCCATAATATTTTTGCCATCGGGCAATTGGAAAGCGGTGTTTGACAGACTCATCATGATCACAAAAACTACATCTCGGCGATCCTGTCCAGTTACGTTTAGCCAAATTGTCCTTAGTTAGAATGACTTGCTTGTGAACAAACCACATAAACACTTTAATTTTTAAGGGCACTTTGACTTTCCAGATGTGCAAAGATCTAGGGATAATGCCAGAATTAATAATATCCACATACATGGATTTTACCGAAAATACTCCATTCTGAGTGAGTTTCCAGCGCAACTTGTCTGGCTGTTGAGAGAGTTGAACATCCATCAGTCTTCTCACAAGATGGAGCCAAGCTTCCCAACGGTTTCCTGCTAAAGTCCTCCTAAATTGTGTATTAAGGGGAGTGGACTGTAGTACTGTTGCAACGTAAGCATCTCTACGTTGAACAATATTATAGAGAGAAGGATATTGAATAGCTATAGGCGTCTCCCCTAACCATGTATCCTCCCAGAATCTCGTTGAAGTACCATTACCAATAATGAATCTTACCCTGTGGAAAAATGCTGATCTAACTCTCATCAGACCTTCAGAATGGTGAGTCGGTCGGTCTGACTGTCACCTGAGCTAAGGTTTTAGAGATGATGGCCATTTCTTCAGCAATATCAGGGTCCCCAAAATTGCTGAAGAAGCCAAGGGCAGCAACATCAGGGTCCCCAAAAAATCACCATTTGGACTTTGAACTCCGACAAGTTCAAGTGGGAGCAACATGGCGTGATCAACCTGGATTGTCTATGGGCGCAATGTGGTTTGATCAACATGGCTTCTTCAGCTATGATGTAGCGCTTCTCATCTTTATGGAGCGTGATCAACATGGCCATCATCTTTATGGAGCGTGATCAACATGGCTTCTTCTCTCAGGAGGCTGACGCCATGGCCACTCATCCTCGATTGTCTCATGGAAGTCATTGTCAATTTGGACAAAGCGCATCTTGCCTTGGCTGATGGACACATTCCGAAACCTCCCCGGGTACTCCCTTGGGACCCGTACCTCTGCAGGGTATTCCTTTTCTCCAGGGAAAGGCACGAAGTGGAGCGCCGGGAAACCTAGAGCGGAAGAGAAGTCAGCTAGCAGAACACCGCTGAAGTAGTCGACCCAGCATAGGAAACGGCCGTCGAAAGCAAGCACGTCGTCGGTTGACCCGAGCTCGGGGACCTGGCCACTGCTGCTCTGGTTCTGCTCCGGCGTGTGCCAACGTATCAGGCCAGGCGTGATGGGGATGACCTTCCACTCTTTAGTCTAGTCGGAGTAGGAGTTGAAGACGCAGAGTGCGCCGTCGAGGACACAGAGGTCGGCGACGATGTAGCGCTTCTCCGAGAGCCGCAGGATGCCCGTGGTGAATTTACCCTTCAGGAAATGCCGCCATTTCCCCCTCTCCTTGGCGTACATAGGGAGCCGCTGCACCGAGGGAGAAGGGCCGGCGGCCGTGTAGACGAACAGAGCTGGCGGGGCGCCCAAGTAGGGAAGCCGGCTCCGGTCGTAGATGTCGAAGAGGACGAGGTCTTTGTCGGTCGCCCGGAGCTGGGCATAGACGCTGTCAGAGCCTTCTCCCACCGGCCAGTGGAGGTTGAGGAAGGAGACCCCTTGTGGAGCCGCGAGGGTGAATGACACATAGCAGGAGCAGCCGCGGTCAATGCGGAGTCGAGCGGCTGTCTTGTTCTTGCTGACAACCAGACGAGCGGCATCTAGGTCCTTGTGGCAGCGGGTGCCGCCCATGCGATCCAGCATCGCCCAGTCGGAGAAGACGGCGGTCTCCTCCATCGCCCAATCGGTGAAGACGTCGGTCTCCTCCTCCTCCTCCTCCTCCTCCTCCGTCATCATCCAATCGGAGAGGACGCCCATCTCCTCCTCATCCGAGCTTGGCGCGGCTTCGATGGGCAGCATGGCGATCGGGATCGGGAATAAAGCAGCTGCCGCCTCCCTAACCCAAACCCTAGGGTTTTGCTTTGCTTGGGAACTGATGAACTGGAAAGACGAGGGGAGAAAGGCTCTATTTCTGTGTTGGGCCCAATTCGTATCGCCGACTACTTAAAGACAAAAACGTGACGGCCAACGACGAAGCACAGCCGACGGTAACCTAGAAAGCTTGCTAATACACGTTGATTGATCGGTCAACTCACGAAGCAACACACGTACGCGCGCACGCAAAACCGGCCTACTGCCGCAGGCTCGATTAGATTTTGTATATATTGCTTCAAAACCACAGTGGTACAAGTTACAGGGTGGACGCACATATGTAGTACTCGGATACTAAAGCAATACTATTCGGATACAAAATCCTACACGGATACATACAAACTTATACACACGTACAAGAGGTCAATTATGTCGTGTTTAATTCCAACACTATATATTTGGATGCAAAAATAATAATAATTCCAACACTATAAATACTGCCAATTCTCGATACAGTAGGATTTTGCGTTGTTGGTTGCTCTTGCTCGCATGTGCATGACGGCCTTATAAGAATATATTTTTAAGTATGAACATTTTCTTGCTTATAAGAATATATTTTTGAATGTGAACACTTTTTAGAATTATATGAACAATTTTTAATTGCATGAAAAACTTTAGTTGCACAAAAAACTTTTTAATTTTGAATTATTTAAAATATGTGATTTTTTAAACATAAATATTTTTTAGATCCATATGATTTTCCATAGGTGTGAATATTTCTATATAAAAGCCGAGTTCTTGGTGTAGTGAAATCATCTAGCACTTGACGCTCTGACTTGGTTGTTTGACTTGCATGTTCCGCCATGTTGTTCTGGGATTGGAAGTCGGCGATTAGCGGGATAGGGTAATTCAAGCCATTGAGGAATCTTGATAGGGTAATTCAAGCCACTGAGGAATCTTGATAGGGTAATTCAAGCCATTGAGGAATCTTGTCAATTGAAATATCGTGGTTTGTCAATTACAGATGGTGAGTAGCAAATTATAAAATTCTGTATCCAAAAACAGAGTGGTCAGCATAATTGAATAACAAGAACCAAAACTGGGTTTTTTACCAGCAAGGTAAAAAAGTCAGAACTGGTGGATGGGGAGGGACGGGAAAGAATGGTCAGACTCAAGTTATACCAACTGGGCCACATTTCCAAAAAAAAGGAAAACTATCAAGTAAAGTTAAAAAAACTATCAAGTACTTAAGGCAGACATATTCCGTGTCTCCTCAATGTCAGGTATGCCAAAAGGGTGCAGAGAACATCACGCATCTAGTTTTCCTCACGTGTGAGCGAGCCTAACATCACGCATATTCCGTGTCTCCTCAATGTCAGGTATGCCAAAGGGGTGCAGAGAACATCACGCATCTACTCTTCACGTGTGAGCGAGCCTAACAGGTTTGGAAGTTTCTCGGAATTCATGATATTGTAGAAAAATCACTTTTTGTTCATCAATCGGGGTCCATCATTTTGGAGGAGATCCTTCGTCACACCCCAGCATCGTCACCGGTTCTCGGACAAATTGGTGTGAAGGAAATTGTTTCAGCGGGTGCCTAGTACATTTGGTGGCAAAGGCGTGAACTTGTCAAAGGACAGCAAGTAGCTTCACGGGCTAGAACAACATTCGCTATTCAGGCTTTCGCCTAAACCATTCTACCAGGTGAGTAGTGAAGGGACATCAAATTTCATGGGCAAAGCCACCGCGGGGTTAATATAAACTCAACATTGATGCTGCTTTCTCTAAGGACGAGATGGGTACTACTGGAGCAGTCATTCGCAATGATCGTAGCGAGTCTGTAGCGGGAGCAGCTGAGAAAAATTTCAATGTCTTAAGTCTGCTAAGGCAGAAACACGAGCGCTTGAAAAAGGACTGGTTTTAGTGGACCAATTGGGATGCTCTCTGGTAATCGTCGAATCGGATTCTATGGAGCTTATCCAATTATGTAATGGTGCAACAGAAGTCCTAACTCCATATGCGACAATTCTGACGGAATGTTTCGTGGCGGCACAAAGGATAGGGAATAGTCTTTCCAACACTGTCCAAGGGATGTAAATAAGGTGGCTCATACTATTGCTAGGCATGCTTTTGACTCAAATAACTTTATCATGCCTTTTGTAATATACGATGTAACTAATTCGATCTTGCAATAAAAAGTCATGAGGCAGAGTGGGGCGTTTTGGAGCTGAACCTGAACTCATACTACAGGTTTGGGATGCTCCTCGGCTTCTTCAGCTTGCAACTCTGACTTCTAGTTTTTCTAGTAACCAGAGTACCAGACCAAGAGAACTTATCAGATTCAGACGATTGGTAGATACAACTATTGATCCCACCGCACAGATGTAAAACTCCATGGCATTGCAAAATCATGAACAGACGGATGACAGAGAAAGAATTTACTGTAAGTCAAAGAGATTTCTGACTTCTTTTTTTTCAAAGCAGAACAGAGCATACTACATCGACACCATCACTTAAACAGCAAACACTAATTCTATCACGAAGCACTAGTAATCGACTAAGCCTTCTTGGGGGACTTGGCGGCCTTCTTGGGCGACTTGGGCTCCTTCTCAGCAGTCTTCTTGGGGAGCAGCAGGGGGTTGATGTTGGGCAGCACGCCGCCGTGCGCGATGGTGATGCAGGCGAGCAGCTTGCCGAGCTCCTGGTCGTTCCGGATGGCGAGCAGCAGGTGGCGCGGGATGATGCGGGCCTTCTTGTTGTCCTTGGCGGCGTTCCCGGCGAGCTCGAGCAGCTCGGTGGCGAGGTACTCGAGGACGGAGGCGAGGTAGACGGGGGCGCCCATGCCGACGCGCTGCGCGTAGCGGCCCTTCTTGAGGAAGCGGCCGATGCGGCCGACGTGGAACTGCAGCCCGGCCTTGACGGACCGCGCCACCGCCTTCTTCCTGGGGCCGCCGCCAAGCTTGCGCCCCACCACGTACTTCTTCGCCTTGGGGACGGCGCCGGTGCCTGAGGCGTCCATGGCGGCTAGAGGGGATTTGAGATTTGGCGCGATGGGGGATTTGAGAAGGCGGGAGAGTGTTTGGTGATGAGAAGGCGGGCTTGGGCAGAGTATTTAAACGGCGCGGGAAGGGGATGGTGCGGGCCCGTCGATCCGCGACCACAGGCAATGGACGGTCGGATGGGTGGCGAGTGGACGGCAGCGATGCGAAAATTACACTGTGCCTTCCTATCATTCAGTCAATATTTTTGTCAACAGAAGAAATAAATGGAAGGACCTCAGAAATTGGATCAGCTCTCAACATCTTCTTTTTTAATGCAAAATGGAAACCCATAAAGCCAGGGGAGCATTATTTGGATACAAGGTTTTTCACGAGGAATCTTTTCTCATGAAAAAAAATTGGGTCAAGGAATGAAGCCACAAAGTTATAAATTGGTTATGTAAACTCCAATCCATATGACATGCCAGGTATTATTAGAAATTTTCTCTTTTGTTTTGTATGGGCGTAATATTATTATAAATTTATCATACTTTAGGCTTGAATTTCTCATAACATTATGGTGTACAAGATGAAGACTAAACGGAAATAAAAAGCCGGAATAAGCACCTTCATGCACAATAAACTATGTATATGAAAATAGCACCATGCATGGTTAGTGTAAGCCCGTCAAACAAGAAAGAGTCGGAATGCTTGCTTTGCTTTTGAGTGTAGTAAATTCCCCCTCATTCATCTATCTTTGTGATCCATTGTCTTACCCGAAAATCCAAATACATAAGATAAGGCATCGTTACCAAAAGCTTGTTTTTGGATCGGAACCCTGAGCTGCCCGGCCAAAAAATTGGAATGGGCCCGTGGTTGGGTTGGGTATGTGTTTGGATGGACACTAAAATTGCATGTCTTTCCCTCAAAATCACTATTATAACAAAAGTACTTTTAATTACGACTCTAGTGACATAAATTTCATGTCATATAACCTTGTATATATGGAGTAATTAGTGGTCAAATGCATGTCTTAAGAGCATCTACAGCCGCGATGGGCAAATCCGACCCCTCAAACGCCCGCGGACGTGACCGGGCACGCCTTATATTTTGTCTTCCACACTCGCTTCCCTCGTATCCGAAACCTCAAAACTATGCAATTCATGCAACGCTACGTAAAACGCATGATCAAAACGCAATTCATCGGATTAGCCGTGCAAAAGGAACATAATTCATTAGAGTCCAACGGCGGACAGTGCAAATCCATACTACCAACTTATGAAACATAGCTAAAATATAAACAGAACGAGGAAGGGCGGAGGAAATCACCATTTCCCCGCAGGCCCCTTCCCCTTCCGGTCGTCGGCGCGGCTGTGCCCCTCCTCCGTGTAGGCGTCGGCGTGGGGGCTTCTTAGTAAAGTAGGGTCTAGTACCGTTCTTGTCGGTGCCAACCTCCACGGACACCTCGATGGCACCAAGGCGGCACCGGCCAAAACACTCGTTGTCGGCACCGGCGACGCTGCTACCACCGTCGCCAACCCGGAGTATCACCAATGGTGGGTTCAAGATCAGCGCGTCAAGGGGCTCCTTCTCACCTCCATGGATGAGGATATTGCATGCCAACTCATTGGCTGCGAGTCGGCGCATGCGGTGTGGACAGCCGTCGCCGCCATGTTCGGCGCCCAGAGCCGCGCCAAATGTCCGCCACATCTGGCGGCAACTTCAGTCGCTGAGGAAGCACGATCTGTCTGCCGCGGAATACATGCACAAGATGAAGGCCCTGGCCGACACTATGGCCGCCGCCGGCTCTCCGATCCGCGATGATGAGCTTATCGATCACATCCTCACCGGCCTCGGCTCCGCCTACAACTCCATCGCCGCCTCCTTGGGCGTGAATAACGCACCCATGCCCTACTCTAGTTTTCACTCATTGGTTATGTCCTTCGAGGCGCTGCAGGCACAACAGAGTGCGGTGGAGGGGTGGTCTTCCTCCGCGAACACTGTGACCCGTTCGGGTTCGTACGGCGCGGGCGGACGCGCGCCCTACTCCGATCCCTCTCCCTCCCACGGAGGGGGGCGCCCGGCTGATGGACATGGCCAGCCCGCGCAGAGCCGCCAGGGCGGTAATGGCGGCAACACCGGCGGCCGTGACCGCAATGCTGGTTATGCCGGCAATGGCCGGCAAGGTGGAGGGGGCAACGCCGGCAACAACGACGGAGGAGGTGGGCGTCGCAACCGCTGGCGTCCCCGGTGCCAAATTTGCAAGAACTGGGGCCATGAAGCGAACGACTGCCGCAAGCGCTATGATCAGGATCACAACTCCCGCTCCGCCAACTCGGCCTCCACCAACACCGTCGACTTTCCTTGGGTGCTGGATACCGGGGCTATGGATCACTTGACTAATGATCTTGAGCGCCTCCAGGTTCACGAGCGCTATGACGGCAAGGATCAGGTTCAGGTGGCCAATGTTGCAGGTTTGTCTATTTCATACATTGGTCATTCGCGTTTACCCGGTTCATCTCTTAAACTGCGTAACATCCTTCATGTTCCACACATCAGCCAACATCTTCTCTCTGTTTATCGTCTTCTTTGTGATAATGACGTGTTTGTTGAATTTCACCTTCGTTTTTTCCTTGTTAAGGACAAAGCAACCAGGCGCGTCATCCTTCACGGTAGAAGTTACGGGGGGGTCTATCCGGTCCCCTTCGCTCGTGCCTCATTTCATCGTCTCGTCGTGCCTCCTCCGGTGTTCGAGTTTCGTCGTCGCAATGGTATCAACGTCTTGGTCATCCTACACATAATGTGGTCACTTCCATTGTTCGGAGTCATGAACTTCCGTATTCTAGTTCAAATAATTCATCGTTAGTTTGTGATGCCTGTCAGCATGCTAAGAGTCATCAACTACCTTATTCTACTTCATTTCATATCACTACTGTACCTCTTGAATTAATACATTCAGATGTTTGGGGTCCCACTCTTGCTTCATCGGGAGGTACAAGTATTATGTTAGTTTTATTGATGACTACACGCGCTTCACCTTGATTTATTTGCTTAAACACAAGTCTGATGTTGAGCAAGTTTCCTACAACTTTCAGGCTCATGTCGAACGCCTTTTGGATTATAAAATCAAGGCTGCTCAGTCCAACTGGGGTGGTGAATACCACAAACTCCATCGCTACTTTCAACGCACGGGCATCTCTCACCGAGTGTCATGTCCACATACCTCTCAGCAGAATGGTATTGCCGAGCGCAAACACCGACATTTGGTCAAGACCGGTCTTGCCTTGCTTGCGCACTCCTCTCTTCCACTTCGGATTTGGGATGAGGCTTTTCTTACGGCATGTTACCTCATCAACCGTTTGCCCACTCCGGTTCTCAACAAGGACACACCTCTGTTCCGTCTGTTTCATGTTCAGCCCAACTACTCCTCCCTTCGGATTTTTGGGTGTGCTTGCTGGCCTAGTCTCCGCAAGTAAAATGCTCACAAGCTTGAGTTTCGGTCCAAGATGTGTGTTTTCCTTGGCTATAGTCCTTTGCATAAGGGCTATAAGTGTCTTGTACATCTCTCGTGATGTTGTTTTCGATGAGACTGTGTTCCCTTACTCTCAACCCGGCGTTTAGGTTGATCTTGCTTCTCTTGAACATGCACTCACTTTTCCCTCCGATGAACCGGTTCCGGATGTCCATGTGCGTAAATATGGCCTGTCCTATTTGTCATCTAACTTGTCTTTTGCAGGTGATATTGCTTTGAGTTCCCCCCAGGTACATGTTGCTGCTCCGACGCCTCCTGATGCGCCCGACGTGCATGTCCCGCCGCCCGAGGCAGGCGCAGCTACCTCGCCCGATGACACGACCGCGGACGCGGCTGGGTCGCCACCCTCGCCCGGCGCGGCTGGGTCGCCACCTCGCCCGGTCCGTCGCCCGGGCCGCCACCCTCGCCTGGGCCGGTCCAGCACACCATCGTCTCTCGGCCCGTGTCGCCCCTTGCTGAGGTCCCCTCAGCCGCGACACCCTCGGCCGAGCCCTCGTCGCTGTCATCTTCTCCTACTGGCGATGCAGCTCCGGCGCATGCTATGGTTACGCGCCATCGTGATCATACGCGCAAGGAGAAGTCTTACACTGATGGCACGGTTCGGTATGACTCTCGCCGCCGTGCCTTCTTCGCCGCGCCGGTTTTCCATCGTGATGCTCTGGGTGAACCTGCCTGGCGTGCCGCCATGTCCGAGGAGTTTGCTGCTCTCCGTCACACTAACACCTGGGTGTTGGTGCCTCGGCCACCTGGTGTTAATATTGTGAGCTGCAAGTGGATTTTCAAAACCAAGCATCGTCCGGATGGGTCTGTAGATAAGCACAAAGCTCGTCTTGTTGCTCGCAGTTTCACTCAACAGCATGGGATTGACTACGGAGATACTTTTAGCCCCGTGGTGAAGCCTGCCACAGTTCGCTTGGTTCTGTCTCTTGCTATGTCTCGTGGCTGGAGCCTCCGACAAATTGATGTGAGCAATGCCTTTTTACACGGGTTCTTGGCCGAAGATGTGTACATGCAGCAGCCACTTGGGTTCAAGGATGCCACTTATCCCTCTCATGTCTGCAAACTTCAGCGGTCTATTTATGGTCTCAAGTAGTCGCCCCGTGCCTGGTATGCTCGTTTGAGTCAACGCCTTTCGTAGCTCGATTTTGTTGCCTCCAGATCAGATGCATCTCTGTTCATCTTCTCCCAGGGTACTATATAGATATACATGCTGGTGTACGTTGATGATATTGTGATTGCTGGCTCTACCCCCGCCGTGGTGGATCGTCTTGTGCAGTCGTTGTCTGCTAGCTTTCCCATTAAAGATTTGGGTCGCCTCGAGTACTTTCTTGGTTTGGAAGCGTCCTTTCATTCAGGGGGCATGACCTTGACGCAGAAAAAGTATGCTTTGGATCTTCTTCATCGCGTCAACATGGAGAACTTCAAGGCCACTTCCACTCCACTTGCTACATCCGAGAGTCTCTCACGTCATAGTGGTGCACTACTGGGTAGAGATGACTCCTTTCGGTATCGCAGTGTGGTTGGAGCACTACAGTATTTGACCCTCACTAGTCCTGATATCTCCTTCGTAGTGAACAAAGTGTGTCAGTTCCTGTCTCAGCCAACGGAGGATCATTGGGAAGCAGTCAAGCGTATTCTAAGATATGTCAAAGGTACGTTAGACATGGGACTACGGATTCGTAAGTCCAGATTTACTGGAGTGAGTATATTCACCGATGCAGACTGGGCAGGCTGTGTTGATGATAGGCGCTCCACTGGTGGTTTTGCTATATTTGTTGGACCTAACCTTGTATCTTGGAGCTCGAAGAAGCAACCCACAGTCTCGAGATCAAGTACCGAGGCAGAGTATAAGGCATTGGCCAATGGCGCGGCTGAAGCCATTTGGATAGACTCAGTTCTCACAGAACTTGGAGTCCCACGGCAGCGCACTCCTATATTGTGGTGTGATAACTTAGGGGCAACTTACCTGACGGCGAATCCAGTGTTTCATGCTCGTACTAAACACATTGAGATTGATTTCCACTTTGTGAGAGAACAAGTAGCTGCTTGTGAACTGGAAGTCAGGTTTATTTCTACAGATGATCAGTTAGCAGATGTATTTACTAAACCCGCTACTAGACAGATGCTAGACCGTTTTAGAACCAATCCGAATCTTGTATGTAGTTCAGATTGAGGGGGCATGTAAAGTAGGGTCTAGTATATTGTCCTTGTACATGTATTTGTATACGTATGTAATTGTAATTATGATCATCTATATGTTAAGACGTGAGGCTGGATGTCAACCACCCACGCAAAACCCTAAATCTGTGTTTTCAACTTTCTTAGGAGGCGTCGCTGTGGAAGGCAGGAAGAAGAAGAGGCAACGCACCTTAGGTGCTGCCGATGTATTGCTCAATGTATATTTAGTGCAGGTACACTGGTACAGCACAAGGCGCGGAGCGCCGGGCGTAGCGACGTGCATGAGATCGTGGAGATTATGCATGCAGGACGTGCACAGGAGCGAGACGGGAGACAGTTGACTGCCTATCTATTAACAGTGGCAATGGATTATGCTGGCTGTGCCTCTTTAGGTTCTCTGTTCGGTGTTGATCCGGCTGAGTCAGGTGCTCAAGCATCGCTTTCGAGTGCAGCGTTCTCTCCCGCCAGAGCCTCGTCGGGTGGTGTTGGCCCGGCCGGTGGGGCTGCGAGGTGCAGCTCTGGGAGCTCCAGCCGCAACACGTGTGGTGCATGATGAGCATGGACGCGCCGGATCCGTACCTCTGTTAGATGCATGTCAGGTTCAGCAAGAAAATATCTTCATGTCATATACTGTAACAACATAAACTACGGCCTACAAGCAACCGCCGAGCTCAGCTCCTTCCTATGGATCGCGAGTCGGGTCGAGGACGGAAGAGGGACAAGGAGAGGGAAGCTGGGCTGGGCGGAGGAGCGGCCGTGCAGAGTGGCGGTTGCTGCTGTACGGGGGAGACAAGCCTGGTGGCGAGCTGTCAATCCATGGACCCCGGCGTTACGCCGGTCGAATGAGAGGACCGGCAAGAAGAAGACAACAAGGGTGATGTACGCCACAGGCGCCATGAACCCCATTTCTACGGTCGGCGAGCTCTCGCATTGCCGACAGCCGGAATAGGAAGTGCAGCGCCTCCCCCACGGCGTTGCCACCGACGATGCCGCCGAGCAGCGCCACCCGATGGCTGGTGCAGCCTCGTGGTGAGGCGGAACAACGACAGCACGTCCGGCTCCGACACGTTGACACCGCAGCAAGGTCGTCTGCGGCGTGGTGACCAGAGTCGGCGTCCACTACATCTACTGCAACCCCTCCACGGCGCTCCGGGTCTTCTCGTCCCGCGCTGGCGTCGGGGCCTTAGCATCACGGGAGAGGACGATCCCGGCCCCGGCCACCAGCCGCGTCCATGCCGGAAGCAACTCAAGTCAGCCGTGGGAGGACGAACTCGGCCCCGGCCACCAACCGCGTCGTGCCCCCGACAGTGTTGATGTCGAGGATGCCCCTGCCGTTCTTGTGATCTTGTCGAGTGGGCTGGCGTTCGCCATCTGTGCCGAATATATCTTATGATCAGAGTCCATGACACCGGCGACGTGCGGGCACGCCGCAGACGTCCCCAAGATGATGTTGTACTCGACTCTCCGTGTGTCCATGTCGGTATCCGATCGTGGCGTCACTTGGACCAGGCCGCGAGGATGCCACGTCCGACCACCGTCGGGCACGAGAGGCGTGCTCGTCGGCGGGAGCAACCGTCACACAAGGTACGTGTTCGTCGGACGCGTGGAAGTCGATGACAAGGAAACGCTCGCGCAGCACACCGGCGGATGAGTCGTCGCTCTCGTCCTTGGGCACCTCCAGGCCGACTGCCCTGGTCGCCATGGCGTCGGCTGTGAGGCCAACTCCAGCGTACGACCCCAAACGGACGTTCGTTTTGCCCGGATTTTGACCGTTTGGGTAGGGCAATGGGGTCGTGTCTTGGCCTGTCCTGGGATGTGGTGGCCGTGCGCCCAATGTGCGAACGCATCCTTTGGCCTCATCCTGTCCGCCCCCTTTTTCAAACGCCAACTTTCAAAATAACGCCCTAATTCAGGCCAGCGGCCCTAGTTCACGTCGGCAACAGAGCCAGCGGCCTACATGTTCCCGCAGGCAACATAGCCAGTCCCCAAAATGAATATGTTTCTCGCCGGCACACAGCCAGCACCCATGCCAGCCTCCAAAAAGAACGGCCACGGCTGATGAGACGACCTAGTTCAGGTCGTCGGCGTCGAACATCTCCTTCTGCCTGGCCTCGAACCAGCTCCTTGTCTTCTCGCTCATCTTGGTCAAATCCACGCTCATGATCGCAAGGGCCACCTCCTTTGCTTTGGTTGCGGCATTGGTGGCCTCGATGTCGAGCTGCCTCTGCCTGGCCGTGACATTGGCGGCCTCGATGTTGAGCTGCCTTTGCCGGGACGCCTCCCCCGTGTCGATCTTCCTTTTCTTGGCCGCCTACTCCATCTCAAGCTTCTTCCTTTGAAGCTCTAGGTATTGCTTCATTTGCTCGTCCTTGCTTTGTCTTTTTTCTCGTCCCTCGCGTCCTTTTGAGACATCATGCCGTGCAAAGTCTCATACAAGGTCATGGATGACGCATCACGTATGTCTGTCCACACTAGTAGAAAATTGGGCTTTGGTCACAGGGCAATATTCACATTAGACCCGGTTCAGTCACGAACCGGGACTAATGTGAGCATTGGTCCCGGTTCGTGCGGCAGGGGCCTGCCGGGCCTCGTGGGGGCATTGGTCCCGGTTCGTCCGGACCCTTTGGTCCCGGTTGGTGGGACAAACTGGGACCAATGGGCCACGCTCCTGGCCCACCACCCTTTAGTCCCGGTTCATACCACAAACCGGGACTAAAGGGCTGGTCCTAGTTGCGGCCAGTGTTTAGTCTCACCTCGCCAACCGAAGGGCGCTCACACCAGTTTATAAGCCCGTCCCTCTCTGCCTTGTTGAGCTCCTCTTAAAGTAAAAATAGATGCCCTTATACAGGGAATTTGACCTAAATTCACAGTAAATTTCATAGAAATTTATTATGAATTTAGGTTGAATTTCCTCTATAAGTGCATCCATGTTCATTTTTTATAGTAAATAAAATAAATAAACCTTAATAAAATAAAATAAAATAAACTATAGTAACTAAAATAAATAAACCTTAATAAATTAAATAAAAATAGCAGCAGTAAAATAAATAAAAATAGCAGCAGTAAAATAAATAAAAATAAAATAATTAAAGTAAAATACATAAGTAATTAGAAATAAAATAAATAAGTTTTTTGTTGTAAGTAGAAAACAAAACAAAACAAATAAAGCAAAAGAGAAAACAAAAAACAGAGAAAAAAATTATGCCACCTATTGGGCCACCACGGCCTGAATACGACTTGAAACCCATCCGTGGGCCAGGATTCAGGCCCGCAGAAGGCCCAGTAGGCCCCACAGGCAAAGAGAACAGTTAGGCCCGAAAGCCTGCAGTTGAGAGGAGCTCGAGAGGGTGGGCGCAGCAGCGCTTATAAAACACTCTCGAGCCCTCTCAACTAGCGAGGTGGGACTAAACTTTTGACGCGGGGCAGCACAAGGCCTTTGGTCCCGGTTGGTGCCACCAACCGGGACTAAAGGGGGCATTGGTCCCGGTTCGTGGCACCAACCGGGACCAAAGGCCTTTAGTCCCGGTTGGTGCCACGAACCGGGACCAAAGAGTTCCCTATATATACCCCATCGCCACAGCAGAGCACTCCAGAGTGCTCTGTTTTTTTTGGCCGGCGAGGGGAGGGCATTTGGGTGCTCTAGCTCACCTCCTATGCACATGAGGTGTTCGATGAAATGTCTAAGCCACACTAGTTAATCTTTCTCCTCTCGAAACTCGACCTCCGAGCTCCATTTTCCTCGAGATTTGTCTAGGTTTAGCGGTCCGTCACGTCCCGTCCCCGTCTTCACCGCCGTCGATCGGCCGCACCGATCTCGTCGCCAGCACCACCGTGGTGAGCCTCTTGTTCTTATCTTCTTTCTGAAAGGAAAAAATTCTTACTTTAGATAGTTACTTGTCTAATTTTGTTACTTTTATTATTCCTTCTTATTACATAGTGCGATGGTTTTGGTATCCGCCCCCGTCGGCCCTCGTCCTGTCTATGATTCGGATGTGGTATATATTATCTTTTTATAACTATTTGGTTCATTTATTGTTTATGACAAATATACCGACCAACGTGACATAGATTTTATTTATCTAGGAGGTGGTTGAACCGGAAATTCTAACCGACCCTATTGTCGAGAGGTTAAATTTAGTTGAAGAAGAAAACAATTACTTGAAGGAAAAAATAAAAAAAATTGAGGAGGAGAAGATGATATTGGAGTTGCATGTTGCGGATGTTGTCGATGATCACAAGATCAAGATGGATGCAATGCGCTTGAAGATTAGAAAGATTAGAAAATATGCCATTCATACCGAGGCTTGGTATCATTATGCCGTTGGATCAATTGTTACCTTGGTTGCGATTATGATAGCATTTGTTTTCGCATTGAAATGTTTTACATAGTTTCAATGTATGGTTTAATTAATTAGATGCTCTGCAGAGCTATATATATGTTGTTAGATGAGAACTATGTATGTACTTTGGTTTTAATGTGATGATGAACTTATATTAATTTGGTCACTTAATTATCTATTCATGATGTTCTGTAATGGTTTTTGACACACTTAATTATATATAATGCACGCAGATGAACCGGCAATGGATGTACGGTGACAGACACACCTCCGAGTGCATTAAGGGCGTGCATGATTTTCTCGAAGTGGCTGAGGCAAACAAGCAGAATGGTTTTATGTGTTGTCCATGCCCTAAATGTGGGAATACGAAGTCTTACTCTGACCGGAAAATCCTTCACACCCACCTGCTTTACAAGGGTTTCATGCCACACTATAATGTTTGGACGAGGCACGAAGAAATAGGTGTTATGATGGAAGACGGCGAAGAAGAAGAGGACGATGACAACTATGTGCCCCCTGAATACGGTGATGCTGCAACGGGGGAAGCTGCTGAAGATCAAGAGGAACCAGACGATGTGCCCAATGATGCTGCAAGGGGGGAAGCTGCTGAAGATCAAGAGGAACCAGTGCCCGATGATGATGATCTCCGCCGGGTCATTGTCGATGCAAGGACGCAATGCGAAAGTCAAAAGGAGAAGCTGAAGTTCGATCGCATGTTAGAGGATCACAAAAAGGGTTGTACCCCAATTGCGAAGATGGCAACACAAAGCTCGGTACCGTACTGGAATTGCTCCAGTGAAAGGCAGAGAATGCTGTGCCTGACAAAGGATTTGAGAAGCTATTGAAAATATTGAAGAAGAAGCTTCCAAAGGATAACGAATTGCCCGACAGTACATACGCATCAAAGAAGGTCGTATGCCCTCTAGGATTGGAGGTGCAGAAGATACATGCATGCCCTACTGACTGCATCCTCTACCGCGGTGCGTACAAGGATCTGAACGCATGCCCGGTATGCGGTGCATTGCGGTATAAGATCAGACGAGATGACCCTGGTGATGTTGACGGCGAGCCCCCCAGGAAGAGGGTTCCTGCGAAGGTGATGTGGCATGCTCCTATAATACCACGGTTGAAACGTATGTTCAGAAACGAAGAGCATGCCAAGTTGATGCGATGGCACAGTGAGGACCGTAAGAAAGACGGGAAGTTGAGAGCACCCGCTGACGGGTCGCAGTGGAGAAAAATCGAGAGAAAGTACTGGGCTGAGTTTGCAGCTGACCCAAGGAACGTATGGTTTGGTTTAAGCGCGGATGGCATTAATCCTTTCGGGGAGCAGAGCAGCAATCACAGCACCTGGCCCATGACTCTATGTATGTATAACCTTCCTCCTTGGATGTGCATGAAGCGGAAGTTCATTATGATGCCAGTTCTCATCCAAGGCCCTAAGCAACCCGGCAACGACATTGATGTGTACCTAAGGCCATTAGTTGAAGAACTTTTACAGCTGTGGAATGGAAACGGTGTACGTACGTGGGATGAGCACAAACAGGAGGAATTTAACCTGCACGCGTTGCTGTTTGTAACCATCAACGATTGGCCCGCTCTCAGTAACCTTTCAGGACAGACAAACAAGGGATACCACGCATGCACGCACTGTTTAGATGACACTGAAAGTATATACCTGGACAAATGCAGGAAGAATGTGTACCTGGGCCATCGTCGATTTCTTCCGACCAACCATCAATGTCGAAAGAAAGGCAAGCATTTCAAAGGCAAGGCAGATCACCGGAAGAAGCCCGCCATGCGTACCGGTGATCACGTACTTGCTATGGTCAATGATTTACACGTAATCTTTGGAAAGGGTCCCGGCGGACTAGCTGTTCCGAATGACGCTGAGGGACACGCACCCATGTGGAAGAAGAAATCTATATTTTGGGACCTACCCAACTGGAAAGAGCTAGAGGTCCGCTCTTCAATCGACGTGTTGCACGTGACGAAGAACCGTTGCGTGAACCTGCTAGGCTTCTTGGGCGTGTATGGGAAGACAAAAGATACACCTGAGGCATGGGAGGACCTGCAACGTTTGCACGAAAAAGACGGCATGCCTCTGAAGCAGTATGAAGGTCCTGCCAGCTACGCTCTTACGAAATAAGAGAAAGAAATCTTCTTTGAATGCCTGCTCAGTATGAAGGTCCCGACTGGCTTCTCATCGAATATAAAGGGAATAATAAATATGCCAGAGAAAAAGTTCCAGAACCTAAAGTCTCATGACTGCCACGTGATTATGACGCAACTGCTTCCGGTTGCATTGAGGGGGCTTCTACCGGAAAACGTCCGATTAGCCATTGTGAAGCTATGTGCATTCCTCAATGCAATCTCTCAGAAGGTGATCGATCCAGAAATCATACCAAGGCTAAGGAGTGATGTGGCGCAATGTCTTGTCAGTTTCGAGCTGGTGTTCCCACCATCCTTCTTCAATATCATGACGCACGTCCTAGTTCATCTAGTCGACGAGATTGTCATTCTGGGGCCCGTATTTCTACACAATATGTTCCCCTTTGAGAGGTTCATGGGAGTCCTAAAGAAATATGTCCGTAACCGCGCTAGGCCAGAAGGAAGCATCTCCATGGGCCATCAAACAGAGGATGTCATTGGGTTTTGTGTTGACTTCATTCCTGGCCTTAAGAAGATAGGTCTCCCTAAATCGTGGTATGAGGGGAGACTGACTGGAAAAGGCACGCTTGGAGGGGACTCAATAATATGCAGGGACGGATATTCTTGGTCTCAAGCACACTACACAGTTCTACAGAACTCTACCTTGGTGACCCCGTATGTCGATGAACACAAGAACAGTCTGCTCTCCAAACACCCGGAGCAGTGTGATGACTGGATTACATGTGAACACATCAGGACTTTCAGCAGTTGGTTGGAAACACGTCTCAGAGGTGACACCACTGTTTGTGATGAGTTGTACTCGTTGTCCAGGGGACCATCTTCGACTGTATTGACTTACAAAGGATACGAGATAAATGGGAATACATTTTACACGGTCGCCCAAGATCAAAAGAGCACCAACCAAAACAGCGGTGTCCGCTTTGATGCAACAACCGAGAGGGGAAAGGACACATATTATGGTTACATAATGGACATATGGGAACTTGACTACGGACATGATTTTAAGGTCCCTTTGTTTAAGTGCAAATGGGTCAATCTGTCAGGAGGCGGGGTACAGGTAGACCCACAGTACGGAATGACAACAGTGGATCTGAACAATCTTGGGTACACCGACGAACCGTTCGTCCTAGCCAATGATGTGGCACAGGTTATCTATGTGAAGGACATGTCTACCAGACCGAGGAAAAGAAAAGATAAGGAAGCGAATACATCATACGATGAGCCAAAGCGCCACATAGTTCATTCAGGAAAAAGGGACATTGTGGGAGTGGAGGGCAAGACAGACATGTCTGAAGATTATGAAAAGTTTCATGAAATTCCTCCCTTCAAAGTCAAGGTTGACCCAAGCATCCTGATAAACGATGAAGATTATCCATGGTTACGGCGCAATAAGCAAATGACACAAGCGAAGAAAAAGTGAAGACTTTCTCCCGCAACTATTATGATGATACCATGCCAACTTTGTAACAGACGAGTATGATACCATTGTCCGTTTTGTACAAGAAGTGCATCTAGTTTTTGCCGTAACCCTCTCAACTTTCTTGCACATGCTATGTGGATGAAATGATGATACCATGCCAACTTTCAACCTTTTCAGAGTTCATTTGAAATACTTTTCAATTTTAGGGTCTTATAGCTCAAAATAATTAGTAAATGCATGAAAAATAACATGCCAAAAATTAATAATTATGCCACCTACTGGGCCACCACGGCCTGAATACGATTAGAAACCCATCCATGGGCCAGGATTCAGGCCCGCAGAAGGCCCAGTAGGCCCACAGGCATGTACAGAGAGGTTAGGCCCATAAGCCTGCTTTAGAGAGGAGCTCGACAGCTCAGGCGCACCGCACCTTATAAACATGTGCGGCTCTCTCTCAACTAGCGAGATAGGACTAAACTCACCACCACGCCGCTGTGCAAGGCCATTGGTCCCGGTTGGTGGCACGAACCGGGACCAATTCCACCCTTTGGTCCCTGTTGGTGCCACGAACCGGTAATAATGAGGCTGTGGCCCCACGAGCACCTTTAGTACCGGTTCGTGGCACGAACCGGTACTAGAGTTTCTTACTAAGCAGTTTTTTAGTCCCACCTCGCTAGCTGAGAGGCACTAGGAGCGGTTTATAAGCCCTGAGTGCAAAGACAATGAAGAAGAGGCGCAATGCTCACGTTGCTTAGCTTCAAGCCTTGAGGAATAAGGTAGACTGCATGGAGCCATGTGCAGTGCAGTCTACACTATTCCGAAAGGCTTGAAGCAAATCAACGAGCATTGCGCCTCTTTTTTATTTTTAATAACTTATTACAACTCCGGACTTCTTGTGTTCCGACAAAATAAAATAAACTTTAATAAAATTTATGAAACTAAAATTAACAAAGTATTTTCTGTTCAAAACATTATAAGAAACCTCTATTATTATTGAAACTAAAATCATATAAAATTGATGCAACTAAAATTATCGAAGTATTTTCTGTTCAAAATCATTAAAAGCAAAAAGAATTTTCATAAAGAACTTTTTTTGATAGAAGCTTTAATAGCAAAAAGAATTATCATAAAGTAAAATAAATAAGTAATTAGAAACAAAATAAAATAAAATAAATAAGTTTTTTGTTGTAAGTAGAAACAAAACAAAATAAATAAAGCAAAAAAGAAAACAAAAAAACTAAATACAGCAAAAAGAATTTTCATAAAGAACTTTTTTTGATAGAAACTTTAATAGCAAAAAGAATTATCATAAAGTAAAATAAATAAGTAATTAGAAACAAAATAAATAATTTTTTTGTTGTAAGTAGAAACAAAACAAAATAAATAAAGCAAAAAAGAAAACAAAAAACTAAATACAGCAAAAAGAATTTTCATAAAGAACTTTTTTTGATAGAAACTTTAATAGCAAAAATAATTATCATGAAGTAAAATAAATAAGTAATTAGAAACAAAATAAAATAAATAAGTTTTTTGTTGTAAGTAGAAACAAAACAAAATAAATAAAGCAAAAAAGAAAACAAAAAAACTAAATACAGCAAAAAGAATTTTCATAAAGAACTTTTTTTGATAGAAACTTTAATAGCAAAAAGAATTATCATAAAGTAAAATAAATAAGTAATTAGAAACAAAATAAAATGAAATAAAATAAATATGTTTTTTGTTGTAAGTAGAAACAAAACAAAATAAATAAAGCAAAAAAGAAAACAAAAAAACTAAAAACAGCAACAAAAATTGTTGGGGCGCTGTCCGCTGGCCCCTCCAACCCTCGGGTTTGCAAATACAGGCCCAGAAGGGCTAGAGGGCTCAACGGGCAGCGCACCAAAGTTAGGCCCAGAAGCCTGCTATAGAGAGGAGTTCGAGACAGCAGCCGCAGCGGGGCTTATAAACCACTCCGAGCCCCTCTCAACTAGCGAGGTGGGACTAAACTTTTGGCCGCGACGCGGGCAGCAAGAGGCCTTTGGTCCCGGTTGGTGCCACCAACCGGGACTAAAGGGGTGCATTGGTACCGGTTCGTAGCACCAACCGGGACCAATGCTCCCCCTTTAGTCTCGGTTGGTGCCACCAACCGGGAAGCGGCGGCCTTTGGTCCCGGTTAGTGGCACCAACCGGGACTAATGCCTACCTTTAGTCCCGGTTCGTAGCACCAACCGGGACCAATGCCCCCCCTTTAGTCCCGGTTGGTGCCACCAACCGGGACCAAAGGCCGCCGTCCGGTTGGTGGCACCAACCGGGACTAATGCCTACCTTTAGTCCCGGTTGGTGCCACGAACCGGGACTAAAGGCTTTGCTATATAAGCAAACACTTAGGAAATTCTTCGGAGTTCATCTGCAGTTTGCCCCGACGACGCCGACGCCGCCAGGCTGTCCCGACGCCGCCCGCCGCCCCGACGCCGCCAGCCGCCCCGCCGTCGCCGTCGCCGTTGCCCGCGCCCTCGCCGTCAGCCGCGCCCCTGCCCCGACGCGCGCCGCCCCGGCCCGTCCCCGTCGTTGCCGTCGCCCTGCCCTGCCCTTCGCCGCCGTCGCCCCCTACCCCGAGCGCGCGCCCACTGCCCCGTCGCCATCCTCGCCGCCGACCCCGCGGTCCTCCTCACCTTGGTCCGGCCGGCGCCCTTTTTTCATATATATGATGATATGTTCATGTATGAGTATATGTATGTATATATGTTCTCTGTGTATATATATGTTCATGTATATATGCAAAAGATAGATTTTTAGAAAAGTTAGGATTTTTTCTGTTCATAGATTTTTTTGGTGATATTAATTATTGTAGAATATGCAAATGTTTGTATATTCATATGAACAATGCATTAGGCAAAACCTTTACTTTTTTTTGAAATTTTCTATTTGAACATTTTTTATGAATGAGAGGAAAAAGGAAAATAAGAAGAGGAAGAAAGGAGAAGAAGAGGAGAGGAAGAAGAGGAGAAATAAATAAGAAGAGGAAAAAAAGAAGAAAAAGAAGAGGAGAAGAAGAAAGGAATAGAAGAGAAGAAGAAAAAATAGAAAAAATTCTATTTTTTCTTCTTCTCTCCTCTATTCCTTTCTTCTTCTCTTCTTTTTTTCTTCTTTTTTTTCTTCGATCTTCTCCTCTATTCCTTTTCTTCTTCTCCTCTTTTTATTTCTTCTTCGTTTTCTTATGTTTTATGGGGTCTCTCGTCGTCGATATACCCCTCTCCCGATAACTTCAACACGAGGGGGGGTCGATATACCCCCTCCCCGATAATATTATTTTCCCATGTACGTATGTCGTCGTTGTCGATATAACCCCCTCCCGATAACTTCAACACGTGGGGGGGGGGTCGATATACCCCCTCCCCGATAACATTATTTTCCCATGTATGTATGTCGTCGTTGTCGATATATATAACTCCCTCCCAGATAACTTCGACATGATGGACGGTCGATATTTATACCCCCTCTCGACCGTGATAACTTATACCACGGGAGCACCCCCCGGCCCTCTCGCTCGACCAAAACTCTCGAGGACACCCAAACCCTAGAAAAAAACGATGTCGGTCTCCTACCCCCTCCCGCCGCGCCCCTACCCTTGAAGCGTTGTCGAGGCCACCCCAAACCCGGAATAAGCTAGGTCTACGTTTGCACTAATGTATCCACCTGCTGTCATGTTTGTGTAATAATTGCCATGTTGTAATATTTGCAGAAACAATGGAGCACGGACGAGACGAGCAATCAGAAGAGGTGTTGGGGGACATAATCTTAGCCGGAGGTGATATCTTGTCGTATCTTAACGACAATGATGGTCTGGAAGAACAGGGTGAAGAAGCAGGCTACGGTGATCGAAGAGTGGAGGAGGAAAGACATGATTATGATGGCTCTGGTGACCCAATGCTGGTGCAAGAAGGAGCCCGTGGTGACGGCTCCGGTGACCGAACAGAGTCCGGCCAGGTAAATATATTAGTTAAGCCTGTGCTGACTAGCTAATTGATGCATTCATTGTTTTGGTATGTACACATATTAATTAACACTCGTCTTTCTTCTTTTTTCTAGCCCTTCGGATCGAGCACAACTGCGGTAAAGAGACGAGGCCCAAAGAGAAAGTTGCGCTCGGATGAAAGGTTTCAGATCACAGCAATCGCGCGCGACGGCCAACCGATTGAACCCATCCGGATAAAGGATGCATTTGCTGCTCAGTGCGGGGTTCTAGTTAGGGACAAGATCCCGATCAGCATCCACCAATGGTATAAGCCTAAGAAGGAAGACCCTGAGGTGTCTTATGTCAATGATATGCAGAAAGATGATCTTTGGACTGAGCTGAAGGCAAATTTCACCCTACCGCCAGAGGAGGATCCGGAGAAGCCAGTTAAAGAGCAATTAATCAAGTCTTATGCTCTTAAGAAGATGGCAGACCTATTCAGGAGGTGGAAGAATGAGCTGAAAATGTTTGTCGACAAAGAAGAGACACCAGAATTCATCGGCCGGTATGAGAAGATCAGAGATCACTGGCCCGCATTTGTGGCCCACAAGACATCGGAAAAGAGTAAGAAGATGTCAGCGACAAACAAGAAGAATGTTGCGAAGAAGAAGCTTCACCATCGCACGGGGTCAGGTGGCTACCTCAAAGCCCGACCTAAGTGGGCCAAGGCTGAGAATGATCTGCTTGAAAAAGGGATCGAACCACAGACAATGAATTGGACAGACCGTTGCCGGACTTGGTTCTTCGGGGCTGGCGGAACCTTGGACCCTATATCAGGGAGGTGCGTTTGGACGAACGAGCTTTTGAGAATACCAGTCAAGAAGATTCAGCAATATATCGATGCAGCGCAGGAAGGGACGTTCGTTCCAGACAGAGAGAACGACGAGCTCACAATGGCCCTCGGGAATCCTGAGCACCCTGGACGGACACGAGGCACGCCAGGCTCCGTTCCGTGGAAGGCTGGTTTTCCGGACGCGGGCGGTTACAAAAGCCAGGAGAGGAGGAAAAAAGTGGAGCAGATCCAAATTCAGAAGCTACACGAAAGGGTTCAAGCGCTAGAGGAACGAGATGGCAATCGACATGCCGAAACTGCCCCCGAAGCTACACCGCCATCTCAGCGGAGAAGCAGTGTGCCTTCCACCGAGCTGCTTCAGCTGGAGCATGCGGCTCCTGCTAGCTACCCCGTGGATGCTATCACGGAGTCTCAACATTGCCACCTTATGGCGGAATGGCAGAACTTCAAAGTCAAGGTGGCTGTTGGCTCTGTTTTACCTCCTGAACCCGGCGCAACCTACCACTGCCGGCCGATTCCAGAAGGATATGCTAGGGTGATGGTGGATGAAATAACAGAGGGATTTGAGGAGCTCCAGCTTGACCACCCTACCGGTGAAGGGGAGACTCGGCTGGGTTCTGCTCTGAAGACTCCATGCCTATGGCGGAAGGAGCTCATCAAGCTTCCGAACTGGACGGCTCCGGCGAGTAAGGGCACTCCGCCTCCTCCTCCGCCTCCTCCTCCTGCGAGTGATCAGGGCACTCAGCCTCCTTCTCCGGCGCGTGGCGGCACTCCGCCTCCTCCTCCGGCGAGTGATCAGGGCACTCAGCCTCCTTCTCCGGCGCGTGGCGGCACTCCGCCTCCTTCTCCGCCTGCGCCGGCGCGCCAGAGCAGCCAGCCTCCTCCTTCTCCGCCTCATCAGCAAGGGCGGAAGAGACCCGCCGCCGCTGCGGCTGCTCCGGCGCGTCGTAGTCCTTCTCCTCCGCCTCATAAGCAAGGAAAGAAGACAGCCGCAGCCGCTCCGTCTGCTCTGCCGGCGTCTAGCAGTACAGCTGCCAGAGGCAGGAGGCAATACAGATTCGGTCCTTCTCTGAAGACTCCAGAGAAGTTACCATACGAGAGGACCGAGGAGGAAACCAGGAAGATCGTGCGAGCCGAAGTGACAAACTTCTTTGAAGGGGTGAAAGCAAAGAAACATCCACCTCCGGAGGAGAAGGTAGATCCGGTGAAAGCAAAGCGCACTCTGGCTGCCCTGACAAAACCACCAAAGTCTCCGCCGAGAGGCAACTATGAGCGCATTCTTGCAAAGACATATGCCGAAGCGGAGCGGTCGGGAAGTACTGTCAGTGATCAAAGGTTAAAAGAACGATGAGCTGGAAAAAAAATTGCCCAGCTCGGCGAACAAGCGAACCAATCGTGCCCCCCGCTCAAGGTGTCAAAAGACATCGTCGCTAATGATCCGAGGATGGTGCCCGGTTATAGCAATCTTGGAGATTACCTGCCCGACGATGTACATTATGAAATCATGGAGGTGGACGAACACAAATACCATTACGGGAAGCCTCTCGTCAAAGATGAAAGATCTCTAACAACGATGATGCGAAGATTACATGATTGGTACATGAAAACCTGCAGAGAGTCTGATGGGATGAGTACTTTGACGCTGAGAGTTAAACCAGAGCATGACCTAGTTGGAATTGAACTGCTGAATGTTCCATTTGAGGATTTCTTCCAGTTTTACAATCAAAAGGCCCTCGATAAAACAACGATCACTTGCTACTGTTTGTAAGTAGTACTACTTATGTCATTAAGTCTCTCTATATAGGTCAACTCTTTCATTGCATGTATTTATAATTATCCTCACTATATTATGCAGATTGAAGATCGCCGAATTGAAGAAAAGACAAATCGGTGATATTGGGTTCATTAACACAAATCTCATAGATGCATATACGGTTGAAAAACATCCCAAAGAAGCCGAGGCCAACTTGCTACAATCGTTGGTATTAAATCAAAACAAAGATATAATACTCTTTCCTTACAACTTCAAGTGAGTGTTACTGTCTTGTGCATATTCGGTTTCCCTTATTAGTCCAGGTTATGGTAATGTAATTGATGACTTATGCATGCATAGGCAGCTTCCACTATATTCTCCTAGAGATTAAGCTTGAGCAGGGAGTAGTAATCGTCTTAGACTCGAGACGAAAAGATTCCCAGGACTATGCGAACATGACTCAAATGCTCGAGAAGTAAGTTAAATCGATCATTATCCACCATATCAGCAACTTTGTTCATTTCCTGATATCAAGTAATTGTTTTCTTTGTCTGGCAGGGTTTGGAGAAAATTCACCACAAAAGCTCCGGGACTGCCGAAGAAGCTGCAATTTAAACACCCGAAAGTAAGTACTATAGTAGCATGTTCCGCGCATCTCCTAGTGATTCAAGCGCTAGTTTCATCAATACCATTTAGCATGCTTGCTTATCAGTTTGATTGACCTCTATTTCTTGTAAAGTGGTTGTGGCAGGAACCCGGGAATAATTACTGTGGATACTACGTTTGCGAGTCCATCCGCTACACGACCTGTGAGCGGGGCTACTCTGAAGAACAATATGAAGTGCGTAAGCAATAATATTCACAATTTTATTTTATTACCATCATTTGTGTTGAGTTTCATTTATTCATATATATATATATATATATATGTGTATTTGTTAGAAATATGCCCTAGAGGCAATAATAAATTGGTTATTATTATATTTCCTTGTTCATGATAATCGTTTATTATCCATGCTAAAATTGTATTGATAGGAAACTCAGATACATGTGTGGATACATAGACAACACCATGTCCCTAGTAAGACTCTAGTTGACTAGCTCGTTGATCAATAGATGGTTACGGTTTCCTGACCATGGACATTGGATGTCGTTGATAACGGGATCACATCATTAGGAGAATGATGTGATGGACAAGACCCAATCCTAAGCCTAGCACAAGATCGTGTAGTTCGTTTGCTTAGAGCTTTTCTAAATGTCAAGTATCATTTCCTTAGACCATGAGATTGTGCAACTCCCGGATACCGTAGGAATGCTTTGGGTGTACCAAACATCACAACGTAACTGGGTGGCTATAAAGGTGCACTACAGGTATCTCCGAAAGTGTCTGTTGGGTTGGCACGAATCGAGACTGGGATTTGTCACTCTGTGTAAACGGAGAGGTATCTCTGGGCCCACTCGGTAGGACATCGTCATAATGTGCACAATGTGACCAAGGAGTTGATCACGGGATGATGTGTTACGGAACGAGTAAAGAGACTTGCCGGTAACGAGATTGAACAAGGTATCGGGATACCGACGATCGAATCTCGGGGAAGTAACATACCGGTAGACAAAGGGAATTATATACGGGATTGATTGAATCCCCGACATCGTGGTTCATCCGATGAGATCATCGTGGAACATGTGGGAGCCAACATGGGTATCCAGATCCCGCTGTTGGTTATTGGCCGGAGAACGTCTCGGTCATGTCTGCATGGTTCCCGAACCCGTAGGGTCTACACACTTAAGGTTCGATGACGCTAGGGTTATAGGGAATAGATATACGTGGTTACCGAATGTTGTTCGGAGTCCCGGATGAGATCCCGGACGTCACGAGGAGTTCCGGAATGGTCCGGAGGTAAAGATTTATATACGGGAAGTCCCGTTTTGGCCACCGGAAGAGTTTCGGGCGTCACCGGTAATGTACCGGGACCACCGGAGGGTTCCGGGGGTCCACCGGGAGGGGCCACCAGCCCCGGAGGGCCCTATGGGCTGTATGTGGAGAGGGACCAGCCCCTTAGTGGGCTGGGCGCCTTCCCTCCCAGGGCCCATGCGCCTGGGGGTTTGGGGAACCCTAAGGGGAGGCGCCCCCCTTGCCTTGGGGGCAAGGCAACCCCCCTGGCCGCCGCCCCCTCCTCAGATTGGATCTGAGGGGGCCGGCCCCCCTCTCCCTTGCCCCTATATATATGTGGGGGGTGGGAGGGCAGCCGCACCAAAGTTCTGGCGCAGCCCTCCCCCTCTTCCATGTCCTCCTCCTCTCCCGCGGTGCTTGGCGAAGCCCTGCAGGATTGCCACGCTCCTCCATCACCACCACGCCGTCGTGCTGCTGCTGGACGGAGTCTTCCCCAACCTCTCCCTCTCTCCTTGCTGGATCAAGGCGTGGGAGACGTCACCGGGCTGCACGTGTGTTGAACGCGGAGGCGCCGTGGTTCGGCGCTTAGATCGGAATCAACCGCGATCTGAATCGCTACGAGTACGACTCCTTCATCCGCGTTCTTACAACGCTTCCGCATCACGATCTACAAGGGTATGTAGATGCACTCCCCTTCCCCTCGTTGCTAGATTACTCCATAGATTGATCTTGGTGATGCGTAGAAAATTTTGAATTTCTGCTACGTTCCCCAACAGTGGCATCATGAGCTAGGTCTATGCGTAGTTTCTATGCACGAGTAGAACACAAAGTAGTTGTGGGCGTCGATTTTGTCAATTTACTTGCCGTTACTAGTCTTATCTTGATTCGGCGGCATCGTGGGATGAAGCGGCCCGGACCGACCTTACACGTACACTTACGTGAGACAGGTTCCACCGACTGACATGCACTAGTTGCATAAGGTGGCTAGCGGGTGTCTGTCTCTCCCACTTTAGTCGGATCGGATTCGATGAAAAGGGTCCTTATGAAGGGTAAATAGAAATTGGCATATCACGTTGTGGCTTTTGCGTAGGTAAGAAACGTTCTTGCTAGAATCCCATAGCAGCCACGTAAAACATGCAACAACAATTAGAGGACGTCTAACTTGTTTTTGCAGGGTATGCTATGTGATGTGATATGGTCAAAAGGATGTGATGAATGATATATGTGATGTATGAGATTGATCATGTTCTTGTAATAGGAATCACGACTTGCATGTCGATGAGTATGACAACCGGCAGGAGCCATAGGAGTTGTCTTAATTTATTGTATGACCTGCGTGTCAATGAAAACGCCATGTAATTACTTTACTTTATTGCTAACCGTTAGCCATAGTAGTAGAAGTAATAGTTGGCGAGACAACTTCATGAAGACACGATGATGGAGATCATGATGATGGAGATCATGGTGTCATGCCGGTGACGAAGGTGATCATGCCGCGCCTCGAAGATGGAGATCAAAGGCGCAAGATGATATTGGCCATATCACGTCACTTTATGATTTGCATGTGATGTTTATCATGTTTACATCTTATTTGCTTAGAACGACGGTAGCATAAATAAGATGATCCCTCACTAAAATTTCAAGAGACGTGTTCCCCCTAACTGTGCACCGTTGCGAAGGTTCGTTGTTTCGAAGCACCACGTGATGATCGGGTGTGATAGATTCTAACGTTCGAATACAACGGGTGTTGACGAGCCTAGCATGTACAGACATGGCCTCGGAACACATGCGAAACACTTAGGTTGACTTGACGAGCCTAGCATGTACAGACATGGCCTCGGAACACAAGAGATCCGAAAGGTCGAACATGAGTCGTATAGTAGATGCGATCAACATGGAGATGTTCACCGATGATGACTAGTCCGTCTCACGTGATGATCGGACACGGCCTAGTTTGACTCGGATCATGTATCACTTAGATGACTAGAGGGATGTCTATCTGAGTGGGAGTTCATTAATAATCAGATGAACTCAATTATCATGAACATAGTCAAAAGGTCTTTGCAAATTATGTCATAGCTTACGCTTTAGTTCTACTGTTTAAGATATGTTCCTAGAGAAAATTTAGTTGAAAGTTGATAGTAGCAATTATGCGGACTGGGTCCGTAAACTGAGGATTGTCCTCATTGCTGCACAGAAGGCTTATGTCCTTAATGCACCGCTCGGTGTGCTGAACCTCAGCGTCGTCTGTAGATGTTGCGAAACATCTGACATACACGTTTTGATGACTACGTGATAGTTCAGTGCGTAATGCTAACGGTTTAGAATTGTGGCACCAAAGACGGTTTTGAAACGTCGCAGAACATATGAGATGTTCCGAAGACTGAAATTGGGATTTCAGACTAGTGCCCACGTCAAGAGGTATGAGACCTCTGACAAGTTTCTTAAGCCTGCAAACTAAGGGAGAAAAGCTCAATCGTTGAGCATGTGCTCAGATTGTCTGAGTACCACAATCGCTTGAATCGAGTGGGAGTTAATCTTCCAGATGAGATAGTGATGGTTCTCCATAGTCACTGCCACCAAGCTATTAGAGCTTCGTGATGAACTATAACATATCAGGGATAGAATGATGATCCTTGAGCAACTCGCGATGTTTGACACCGCGAAAGTAGAAATCAAGAAGGAGCATCAATTGTTGATGGTTAGTAAAACCACTAGTTTCTAGAAGGGCAAGGGCAAAAGGGATACTTCATGAAACAGCAAATCATTTGCTGCTCTAGTGAAGAATCCCAAGGTTGAACCCAAACCCGAGACTAAGTGCTTCTGTAATGAGGGGAACGGTCACTGAAGCAGAACTACCCTAGATACTTGGTAGATGAGAAGGCAGGCAAGGTCGACAGAAGTATATTGGATATACATTATATGAATGTGTACTTTACTAGTACTCCTAGCAGCACCAGGGTATTAGATACCGGTTCGGTTGCTAAGTGTTAGTAACTCGAAATAAAAGCTGCGGAATAAACGGAGACTAGCTAAAGGTGAGATGACGATATGTGTTGGAAGTGTTTCCAAGGTTGATGTGATCAAGCATCGCATGCTCCCTCTACCATCGAGATTGGTGTTAAACCTAAATAATTGTTATTTGGTGTTTGCGTTGAGCATAAACATGATTGGATTATGTTTATCGCAATACGGTTATTCATTTAAGGAGAATAATGGTTACTCTGTTTATTTGAATAATACCTTCAATGGTCTTGCACCTAAAATGAATCTCGATCGCAGTGATACACATGTTCGTGCCAAAAGATATAAAATAGTAATGATAGTACCACATACTTGTGGCACTGCCATTTGAGTCATATTGGTATAGAACGCATGAAGAAGCTCCATGTAGATGGATCTTTGGACTCACTCGTTTTTGAAAAGATTGAGACATGCGAACCATGTCTATTGGTATATATGCATGAAGAAACTCCATGCAGATGGATCGTTTGGACTCACTTGATTTTGAATCACTTGAGACATGCAAATCATACCACATGGGCAAGATGACTGAAAGGCCTCGTTTTCAGTAAGATGGAACAAGAGAGCAACTTGTTGGAAGTAATACATTTTGATGTGTGCAGTCCAATGAGTGCTGAGGCACGCAGTGGATATCGATATGTTCTTACTTCACAGATGATTTGAGTAGATGCTGAGAATATTTACTTGATGAAACACAAGTCTGAATTATTGAAAGGTTCAAGTAATTTCAGAGTGAAGTTGAAGATCGTCGTGACAAGAGGATAAAATGTCTATGATATGATCATAGAGATGATATCTGAGTTACGAGTTTGGCACACAATTAAGAAATTGTGGAAAGTGTTTCACGACTAATACCGCCTGGAACACCATAGTGTGATGGTGTGTCCGAACATCATAACTGCACCCTATTGGATATGGTGCATACCATGATGTCTCTTATCGAATTACCACTATCGTTTATGGGTTAGGCATTAGAGACAACCGCATTCACTTTAAATAGGGCACCACGCAATTCCGTTGAGACGACACCGTTTAGAGAAACCTAAGTTGTCGTTTCTTAAAAGTTTGGGGCTGCGACGCTTATGTGAAAAAGTTTCAGGCTGATAAGCTCGAACCCAAAGCGGATAAATGCATCTTCATAGAATACCCAAAACAGTTGGGTATACCTCCTATTTCAGATCTGGAAGCAAAGTGATTGTTTCTAGAAACGGGTCCTTTCTCGAGGAAAAGTTTCTCTCGAAAGAATTGAGTGGGAGGATGGTGGAGACTTGATGAGGTTATTGAACCGTCACTTCAACTAGTGTGTAGCAGGGCACAGGAAGTTGTTCCTGTGGCACCTACACCAATTGAAGTGGAAGCTTATGATAGTGATCATGAAACTTCGGATCAAGTCACTACCAAACCTCGTAGGTCGACAAGGATGCGTACTACTTCAGAGTGGTACGTAATCCTGTCTTGGAAGTCATGTTGCTAGACAACAATGAACCTACGAGCTATGGAGAAGCGATGGTGGGCCCGGATTCCGACGAATGGCTCGAGGCCATGAAATCCGAGAGAGGATCCATGTATAAAAGCAAAGTATAGACTTTGGAAGAAATACTTGATGGTCGTAAGGCTGTTGGGTGCAGATGGATTTTAAAAGGAAGACAGACAATGATGGTAAGTGTCACCATTAAGAAAGCTCGGCTTGTCGTTAAGATGTTTTCCGACAAGTTCAAGGAGTTGACTACGATGAGACTTTCTCACTCGTAGCGATGCTAAGAGTCTGTTGGAATTATATTAGCAGTTACTGCATTATTTATGAAATCTTGCAGATAGGATGTCAAAACATTGTTTCCTCGACGATTTTCTTGAGGAAAGTTTGTATGTGATACAACCAGAAGGTTTTGTCAATCCTGAAAGATGCTAACAAGTATGCAATGCTCCAGCAATCCTTCTAAGGACTGGAGTAAGCATCTCGGAGTTGGAATGTACGCTTTGATGAGATGATCAAAGATTTTGGGTTTATACAAAGTTTATGAGAAACTTGTATTTCCAAAGAAGTGAGTGGGAGCACTATAGAATTTCTGATGAGTATATGTTGTTGACATATTGTTGATCAGAGATGATGTAGAATTTCTGGAAAGCATACAGGGTTATTTGAAAGGTGTTTTTCAATGGAAAACCTGGATTAAGCTGCTTGAACATTGAGCATCAAGATCTATAAGGATAGATCAAAAACCGCTTAATAGTACTTTCAAATGAATACATACCGTGACAAGATTTTGAAGGAGTTCAAAATAGACCAGCAAAGAAGGAGTTCTTGGCTGTGTTACAAGGTGTGAGTATTGAGTAAGACTCAAGACCTGACCACAGCAGAAGAGAGAGAAAGGACGAAGGTCGTCCCCTATGCTTTAGACGTAGGCTCTACAGTATGCTATGCTGTGTACCGCACATGAAGTGTGCCTTGCCATGAGTTAGTCAAGGGGTACAATAGTGATCCGGGAATGGATCACATGACAGCGGTCGAACTTATCCTTAGTATCTAGTGGACTAAGGAATTTTCTCGATTATGGAGGTGGAAAAGGAGTTCGTCGTAAAGGGTTACGTCGATGCAAACTTTGACACTAATCCGGATGACTCTGAGTAGTAAACCGGATTCGTATAGTAGAGCAGTTATTTGGAATAGCTCCAAGTAGCGCGTGGTAGCTGCATCTACAAGATGACATAGATATTCGTAAAGCACACACGGATCTGAAAGGTTCAGACCCGTTGACTAATAACCTCTCTCACAAGCGAGATATGAACAAACCCCATGGGTGTTGGATTCATTACAATCACATGGTGATGTGAACTAGATTATTGACTCTAGTAAACTCTTGGGTATTAATCACATGGCGATGTGAACTAGATTATTGACTCTAGTGCAAGTGGGAGACTGTTAGAAATATGCCCTAGAGGCAATAATAAATTGGTTATTATTATATTTCCTTGTTCATGATAATCGTTTATTATCCATGCTAAAATTGTATTGATAGGAAACTCAGATACATGTGTGGATACATAGACAACACCATGTCCCTAGTAAGCCTCTAGTTGACTAGCTCGTTGATCAATAGATGGTTACGGTTTCCTGACCATGGACATTGGATGTCGTTGATAACGGGATCACATCATTAGGAGAATGATGTGATGGACAAGACCCAATCCTAAGCCTAGCACAAGATCGTGTAGTTCGTTTGCTAAGAGCTTTTCTAATGTCAAGTATCATTTCCTTAGACCATGAGATTGTGCAACTCCCGGATACCGTAGGAATGCTTTGGGTGTACCAAACGTCACAACGTAACTGGGTGGCTATAAAGGTGCACTACAGGTATCTCCGAAAGTGTCTGTTGGGTTGGCACGAATCGAGACTGGGATTTGTCACTCCGTGTAAACGGAGAGGTATCTCTGGGCCCACTCGGTAGGACATCATCATAATGTGCACAATGTGACCAAGGAGTTGATCACGGGATGATGTGTTATGGAACGAGTAAAGAGACTTGCCGGTAACGAGATTGAACAAGGTATCGGGATACCGACGATCGAATCTCGGGCAAGTACCATACCGGTAGACAAAGGGAATTGTATACGGGATTGATTGAATCCCCGACATCGTGGTTCATCCGATGAGATCATCGTGGAACATGTGGGAGCCAACATGGGTATCCAGATCCCGCTGTTGGTTATTGGCCGGAGAACGTCTCGGTCATGTCTGCATGGTTCCCGAACCCGTAGGGTCTACACACTTAAGGTTCGATGATGCTAGGGTTATAGGGAATAGATATACGTGGTTACCGAATGTTGTTCGGAGTCCCGGATGAGATCCCGGACGTCACGAGGAGTTCCGGAATGGTCCGGAGGTAAAGATTTATATATGGGAAGTCCCGTTTTGGCCACCGGAAGAGTTTCGGGCGTCACCGGTAATGTACCGGGACCACCGGAGGGTTCCGGGGGTCCACCGGGAGGGGCCACCAGCCCCGTAGGGCCCTATGGGCTGTATGTGGAGAGGGACCAGCCCCTTAGTGGGCTGAGCGCCTTCCCTCCCAGGGCCCATGCGCCTGGGGGTTTGGGGGAACCCTAAGGGGAGGCGCCCCTTGCCTTGGGGGGCAAGGCAACCCCCTGGCCGCCGCCCCCTCCTCAGATTGGATCTGAGGGGGCCGGCCCCCCTCTCCCTTCCCCTATATATATGTGGGGGGTGGGAGGGCAGCCGCACCAAAGTTCTGGCGCAGCCCTCCCCCTCTTCCATGTCCTCCTCCTCTCCCGCGGTGCTTGGCGAAGCCCTGCAGGATTGCCACGCTCCTCCATCACCACCACGCCGTTGTGCTGCTGCTGGACGGAGTCTTCCCCAACCTATCCCTCTCTCCTTGCTGGATCAAGGCGTGGGAGACGTCACCGGGCTGCACGTGTGTTGAACACGGAGGCGCCGTGGTTCGGCGCTTAGATCGGAATCAACCGCGATCTGAATCGCTACGAGTACGACTCCTTCATCGCGTTCTTGCAACGCTTCCGCATCACGATCTACAAGGGTATGTAGATGCACTCCCCTTCCCCTCATTGCTAGATTACTCCATAGATTGATCTTGGTGATGCGTAGAAAATTTTGAATTTCTGCTACGTTCCCCTACAGTATTGACCCCCTTCTTCAAATTAGATGTTTCGGAAGCGGGATGAACTCCTAGCACCATATCGTACGCGAGGAATTCAAGAGGAATTGGCGGCATTCTTCCTTGACCACGTGATCGCTGAAAACGGAGAATACTATGTGGACCCTGTGTTCTTACAATTTAATTAGGAGATTGTATTGTAAGAGATAATTATTGTATATATGTAGCCGGTAGTGTCGGATAGATATACGAGAACTTGTTGTTCGACCAATCTCTTGGAGAAGGAGAGGTGGTCGATATCACTTCTCTCTGTATGCATATGTTCATGACGATCTTCTGTTTCCTTCATTTGATTACTAGCTAGCATGTCTAGTCCTCTCCATACGTATATAGTACGTAGCGTCGACCAAGCACGGAGATAAGAGAGGACACTTCTCTCTATTAATTAGCTAGCTAACACAATATATGAAACACCTAAATTAACCCCCCAAAACCCCTAAACCACCCCCTTTCAAAAAACAAAAACCTCAGCTCCTGCCAGCTGCTGACGAGTGGATGCCTATTGGTCCCGGTTGGTGACACCAACCGGGACAAAAGGCCTTGCCTATTAGTCCCGGTTGGTGGCACCAACCGGGACCAAAGGCCCCCCTGCCTGGGCTGGCAGCAGCGGCCACGTGGAGGACCTTCTGTCCCGGTTCGTGTAAGAACCGGGACTAAAGGGTTAGGGCTTTAGTAACGACCCTTTAGTCCCGGTTCGAAAATCGGGACAAAAGGCCCTTACAAACCAGGGTAAAAGCCCCTTTTCCTACTAGTGCCACCTTGGAGTTGGTATTGCCCCTCGGCCTCTTCAACGCCTCACCATCTCCACCTCTGGCCAACGCGGCCGTCTTTTTGCTTCTCTTCCTTTGAAGTTCACGATATTGATCCTTGAACTTAGGGCGATTGTTGATAATCCTCCAACAATGTGTAAGAGTGAATGGCTTGTCATTGTGCCAGACCTTGAATGCTTCCAAAGATTGAAATACCTACACCACACGATCAACAACAAATGAACATGCAAACATATAGAAGGTCGAAGTTGTTGGGGATCGTTGCAGAAATTAAAAAAAATTCTACGCATCACCAAGATCAATCTATGGAGTCATCTAGCAACGAGAGAGAGGAGTGCGTCTACATACCCTTGTAGATCGCGAGCGGAAGCGTTCAAGTGAACGGGGTTGATGGAGTCGTACTCGTCGTGATCCAAATCACCGATGACCGAGCGCCGAACGGACGGCACCTCCGCGTTCAACACACGTACGGTTGGGAAGACGTCTCCTCCTTCTTGATCCAGCAAGGGGGAAGGAGAGGTTGATGGAGATCCAGCAGCACGACGGTGTGGTGGTGGAAGTAGCGGGGATCTCGGCAGGGCTTCGCCAAGCTCAGCGAGAGGGAGAGGTGTCACGGGAGGGAGAGGGAGGCGCCAGGGGCTTGGGGTGCTGCTGCCCTTCCTCCCCCCTCTATATATAGGGCCCCTGGGGGGCGCCGACCCTAGGAGATCCCATCTCCAAGGGGGGAGGCGGCCAGGGGGGGGGGGGACTTGCCCCCCAAGTCAAGTGGGGCGCCCCCCACCCCTAGGGTTTCCAACCCTAGGCGCAGGGGAGGCCCAAGGGGGGCGCACCAGCCCACCAGGGGCTGGTTCCCTTCCCCACTTCAGCCCATGGGGCCCTCCGGGATAGGTGGCCCCACCCGGTGGACCCCCGGGACCCTTCCGGTGGTCCAGGTACAATACCGGTGACCCCCGAAACTTTCCCGGTGGCCGAAACTGGACTTCCTATATACAATTCTTCACCTCCGGACCATTCCGGAACTCCTCATGACGTCCAGAATCTCATCTGAGACTCCGAACAACTTTCGGGTTACCGCATACTAATATCTCTACAACCCTAGCGTCACCGAACCTTAAGTGTGTAGACCCTACGGGTTCGGGAGACATGAAGACATGACCGAGACGACTCTCCGGTCAATAACCAACAGCGGGATCTGGATACCCATGTTGGATCCCACATGTTCCACATGATCTCATCGGATGAACCACGGTGTCGAGGATTCAATCAATCCCGTATACAATTCCCTTTGTCAATCGGTACGTTACTTGCCCGAGATTCGATCGTCGGTATCCCAATACCTTGTTCAATCCCGCTACCGGCAAGTCACTTTACTCGTACCGTAATGCATGATCCCGTGACCAAACACTTGGTCACATTGAGCTCATTATGATGATGCATTACCGAGTGGGCCAAGAGATACCTCTCCGTCATACGGAGTGACAAATCCCAGTCTCGATTCGTGCCAACCCAACAGACACTTTCGGAGATACCGTAGTGCACCTTTATAGCCACCCAGTTATGTTGTGACGTTTGGCACACCCAAAGCACTCCTATGGTATCCGGGAGTTGCACAATCTCATGGTCTAAGGAAATGATATTTGACATTTGGAAAAGCTCTAGCAAACGAACTACACGATCTTGTGCTATGCCTAGGATTGGGTCTTGTCCATCACATCATTCTCCTAATGATGTGATCCCGTTATCAATGACATCCAATGTCCATAGTCAGGAAACCATGACTATCTGTTGATCAACGAGCTAGTCAACTAGAGGCTCACTAGGGACATGTTGTGGTCTATGTATTCACACATGTATTATGATTTCCGGATAACACAATTATAGCATGAACAATAGACAATTATCATGAACAAGGAAATATAATAATAACCATTTTATTATTGCCTCTAGGGCATATTTCCAACAGTCTCCCACTTGCACTAGAGTCAATAATGTAGTTACATTGTGATGAATCGAACACCCATAGAGTTCTAGTGTTGATCATGTTTGGCTCTAGGGAGAGGTTTAGTCAACGGATCTGCTACATTCAGGTCCGTATGTACTTTACAAATATCTATGTCTCCATTTTGAACACTTTCACGAATGGAGTTGAAGCGGCGGTTGATATGCCTGGTCTTCCTCTGAAACCTGGGCTCCTTGGCAAGGGCAATAGCTCCAGTGTTGTCACATAAGAGAGTCATCGGGCCCGACGCATTGGGAATAACTCCTAGGTCGGTAATGAACTCCTTCACCCAGATTGCTTCTTGTGCTGCCTCTGAGGCCGCCATGTATTCCGCTTCACATGTAGATCCCGCCACAACGCTTTGCTTGCAACTGCACCAGCTTACTGCCCCACCATTCAAAATATACACGTATCCGGTTTGTGACTTAGAGTCATCCAGATCTGTGTCGAAGCTAGCATCGACGTAACCCTTTACGATGAGCTCTTCGTCACCTCCATAAACGAGAAACATATCCTTAGTCCTCTTCAGGTACTTCAGGATATTCTTGACCGCTGTCCAGTGTTCCATGCCGGGATTACTTTGGTACCTTCCTACCAAGCTTACGGCAAGGTTTACATCAGGTCTGGTACACAGCATGGCATACATAATAGACCCTATGGCCGAGGCATAGGGGATGACACTCATCTTTTCTCTATCTTCTGCCGTGGTCGGGCATTGAGCCATGCTCAATTGCACACCTTGCAATACAGGCAAGAACCCCTTCTTGGGCTGATCCATATTGAACTTCTTCAATATCTTGTCAAGGTACGTACTTTGTGAAAGACCAATGAGGCGTCTTGATCTATCTCTATAGATCTTGATGCCTAATATATAAGCAGCTTCTCCAAGGTCCTTCATTGAAAAACACTTGTTCAAGTAGGCCTTTATGCTTCCCAAGAATTCTATATCATTTCCCATCAACAGTATGTCATCCACATATAATATGAGAAATGCTATAGAGCTCCCACTCACTTTCTTGTAAACACAGGCTTCTCCATAAGTCTGTGTAAACCCAAACGCTTTGATCATCTCATCAAATCGAATGTTCCAACTCCGAGATGCTTGCACCAGCCCATAGATGGAGCGCTGGAGCTTGCATACCTTGTTAGCATTCTTAGGGTCGACAAAACCTTCCGGCTACATCATATACAATTCTTCCTTAAGAAAGCCGTTAAGGAATGCCATTTGGACGTCCATTTGCCATATCTCATAATCATAGTATGCGGCAATTGCTACCATGATTCGGACGGACTTCAGCTTCGCTACGGGTGAGAAAGTCTCATCGTAGTCAACCCCTTGAACTTGTCGATAACCCTTAGCGACAAGTCGAGCCTTATAGATGGTCACATTACCATCCGCGTCTGTCTTCTTCTTAAAGATCCATTTATTTTCTATGGCTCGCCGATCATCGGGCAAGTCAGTCAAAGTCCATACTTCGTTTTCATGGATGGATCCTATCTCGGATTGCATGGCTTCAAGCCATTTGTTGGAATCCGGGCCCGCCATCGCTTCTTAATAGTTCGAAGGTTCACCGTTGTCTAACAACATGATTTCCATGACAGGGTTGCCGTACCACTCTGGTGTGGAATGTGTCCTTGTGGACCTACGAAGTTCGGCAGTAACTTGATCTGAAGCTTCATGATCATCATCATTAACTTCCTCCCTAGTCGGTGCAGGCACCACAGGAACATCTTCCCGCGCTGCGCTACTTTCCGGTTCGGAAGGGGTGACTATCACCTCATCAAGTTCCACTTTCCTCCCACTCACTTCTTTCGAGAGAAACTCTTTCTCCAGAAAGGACCCGTTCTTGGCAACAAAGATCTTGCCTTCGGATCTGAGGTAGAAGGTATACCCAATGGTTTCCTTAGGGTATCCTATGAAGACGCATTTTTCCGACTTGGGTTCGAGCTTTTCAGGTTGAAGTTTCTTGACATAAGCATCGCATCCCCAAACTTTTAGAAACGACAGCTTAGGTTTCTTCCCAAACCATAATTCATACGGTGTCGTCTCAACGGATTTCGATGGAGCCCTATTTAAAGTGAATGCGGAAGTCTCTAAAGCATAGCCCCAAAATGAGAGCAGTAGATCGGTAAGAGACATCATAGATCGCATCATATCCAATAGAGTGCTATTACAACGTTCGGACACACCATTTCGCTGAGGTGTTCCAGGCGGCGTGAGTTGTGAAACTATTCCACATTTCCTTAAGTGTGTGCCAAATTCGTGACTCAAATATTCCCCCCCCCACGATCTGATCGTAAGAATTTTATTTTCCTGTCACGTTGATTCTCAACCTCACTCTGAAATTCCTTGAACTTTTCAAAGGTCTCAGACTTGTGTTTCATTAGGTAGACATACCCATATCTACTCAAGTCATCAGTGAGAGTGAGAACATAACGATAGCCACCGCGAGCCTCAACACTCATTGGACCGCACACATCAGTATGTATGATTTCCAATAAGTTGGTTGCTCGCTCCATTGTTTCGGAGAACGGAGTCTTGGTCATCTTACCCATGAGGCATGGTTCGCATGTGTCAAATGATTCATAATCGAGAGACTCTAAAAGTCCATCAGCATGGAGCTTCTTCATGCGCTTGACACCAATGTGACCAAGGCGGCAGTGCCACAAGTATGTGGGACTATCGTTATCAACTTTACATCTTTTGGTATTCACACTATGAATATGTGTAACATCACGTTCGAGATTCATTAAGAATAAACCATTGACCAGCGGGGCATGACCATAAAACATATCTCTCATATAAATAGAACAACCATTATTCTCGGATTTAAATGAGTAGCCATCTCGCATTAAACGAGATCCAGATACAATGTTCATGCTCAAAGCTGGCACTAAATAACAATTATTGAGGTTTAAAACTAATCCCGTAGGTAAATGTAGAGGTAGCGTGCCGACGGCGATCACATCGACCTTGGAACCATTCCCGACGCGCATCGTCACCTCGTCCTTTGCCAGTCTCCGTTTATTCCGCAGCTCCTGCTTTGAGTTACAAATATGAGCAACCGCACCGGTATCAAATACCCAGGAGCTACTACGAGTGCTGGTAAGGTACACATCAATAACATGTATATCACATATACCTTTGGTGTTGCCGGCCTTCTTGTCCGCTAAGTACTTGGGGCAGTTCCGCTTCCAGTGACCACTTCCCTTGCAATAAAAGCACTCAGTCTCAGGCTTGGGTCCATTCTTTGGCTTCTTCCCGGCAACTGGCTTACCGGGCGCGGCAACTCCCTTGCCGTCCTTCTTGAAGTTCTTCTTACCCTTGCCTTTCTTGAACTTAGTGGTTTTATTCACCATCAACACTTGATGTTCCTTTTTGATCTCCACCTCCGCTGATTTCAGCATTGAATATACCTCAGGAATGGTCTTTTCCATCCCCTGCATATTGAAGTTCATCACAAAGCTCTTGTAGCTCGGTGGAAGCGACTGAAGGATTCTGTCAATGACCGCGTCATCCGGGAGATTAACTCCCAGCTGAGACAAGCGGTTGTGTAACCCAGACATTTTGAGTATGTGCTCACTGACAGAACTATTTTCCTCCATCTTACAACTGAAGAACTTGTCGGAGACTTCATATCTCTCGACCCGGGCATGAGCTTGGAAAACCATTTTCAGCTCTTCGAACATCTCATATGCTCCGTGTTGCTCAAAACGCTTTTGGAGCCCCGGTTCTAAGCTGTAAAGCATGCCGCACTGAACGAGGGAGTAATCATCAGCACGCTGCTGCCAAGCGTTCATAACGTCTTGGTTCTCTGGGATGGGTGCTTCACCTAGCGGTGCTTCTAGGACATAATCTTTCTTGGCAGCTATGAGGATGATCCTCAGGTTCCGGACCCAGTCCGTATAGTTGCTGCCATCATCTTTCAGCTTGGTTTTCTCTAGGAACGCGTTGAAGTTGAGGGCAACATTAGCGTGGGCCATTTGATCTACAAGACATATTGTAAAGATTTTAGACTAAGTTCATGATAATTAAGTTCATCTAATCAAATTATTCAATGAACTCCCACTCAGATAGACATCCCTCTAGTCATCTAAGTGAAACATGATCCGAGTCAACTAGGCCGTGTCCGATCATCACGTGAGACGGACTAGTCAACATCGGTGAACATCTTCATGTTGATCGTATCTTCTATACGACTCATGCTCGACCTTTCGGTCTTCCGTGTTCCGAGGCCATGTCTGTACATGCTAGGCTCGTCAAGTCAACCTAAGTGTATTGCGTGTGTAAATCTGGCTTACACCCGTTGTATTCGAACGTTAGAATCTATCACACCCGATCATCACGTGGTGCTTCGAAACAACGAACCTTCGCAACGGTGCACAGTTAGGGGGAACACTTTCTTGAAATTATTGCGAGGGATCATCTTATTTAAGCTACCGTCGTTCTAAGCAAATAAGATGTAAAACATGATAAACATCACATGCAATCAAATAGTGACATGATATGGCCAATATCATTTTGCTCCTTTTGATCTCCATCTTCGGGGCGCCATGATCATCTTCGTCACCGGCATGACACCATGATCTCCATCATCATGATCTCCATCATCGTGTCTTCATGAAGTTGTCACGCCAACGATTACTTCTACTTCTATGGCTAACGTGTTTAGCAATAAAGTAAAGTAATTTACATGGCGTTGTTCAATGACACGCAGGTCATACAAAAATAAAGACAACTCCTATGGCTCCTGCCGGTTGTCATACTCATCGACATGCAAGTCGTGATTCCTATTACAAGAACATGATCAATCTCATACATCACATATATTTCATTCATCACATCCTTTTGGCCATATCACATCACAAGGCATATGCTGCAAAAACAAGTTAGACGTCCTCTAATTGTTGTTGCAAGTTTTTACGTGGCTGCTATAGGTTTCTTAGCAAGAACGTTTCTTACCTACGCCAAAACCACAACGTGATATGCCAATTTCTATTTACCCTTCATAAGGACCCTTTTCATCGAATCAGTTCCGACTAAAGTGGGAGAGACAGACACCCGCTAGCCACCTTATGCAACTAGTGCATGTCAGTCGGTGGAACCTGTCTCACGTAAGCGTACGTGTAAGGTCGGTCCGGGCCGCTTCATCCCACGATGCCGCCGAAACAAGATAAGACTAGTAGTGGCAAGAAAATTGACAACATCTACGCCCACAACAAGTTTGTGTTCTACTCGTGCATAGAAACTACGCATAGACCTAGCTCGTGATGCCACTGTTGGGGATCGTTGCAGAAATTAAATTTTTTTCTACGCATCACCAAGATCAATCTATGGAGTCATCTAGCAACGAGAGAGAGGAGTGCGTCTACATACCCTTGTAGATCGCGAGCGGAAGCGTTCAAGTGAACGGGGTTGATGGAGTCGTACTCGTCGTGATCCGAATCACCGATGACCGAGCGCTGAACGGACGGCACCTCCGCGTTCAACACACGTACGGTTGGGAAGACGTCTCCTCCTTCTTGATCCAGCAAGGGGGAAGGAGAGGTTGATGGAGATCCAGCAGCACGACGGTGTGGTGGTGGAAGTAGCGGGGATCTCGGCAGGGCTTCGCCAAGCTCAGCGAGAGGGAGAGGTGTCACGGGAGGGAGAGGGAGGCGCCAGGGGCTTGGGGTGCTGCTGCCCTCCCTCCCCCCTCTATATATAGGGCCCCTGGGGGGCGCCAGCCCTAGGAGATCCCATCTCCAAGGGGGGCGGCGGCCAAGGAGGGGGACTTGCCCCCCAAGTCAAGTGGGGCACCCCCCACCCCTAGGGTTTCCAACCCTAGGCGCAGGGGAGGCCCAAGGGGGGCGCACCAGCCCACCAGGGGCTGGTTCCCTTCCCCACTTCAGCCCATGGCGCCCTCCGGGATAGGTGGCCCCACCCGGTGGACCCCCAGGACCCTTCCGGTGGTCCCGGTACAATACCGGTGACCCCCGAAACTTTCCCGGTGGCCGAAACTGGACTTCCTATATACAATTCTTCACCTCCGGACCATTCCGGAACTCCTCGTGACGTCCAGGATCTCATCCGGGACTCCGAACAACTTTCGGGTTACCGCATACTAATATCTCTACAACCCTAGCGTCACCGAACCTTAAGTGTGTAGACCCTACGGGTTCGGGAGATATGCAGACATGACCGAGACGACTCTCTGGTCAATAACCAACAGCGGGATCTGGATACCCATGTTGGCTCCCACATGTTCCACGATGATCTCATCGGATGAACCACGATGTCGAGGATTCAATCAATCCCGTATACAATTCCCTTTGTCAATCGGTACGTTACTTGCCCGAGATTCGATCGTCGGTATCCCAATACCTTGTTCAATCTCGTTACCGGCAAGTCACTTTACTCGTACCGTAATGCATGATCCCGTGACCAAACACTTGGTCACATTGAGCTCATTATGATGATGCATTACCGAGTGGGCCCAGAGATACCTCTCGTCATACGGAGTGACAAATCCCAGTCTCGATTCGTGCCAACCCAACAGACACTTTCGGAGATACCCGTAGTGCACCTTTATAGCCACCCAGTTACGTTGTGACGTTTGGCACACCCAAAGCACTCCTATGGTATCCGGGAGTTGCACAATCTCATGGTCTAAGGAAATGATATTTGACATTTGGAAAAGCTCTAGCAAACGAACTACACGATCTTGTGCTATGCCTAGGATTGGGTCTTGTCCATCACATCATTTTCCTAATGATGTGATCCCGTTATCAATGACATCCAATGTCCATAGTCAGGAAACCATGACTATCTGTTGATCAACGAGCTAGTCAACTAGAGGCTCACTAGGGACATGTTGTGGTCTATGTATTCACACATGTATTACGATTTCCGGATAACACAATTATAGCATGAACAATAGACAATTATCATGAACAAGGAAATATAATAATAACCATTTTATTATTGCCTCTAGGGCATATTTCCAACAGAAGTGTCATGGCCGTACCAACGAAAGAACTAGTATGAGAAGAGCATACCATGTGCCCAATGCCGAGACCACTCACGGGCCGTGCTTCAATGCTCTCAAGTGTGGCACAATACTTGTTGCATTCTTGTTGGATGAACAACCACCTCTTTTGAATCGAGGTGATGCCAGGGTCGCTCGTAATTTGGTAGGGCTCAAACAACTTTCTTTCATGGAATATTTTATGGACTCTCGTCCAAAAACAAGGCCCTTTTGTTGCGCACCAGTCCTCGGATCTTGACTAATCTTCATCCAACATTGGCAAATCAACTTGTCCTCATCTTGTGAATATGAACCCGTGCGAATGCTCTTCTTCCTCTTTTGTGCTTCCGCTTTTTGGGTGAGCTCGTCGATGAACAATGGCTCGCCCCCAATATCAATATCAATGCCTTCTTCTTCATCACCATCACCTTCACAATATATGTCATCATCTTCATGCCACGAGTCACCATGGTCATGGGCCTCTTCATCGGCCGCGTATTTGGTGCGGCCATCCTGACTTTGGGTCTCCTCGGGATCGTAGGCACCGCCATGTCCACCCTCATAGATCACATCCTCCATGAACTGGTTGTAGAAGGGGTCGTTGACCGTTGGTGTTGGTGTTGGCATTTCGTCGAACAAGACGCGGGGCAATGGCATGGTGCCCGTAAACGGTGGTTGTGCTTGCTTTAATTGCACCTCGATGGCCGGCCGGCCGCCGCTGCTGGACCCCAGCGTGACATTGAGGTCGATGACGGCCGAGGGGCGCGGGATGGACGGCGCGATCACGCCAACGTCCGGCAACCCCGAAAAACGGGTCTGGCCATCATGGGGGAAAGCCGGGCAACAAAGGTGTGGTCCGCGACGTCAACGAGGGGCAGTGGTGAGGCCTGGCGACCGACGAGCCTATGCTCGCCGGGCCGACGGCCGCCGCACCAGAGAAACCCGCCGGACGGCAAAGCCCAAGCATGAGGAGGGCGTGCGCTTTGTTGACGATGGCCTCCTTCTCGTCGACCTCGGCCTTGCGCCGCGCGGCCTCCACCGCATCGCGCTCGGCGGTGAACTTGGTCGCGGCGTTCTTGCCCTTGACGGCGGCCCTCCGGTTCCTCCTCTTCGCCAATTCCGCGTCCATCTTTGCGAGCTCCTCTGGCGTGCATTCCGACCGCGGCTTCCTTGGACCCTTTGCCGCCTTCTTCTTCACCTTTCCGGGCGGGTCGACGGCCAGGCCGCCGGAATTCGGTGGGGCGTCGGCCATGGACGGGGAAGGGTGGTGGGCGGGACGTGGAAGGGTTTGGGGGGGGAGGGATGGCGCAAAATGGGGCGCGGGGGTTTTGCTTTGTGCCACCGACGGGCGGGCCAGGGGAGGACAAGCGCGCGCGTCCCGCCCGCCCGTGCGCTGCCGTTTCACCCCAAAAGCAGCCCAAACTTGGGCCGGGTATGGGTCGAAAGCGAACATAAAACGGACAAAAGTCTATTTGCGCCCGCGCACTGGTCCGTCTGGTTTGTTCGTTTTGCCCCAAACGAACGCACTCGGACAAGATGGGATCACGCGCTGGAGTTGGCCTGAGGACCTCGTCGACGAGGACTATACGTGTACGGCCGGCAACCTAATAATCGGCCGGGCACAAGACGCGACAACTGTGCTTAGAGCATGTCTAGTAGAGCCCTCAGACCCTTAAATCTAAAACCAGTTTTAAGGGTTGAGAATTGGTCATTTTTGACACTTTTAAGGGTTAAAAAACAGGGGCAAAGACTAGAACCCTCAAACCCAACCCTTTCCGTTATAAGGGTTGGGTTTGAGGGTTCTAGTCTTTGCCCCAACCCCAACCCTTAAAACTGTCATTTGACATATCACAATTTTCACTAGAAAAACACAATCAACCTTCAAAAAAACACGGAAATGAAGATCATTGATGGATGGTTTAATAGTTTACATCACACAATCATCATCTTCCCCCTCTCATCGGCACCATCACCAAAAAGTTGCACCTGGCGCCATCTCCTAGACCACTTCCATGTCCATCAAGCACCTCCATTGTCGCCGGTGGTGGAGTCCTCCACACCGCCATCGCCACCACCACTCATCGGAGTGTCACCTCGAAGAGTAGAGGACGCACCACGGAATATCCTCTTCCTCTCCGCGATGTCCTGCTTGTACTCCTTCCACCACATCAATTGGTCTTCATCCATGTCCTTCTTGGACATCATCATGTGCTCCTTCTCTTCCACCATGAGTTCTTTCCATGCCTTTGCTTCTTTGACCTTGATCATCCTCTCCTCCAAGTCGGCCTTGCGCTTGGCATCTTCACGCCTTGCTTCAACTTGTGCAAGCTTCACCTCTTTCTTCTTCTCGTTGATAAGAAGCTTTGTCTCCAATGTCTTCATTGTCAATGCCTCCGTTGACTTCATCATATGTTCTATCTTCTCCCTTATGCTTAACGCCTCCCCTTCCATGTTCTTCCTTAGCTTATCCTTCTTGTTTCCAGCGGGCTTGTGCTCGTTCCTTCCCTCCTCTTCACTATCATCCATCCTAAGCATTGCTGACTTCTTGGGTGCGGTCTCTTGATCCCTCAACTTCCACTTGTCATAAGTTTGAAGAATTTTCCAAACATGTTTAAATGGGAATTCTTTGCCCTTGGAAGCGGCCATCTCCTTGTACCTCAAGTCGGCAATTGCCTCCTACAAACCCACCAATAGCATAGTAAACATATATGTACTCACATAACAATAGCATAAAAAACCAAAATAAATGTGAAAAACATATATGTACTCACATAGTCACTCTCCATGGTTCCACTAGGCGGTGCATCCTTCACTTGGTCCATTGCCGCACTCCAACGAGCACAATGGGGCTTCATCAACTCCCACCGGCCTTGAAGCGACCGATAACTACGAGGGATGTACCCACCGGTCTTCGGCTTGATCTTGCAATAGACGTCCTCTATGCGTTGCCAATAGCGTTTACCGGTTTGATCGGTACCGGTGCTTGCATCCAACCCCACATGTGCCCAAGCACGAACCAAGAGAATATCTTTGTCCTCGCTATAGTTTGTCGAGCGCACGGTGGGTTTTGCAACGGCGGCGAACGCCTCCTCCTCTATCTCGGTCACCTCCTCCTCATCTTCCCCTTCCTCCTCCTCATCACCCTCTTCCTGCAAGTCATCACCAAACCCAAAGGGTTCGAGAGAAAGAGCCCCGATGTCCACCTCCGCTTCTTCGAGAAGCCCCATGAACGACGTTGGCGGGGCAGGCATTCCGTCGAGCACCTCGTGCACGACGGGCGGAGGTGCGGGGGTCTGGGCGGGCGGGGCGGGCGTCGGCTTCTTCCTAGAGGTGGGCTTCTTCGCCTTCGGCGCCGCTGCCCCCTTCGGCCCAAGGGAGGGCTTCTTCCTCACCTTCGGCGCCGCTGCGGCCGGGGCGACGGAGGCGGCGGCCGGGGCGGGCTGGGGGAGGACGACGTGCTGGCCAGCACGCCGCCTCTTCGCGCCGACGGCCACCACCGACGGCACCTCCGGCACGGACGGAGGGAGCGAGGACGGGGTCGGCGCAGGCGTCGCCGAGGCCGAGGACGGGGGCGGGGCGGCGGGCAGAGGGAGGGAGGACGCGGGCGGGGCGGCCGGGGCGACGGAGGAGTCCGGCGGCGCCTCCATGGCTCGCCGCGGGGGCGACGGGATCGACGAGGCGTCCGACGGGAGGGAGCGTGCGAGGGGAAATTTCCCTCCCGCGCAACGACTGGTGGAGTGCGGGTTGGAGGTGGGTTTCCCTCTCCAATCCTCACTTTTACAGATTGAGAGGGCAACCCCAGATCTAATCCATAAAAAAAATTAAGGGTTTAGGGGTTCTATTATTTGCCGTTTTTTCATTTCAACGCGTAAAAACGGTTATTTCTGTCTATTTGAGAGTTTAAGGGCTCTACTCGACATGCTCTTAGCAAGGCGCTCTTCAAGGACGGCACGGCGTGCCAGCAGTGCTGCCAAAGCTGCACTTCTTTCTACAGTATTATAGATGCATGGCAGGTTCAAATTCTTTGTATTCCCCTTGGAAAGATCTGAACATATTGTTTCTCTGAATTTAATCGTGCTGCAGAACCAGCGGGAGAAGATCACCGAGTCATCCAAACACTGCAGTAATTGAAGACGGCCATGGAATGCCTACAGAACAAACTAAAAAAACTATATCTGCTACTGATTCTGTTCAGGGGAGAAGCAGAGAGTGGTGTTCGGGACTTCGAGCTCCTGTACTGCTGGTGATATAGATGCTTTTGCACCCGGTGCTCTTTCGCTATGTGTGCGTGATCTGTGATCATGTATCCACCAGCGTTTCTACTCGTGTATGCACAGCTCACTCTTCATCAATCCCTATGGATCGGTATAGCAATCATCGAATCTATATTCTGATTACTGAATCACATGAAATTCTAGGGGACTCCACATACGTATTTCATATATGTATTTCATACATACGAATAGAGACCATTTCGACGAAAGTTCGAGTTTGCCAGGGGTACAAATGAATTGATAAAACATTCTTACAAAAAAATTCTGCCACTTATACTTTATATTATGATATTCTAATTAGATTGAATGGCAAAGATTTCTCATTTTATCTCCTTTCTATGAATGTAATAAAGTCGTAAAATAATATACTAAAAAGTTTGACTTTACTTTGATTTAGAATAGCATGCTTACTAAATAAATTGGACAAAATCACCACATTAAAGGTTAAGTTAGCAGAAAACACAAGTTTACATTTATTTTATTTTTGGCACAAAACAACATGTCTATGGTAATCTTTTTGCAAATAATACTAATCGGCGGTTTTGACCCGGTTGACCGCGTTTATAACAGATGGCGCCCGCCGGTCAAGCTAACGTGGCACCGCTTAACACCTCGCATGTAAGAGTAACATTTGGGACGTTGTCCTCTTGTGTGGAGCCCTGTGGGGTCCACCTGTCATTGATAGAAAAAAGAAAAAAGTATGTTGAGCCGGCGACCAAGCGACGAAGGAAGCCTCCGATGTCGAGCCGTCGCCCCTGCCTGCGCTGGTCCATGCCGGCTTCACCATGGAGCGGGCGCAGGCACACTTCGACGCCGTCATGACGAAGGAGCATCCGTCGCCGCAGCCATGTTCCGGCAGGCACATGAGGAGCATCACTACAACCTCGCCCTCCTCACGCATTACTAGTCAACGAAGGGCCAGATCTACGGCAAGTACGCGAGCAAGAAGGCCGTGTCAGCCATGGCCACGGAGAACCCAAACTTCCTTGAGGAGCAGCCAGCACTCTATGAGGTCATGTGCAACGCTCGCGCGGCGACGACTGACGCGCAGATGGCGCTGGAGGGCGCGGACGGGAACATCGGTAGTTGTGCGCCATTATTGGCGCCGCTACGACCACGATGTCGATCCGTCCATGTTCAGGCAGCGGACTCTAACGAGGAAGAGTAGGACATGGGAGACGGTGGCGCCTCGTGTCCCATGTGGGCCAGTTGGTGTCCCATATCTTCTCTTCCTCGCAGGCGACCGCAACCTCACTTTGCCGGCTCACGGCTGCGAGCATGGACATGAAGGGGAGCAGCAAAATTTGGAGGACGGGCGTTGGCTGGAGATTTAGACTAGGTTAGGGTCCGGACATTTTTAATGAATATGTCGAAAATGTAATGAATGTGCTCCAATTTAAATGAAATTTATCGGATTTGCATGAAAGTCGTCTCGTCTATTCAAATACCGTTTGAAATGTATGTGGACACGGTTGGATGGCCACATAGGCAGAGCTACGCCAACATCGAATGGGCCGCGGCCCTCCCATCTTTTTACAGTTTGTACACTTAATTCTGTTACTTCCGGTGCTTAAAACACTAGCACACAAACTGTTTTCTACTTACTAATTTACAAAAAAAAAAACTGTTTTCTACTATTTGGCCCGGCCAGCCCGCCCAACAATGGGTTTCAAGCTCGGCCACAAGTGTGCGCGCGCGTGGAAGGAAGGAAGGAAGAAAGAAAGAAACGGTGTAGGAGCGCGCGTTTGAGAATTGGAACGCATGGCGGCACGTTGGCCCGATGCTCGCGCGGCGCGGCCAGGGAGGGACGCGCTACGCGGGCTGCTGCTTGATTTGGCGCCCGGTGGTGCGCGGGATGGAATGAATGATGCACGCGTGATTTGGCGCCCGGTGGATCGATGGATCGTTCTAGCTAGGTGGATGGATCCGATCGTGTCGTGTACAGCAACAACGAGCGGTGGGAGTGGAACGTGACGGCCGGCGGCAAACACGCGCGTACCACCTGTACTGCACGTCGTCAGCGCATGCACCGCAGCGGATCATTGGCATGGCACGGACCGAAGGTTCAGAGCGGCTCTACCAAAAACAGCTGATCGGACCGGATCCTATGTGGTAGTGGAGACGACCGAGGAAGGGAGAAACAGGACAATGGAAGGGGAGGGAAGGGACATGTGTCTTGGCGGCAAGAAAGGCAACGGTGGGAGGGAGGGGGGCAGGAAGCCAGGAATCGCCGGCCGTGGTGGGGCGGGGCGGGCGGGGACCCTCCAAACTCCACTTCACTCGCCAGCGCGGGCCAGCCGTCTCGGCCAGGCCATTGGCAATGCATGCATGCACCAGATGATCTCGTCCTCACCCGTGACCACCTGCTCCCTTCTCGGCCTTCCATTGGCCATGGGCATTGCATGCATGCCGTTGCCGTGCATCCCTTTCGCTCCTTCCCCACCATCTTTTACCTTCCTTCCTTCCCTTGCTTTATTCCATTGGGATTGGGGAACACGCAGACGCAGGCGACAGAGGAGGGCAGAATCGAATCGCGACGCAGGTCTGGGGCTGGGCTCCGGCGATCTCCCTGTCGGGCCTGCAAAGCTGATTAGAGGATATCCCAATGCATGCATGGTGGCCCCAGAACCCACACGACACGCCCATGACCGACCAGGGGAGGGGAGGGAGGGAGTGGGATCAAGTGTGGCCATGTGCAAAAGTATGCCACCAAAGTTTTCACAGTGCTGCCACCTTTTGTTTTATCATCAATCTTACCTTGCCGATCCGTTCGGTGATTTCTGTGCAATGATTTTTTTTTTCTTCCTTCGGAACACAACATCTTATCAAATCTTGTTACAAACTTACTGTACTGTGTATCCCCATTGTAGTTTCATAACATGGATCTCTACTGTCTTACGCCTGTGAAGCTTCCATCCTGCAGCCACCACAAAGACAAGTTTGTGACATGAAATTCTAGTTACAAACTTCCATCTTGATGACCATCTTACGGTTTGGATCTCAACCGTCTACTGTTGCTACAAAACCCAAGGGATCCAGTGAAACAACATCTGTCCAGTACTTCAGTTACTCTGAATCATTGACGAATAACTGCAGCCAAAAGACTATGAGCTGACAGTTTGCTTCACGGAGGGAAAGCAGAGCAGAAATGGTCTTTGCAACTCATCAAACAGGCCTCGCAAGGGTTATTATAAATAAACTCCTCTTAACGGACCGAAAACATTTCAGTGTGGATTCATTCAGCTAGAGCATCATTTCGTATTCAACGATTTCTTCACACCCCGAAGGCCACCCCACATGACAGTTGATACAATGAAGAGTAGCACCCCAGTGCCAATGGCGTACTTCAGACCGAGGTTCATGAGCAGGTTTACCAGCAACCCTGCAAGGACGACTCCCACGAGGTTCGCCGACAAGCCTGACCAGAACAGCATGCCCAGGACGGACGCGATGATGGCGCCGGTCCATGCTCCGGTGCCTGGGAACGGGACGGCAACGAACAGCATCAGCCCGAGCCACTGGAACTCCTTGACAGGCGAAGCCTTACATCGCGCCCGCTCGAAGAGGAGGTCCATTATCCGGGTCGCCCAAGCGCTTCTTTGCGAGTTTCTTCAGATAGAGGATGATGAATGGCACAGGCACCATGTTCCTGGAGAAACAGAGAGTAGATGTAGAGTTCTATGTATATTTGAAAAATCTGATATAGAGCATGAAACGTTTTCTGAAGAGAGATGTCAAGTTGCTGACACCAGTAACAACTTGCAATTCACATCAGCCGCGCACTGGAAATTGACCATAAAACATCATCATGGCCCAATACATCAATCACCAGGATAAGAAAAACTACTATAATATCAAATGCAATTTCAGCCGCACCGCTGAAAAATGACCATAAAACATTATCACGACCTATATATCAATCATCAAAATGCAGAAAACACTAATATCAAATGCTAAATAGTCTAGTACTTGGCTTCAACATCATCACGATTTTGCAGACGCGGATGTCACATAAGTACGTCACCTTCACCCCCCCCCCCCCCCCCCCCCCCTCTCACTCTCTCTTCTGTCTTCTGCACACTACAGAAATCTATTCAGAGTGGATTCTTTCCTGTTCTTCTAAAATGGAGGTGCAGATTTCCCCCGAATGTTACTGCAATGGAATTCTGCAGGAGGTTGTCAAAGACGTTTCAAATAGAGGCGACACTGACCTTTGTAGTAGTGAAAGGTGGGCAGCAGTTGAGTCGCGTGGTTGGGGCTAAGAAGGAAGAGCTTGAGAGGAAGATCAACACGTTCATCTCATCCTCCTAAACCTAACCAAATGCCTGTACTCCAATATAAGTACTAGTTTCTCAGTGGAAGTGGGCTCCTATGGCTATGCCTTGTCCATATTGAAGTATTGAACTGCCTATTCTCCTGAAAATGCTACCAGTTGTAGTATATTCATCTTATTGATGTCAATTCAAAAGAAGAAACAAATCGCTGGTAGAAGTTGTACTAGATTCATGCAATCCCCATAGCACATTGCTTCCAACCAAGAATTAATCGCATGCACGGATCCGTCTAGTGCAATGGATTAACGGTCACCAGAATTCCTAAAACGAGCAAATCAAAAGGAGAGGGGATGGAATCATCTCACTGCTATTCAGAGGTGATAAGCAAAGTCGGAGAAGGAGGCGATGGACAGCTCTCACTGGTAGGCATGATGTGCAGCTGACTTCAACACCGAGTCACCGACACAACATGGAGTTATCAGTGGGCTTTGTGTGCTGGACGGAGAGCGAAAAGGAGAGCCAGCGCGCCCAGGCCGGTAAAGACGTGCAACCGCTGCGGGCAGCGATGCTTAACCGCCTTTTCCTGGAGCGCATCAGCAAGCGGCTCTCAGATAGTCAACGTGTGAGTGGCATGGATTGGATTTCGGGATTGATCAGTGATGATAGGATGAGGTGGAGGGAAGGGAGGAGAGAGACAAGAGGGAAGAGAAGGAGGAAGAAGGCGGAATACCACCCGTATGTGCAAAACCAAGGTGAGGTGCATGCCACTCGAGCAAAACCATGCGGGGAGTATTGTGCCTTGTGGTCCTCGAGCTCCGGCTGTGCTGGTTATGTCGCCTCTGGTTGCTGCTTCCAGTTGGTGGATGCTCAATACAATCTTCTTGTTTGTTCACCGCGTTGTTTTCTTCAATGGAATATAAAGCTCCTTAACTGGAACATGAGAGAGTTGAACAATCCAACCTGGAGGAGGTTGCTACAGAAATTTTTGTCAGCTAACCAGTGCAATATTGTATGTCTTCAAGAAACTAAATTTGGCTGATGTTGATAGAAGTATTGTGGCTGAAGTCCTGGGCAGCAGAGTTACCGAGGACTTCGTCTTCAAAGCTGCTAATGGTAAAAGAGGTGGGATCCTGGTTACCAGCGCAGATGATTTTGCTATTTTCTTCAACTAGAATGCTTCAGGCTCTCACTTTATTACTGATACTATTATTGATCTGACAAAAAATGTTGCTGTTTATGGGCCTCCGGAGGACAGCGATAAGATTATTTTTCTCAATGAGCTTAAGAGCATAAAGAATAGTGTGTTGCCTGGTTGGATGATTCTTGGGGACTTCAATCTCATTTGTCGTGTCAGCGACGAAAGCAACTCCAACATTAATCTCAGAATGATGGGCCTCTTTAAAAATGTGATTGAGGATCTTGAAATCCAGGAAATTGCTCTTAACGGAAGGAGGTTCACCTGGTCTAAGGAGAGAGAGAACACGGTTCATTCCAAAATCGATCGTGTTAATCTTGGGAGCATATCAGTTATCTCCGGCCTCAACTGCCATTTGGCATCACTGTCCAAATATCCTTCAGAAGATGGATGTCAAGCACTATAAAAGGTTCAGATTTGATGCTTGCTGACCAAGGAAGGAGGGATTTAGAGAGAAGGTGCTTGAGGCTGGGCTAAACCTGTTCGCTCGAAGGATGCTGTAAAGATTCTGCACATCAAACTGTTAAGAACCACCCATGCTATGAAACTGTGATATACAAGATTAAAGAAGGAAGTAAGATTCAGAAAGGAGGTGGCCACTGAGGTGATTTTCCAGCTGGATCTTGATCAGGAGGACCGTGAGCTATTTGCTAAGAAATGAAACCTTTGTTTTCTCTTGAAATTGAAGCAGTCTGGCATTGCAGCGCTTGACACAGTGAGATGGCAGCAGAGATCTCGTATTTTGTGGATCAAATCTGGAGATGCAAACACAAAAGTTTTTCGCGTTAAATCGAATGACCCGGAGGAGGAAGAATCACATTCTTGTTCTGAAAAATCTGAGGGGTGAAGAGACGTCTGGCCATGATGCTAAAGCTCAGGTGATGCTGCATCACTTCAATTCCCTGCTCGGGGAGGCTTGCCAGAGACTTTATGGGGCTTAATTGGGATTTCCTGTAACTCCCATCGGCTGATCTTCCGCACCTTGATGATACTTTCTCGCTTACGGAGCTCAAAGACGCCATCTCAATCTGCATGCTGAGAAGGCTCCGGGCCCGGATGGATTTATTGGGGCTTTTTAACAAAACCCGTGGGGATATCGCGTGCTCGGACCTTCTGACTGCCCAAGATCAAATGCATGAGTTGAGAGGTGATCACTGGCACCTGCTGAATACTGCCGATAATTTCTCATTCCAAAAAAAAGATGCGGCTTCTTCGCCTCTTGCTTCCAGCCTGTGAGTCATACGCATAGTAGTGCTAAGATATTATGGAAGTTGATTGCTTCTCTCTGCCCTGGAGTTGCATACCCTGATCTCTGAGAGCCAAAGCGCCTTCATTAAGAAAAGGTCGATCCAGGATAAGTCTCTGTTTATGAAGAACATTATCAAGGAAGCTCACTCGAAGAAAATACCTCTACTTTTCCTCAAACTGGACTTTGGTAAGGCGTTTGATTCAGTCAGATGGGATGGCTCTTCAGGCTTATGTTTTCAGTGCTCGTCGGAGGGATCATTTTCCATTGAACCTGAGTTCTTCCTACTCAAGAGTTCTGCTCAATGGGAAGCCTGGTGGCACTTTTATTCATAGGAGAGGGCTGAGACAGGGAGACCTGCTTGCCCCAATGCTCTTCATTTTGGCCCTGGAACCTTTACAGTGCATTCTGGCCAAAGCTACTGGTCAAGGCCTCTTATCCCCTGTCACGCAAAGAGCTGAGAAGATGAGAATAAGGTTTTTATGCGGATGACGTTGCTCTCTTCTTGAACTATATCAAGGAGGAGCTTGTTGTGGCCTCGGGCCCCTTCATTTCTTTGGCAATGTCTCTGGTCTTCAGATCATCAGATGAATCTCAACAAGTGTATGGCCTATCCTATTCGCTGTGACCACCTGGGTCTACAGGATCTTTTATCTGCTTTTGCTGGTTTGCTGGGGTCCTTGCCATGCAACTATTTAGGGCTTCCTCTCAGCACCAGGAACCGTAGAAGAATTGAACGCCAACCTCTCTTGGACAGAATTGCCAGGAGGTTGAAGCCATGGAAAGTAAAATTCATGCCCGGAAAGGAGTGTCTAACGCTTATCAATTCTGTGCTGACAGTGCTCACAAGTCAAAACCTATTTCTTCACTGTTTTTCCACCCTCCAAGTGGATTATCAAAACGATAGACAAGATCAGGAGAAGTTTTCTCTGGTGTGGATAAGAGGCGCACAGGGGCAAGTGTTTAGTAAGCTGGATGAAAGTCTGCTCGTCTAAATTCTGTTGGGGATTAGGAGTGAAAGACTTGGAAAATATTAGCAGGGCATTGCGGTTAGGATGGCTATGGTTCAAGTGGGACAATATGGACAGACCATGTAAAGGACTGCCTGTTCCTTGCAATGCGACCAATCAGCAGCTCTTTGCAACATGCACTTCGATTCACATTGAATGGGGAAAAGGCCTCATACTGGTTCGACGGTTGGCTTGATGGATTCCCTCTGAAAGATATGGCGCCCAGCTTATACCGCACAATGATGTGTGTTCCATGTGTGACCAGGTGCTGGAATCAGCGAACCATCTAATGTTCGGATGTTCTTTTACTAAGCAAATTTGGTTTGCCTTCTCCTCCTTTCATCCTAGAGTTTCTGCCATTACCCTGAGGTCTTCCATCGCTGGCCGGTGGAGAAAACTTTCTCATGGAGTAAAAAATCCCCAGTGCCAGAAGATGGCGTCCATAGCTTATGTAGTCTGTCCCCTGTGGAAGGAGCGCTGCACGGGATCTTCCACAATGCCCAAGCCTCTGATGAGGGCATATCTTTAAGTCATGCTGACCTTCCATGTATAAGCCAGCTTGATCGAGAGTAATTGGCATGTATTTTTCTTTGGGTTTTTAGCTGGTTTTGAGCTATGTACAGAATTCCCCCTTCTTTAATTCAAAGCAGAGCATAGCATATAACTTAGCTGGTTTTGAGTTATGTGCCCGTAGAAAAACAGGCAGGGAAAGAAGTAACTATCTTTTGGGAGATTAAGTGTGAAAATTTGTTTATGTGATAAAGTGAGCATAGCATATAACTTAGGGGCAAAAGGTGAACCTCTTCCATTCAACTATAGTTGCTAACTTGCTAATTTCAGTCCCTTGATCATAATGTGCTCTCCTCAGAATCAGCTCTAATACCATGTAGGAACAGCAAATCTGTAGTAACTAGTAAGCGATAATCAAGTGTCACTATCTCTAAACCTTAGTAATGCACAACTAGTGAACTACCAATTAACCTGAGCAAAAACAGATAATAGCTAAGTTGTCTTGAAGATGGCCGTCAGTTAAGTAGCAACCTCAGTTCCACGCACTTACTAAAACGAGTCACATATTAATATTCACTTAGTTTGCATGTCAGGGTAGGTATCATTTTGCAACAGATGACTTATCTGCCCTTTAAACTTGTGTGTCAAAGGGCAGCAACGCAAATTGATTTACTGTGTTTCCCTCTTTGGGGCTGTTCTAATTCTTCAGGTTTAAAAGGAAACGGGGTTTATTTCAAGAAGCAAAAATAAAATGCTACAGAGGCAATCCACTTCAGCAGTAGTTGAAACTGTCGAACACCTTGAGGAACTGACACTGAGATAAGAAATATACCACAAACTGCCAGGACGGTCAGCTGGACGGGGTGAAGGCGCATCCAATACCCAGCCGGAATTGCTCCCCGCAACTCGAGCACCGGCAATGTGGCAAGTGTGAACACGACGGCGTCGTCGGGCCAGCCGAGGCTCCGCAGAGACGCCGCCACCCGCAGCCCGAACCCGGAGGCCTAGATGGAGTCCTCGGCCGCCGCGAGTGCCGCACCACGGCAGCCGAGCAGGGCGGCGGAGCCCAGGACCGCGCCCAGCGCCAGCCGCCCCGCAAGCGCGGCCCAGTCGCCGGGCACCTGGCCCGGCTCCTCCGTCGCGTCACCGCCGCCTCGCGCCGGCGCCGGCGCTCTGGCGACGGGAGCGAGAGCTTTGCGGGGAGGCGGCGGGATTCCGGGAGGAGCGGAGGCTGGATCCCTCGGGCGGAGCGCGGGCGGTGGAGCCGCGAGAAGAGGCCTCCGTCTCCAAAATGTCAGCGGGAGAGGCGAGCGCGTGGCGGCGAGAAGTGCGGCCGCCATGGGCCCATGGCTGTCTGGATCAAGGACAGAGGTGCCATCGCGGCCGTGGTGCTCTGCGGATTTGGGTCGGTACGGACGGTGGTTACGAGGAGAGGAGGGCTCGTCGGAGTTGGTCTCCTGTGTTTCAACTGTTCAACGAGCCACACGTGTGTCCGGTTTTTCTCTGGTTCAACTGTTCATTACCTATGACGAAAAAATAGCACACTATATCTACGCTAATAGCCAACTATTGCATCCTGAGCAATTCCTCGCCAAATAAATTAGTGTATAATAGATTTTGTAATGTGTTTAGATCACTGAAAAAATAGCGCGCTATAGCACCAATAATAGCAATCTATAGCGTTCTAAGCATTTTCTAGCTAAATGAATCAGTGTATAATGTCTCGCTAATAGTGTATTTTAAAGACGGTGCTATAGCACACTAATTTTTTCATTGGTTTAGACTAGACTAGATGTTTCTCATGGACTCCAGAGAAAACTGCACAGGTCCCACCCTATCACGTTATCCGCTCGCATCGATCTGGCACAACCACATCTTCTTCTCTTCTTCCTCCTCCGGTTCAAATCCACCCTTCCTTTGGGAGTCGGGTCCAGTGCGGCAGGACAGGGCTAAAGTGCCAGGACACCACGCGCGAGTTGAGCAGTTCGATGATTGGCGGGAACATCAAGCACTAGGGTGCCTTGTATTGGTTGATGGAGGCGCCATGGAAGATGGCCTCGAACGTCGAGGGTCTCCTTGTCCACCGTCCCGCTGGCGCCAGCGCCGATTGTGGTCAGTAGCTCCCAGTAGATGAAGTGGTGCCCGGGGATGCTCTTGGTGCACGCCTGGCTGGTGTACTCCGCGCAGTGAATAGCATAAAACTACCACTCTTTGCCCTATGGTTCCAAAAGACTACCTATGTTTCTTTGTGAATGATAACTAACAAAATAGGTATCGGCTGTTTCAAAAAATCCAAATAGCCGGTGGTTAACATTTAATCAAGTTTATGACAGCTGGGGTCCGCTCCTAAATAAACCGTTTGTTTGACTGTTTAGTTTGGCCGTTAGCTTACATGTGGACCCACATGTAAGATACCTAACACGAAAAGTGGTAGTTTTATGCTATGCAGGCTGGTGGTTGATTTGGCGACGGCTTTGAGCAGGAGGGTGGGATGGTCGGATGGATGGATGGAATAGATGCGTGGGTGGCGGGGGAAGATTGGTCCGTCAGTGGAAATCAAGGCGCGCATGTGGGAATTGTGATGGGCAAGCGAGTCGGTCGATCGCTGTAGGCAGATTTGGTCGTGTGTAACATAACAGCTGGCGGCACGCACACGCGTACCGCTTGCATGTCTATGGTGCATGCACCGCACCTACTACCTAGGACGGATCGATGGCATGACTCGAAGGTTCAAACTGTGTCTGGGAAAAGCAGCAAATCAGAAAGGACCGGACGAACACTGGTCGGCATCCTGTGTATTCCAGTACTAGAGAACGAGGGAGAAAGAGGATAAGGGAGGAAGGGACGGGCACGTGTCTTCACGGCCAAGAAAGATACACCGCAACAAGGGGAGGAAGGGAGGCGGGAATCGCAGTACCGCACAGAGGGAAAGGAGAGCAGAAATGTCTCTGCAACTAATTAAACATGGCTCGCAACGGTTATTATAACTCCTGGAACCACATAGAAGATGCACCAAAAAAGCACGACTTGTTGAGGGACAAACATATGTACTATCTACTGTTGTTACAAACTGAAGGGATTCAGTGAACGGGACAGGCGTTCATAGCCACGGCTAGGAAATGCCGTGACACATGCGGGCCGGTAGGGGTGAGGGGGTAGGAGGAGCCGGGAGAGGCGACCCATGCTGCCCTGAGACCGGATCTCGAGGGGGAGGAGGAGCCGGGGGAGGTGACCCATGCCGCCCTGAGACCGGATCTCGAGGGGGGTGAGGGAGGGTTGGGGCGTGTGGAAGAAGAAACTGCCCTGCCAACACCAGCCCTCCGGCAGCTGCGACAAGGGAGTGGGCAGAGGCCAGAGGGTGGTGTTCCGGGCGGCGGCGGTGGCGGTAGGTCTTCCCGCGCGTCGTCCGTCGCTTAGCTGGGATTAGAAAGTAACATGGTCCTTGTTGTGTACTCCCTGCTTGGTATAGTCATCACTGGTAAATTAAATGTGATTACTGTTTTTTTATTTTGACGGCTAAACGAAGCAAGAAGAATACTTGCCGTGCTTTGAACAGCAGGGTTTTGACAATCGTTGGGCGTAGAGTGTTAGGAGGGAGTATATATTAGTTGGGATTAAAATCTTGAGTCGGTATAGAAAGCAGATGCACGGGAGTGTACGATCATGCATGCATGTAGACGATACGTGATCGCTGCGAGCGGGACGATCGACGGAGCCGGGCGCGCGCGCACTAGGCGTTCCGGTGCAACGGGACTGCGAGAGAGGGCGTGTTGGTGGAGGGCCGGGGGACATGCACGGCCTGCGCCTGCGCCTGCGCGCCTGGCCAGGTCCGGCCACCCCTGCCCTGCCAGCTGCTCCGGCCGGGCAAAAAGCAAAGATAGATCAAGCCGCGCGGTCAGTTGTGCGTGGGCTGCCGCGCCGTCACGTGCGTGTGCGTACGTTCCTGCCCATCTGCGCCGGCGCGGCCAGGGAGAGAGGGGGGTTGCGTGGGTCGTACGCGCTCCGCGGGGGGATGGATGGATGGATGCGCGCGTGTGGAGGTGGAGATCAACAAGGCGCGCGCGGCTCCGTGAATTGTGATGCGAGCCCGCCGGTCGATCCCATCGCGTGCAGCAATAACAAACAAACGGTGGGAATGGGATGGGAACGCCCGTCGGCGGCCGCACGCACGCACGTCCCGCCTGCACTCCACCGCACTGGACCGCCTGCTGCTGCTGCCTAGGCTAGGCGGATCGGTGACTCGAAACGGCTCTGCCAGAAGCAGCAGACCGGACGGGCGGACCCTGCTTGGCTTTCTATATGCTGTGGACTGGAGACCGAGGGAGAGAGAAAGAGGAGCAGGGAGGGACAGGTGTCTTCGCCCCCTCCCCTCCCCCACAATATTTTACTACTAGTACCTTCTCTGTCCTCCATCGGGATTGGGTGTGTCCTCCATCGGGATTGGGTGGGGTCCTGGGGATCAAGCTGGGACTGGGAGTCGCCTTTGCTCCGCAGCGCGGGCCAGCCGTCTCGGCTCGGCCATTGCATGCACCAGATGATGCGCACCTCTCGTCCTCGCCCGTGATCACCTGGTCCCCTCTCTCGCCCATTGGCGAGGCGATGGGCGTTGCATGCATGCCGTTGCCCTCTGTTGTGTTCTTCTGCAACCGAAGAAATCGAAGGAAGACCAAATATTTATGAGACAATAAATTCACCATCATCTAATTAACAAAATTGCCATGTTCTAATTAATAAAATTACCATGCGGCATAAAATTGAAACTACCCTAGTCTACTTATATAAAAATTGCCATGGTATAAATAACAAAATTTCCATGGTGGCTAAAAACGCCATGGTCTAATAGGTAGTACTACCTCTCTCTCAGTTTACAAGGCGTGCACGTATCCCTAGGTTGTCAATTTTACCAACCTAATACAAAAAATATACCAACATAAACTTCGGAGTTTCTACTTTCAAAAGATATAATTTTTGTGTTATATAGTTTATATTAGGATGATAAAATTGGCAACCTAGATATACGCGCAAGACTTGTAAACTGAAACGGAGGTAGTACAAAATTTCCATGATCTAATTAATAAAATTTACAAACAAACACGAACACATTTTGTTCTTTCAAAAGGATGGCTAACGGATACTGTTCTTTCAAAAGAGGGGAAATTAGGATTTTCGCATGAATATATAAAAAACTGCCATGTGACAAGTTGAAAAATATATAAATGCCATGTGGACATTATGGAAAATTGGCCATGACAAAAAGGCTGTATAAAAAGTGAACGGAAAAAAAAACCCGATTGCCATGCCATGACACGGGTACAATTTAGTTTGGCCACAACGGTGGTAGGTTGTCATGCGGTGACATTGGGGACACCCATGACATGACCCAAAACCGGCATGTAAACATTGCTCACCTCCTCGGCTTTGGTAAATCCATCATATGGGCACATCAAGACCGATAATAACAAAGGACCTTGCTCCATCATGCGCTCCCAATCTCCCAGGCAAGATGCTTGGACAGTTAACAAATTGGTCTTGCCGGGCGGAATCTAACTTCCTCCGTCGGGCTACATGCAGCTCTCATATCTCTATAGAAAGCGGTTGACTAAATGACTTCTCTGTATGGAATCTAGCTAGGGCAAGCCAATGAACAGTTGAATGCTGGATCATCCTCATCTATCTCAACATCATCAAAGACTTCATCGTGCAGTTCGAGCTGGTAAAAATTCACCTAGATTAGAATTTCCAATGGCCACACCATCGCAGCTGGTCGTAGACTGGCGCCCGAAAACATCACACATGGGCTATCGGAGGAGGCGACCGCCGCACGTTCGTCCAAACCCTAGGCCATGGAGGAAAGAACCCTAGCCACGCCATAGGGGAAACTCGTCCGCTTATTAACTTTGACCTAAAGTTTGACCAGGTTTATAGGAAACAATATGAACATTTACTATGACAAATCCATATAATGTGAAAATATGTTCAATGATGAAGCTAATGATATTGAATTGGTGGTGTATATGTTGATTTTTTCTACAACCTTGATAAAAGTTTAGGAAGTTTGTCATTAGACAAAATTAATATGTGGAGTAAATAAAAACAGAGGCAGCGTTAGTTATGTGGATATGTGTAATAAGTGTGTCCAACAGAGGCAACTATTAATTCTATCCCAGCTAGAAAAGAATATTAGTTCTATAAATGCACCCGTTTTTATTATTTGTGCACACATACTTATTAAATGTTTAACTAAAATTAAGATTGTCCGTATGATATGGAAACGTCCCAAGTCGCAACCTGTAGCTAGCTAGCCAGAAATCAAATTGAAATTTGAAACTCCTGTCTACAATACCGTTTACACCTCACCCACCCATGGTTATCATTTTCGGAACCATGGTTACAAAAGCAGCTAGGTGTACTCGCTCACAGAAAGGCCCTCGGGCCGCCGCACATTTTCCGAGACCGCCACACCATGCGCACACTGTCATCCATGCACCCAAGCGGAGTCAAACAATTCTCCTACGGGCGACAACCTTTTTACGCATGATTCCGGACGGAACCATGAAATTTAGAACCTTAGCCACCCGCTCCCATGTATGTGCATGGACTGCGGTCACCGCGCTAGCTAGGGTTTCGAGTCTTTATCAATAATAAAGATGCTTGACAATGGTTTGTATTTAACAATATTAAACTACCTGATGCATATAAAAGAATTCCCAACATGTTCTTTGATAATCAAATTGATCGAGTCAAAAATATCATTGCCAAGGGTTTTGCCAAAGGTTTAGAAGGAATGTCCATAATTATTGAAAACACAGTGACTAGTGATTACCTTTAGCACAAATAATGTTTAACATGGCAATCACTTCAAGCCCAACCCTTGAGACAAGATCAAATACAAACAATTGTTTCTTTTATGCGCTATTTCAACCAATCACACAATTTAGAATAGAATATGAGCACAAGTCTAGGTTCCATGCCCTAATCATTGGCATGAGAACGCAATGTTGGGGTTTCAAAAAGTCAAAAACAAATAAAATATTGCATCAATGCAACTGATAATTAGGCCACGAAGAAGACTTTATAATTGATATTAATGCAAGGAGTTTGGATTGCCATGCAACTACAATGCACATGGAGCTATGTTTGAATGAAAGCTCCCCTCTGGGCTAGTGCAGGTGCATCCAACTTGCCTGCTAATGAAGACCTAAAGCTAATTTGAGGAGGCTCGTCATTGTACGAGACAAGTTCTATAATGTGAGGTCCCCATCAGTATATGAACAAATGAAAATCCCGAATGGCCGTGCCACGTGGCTCGACAGAAGGGTTATTCGTCGAGTCCTTTTGTTTTACCGACGGCTCTCGGCGAACAGAGGATTACACAGAGTACGCTCTATTGCCGAGTCATGTCCTTGGCACACAGTTGTTTTTCCGTGTGCCCGTGAGTGGGAGCTTAGCACTCGACAAAGACGAATTTTCCAGTTTTGGTAGAGGGAAGGGGAAAGAGATTAGAAAGTCGGTAGCTCGTGGTTGGTTGACGCAGAGTGGATTGGCTAGCCAGCATGTAGTTGCGAGATAATGTGGCCCAAGAAACCGTCTCAGCCTGTAAAGACACACCCTCCTTCCTCCCCCACCAGGGTTGGCAACACCGGCGAAGGAGAGAGGAAGGAAGATGCCAGAATTTAACACTCCCGTGCCAAGCTTTTGAATATGCCACTGCGGTAGACAGAGGGAAGGGGAAAGAGAGGGCAAGTCAGCGGTTCATAGTTAGTCGATGCGGAGTGGGTTGGCCAGGCAGCCCAGCCACGAGATAGTTTCGTGCAAGAAACCTCACAACAATTTTTTTTGAGGACACAGTTCACATTACTATTCATCCAATAAAGGTGTATTGGAAGCATCTACCCGGATTAGAAGTAACTAAAAACACTTTTCAAATAAGCTCTATTTGTGATGATGTTGCCATTTTGAAATCATTCTCACGTGAGAGAAGTCTATTTATTATGTGGATAGATGTGTACGTAGAAATTTCACTCCATCACCAAAAGGCCGGGGAGAGACGCCACAATGGTTGGGTTCTACCAATGCATCGGAATTAATTGTTTTTCACACACATACTTGCTCTTTAATTAAATGCACCAAATAAAACCGAAGACCAACGAAGTGCATGTACAACAATCAAGGTTTTCCACCAGCTGGCATCTCAACCTTTCTCCATCCAGCGGAATCGCAGCAGCAGCCACAATTTGAATCCAAATTCGAACCACCCCCCCCCCGCGTCTACCGTGCCGTGTGCACCTGACCCAACCAACCCAACCCAACCGTGGTTAACCACCCCCGCTTTACCATGGTTACTTTACCAAAGCAAACCAGGCGCGCACGGCGCACGGCACAGCCGCGCAGTTTGCAGAAAGGCCCCTCGCGCGGCGGCGCATTTCCGGGGCCGCCCCCCCGCGCGCGCGTTCTGATCCGCGCACCCGAAGCGAACCCAGATATTTCTCCTCTGGACGACGCCCTTTTACACGCCGATCCTTACAGAATCACGAAGTTCGGCCCACCTCCCCCTCCCTCTCGCACGTACGGACCACGCCATGCGCTCACCACCCGCTGGCTAGGGTTTCTCCCTTACACTGGCTGGCCCCGTTCTCGCCGATCCTCCCACCAACTCACCCCATCCTCATCCGCTCCCCCCTCGCTTCGCTCCTTTCTTCCTCTCCAATCCACCACCATAGCGTAGCCTAGCCCTCCCACCACCACCACCGCTCTCTCTCTCCCGCCATGGCCTACCGCGGAGGCGGAGGCCGGGGCGCGCCGGCGGGAGGAGGGCGTGGGGCCACGCGCTGGCCGCCTCCGCGCGCGTCTTCAGCGCCTCGCCCCGCCGCGACGGCGCCCGTGGTGGCCGACAACGCCACGGGGCCGCACCAGGGCGCCTACCAGCACGGCGTCGTCGTCCGCAACCCCGCGCCGGCGCCCTACGCCACCGTCCGCGCGCCTTCCCCGACGCCGGTCACCATCCGCGCGCCCTCGCCCACGCCGGCCACCATCCGCGCTCCTGCTCCGACGCCTTCGCCGGCCGCGGCCCGCGTCTCCGCCCCCGCTCCCGCTCCGCCGACCCCCGCGGCCGTCGCCAACGAGCTGGAGCACAAGATCTTCAACACCGAGACCGTGCTGGCGCGTCCCGCCGCCGCGGCCGCGGCGACGCAGGAGGAGCAGGCCGAGGCGGACCTCGCGCCGGTGTCAGGTCTCACCCACCCCGCGCGTCCCGGCGCCGGCACCATCGGCAAGAAGGTGATGATCCGCGCCAACCACTTCCTCGTTAACGTCGCCGACAACAACCTCTTCCACTACGATGTGAGCACGAACCCTAGCCCCCTCCTTCTCTCTCTGTTTACGTTCTTCTATGCGCTTCGTCTTCTCCAGATCCGGCGTTGTACGTTAATCCGTTGTCCGAGCTCACTGATAGATGGATCTACTAGTTTACGATTGTAGTCGTCGCGCTGTTTTTTCCCGCTCTGCTTCGTTCACCCGTAGATCTACCACTGTACGCTTGCTGCGTTCGTGTTCTAATTTCGAAGCTGTATCGTACGTCGTTTTTCTCTTGTCCGCGCTATCTTACTCATACATCTGTTTTCTCTCGCTCTGCTTTTCGTTTTTCTCCATGCGACGTGCGTCTCCGACCAGCTCATCCCGTCCATGGGTGTTTGGTCCAGCACTGTCGCTACACGTGCACCCCGGTATTCCTCTGTTTTGCGTTTGATGTTGGCGTTTTCGAAGATGCATGGGTGGTTTCTCCTGTTCTCATGCATGAACAGTGTTAGTTCTTGGAAAGCGAGACAAAAAGCTAATCTCCTTCATTCAAAAAAAGCTAATCTCCTCTATGCAAAGCCATCCAGCAGACAGCAGCGCTTCTTGCATTGTTTCGGCTCTGTCGTTGTTAACTAGCAGTAGTAGTGGGGGTAGTCAATTTTTTGTGTGGCAATTTTGTGGTCTTGGCTGCATATTTTGGGACCCGTTTTGGCTGCGAGATCCCATCCACCTTGGTTCTTTGATCTCCTGTGTCTTTTCCTGGCGTTCTTGGACGGTCTTGGTCTTCTAGTTTCCGTCTGGTTCATGTCCTCGTTTGTGGACAAAACGGCAAAGCAGCGTACCACCAACACAAATAAAGCCATCTCCGTCCGTGGTCCGAGATGTGTTTTCTGTACGTGTCTGCCATGCATTTTTGGCAAGGTAGGATGCCTTTGGTGCCCCTGCCGCTGCTGTTGCCTGGTGCAGTTTTGTGATTCCTTCGTTCGCCTCTTCTCTGCCTGTCTGCGCGGTCCCACCCCATGCAGCTTTTGGCTTTGTCTTTGGTTCACAGCATGCAACGCCATCTGTCATGTGGCCATCTATCATGTTTGCCGTGCTGCTCGGATCTTCTGTGCCATCCCTCATGTGGGACTCCGTGTTTGCAATTGCATATTCGTCGTCGTCAACTTTCTTTTTTGGGGACACTTTTTTACTCTCTCGGTCCAGCCTTGGACGTTTCCTCTGTGTGCGGGTGGCACAACAGTGGTCTCGATCGCGGTAGATCTGTTCGTCCGCTGAATGGTCGACGCGTACGGGGATTATATATGCCTACGGCTGCTTCACCGATCCCATACGAGAAATCTAGCCCAGAGTTTTGACGTCAGGTTTAATGGTTATTCTTTTTTTGAACTTTTGACGGAGTTCTAAAATTTTGATGTGGATTTTGATATTTTGGTTAAGATCTTGTTATCTGCTTATATATACGTGTGTCTCTTTTTTTTTTGCAAACTATATAATGCGTGTAGTAGTATCTAGTACATTCTGTATGTCCTGTTTTTAGGGGTCGTATAGGTCCTTTTTTTTACTACATATACAGTACGCATGCCCTTTTTCTTGGGGGGGGGGGGTCCTTTTTTAACTAAGACGCAGTACACAGGTCCGCTTATTGTATTCTGTACCGCATGATTGCAATGAGGTTCGTGCACTTCGCACCCACCTCCCCCCCACCATGCCATCACAGCCTCCCACTCAACCCCTCCTCGCCCAGCGCCGCCACCCCTTCTCCGCCACCGGAACCTGCCCGCCGGCCTGCTCACCCGCGGCCCTTAGTCAGGAACCCTAGTATGGCCGTGCCAAAAAATTACTTTACTGTGCCCCCCCTTGAGTTTTGGGTGTTCGATTTGGGATCCAGAGGTCTTCCCCGATTGATTTGACTCTAAGAGTTCTTCCGTTTCAAGTGGATTTTTTTCTGGGCTCCATAAGTCGAAATGGAGGCCAGCAAATGGTATGTTCTTGCTAGATTTACAGTCCTGCGATGCCAGTAGCTGCTAATTCCTTTTGTTGCCTAATTTTGTTTTAGTGGTTTCTTAAGATCTGGTAGTTTTCCCTCGCATATTCTATGGTTGTGTTACTTAAATCTGCACGATTCGACTCTTTTCAATGAAATGTAGCATGAGTACTGAGAATTAAAATATTTCATTTGATTTGTTTAAAGTAATTGGACAAAGCAGAGGGCTAATTGTCTCTATTCTGTACACTGAATGTAGAACAGAGTCTCTCCTGTTTTTGCATACATACTGATGTTGAAATGTGTTGCTGTAGGTTTCAATTAATCCGGAGTCAAAATCAAGAGCTGTGAACAGGGAGGTACTCAGTGAGCTAATCAAGTTGCACGGGAAGACATCCCTTGGGGGCAAATTGCCTGCCTATGATGGAAGAAAGAGTCTCTACACTGCAGGCTCACTCCCTTTTGAGTCTGAGGAGTTTTCTGTTACACTGGTTGATCCCGAAAAGAAAGACAAAGAAAAGTAAGATTGGATTCTTTACCTTCAATCTTGTCCAACTTGCTTATCCATTGTATTTGCAGCTACTAACTTGCTCCCTCATCATTTGCAGGGCTGAAAGGGAGTACAAGATCACCATTCGGATTGCTGGGAGGACAGACCTGTACCACCTCCAGCAGTTTCTCAAAGGAAGACAGAGGGATATGCCTCAAGAAACCATCCAAGTTCTTGATGTTGTCCTCAGGGAGTCACCATCCTGGAAGTATGACATCCACTTTCCAGCAGTTTCTTGGTACCAGTTTTTCTTCATCATACTAGCTTGTTTTCTGGAGCCCTAACACTATTGCTGGCAATTCCTTTTCATTGCAGCTATGTCACAGTGTCCAGATCCTTCTTCTCCACCACCTTTGGTCACAGAGGAGACATTGGTGAAGGATTAGAGTGCTGGAGAGGTTACTACCAGAGCTTACGCCCAACCCAGATGGGGCTGTCACTCAATATAGGTACTCCTCTCCCCTCCCCTGTCTGTTACTGTTACTGTTATCCGATTGCAGTGTGTCCTAGCCTTGTTTATCTGATGATTTGCACTCATTTTCCAGATATATCTGCAACATCCTTCTTCAAGCCTGTGACAGTGGTCCAGTTTGTGCTAGAGTTCCTCAACTTACGTGATGCCTCGCGGCCTCTGACAGACAGGGACCGTGTTAAGGTACTATTCATCTATGCTAAGCTAGTTCTAGAGTTCATGTTATGTAGATTGCACCATGTTATTGTCTTGAAATAGTTGACCAACCTCATCGTATGCACTATATGCAGATAAAGAAAGCACTCCGTGGGGTGCGTGTCGAAACAAACCACCAGGAAGACCAAATCAGAAGATACAAGATAACAGGGATTACTCCTGTTCCCATGAGCCAGCTCATGTAAATAACTTCCCTCCAATGCTATAATATTCTCCATTATGTCTTTTATCTCTATGTTCGGGTGCAACTAATCAGGGTTGCTGGAATATTAGAAAGATGCGTAGTTGTGTAGAGATTTCTGGGTTATTGCTTCTTCATTGATGTTGGTGTGTCAGGAACTGGTTAGGGGAATAATTTTGTTTACAACATTCTTCCTGTGGCATATGCATTTGATTTCTGCAGCATAGCAAAGATCTGTTTGTGCGAAATTGTTTCCTGTTTACAATTGTCCTTATGAATGTTTAGACCACTGTTTCCTTTTTAGCATCTATCCATGATTATTATTCCCTTCCTAATAGCACTCTGCTCGTGTTGTTTTGTTTGTTGTTAGATTTCCTGTTGATGAGAGAGGAACAAGAATGTCAGTTGTTCAGTACTTCATGCAAAGATACAAATACAATTTGCAGTATACTTCTTGGCCCTGTTTGCAGTCTGGAAGTGATGCTCGGCCTGTGTATCTGCCTATGGAGGTATTGTGTCCATGCCTGCTTCGTCATATTTGAATTATGCATTGTTTGCTCATGGTTCTCTACAAATTGATTGTAGGCGTGCAAGATTGTTGAAGGGCAAAGGTACTCTAAGAAACTGAATGACAAGCAGGTCACCAACATACTTAGAGCTACCCGTCAACGTCCCCAGCAGAGGGAGCAAAGCATTCGTGAGGTATGTACCTGTTGTCAAGTGGATTCTGTAAATGCCTGCCCATATCTTCTCACATGTGGTAGACCATTCCAATCTGTTGTAACTCATGTAGTTAGGAATGTCCTTTTCAAGGCATGTATGTCATGTTTGCCTGTAATGTGCAATCTTTCTCATAACACTCTTTTTCATACTGTAGATGGTTCTGCACAACAAGTATGCTGAGGACAAGTTTGCTCAGGAGTTCGGAATCAACGTCTGCAGTGACCTGGTCTCTGTTCCAGCCCGTGTGCTGCCTCCCCCCATGGTAAGGATGCTGCATTTTTTCCCCTTTCTCTGAGTTACTTAACTGGAAGGATTTGTAGTAATCACATCCTTCGTATGTGTTTCAGTTGAGTTATCATGATTCTGGAAAGGAGAAAACTTGTGCGCCAAGTGTTGGACAGTGGAACATGATTAACAAGGTATTTCCCTGTTCAGTGTCTTTACTCCCAATTTTACTAAGCATTACTTCTTCTTGGAACAAGGAGTGGGAGAACTTGTTGAATTTCTTCTTTGGTTGTTCTAAATGTATTGGACAGGTCATCATTTTGTACTCCCTCCTTAAACTAATATAAGAGCGTTTAGAATACTAAAGTAGTGATCTAAACGCTCTTATATTAGTTTACAGAGGAGTATGTAGCAACTCAAATTATTTTGCTTGACACTTTATTGATCATGTAGTTTTCACACTAGTTACTTAAATTGAGAAACAGTTGAGCTTGTTTGCGACTTGGCTCATTATTTTGTATGTAGTATATCCATGATGGTACAAATGATAGGTCTCATTTGAGTTTTTTTACTGCAGAAAATGATCAATGGAGGAATCATAGACAACTGGGCCTGTGTGAGTTTTTCACGCATACCTCCTGAGGAGGTACACAGGTTCTGTTGTGATCTGATTCAGATGTGCAATATGACTGGAATGGTAAAGGCTTGCATTGCTTTCCTGTTTCTAAGGCATTTATGATTTATGTGTGTATGTTATAGCTGACTGACTTGTGTTTTCCAACCCTGTAGTCTGTCAATCCAAGGCCACTTGTAGACAACCGATCAGCTAACCCCAACCACATCGAGAATGCCTTGAGGGATGTCTACAGGAGGACTACCGAAATGCTTGGAAAACAGGGACACGAAAAACAGCTACAACTGTTAATCGTAATCCTACCTGAAGTCAGTGGTTCTTATGGTATGCATATGTCTCCTCTGGTCAATCCCCTTCCACCTTCTCTTGGATTTCTGTAGATTTATGTGTGTGCCACGTTTAATTTTGCAGGGAAAATCAAGAAGGTTTGCGAGACCGACCTTGGGATCGTGTCTCAGTGTTGCCTGCCAAGGCATGCTGCCAGACCGAACAAGCAATATCTGGAGAATGTTGCACTCAAAATCAATGTGAAGGTAACATAACCAACTGGTCTATGTTTTACATTCAGTTTCCATGGATTGTTGATTTGTTGTCTACTTCGGTTTCTGTTGAATGTGATAATTCTGTGTCTTAACTAGGTCGGAGGACGCAACACAGTTCTGGAGAGAGCTTTTGTGCGAAATGGCATACCGTTTGTGTCCGAAGTCCCAACAATCATCTTTGGTGCTGATGTTACACACCCCCCACCTGGAGAGGACTCTGCATCATCTATTGCTGCGGTTAGTTCTTCCCCATAGCTAACAGTTTGTCAATTCGTTATTTGTTTCTGTCTGATTTTATCTTTCAAATGGAATTATCATCTTGATGCACATGCCTGTTGAGCACAAATAGACTTATCCGCTTCTTTTATTGGATTGATGTAGGTGGTGGCATCAATGGACTGGCCAGAGATCACCAAGTACAGAGGTCTTGTCTCTGCTCAACCACACAGGCAGGAGATAATTGAAGACCTCTTCAGTGTCACCAAAGACCCACAGAGGGGTAATGTCAATGGTGGCATGATCAGGTGAGTTTTGTGATTAGTCAGAGACGATTGGTAGCAATTGCCCTGTGGATCAACTGCTAACCTGACATAATTGTCTCTACAGGGAGCTACTGATTGCCTTCCGCAGGAAGACAGGCCGGAGGCCTGAGAGGATACTCTTCTACAGGTGTGTGCACAAATTCATGACACTCTTTTCATCCTGTCCATTCAATGGAACTGCCTGACCGATCATTCTCATGTACTACAGGGATGGTGTAAGTGAAGGCCAATTCAGCCATGTTCTGCTTCATGAAATGGACGCAATCAGGAAGGTAAGCCTGCAGCATATGATTACATGCAAATTTCTGTTTTGTCTACCTCCTCTGATGTTATCCTTGGCTTTTCTCATTCTGATGGTTCTTAATTTTGCTGTTGCAAGGCCTGCGCCTCATTGGAGGAGGGGTATATGCCCCCAGTCACCTTTGTGGTTGTCCAGAAAAGGGATCACACCAGGCTGTTCCCTGATGTTCATGGGAGGCGTGATATGACTGACAAGAGTGGGAACATACTTCCTGGTTAGTAGTTCAATGTCACTGGTAGCAACTATCTGCTACTTGTTGAAGCATTGCTGACTGTGATTGCTATTTTTATTGTCCTGCAGGAAGTGTGTTTGAACTCATGACCTGCCACCCAACAGACTTTGGCTTTTACCTGTGCAACAATACCAACATACAGGTAGGCACTTGATCCAAATGTCATTTTTCTATGCATTTGATCTTCAGTGTTTGCATACTGAGTGCTTGCAAATACTCGCAGGGAACAAGTTGTAATTACCATGTTCTTTATGATGAGAACAATTTCACGGCTGATGCGCTTCAATCCCTGACGAAGAAGCTCTGTAATACGTAATCTTCTCTCTCTCTCTCTCTTTCTCTGTGTGTGTGTGTGTGTGTGTTGTGCTGCGCTGTGTTATGAATCTTACCACTTCTGATCTGTCTTTTGCAGCTATGCTCGGTGCGTTCCAGGACTCTCCACAGGTGAGTTTTTTTTCTTGTTCAGTTTCTGCCTTAATTTTACTTGAAGTCTGTTCTTTTTCCCTCTAAGTAGATAAGATAATCATGCTAGTGTGCAGCTTAGGCCTCGTAATATTGGATCAGTTGCTTGTATGTCTGCTTAATTGTGCTTTGCCAATGGCCTTTGTTCTACTGCTTCCTAGTCCTCTGTTTTGACGTTTACATCTTGTGCTGTTTATTTTCAGAACCTAAAATTTAACATGTTTTGCAGTGGCACCGGCTTTTTATGCTCATGTAAAAGCTAGAGTCTGTACTCGCCACTACATGGAAGGGGACGGCTCAACTGGGGAACTAAATATTAAACTTCTTGGTGGTGGTGACAAGTTAGTTACTGACATCTTAGTACTATTTCCAGTCTGTAAATGTTTGTCTTTTTTCTCTATGCCAAGCTTTAATGTTATTACTGTTTTGCAGTCCGGATACTGGAAGGCCTCGTAAAAGGCATCGGAAGGAAGAATCGGGTTCTTCATCTCAATCGGCCGATCACCCAACTTTGGGAGGCAACAGAATATCCAACATAAGTAATGCCGGTCGCGTCCCTTTTGTGGACTATGTTAAAGCACATCGCGATAGTTTCATCGTCAAAGTGAGAGTTCAGGACTGTACCTCTACAGTTGTAGGTAAACAGGAAGATAGATATGATTTTGACGACATCGGTAGGGTACTCGGTAGTAGTTTTCTTATAGCTTACTTTGACACACACAAAGAGAACTTGACGTGGGGTGGAGAATTGATGTTCGGAGATATTGAAGTAAGCTATGGTCGAATCGTGGTGAACAGAAAGCCAAGAGTGGCTACGAGTCAAGATGATTTTGACAAGGATATCCATGTCCTCGTATTAATGTTGAGAGCTACATTCCTTCCAAATGGGAAGAATTTACCATACTTTGAAGGCTTTCTTACATTTATCGAGAAGAGCAAATTTAGAAATCATCCAGAACTGCTACCGTACAAGCGGCGCCCCTTGGTTTTTATGTCCCCACTAGAAAGAGGTAATTGTTGTTGAACTTCTATGCTTTTACTTATTTTTTTGAGAAACTGTGTCATTTTATAGTAGCTTTGTTAGTGATAGCTTAATTGCACTTTTATCCACTGTTGGGTTAACTAATGCATTATACTAACAACTATTTGCAGTTACGTTATTGAATAACTGCTTTTTTACTGCAATTGTAGCTGCTGCTTTGGATAATCTTTTGAAGATTTATTTCCGGCTCAATGGTACTCAGCAGAAGGCTTTCCGGTCAACATTGGCCAGCTTCGATTGCCCCAAGTGGCCTGAGGCAAAAAGTTATTGCATTTTTGAACCTCTGGTTACTTATCAAATGGACAAGCGTGGCTCCGATACATACCTAAAAGAGCACTTTTATTGTTTACTCATTTTGCGAAACCATAATGAGCACGGCAAAGTGGTACTAAATGTCTAATCTCTTTATTATAACTGTTTCCCTTTTATTGTTTGCTGTTGTTCTAAAGATTAGTTTAAATTACAGTTGCCATGGGAATTGCTTGATTATGCCTCAGTTGCGTGCTTCGGAGATTTTGTTCAGGATTCTTTCTTGGGTCTTATGCTAAAGGGCTATGAAGTTCATAAAGCCCTTGCTTAAAGGTAACAAGTCATTTGTTCCTAAATTCTGTTCTTATAGCCACTGTTGGGTAAATATTTCTTGGATAATTTGTGGTAGATTCTTAGATAGGGACATAAAATTGGATAACATTGTTCCTAGTCTTTGGTTCCCTCTTTGTTTCTTGGATCGGAATGCATGTTCTTGTACGAATTGTTCTGTTTTCATCTCCTGATGACCACAAGCTGATAACCACGGGGCTATTTTCTTAGAATTTTCGAGTTTCTACTGTCTACACGAAGTCCTTGCATGTGCGATAAAGATCTTGAAAAAATCTTGGCATCTAATCTTTCTCTGTTTCTGCTTGTGATGTCAAAACACCCCACGTATCTAGTTTGCTCTGGTTACTACTGATGCCAATGCCATTTATTGTAATGGATTCTGTCCTGAACTTCCGAATTGTGATATCCAATCTGCTACTGTTTTCTGATGCGTCTGATTGAATCTGATGGCTGACCTCTTGATGCTTTGTGATGGGTGGCAGGCATTTGGCAGGCAGAAGGTGGAGCCTGAGGTCAAGGAGGAGACTCCGGGTGTGATGCCAGAAGTACCGGCGGCAACTGAGTCTCAGTGAAGGCGTCCTGAGCTCGTGATCGTCTTCCATGAATCTGAAGCTTCATTCACTGAGAGTTGTGAGGTCTTATCAGCATAGAGTTATCTTTTGGTTTTGTCCTTGTCTTTGCTTAGTTGGGACATGGTTTGCCTGAGCGATTTCAACTTGTAAGACACCAAGACCCGTTCCAGTTATGGATCTTAATCTGGTTGGAACCGCCGTCATTTGCGGTGCATTTTGGTGATATTCGTTTTGCCATCACCTATGCTTCATTCTGTCGAATGGAATGGAAGATCATTTGATCAGGTAGTTCTCTGTGCAATGCGACCTGGTCTTGTTCTGGTTCTCCTTGATGCTACCAATGCTACCTGCTTCCTATTGAGTTTAGTTGCTTCAGTGTATTCGTGCAGTATTATAGTTGGTGTTTACATTCGAATGTATATTTCTCAAAGATTGGCCAGGCCAATAAGAGTTTATAAGGGCACATCAAGCCGTGAGGAGAGGTGGGTCAGCCAAAAATTGCCTGCCTCCTTGTCTGTCTTGGCTGCTACCTTGTCTACCGGTTCCCTAAACCGGTTGCACCAAAGTTCATAAGTTTCAAATAGTAAGCAGAGCATCATGGTGTTCATTTCTGAAGGCGGCAGCGTTCCTAGATTGCTAGATCTTCCAGAGGATGGAAGCAGCACCTCAGGTCAGACGGAGGGATCAAGACCAGTCGGGGCGATGGCAGACCAAAGGTCTTAAAACCTGTGAGAAGGGTTGATTTGAAGTTGAACCCAAACTTGGCACGCTTTGGGGTAGTTTAAGAACAAATGTGCAGTGTCTTTAGAGGTGCATGGGCAGGCTGCATCTGAGATTATATGCTTGTGAAACTGGTTAGCTCGTGTTTAAGAGGAGCCAGCCGAAGAGCCTTAGCTTGGGGTGAGCTCTTGATCGCCAAATTAGGTTCGCGTGATCATTTTCAGTTTCCCCCTGAGTGAGGATCGCATAGGCTGCCTTTGAGGAGAATGGCGCACCATGGTTGAGGATCCGATCGTCCGGTCCTTCAGAGAGCTGGAAGTCCTGTAACAGTACATTCAAGGCAACAAGCTCGGCCGAAGTAGCATTAGATAGCCGGTTAGTCAGGTTCGCATGTAAGCCGTACTGCATGACGTGGAAAACAAGGATGTGTGGGTCTCTTGAGTGGGAGTAGAGGCTTGGGAATTTCTAAGCTAGGGAGGTTTGCTGTAGCCAGGTGTCATGCCTGAAGAAAGTTCTGAGGCCATTATTTGTGAGCACAGATGAGATGGAACATAGGGTTTTTATGTGGCATTATATGGTTTTGGTCAGGAAGGTGGGGTTGTTGCAGGAGGCAATGTGTGGCAGGTTGTTTAGGTGTGTACTTTGTTTAGCCATGAAATCCAGGGCAGCACAATAGGAGAGCTGTCAGAGAGGAGCTTGTGAGCAAACTTCATTAGCAAACAGTCATTTTATAAAGCTATATTTTTTATGCCAAGACCACCAATTTGTTTTCAGTTTGCAAACGTCAGCCCATGCAATAAGGCATTGAGCGCCAGAACATGACTCGTCGGCGGCCCAGAAGAACGCTCTCCGAATAGCATCAATGGCTTTCACCGTTTATTTAGGGAGTTTGAAAACAGACATGAAGTACGTGGCTAGCGAGTCAAGAACCGAATAGATGAGAACTAAATGTGCCGAACGGGAGAGCAGTTTGGCGCACCATCCAGGCAGGCGATTTAGGCAGCTAGAGATGATCGGCTGCAAAGCGGAAGCTGGCAGTTTGTAGGGTGACAGGGGGCCCTAGGTACTTATGTGGAAAATTAAAGATGGGGCAACCTAAGGTAGAAGCAATTGTAGCAGCGGTAGCGTTGTCTAAGTGCAGTGGGACGAAGGTGCTTTTGAAGAAGTTTATGTGAAGCCCAGTAGCTGCGGAGAAGGATTCCAAGATTGATTTAAGAGTGGCAGCTGCTTCATCAGATGCATGTTACAATTAGGGTGTCGTCGACGTAGTGAAGCACCACGGGGGGAGATCATGGTAGATTGGGTGCCGGAGAGCAGCATTAGATGTAGTGAATGCATTACAGATTAGCTATTGCAAGATATCTACCACAATGAATTAAGAGGTACGACGAGAGGGGGTCACCTTGACGAAGACCATTTTTGCAGTTAATCCAATCACCCTCGACTCCAATTAATAGAACATAAGTTTTGTCCGAGCTTAGGATGTCATTGATCCAAGCGTAGAAGCGGTCTGGGAAACCGTGATGTCGCAAGATTTTGAGAAGGGAAGCCAGGAGACAGAGTCATAGGCTTTTCTAAAATCCAGCTTTAGGATCATAGTTTGGGCTTCCCGTTTGTGACATCAGTTTTTTTTTGACAAAAGGGTGATTTTTATTGGCTCGAAATGAAGCTCAAGAGGATAAACAGAAAGAGCACACATCCGACCTTTGCATAGCTAGGATGCACACAGTCAACCACAACGCACGCAAACAAAAAACACGTCCGCAAAAAGTAAAGTCATATAAGACCAAAACTATGCGTAGGCGGGTGAAAAAGAAAAACTCAATCGACTAAATCCGTGATCGGCAAACTACAACAATGATCATATGTAACGACCCGGCCCTGCTTCGCGTCCGTCCAGGCACGAGCGTGTGCGCGCGTTGACAGCACCGGGTCTACCTCGACCCGATCCAGCAAGCGAGCCGGCCTGCCTTGGCCTCTCCATCGACCTGGGCTTGGCCCGTGGTGAGAATGTTGGAAATATCCCCTAGAGGCAATAATAAAGTGGTTATTATTATATTTCCTTGTTCATGATAATTGTCTATTGTTCATGCTATAATTGTATTAATCGGAAACCGTAATACATGTGTGAATACATAGACCACATCATGTCCCTAGTAAGCCTCTAGTTGACTAGCTCGTTGATCAATAGATGGTTGTGGTCTCCTGACCGTGGACATTGGATGTCGTTGATAACGGGATCACATCATTAGGAGAATAATGTGATGGACAAGACCCAATCCTAAGCATAGCACAAGATCGTGTAGTTTGTTTGCTAGAGCTTTTCTAATGTCAAGTATCATTTCCTTAGACCATGAGATTGTGCAACTCCCGGATACCGTAGGAATGCTTTGGGTGTATCAAACGTCACAACGTACGTTGTGACTATAAAGGTGCACTACAGGTATCTCCGAAAGTGTCTGTTGGGTTGGCACGAATCGAGACTGGGATTTGTCACTCCGTATGATGGAGAGGTATCTCTGGGCCCACTCGGTAACGCATCATCATAATGAGCTCAATGTGCCTAAGAAGTTAGCCACGAGATCATGCGTTACGGAACGAGTAAAGAGACTTGCCGGTAACGAGATTGAACGAGGTATGGGGATACCAACGACCGAATCTCGGGCAAGTAACATACCGATGGACAAAGGGAATTGTATACGGGATTGATTGAATCCCCGACATCGTGGTTCATCCGATGAGATCATCGTGGAACATGTGGGAGCCAACATGGGTATCCAGATCCCGCTGTTGGTTATTGGCCGGAGAGATGTCTCGGTCATGTCTGCATGGTTCCCGAACCCGTAGGGTCTACACACTTAAGGTTCGGTGACGCTAGAGTTATTATGGGAAATTGTATGTGGTTACCGAAGGTTGTTCCGGGTCCTGGATGAGATCCCGGACGTCACGAGGAGTTCCAGAATGGTCCGGAGGTAACGATTTATATATGGGAAGTCCAATTTCAGTCGCCAGAATGATTTCGGGGGTTAACGGTATTGTACCAGGACCACCGAAAGGTGTCTGGGGGTCCACCGGGTGGGGCCACCTGCCCGGGAGGACTTAATGGGCTGAATATGGGAGGGAACCAGCCCCCTAGTGGGCTGGTGTGCCCCCAAGGGACCAAGGTGCCTAGGGCTAGAAACCCTAGGGGAGGGGGGCGCCTAACACCTTGCTTGGGGGGCAAGTCTTCCCCTCCTGGCCACCGCCCCCCTCTAGATGCATATAAGGGGGCCGGGCCCCTCTTCCCTTCCTCCTATAAATAGTGGGGTGGGGTGGGGTGGGAGGGCAGCCGCACCCCTTCCCCTGGCACAGCCCTCCACCCCCAACACCTCCTCCTTCTTCGCAGTGCTTGGCGCAGCCCTGCAGGAGAACCAAGAGCTCCACCACCACGCCGTCGTGCTCCCGGATTTCTCCCTCAACTTCTCCTCTCCCCTTGCCGGATCAAGAAGGAGGAGACGTCCCCGGGCTGTACGTGTGTTGAACGCGGAGGCATCGTCCGTTCGGTGCTTGGATCGGATCTTCAGCGATTTGAATCGCCGCGAGTACGACTCCATCAACCGCGTTCTTGTAATGCTTCCGCTTAGCGATCTTCAAGGGTATGAAGATGCACTCCCTCTCTCTCGTTGCTAGCATCTCCTAGATTGATCTTGGTGACACGTAGGAAAATTTTGAATTATTACTACGTTCCCCAACAGTGGCATCATGAGCTAGGTCTATGCGTAGATTCCATGCACGAGTAGAACACAAGTAGTTGTGGGCGATGATTTGTTCAATTTGCTTACCGTTACTAGTCCTATCTTGATTCGGCGGCATTATGGGATGAAGCGGCCCGGACCGACCTTACACGTACGCTTACGTGAGACAGGTTCCACCGACTGACATGCACTTGATGCATAAGGTGGCTAGCGGGTGTCTATCTCTCCCACTTTAGTCGGATCGGATTCGATGAAGAGGGTCCTTATGAAGGGTAAATAGCAATTGTCATATCACCGTTGTGGCTTTTGCGTAGGTAAGAAACGTTCTTGCTAGAAACCCATACCAGCCACGTAAAACATGCAACAACAATTAGAGGACGTCTAAATTGTTTTTGCAGGGTATGCTATGTGATGTGATATGGACAAAAGGATATGATGAATGATATATGTGATGTATGAGATTGATCATGTTCTTGTAATAGGAATCACGACTTGCATGTCGATGAGTATGACAACCGGCAGGAGCCATAGTTGTCCTAATTTATTGTATGACCTGCGAGTCAATGAAAACGCCATGTAATTACTTTACTTTATTGCTAACCGTTAGCCATAGTAGTAGAAATAGTAGTTGGCGATACAACTTCATGAAGACACGATGATGGAGATCATGGTGTCATGCCGGTGATGAAGGTGATCATGCCGCGCCTCGAAGATGGAGATCAAAGGCGCAAGATGATATTGGCCATATCATGTCACTTTATGATTTGCATGTGATGTTTGTCATGATTACATCTTATTTGCTTAGAACGACAGTAGCATAAATAAGATGATTCCTCACTAAAATTTCAAGAAAAGTGTTCCCCCTAACTGTGCACTGTTGGGAAGGATCGTTGTTTCGAAGTACCACCTGATGATCGGGTGTGATAGATTCTAACGTTCACATACAACGGGTCACTACTGCAGGATACTGCTAACGCGACACTACAATCAGAGACCCTTTACCGAAACTGTGTGCGATGCAATAATCTCAAACGGTGGTGTAAAAAAACGTTAAAAAAAGGTGCAAAACGTTTGCGATGGCGGAGCCATCAAACATGGTTCAGATTTTAGTTGTGTGTGCGATGAAGGACACACGGTTAATCCATTCAAACTGTCTGCAATGAGGCAGAACAACAGAAACGGCGGCTCGACATCTCGTCAGTGAAAAGGAAGAGCCCTCCTGTGCCTTGGTAGAGCATGAGTAGAACAATGTCTCCAATTTTCCAATATGGATGCATTGCCACGAGAAGCGAGAACTTGTTAATTTGAATGGTTCCATTTTTGCGGGAAATGCAATACCTTGCAATCACTTTGGCGTTATTAGCAGGCACAAGTGTAATTCGACCACGCCGAGAAATCGATCTAGGAACTGCTACAGGGGGCAATTTCTATTGACATGTAGAATAAAAAACAGTTGTAACATATCGTTGAAGATATATATAGTTTATGAGCATCAACATTAAAATAAGACTTTTTTACCAACGCTTTGCGCACACAATTGGTCTTGTTTAGTGTGTGCACCATAGGTCTAATTAATCCCATCCAAAATCCAGCGTTCATATGCTGAGCTATCTCTGTCAGATTATCAACAAAGTTTATGACATGCTTCAAGTCCTTCCAGTGAAATTTGGTACGCTTAGTAACATACAGATCGTTCACTATGCATCCAACATATCCCACTTAAAAGGTGGAAACGTATTATTTATTCAGAACATGGCAGAAGAATATATAGTGCGCATAAATTGGTAAATAGAATTTATTACTACCTAGGAACGGAGTCAGAATATGATATCACAATTGGTTGCTTAAATAGTGATCAATTGGTTGCTTAAATAGTAATATGACAACATGGAGAAAGTTGAAAGGACACTAACCTTGACCAGACTTTGATCGGCTGATGACGTTGGGGAAGTAAACATCCATATTAATTAGACCAGGCTGTGGTGCACGCACTAGAAATTTATTGCCAGCTTTCAGTTCATAACACTTAGACATTTTGCTCCAAAGGTCCGCATTAAAATAGGAGTGACCATCTTTATCAAGTTTTGCGCTAACCGTCATTGTAAATCCATGCTGCATTGTCAATATGACATCCTGGGGGTCATCAGCAAAGTAAAGCCCAAGATTTCCTTCTACTCCTGTTCTTGCAAAACAAGGGATGTACTGCTTGAAATAAAAATTAAGATCTTAAATTAGATATATTGAAATAACAGAGCAAGATGCAAATATGGGAGTAACTGATAAAACAGATCCATATATAGATGAAAGCAAAGTACAAAAAATATAGGATTAAAAATAGATAATGTAACAAAGATTTGATGCAAATATATAGATAATGTAGCAACACACGGTATATGTTCACAAATTTAGGCCATGCCGATCGTAGTAGGTTGAGATTGAACATACCGAGCGCTCCCTGAAGTCATCCGGAATGGTGAGATAGAACTTCGTTTCCGACTGGCCACGACCACAGTTGCCCGAGTTGTGCTCGCACTATGGACACATGAATAAACACCCACGAATCAGCTAGAACAAAAATGATTCCACGGCGATTTCCGCCGGTTGATTAACAGCGACGGATGGACTGCGATAAGAGACGAGTGAATATTTTGATAATTAAGTTGATTACCTTCTCCATGAGAAAAATCCCTGGCCCAATCCCGCAGAAAACCCCAGTCGACCAGAGTCTAGAATGTCGGTATGCAGATAGGCGGCGGAAAGCGGTAGGGGCGAAATCCGGTGCCGTTTGGAGCGCGACCTACGCCCGCCGCCAACAGCCGTCGAGCTTAGGGTGAAGAGTTGCGGAGGAGTCCGCGGCGAGTGAGTGGGGACGAAGTGGGTGAGGGTTTTCTTTTTTCCTTTTGCATGTGTGAGTGAACACACACGGTTCGCAGAGGCGACGGAGATGAATCGTGTGCGATAGTAAATCACCGAGATTGATGAAGGAAATATGCCCTAGAGGCAATAATAAAGTTGTTATTTATATTTCCTTATATCATGATAAATGTTTATTATTCATGCTAGAATTGTATTAACCGGAAACTTAGTACATGTGTGAATACATAGACAAATAGAGTGTCACTAGTATGCCTCTACTTGACTAGCTCGTTGAATCAAAGATGGTTAAGTTTCCTAGCCATAGACATGAGTTGTCATTTGATTAACGGGATCACATCATTAGAGAATGATGTGATTGTCTTGACCCATCCGTTAGCTTAGCACGATGATCGTTTAGTTTGTTGCTATTGCTTTCTTCATAACTTATACATGTTCCTATGACTATGAGATTATGCAACTCTCGAATACCGGAGGAACACTTAGTGTGCTATCAAACGTCACAACGTAACTGGGTGATTATAAAGATGCTCTACAGGTGTCTCCAATGGTGTTTGTTGAGTTGGCATAGATCGAGATTAGGATTTGTCACTCCGATTGTCGGAGAGGTATCTCTGGGCTCTCTCGGTAATGCACATCACTATAAGCCTTGCAAGCAATGTGACTAATGAGTAATTGCGAGATGATGCATTACAGAACGAGTAAAGAGACTTGCCGGTAACGAGATTAAACTAGGTATTGAGATACCGACAATCGAATCTCGGGCAAGTAAGATACCGATGACAAAGGGAACAACGTATGTTGTTATGCGGTTTGACCGATAAAGATCTTCGTAGAATATGTAGGAACCAATATGAGCATCTAGGCGCCCCCCTTTTCCTTCTCCCTCTCCCTCTCTTTCCTTCCCCCTCTCTCCCTTTTCGTGGAAACCTACCAGGACTTGGAGTCCTAGTAGGATTCCCCTCTTGGGGGCGCACCAAGGAGGGTCGGCCGGCCTCCCCCTCCCTCCTTTATATACGTGGGGAGGGGGGCACCCTAGAACACACAAGTTGATTGTTTAGCCGTGTGCGGTGCCCCCCTCCATAGATTTCCACCTCGGTCATATCGTTGTAGTGCTTAGGCGAAGCCCTGTGTCGGTAACTTCATCATCACTGTCATCAGGCCGTCGTGCTGATGAAACTCTCTCTTGACCTCGGCTGGATCTAGAGTTCGTGGGACGTCACCGAGCTGAACGTGTGCAGATCGCGGAGGTGCCATACTTTTGGTACTAGGATCGGTCGGATCGTGAAGACGTACGACTACATCAACCGCGTTGTCATAACACTTCCGCTTTCGGTCTACGAGGGTACGTGGACAATACTCTCCCCTCTCGTTGCTATGCATCACCTAGATGAATCTTGCGTGTGCGTAGATTTTTTTTTGAAATTACTGCGTTCCCTAACAGTGGCATCCGAGCCAGGTCTATGCGTAGATGTTATATGCACGAGTAGAACACAAAGAGTTGTCGGCGATAATAGTCATACTGCTTACCAGCATGTCATACTTTGATTCGGCGGTATTGTTGGATGAAGCGTCCCGGACCGACATTACGCGTACGCTTACGCGAGACTGGTTCTACCGACGTGCTTCGCACACAGGTGGCTGGCGGGTGTTAGTTTCTCCAACTTTAGTTGAATCGAGTGTGACTACGCCCGGTCCTTGTTGAAGGTTAAAACAGCACAGTTGATGAAAAATCTTTGTGGTTTTTATGCGTAGGTAAGAACGGTTCTTGCTCAGCCCGTAGCAGCCACGTAAAACTTGCAACAACAAAGTAGAGGAGGCCTAACTTGTTTTTGCAGGGCATGTTGTGATGTGATATGGTCAAGACATGATGCTAAATTTTATTGTATGAGATGATCATATTTTGTAACAGAGTTATCGACAACTGGCAGGAGCCATATGGTTGTCGCTTTATTGTATGCAATGCAATCGCCCTATAACTGTTTTTACTTTATCACTAAGCGGTAGCGATAGTAGTAGAAACAACAGTTGGCGAGATGACAACGATGCTACGATGGAGATCAAGGTGTCGCGCCGGTGACGATGATGATCATGACGGTGCTTTGGAGATGGAGATCAAAGGCACAAGATGATGATGGCCATATCATATCACTTATATTGATTGCATGTGATGTTTATCCTTTATGCATCTTATTTTGCTTAGTTCGGCGGTAGCATTATAAGATGATCTCTCACTAAATTTCAAGGTACAAGTGTTCTCCCTAAGTATGCACCGTTGCGATAGTTCGTCGTGCCGATACACCACGTGATGATCGGGTGTGATAAGCTCTACGTTCACATACAACGGGTGCAAGCCAGTTATGCACGCGCAGAATACTCGGGTTAAACTTGACGAGCCTAGCATATGCATATATGGCCTCGAAACACTGAGACCGAAAGGTCGAGCGTGAATCGTATAGTAGATATGATCAACATAGTGATGTTCACCATTGAAAACTACTCCATTTCACGTGATGATCGGACATGGTTTAGTTGATTTGGATCACGTGATCACTTAGATGATTACACGGATGTCTATCTAAGTGGGAGTTCTTAAGTAATATGATGAATAGAACTTTAATTTATCATGAACTTAGTACCTGATAGTATTTTGCATGTCTATGTTGTTGTAGATCAATGGCCCATTCTACTGTTCCTTTGAATTTTAATGCGTTCCTAGAGAAAGCTAAGTTGAAAGATAATGGTAGCAACTACACGGACTGGGTCTGTAACTTGAGGATTATCCTCACTGCTGCACATAAGAATTACGTCCTGGAAGCACCGCTAGGTGCCAGGCCTGCTGCAGATGCTACTGATGACGTTAAGAACGTCTGGCAAAGCAAATCTGATGACTACTCAATAGTTCAGTGTGCCATGCTTTATGGCTTAGAACCGGGACTTCAATGTCGTTTTGAACGTCATGGAGCATATGAGATGTTCCAGGAGTTGAAGTTAATATTTTAAGCAAATGCCTGGATTGAGAGATATGAAGTCTCCAATAAATTCTACAGCTGCAAAATGGAGGAGAATAGTTATGTCAGTGAACATATACTCAGAATGTCTGGGTACCACAACCACTTGACTCAGTTGGGAGTTAATCTTCCTGATGATAGTGTCATTGATAGAGTTCTTCAATCACTGCCACCAAGCTACAAGAGCTTCGTGATGAACTATAATATGCAAGGGATGGATAAGACAATTCCCGAGCTCTTTGCAATGCTAAAGGCTGCGGAGGTAGAAATCAAGAAGAGCATCAAGTGTTGATGGTCAACAAGACCACCCGTTTCAAGAAAAAGGGTAAAGGGAAGACGGGGAACTTCAAGAAGAATGGCAAGCAAGTTGCTGCTCAAGTGAAGAAGCCCAAGTCTGGACCTAAGCCTGAAACTGAGTGCTTCTACTGTAAAGGGACTGGTCACTGGAAGCGGAACTGCCCCAAGTATTTGGCGGATAAGAAGGATGGCAAGGTGAACAAAGGTATATGTGATATACATGTTATTGATGTGTACCTTACTAATGCTCGCAATAGTGCCTATGTATTTGATACTGGTTCTGTTGCTAATATTTGCAACTCGAAACATGGACTACGGATTAAGCGAAGATTGGCTAAGGACGAGGTGACGATGCACGTGGGAAATGGTTCCAAAGTCGATGTGATCGCCGTCGGCACGCTACCTCTACATCTACCTTCGGGATTAGTTTCAGACCTGAGTAATTGTTATTTGGTGCCAGCGTTAAGCATGAACATTATATCTGGATCTTGTTTGATGCGAGACGGTTATTCATTTAAATCCGAGAATAATGGTTGTTCTATTTATATGAGTAATACCTTTTATGGTCATGCACCCTTGAAGAGTGGTCTATTTTTGTTGAATCTCGATAGTAGTGACACACATATTCATAATATTGAAGCCAAAAGATGCAGAGTTGATAATGATAGTGCAACTTATTTGTGGAACTGCCGTTAGGTCATATTGGTGTAAAGCACATGAAGAAACTCCATTCTGATGGACTTTTGGAATCGCTTGATTATGAATCACTTGGTACTTGCGAACCATGCCTCATGGGCAAGATGACTAAAACTCCGTTCTCCGAAACAATGGAACGAGCAATAGATTTATTGGAAATCATACATACTAATGTATGTGGTCCGATGAATGTTGAGGCTCATGGCCGGTATCGTTATTTTCTGACCTTCACACATGATTTGAGCAGATATGGGTATATCTACTTGATGAAACATAAGTCTGAAACATTTGAAAATTTCAAAGAATTTCAGAGTGAAGTGGAAAATCATCGTAACAAGAAAATAAAGTTTCTGTGATCTGATCATGGAGGAGAATATTTGAGTTACGAGTATGGTCTTCATTTGAAACAATGCGGAATAGTTTCGCAACTCACGCCACCCGGAACACCACAGCGTAATGGTGTGTCCGAACGTCGTAACCGCACTTTATTAGATATGGTGTGATCTATGATGTCTCTTACTAATTTACCGCTATCGTTTTGGGGTTATGCTTTAGAGACGGCTGCATTCACGTTAAATAGGGCACCATCTAAATCCGTTGAGACGACACCTTATGAACTGTGGTTTGGCAAGAAACCCAAGTTGTCATTTCTTAAAGTTTGGGGCTGCGATGCTTATGTGAAAAAGCTTCAACCTGATAAGCTCGAACCCAAATCAGAGAAATGTGTCTTCATAGGATACCCAAAGGAGACTGTTGGGTACACCTTCTATCACAGATCCGAAGGCAAGACATTCGTTGCTAAGAATGGATCCTTTCTAGAGAAGGAGTTTCTCTCAAAAGAAGTGAGTGGGAGGAAAGTAGAACTTGATGAGGTAACTGTACCTGCTCCCTTATTGGAAAGTAGTTCATCACAGAAATCAGTTCCTGTGACTACTACACCAATTAGTGAGGAAGCTAATGATGATGATCATGTAACTTCAGATCAAGTTACTACTGAACCTCGTAGGTCAAACAGAGCAAGATCCGCACCAGAGTGGTACGGTAATCCAGTTCTAGAGGTCATGTTACTTGACCATGACGAACCTACGAACTATGAGGAAGCGATGATGAGCCCAGATTCCGCGAAATGGCTTGAGGCCATGAAATCTGAGATGGGATCCATGTATGAGAACAAAGTGCGGACTTTGGTTGACTTGCCCGATGATCGGCAAGCCATCGAGGATAAATGGATCTTCAGGAAGAAGACTGACACTGACGGTAATGTTACTGTCTACAAAGCTCGACTTGTTGTGAAAGGTTTTCGACAAGTTCAAGGAGTTGACTACAATGAGACCTTCTCACCCGTAGCGATGCTTAAGTCCGTCCGAATCATGTTAGCAATTGCTGCATTTTATGATTATGAAATTTGGCAAATGGATGTAAAGACTGCGTTCCTGAATGGATTTCTGGAAGAAGAGTTTTATATGATGCAACCCGAAGGTTTTATCAACCCAAAGGATGCTAACAATGTGTGCAAGATCCAACGATCCATTTATGGACTGGTGCAAGCATCTCGGAGTTGGAATAAACGTTTTGATAGTGTGATCAAAGCATATGGTTTTATACAGACTTTTGGAGAAGCCTGTATTTACAAGAAAGTGAGTGGGAGCTCTGTAGCATTTCTAATATTATATGTGGATGACATATTGTTGATTGGAAATGATATAGAATTTCTGGATAGCATAAAAGGATACTTGAATAAGAGTTTTTCAATGAAAGACCTCGGTGAAGTTGCTTATATATTGGGCATCAAGATCTATAGAGATAGATCAAGACGCTTAATTGGACTTTCACAAAGCACATACCTTGATAAAGTTTTGAAGAAGTTCAAAATGGATCAAGCAAAGAAAGGGTTCTTGCCTGTGTTACAAGGTGTGAAGTTGAGTCAGACTCAATGCCCGACCACTGCAGAAGATAGAGAGAAAATGAAAGTCATTCCCTATGCTTCAGCCATAGGTTCTATCATGTATGCAATGCTGTGTACCAGACCTGATGTGTGCCTTGCTATTAGTTTAGCAGGGAGGTACCAGACCTGAATATTGCAGACCCGTTGACTAAGCCTCTCTCACGAGCAAAACATGATCAGCACCAAGACTCCATGGGTGTTAGAATCATTACTGTGTAATCTAGATTATTGACTCTAGTGCAAGTGGGAGACTGAAGGAAATATGCCCTAGAGGCAATAATAAAGTTGTTATTTATATTTCCTTATATCATGATAAATGTTTATTATTCATGCTAGAATTTTATTAACCGGAAACTTAGTACATGTGTGAATACATAGAGAAACAGAGTGTCACTAGTATGCCTCTACTTGACTAGCTTGCTGAATCAAAGATGGTTAAGTTTCCTAGCCATAGACATGAGTTGTCATTTGATTAACGGGATCACATCATTAGAGAATGATGTGATTGTCTTGACCCATCCGTTAGCTTAGCACGATGATCGTTTAGTTTGTTGCTATTGCTTTCTTCATAACTTATACATGTTCCTATGACTATGAGATTATGCAACTCCCGAATACCGGAGGAACACTTAGTGTGCTATCAAACGTCACAACGTAACTAGGTGATTATAAAGATGCTCTACAGGTGTCTCCGATGGTGTTTGTTGAGTTGGCATAGATCGAGATTAGGATTTGTCACTCCGATTGTCGGAGAGGTATCTCTGGGCCCTCTCGGTAATGCACATCACTATAAGCCTTGCAAGCAATGTGACTAATGAGTTAGTTGCGGGATGGTGCATTTTGGAACGAGTAAAGAGACTTACCGGTAACGAGATTGAACTAGGTATTGAGATACCGGCGATCGAATCTCGGGCAAGTAACATACCGATGACAAAGGGAACAACGTATGTTGTCATGTGGTTTGACCGATAAAGATCTTCGTAGAATATGTAGGAACCAATATCAGCATCCAGGTTCCGCTATTGGTTATTGACTGGAGACGAGTCTCGGTCATGTCTACATAGTTCTCGAACCCGTAGGGTCCGCACGCTTAACGTTCGATGACGATCGGTATTATGAGTTTATGTGTTTTGATGAACCGAAGCTTGTTAGGAGTCTCGGATGTGATCACGGACATGACGAGGAGTCTCGAAATGGTCGAGACATAAAGATTGATATATCGTACGGCTATGTTCGGACACCAGAAGTGTTCCGGAGAAGTTTCGGATAAAACCGAAGTGCCGGAGGGTTATCGGGAACCCCGGGGGAACTAATGGGCCTTGATGGGCCTTAGTGGGGAGAGATAGGGGTGGCCAGGGCAGGCCACGCGCCCCCTCCCCCTTGAGTCCGCATTGGACTAGGAAGGGGGGGGGGGGCGCCCCTCTTTTCCTTCTCCCTCTCCCTTTCTTTCCTTCCCCCTCTCTCCCTTTTGGTGGAAACCTACTAGGACTTGGAGTCCTAGTAGGATCCCCTCTTGGGGGAGCGCCAAGGAGGGCCGGACGGCCTCCCCCTCCCTCCTCTATATACGTGGGGAGGGGGGCACCCTAGAACACACAAGTTGATTATTTAGCCGTGTGCGGTGCCCCCCTCCATAGATTTCCACCTCGGTCATATCGTTGTAGTGCTTAGGCGAAGCCCTGCATCGGTAACTTCATCATCACCGTCATCACGCCGTCGTGCTGACGAAACTCTCCCTCGACCTCAGCTGGATCTAGAGTTCATGGGACGTCACCGAGCTGAATATGTGCAGATCGCGGAGGTGCCGTACTTTCGGTACTAGGATCGGCCGGATCATGAAGACGTACGACTACATCAACCGCGTTTTCATAACACTTCCACTTTCGGTCTACGAGGGTACGTGGAAAACACTCTCCCCTCTCGTTGCTATGCATCACGTAGATGGATCTCGCGTGTGCGTAGGATTTTTTTGAAATTACTGCATTCCCCAACAATTGAATGGGAATCCAAATTTCCTTTGTCCTTCATCCATGAGTTTTTTTCTACGATGAAAATAAAACCCTGCTAATCACCGTGTTCAAATTTGACACTTTTTCGGGTTCATTTACAATATTTAGGGGATTATGTGCATTTTGTTGGCATTAATGCACATAATTCAAATTCAAACAATCGGTGCATGAAAGGGTGCACAAGAACGGTCTGGAAAAACCATACTCGTGGTATGTACTAATTTCTCAAGCCTTTGATAAGGAATGGGCAGAGATTTCAATGGAATGCGTGGCAATAGTCAACTAGAAACGCGTCATTTACTGGGTTATCAACTATATATAGAACAATGAAATATGTGCTTGAAAAACATGACGGCTGGCATGGTGCCATGGTATGGCCTCACCGTGCCCTGGTTAAAAGCTGAGAAGGTTTGATTTATGTCATCATGCACACCCTTCATAAATCGAACCATCACCGAGGAAGTTCAATGCTTTCGAGAGGGAAATCACCAAGATTGAAGGGGAATCCAAATATCCGTCCTAGTTTGTCATTCAGTTTTTTTCCAACGATCAACATACCGCCTCAAATGCAACGTGTTCAAATTTGACATTTTTTCGAACTCATTTACCATATTTAGGGGATTATGTGCATTTTCTAGGCATTAATTATGCACATAATTCAAATTCGAACAATCGGTGCATGGAAAGGTGCACAAGAACGGTCTGGAAAACCATGCTCGTGCTATTTAGTACATTCTCATGCCTTTTACAAGGAATGGGCAGATATTTCAAGGAAATGTGTGGCAATAGTCAACCATAAACGCGTCGTTTACTGGGTTAACAACTATAGAAAAAATGAAATACATGCTTGGAAAACATGACGCTTGATGTGGTGCCATGGTATGACCTCACCGTGCCCTGGTAAAAATGTCGTCATGCACGCCTTTCATAAAACGAACCATCACCAAGGAAGTTTCATGGTTTCGAGGGGGAAATCACCAAGATTGAAGGGGGGGGGGGGTCCAAATTTCCTTTGTCCTTTGTCCACGAGTTTTTTTCTATGATGAACATACAACCTGCAAATCACCGTGTTCAAATTTGGCACTTTTCCGGGTTCATTTGCCATATTTAGGGGATTATGTGCATTTCCTAGGCATTAATGCACATAATTCAAGTTCAAACAATCGGTGCATGAAAGGGTCCACAAGAACGGCCTAGAAAACCATGCTCGTGCCATTTAGTAAATTCTCATGCCTTTTACAAGGAATGGACAGATATTTCGATGAAATGTGTGGCATAATAGTCAACCACAAATGTTTGTTTGTTGGGTTTTCAACTATAGAAAAAATGAAATAAATGCTTAAAAACATAAAGCCTGGCATGGTGCCATGGTATGACCCCACCATGCCCAGGTAAAAATTTGAGAAGGTTTGGCTTATGTCGTCATGCACACCCTTCATAAATCGAACCATCACCGAGGAAGTTCCATGCTTTCGTGAGGGAAATCCCCAAGATTGAAGGGAAATCCAAATTTCTGTCCTAGTTTGTCATTCAGTTTTTTTTCAACGATCGACATACCGCCTCAAATGCAACATGTTCAAATTTGACATTTTCCCAGGCTCATTTACCATATTTAGGGGATTATGTGCATTTTCTAAGCATTAATGGACATAATTCAAATTCGAACAATCAGTGCATGAAAAGGTGCACAAGAACGGTCTGGAAAACCATGCTGGTGTTATTTAGTACATTCTCATGCCTTCTACAAGGAATGGGCAGATATTTCAAGGAAAGTGTGGCAATAGTCAACCATAAACGCGTCGTTTACTGGGTTAACAACTATACAAAAAATGAAACACATGGTTGGAAAACATGACGCCTAGCATGGTGCCATGGTATGGCCTCACCATGCCCTGGTAAAAACTTGGAGAATGTTTTCCTTATGTCGTGATGCACGCCTTTCATAAAATCAAACCATCACCGAGGAGTTTCAAGGTTTCAAGGGGGAAATCACCAAGATTGAAGGGGGTCCAAATTTCCTTTGTCCTTTGTCCACGAGTTTTTTCTACGATGAACATACAACCTGCAAATCACCGTGTTCAACTTTGACACTTTTCCGGGTTCATTCGCCATATTTAGGGGATTATGTGCATTTCCTAGGCATTAATGCACGTAATTCAAGTTCAAACAATCGGTGCATGAAAGGGTCCACAAGAACGGCCTGGAAAACCATGCTCGTGCCATTTAGTAAATTCTCATGCCTTTTACAAGGAATGGACAGATATTTCGATGAAATGTGTGGCAATAGTCAACCACAAATGTTTGTTTGTTGGGTTTTCAGCTATAGAAAAAATGGAATAAATGCTTAGAAATCATGACGCCTGGCATGGTGCCATGGTATGACCTCACCATGCCCTGGTAAAAATTTGAGAAGGTTTGGCTTATGTCGTCATGCACGCCCTTCATAAATCGAACCATCGCGGAGGTAGTTCCATGCTTTCGAGAGGGAAATCCCCAAGATTGAAGGGGAATCCAAATTTTCTTCGTTCTTTTCCCTGGAGTATTTTTCTAAGACGAACATACTCCCTGCAAATCACCGTGTTCAAATTTGTCATTTTTCCGGGCTCATTTACCATATTTAGGGGATCATGTGCATTTTCTAGGCATTTAGCGCATATAAATCCAATCCAGCTACAGGTGCACGGGTGTGATGTGGATTGCCGTTCGATCGCGGCGCATCCTACGATGCACATGCGCGATCCGCGTGGCTGGGGTTCCAGCCAATCATAATGCAACACACAATAGGCTCAGCGCACACGGTTTCCGGAAGCGACGGAGATGAACCGTGTGCGATAATGAACGAGAAAAATTGTAAGGAAAGCCAAATTTCCATTGTCGTTTGTCGTTGAGCTCTTGAATACCACCGCACTGTACAACTTCCCGGCCCCTCCATCCCAGAGCTCTCTCCAGGTGTCGCCCATGGCACCGCGGCGCACAGTAACTGGTAAGGAAGCGATGGCATCCTGCCGTGCCGCGTTCCTCGCCGCCCGCGACCACACACATGGTAAGGAAGCGATGGCATCTCGCCGCGCCGAGTTCATCGCCGCCAGCGGCCAGACTGTTACATGGGCGGACTTTGAGGCTGCCATGGCTGAATGGGTGGTGGATCTAGAGGTGGCCAAAGCCGGATAGAAGGAGCAGAAAAGGCAGAAAGCAGTCAAGAAAAGAGAGTCCCGCCACCGCAAGAAAAAAGAGGCCGCACGCCATGGTGATGGGAGCTTGGCGGAGATCGAAGCACGGTGGGCTACCGCCTACAAGGCCGGGAAGGAGAACGCCGGCGTCTGGCCAGCATGCCCCGATGGCAACATGTGAGAAGTAGTTTAAGCTTGTAGTATTAGAGCAAATTACCAGTAGTACTTTAAGTTTGTAGTATTAATGTACAATGTTGGTAAGAGCATCCTTTGAGGGCATTGAGCGTTGATTAGCATGTGTGCCCGTGTGCGTTTTTTTGCGTTAATCATTAGAAGATCACAAAACACACGGTTTCTATGCCGTACCCATCTGCGTTTTTTTGCGTTAATGACCCATAAGTCAGTTACCTGTGCGATGTTTCCTAATAAACTAGGCTTACAATTGACTGAAAAAAATCAAGTACACGTGTACATTTTTTTGGAGACGGGATGTGCCAACTTTCTTTTTTTCTCGTACACGAGTATTTTATGTGCTTCATCTGCATTGTGTGTTTCCCTCGCCCAAGTTTCAAGTTTCGTAGCGAAATTTTCATTAGGCGCGCGATTTCAGAATTTATTCCTCCAACATCATCCCCACCCTCAGTATCCCCCCTCGCGCCTCCCCCTATCGGCATCTCAAACTGCCGCCGTTGCAACCACAACTTGAACCACATCTACGTTCTGCTCGGATCCAGTCAGCTAACCCACCGTTCTCTATCACGGCCCCGACCTGATTGCTTAAATGGCGCCTGTGAAACATCCTCATGCCTCCAAATCCCCCCCGCCAGGAGCTGATGGCGGTCCATGGCACGATAGCCGCTGTGCGTGTTGACCCGGAGGAACACCTCGCCTCCGCCGCCGCCGACATGGTGTAGGCTCTGGCCCAGATGAAGTGCCCCAGCGACTACCCCCCAGGACTTAACATGTAAGATCTGACCAGCTAAATCTTACCAATACCACTTGCAACGGCTATGATTTGTACGGTTGATGTATTAAGCATGTTTGTGCCTTGTTTATTTTAGTACTGCATGCACACTGTGTGATGTTCAAATATTATCGTGTCCAGCTCAATTTCACCAATACCAGCAACAAACTTACTATACATGACTCAGGATATCACTAGAGATGCTGCCCATTTGCTATTTTTAGTGGATGCTAACCCTGTTGTACTTAACATGCCTGTCCATGTACTTACGCAGGGTCATAACGGCCGATGCTTTTGTTTGCCGTCGAGGTGAGCTGCATCCCATGTCTTACAGTACTTCACATAATTTGTGCAATTGCAGTTTAACTTCTATCATTTACTGGTTGCCTGTAGGTACACATGTCAGTGGCACTGATCCATGCTTTGACCCGGAGGAACAGCTCGCCTCCGCCGCCGCTGACTTTGGGCGGGCTCTGGCCAAGATGAAGTGCCCCAGCAACTACCTCTCAGGACTTACCAAGTATGTACTCACCAGTTCAATCTTACCAATACCACTTGCAATTAATGGCTATGTTCTGTACGGTCGATGTATTAAGCATGTTCTAGTAAACATGCCTAACACGTTTTTGCTACTTTCCCTACCTTTTTATAGACATCTGGGCCATTCTCTGCTCTGGCAACACCTGCCTTGTGATGTTTAACTGTGCCAATTGCATTTTTATTAGTACCGATTTCAATGTCTATTAAGCTTGTTGCAATTAACAGTTGAATCCATTTTTAAACAGTTGTATTTCAATGGCTACAAACTTACAAAAGATGACTTAGGATGCTGTTAAGCCTGTTGCAATTAGCAGTTGTATCCATTTTTCAATCTGTCCAGTTGCTACCATGCTACTCTCCGCAATGAAAATATACTAGAGATGCTGCTCATTTGCTATTTTTGGTGGATGCCAACCCTGTTGTACTTAACATGCTTGTCCATGTACTTACGCAGGGTCATAACGGCCGATGCTGTTGTTTGCCGTCGAGTTAGCTGCATCCCATGTCTTACAGTATTTCACATCATTTGTGCAATTGCAGTTTAACTTCTATCGTTTACTAGTTGCCTGTAGGTACACATGTCAGTGGCACTGATCCACGCTTCGACCCGGAGGAATAGCTTGCCTCCGCCGCCGCTGACTTTGGGCGGACTCTGGCCAAGATGAAGTGCCCGAGCAACTACCTCTAAGGACTTACCAAGTATGTACTCACCAGTTCAATCTTACCAATACCAGTTGCAATTAATGGCTATGTTTTGTACGGTCGATGTATTAAGCATGTTGTAGTAAACATGCCTAACACGTTTTAGCTATTTCCCTACCTTTTTATAGACAAATGGGACATTATCTGCTCTGGCAGCACCTACACTGTGATGTTTAACTCTGCCAATTGCATTTTTATCAGTACCGGTTTCAATGGTCATTAAGCCTGTTGCTATTAACAGTTGTATACATTTTTAAAGAGTTGTATTTCAATGGCTACAAACTTAAAAAACATGAATTAGGATGTTGTTAAGCCTGTTGCAATTAACAGTTGTATCTATTTTTTAATCCGTCACTTTGCTACCGTGCTACTCTTTCAAAATGAAGATATCACTACAGATGTTGCCGTTTTATTACCATTTGCTATTTTTGGTGGATGTTAACCCTGCTGTAGTTAACATTGGCTTTCCATGTACTTACACAGGGCTACAATGGGTGATGCTGTTGTTTGCCGTCGAGGTTAGCTGCATCCCATGTCTTATACACCATCTATTCCTAAATATAAGTATTTTTAGAGATTCCATATAGACTACATAAGGAGCAAAATGAGTGAATCTAGATTCTAATCTAAACTATATCTATAATTCTATATACATCCGTATGTAGTTCATATTGAAATCTCAAAAACAAATACTTGTACTTAGGAACATAGGTAGTTGTATTTTACATCATTTGTGCAATCTCAGTTTAGCTTCTAACATTTACTGGTTGCTTGTAGGTACATATATGAGCGGTGCTGATCCATGCTTCGATCCCTTTTGCGTATGGGGCAATGAGATATTCATGAACAAGTGTCAACTAAGGAAACTAAGAAAGATTGTTAGGCAAAAGAAACGGGTGGTTGGAATTAAGCTCTTTATTTACACTTTGTCGAAGACAATAGTGAACTTTAGGATGGTAAGTAATGTGTTGCCTTTCCCCCTGCCCACAACAGGTTACTCTATTAGACCTCAGTATCTGATATTTTTTCTCTTTTCAGTGGTTTCCGAAGCTATTTACTGATGATTACCTTGCAAACTACATGACCGGAGTGGAGGCAACTAAGGTTAAAGTATATAATTCATGCTACCATGATAATGCTCTAGAAGTCTTCCTGAAGGCGGTGAAGGATGGGCGAGCGATCGTCACAAGGGGTTGGACAAAACTGGTTCGCGCCTATGGCATGCAGGAAGGCACATTATGGGCATTCCGCTTCTTCAACACCGTCGGCAGTCAAAATGATTTACACTTGTCTCTTCACCTTTACCGCCTTTAAATACTGTGGTTCATCATAGTTAATTGCTGCCTAATCCTGTAATTACTAAACATATTGTACTGCAATTTTATTTATGGATTCGTTGTTGAACAATTGTGCTGAGAATTTGAATTGCACGTTTCATATTTCAAAATTTCCAATTCGAATGATAAATTACAGGCAAAAATAAAAAGAGAACAGACGGTCGTGGAACTTTGCAAACGGTTCTGGCATGAAAGCTCTTGTGATGGATAGCCCAATGCCACACAGTTTTCTACATTAAATCGTGTGTGATGTAGTTAATGAAAGAAAACAGTTAACCAAGGCAGAGCGTGTGTGATAGTTACACTTTTCACACACGAGCGTATACATAAAACTGTGTGGGATGTACATACGAACGGAAACATTTTCCCTGGATTGACTGTGTGGGATGTACATAAGAATGGAAACGTATTCCTTGGATTGACTGTGTGTGATATATATACGAATGAAATGTTTTTCTGGGATTCACCATGTGGGATGTACATACCTACGGAAATGTTTTTCTCGGATTACCGCGTGGGATGTACATACCTACGGAAATGATTGGGTTTCGATGCCTCGCCCGATCGCACACGGCCCCAGCCTGGGTCCCAGGAGGGCCTATCCCCGATGATTTCTGGGTCGTGTGGGAAGGACCCCCCTATCGCCCACACTCACTTGGTGACGGTTCCAAATGCCGTCGCAGAAAGGGGTTAAAAACCGTTAGTTTAGGACCGAGGCGCACCAGGGGGTGTAAGCCAGATTTACACATGCAAAACACTTAGGTTGACTTGACGAGCCTAGCATGTACAGACATGGCCTCGGAACACGAGAGACCGAAAGGTCGAACATGAGTCGTATGGTAGATGCGATCAACATGGAGATGTCCATCATTGATGACTAGCCCGTCTCACGTGATGATCGGACACGGCCTAGTCAATTCGGATCATGTATCACTTAGATGACTAGAGGGATGTCTATCTAAGTGGGAGTTCATTAAATAATTTGATTAGATGAACTTAATTATCATGAACTTAGTCTAAAATTGTCTTTACAATCTATGCTGTAGATCCAATGGCCATGCTAATGTTGCCCTCAACTTCAATGAATTCCTATAGAAAACCAAGCTGAAAGACGATGGTAGCAACTATATGAATTGGGTCCGTAACTTGAGGATCATCCTCATAGCTGCCAAGAAAGCATATGTCCTTGAAGCACCAGGTGATGCACCCATTTTCCCAGCAACTGAAGACGTTATGAACGCCTGGCAGTTGTGTAGTGATGATTACTCCCTATTTCAGTGCGGCATGCTTTACAACTTAGAGTCGGGGCTCCAAAAGCGTTTTGAGCAGCACGAAGCATATGAGATGTTCCGAGAGCTGAAAATGGTTTTCCAAGCTCATGCCCGGGTCGAGAGATATGAAGTCTCCGACAAATTCTATAGTTGTAAGATGGAGGAAAACAGTTCTGTCAGCGAGCATATACTCAAAATGTCTGGGTTGCACAACCGCTTGTCTCAACTGGGAGTTAATCTTCCAGATGACTTGGTCATTGACAGCATCCTCTAGTCGCTTCCACCTAGCTACAAGAGCTTTGTGATGAACTACAATATGCAAGGGATGGAGAAGTCCATTCCTGAGTTATATTCAATGCTGAAATCAGCGGAGGTGGAGATCAAAAAGGAACATCAAGTGTTGATGGTGAATAAGACCACTAGTTTCAAGAAAGGCAAGGGTAAGAAGAACTTCAAGAAGGACGGCAAGCAAGTTGCCGCGCCTGGTAAGTCAGTTGCTGGCAAGAAGCCAAAGAATGGACCCAAGCCTGAGACTGAGTGCTTTTATTGCAAGGGAAATGGTCACTGGAAGCGGAACTACCCCAAGTACTTAGCGGACAAGAAGGCCAACAACACCAAAGGTATATATGATATACATGTTATTGATGTGTACCTTATCAGCACTCGTAGTAGCTCCTGGGTATTTGATACCGGTGCGGTTGCTCATATTTGTAACTCAAAATAGGAGCTGCGGATTAAGCGGAGACTGGCGAAGGACGAAGTGACGATGCGCCTCGGGAATGGTTCCAAGGTCGATGTGATCGCCGTCGGCACGCTACCTCTACATCTACCTTCGCGATTAGTTTTAAACCTCAATAATTGTTATTTAGTGCCAACTTTGAGCATGAACATTGTATCTGGATCTCGTTTAATGCGAGATGGCTACTCATTTAAATCCGAGAATAATGGTTGTTCTATTTATATGAGAGATATGTTTTATGGTCATGCCCCGCTGGTTAATGGCTTATTTTTATTGAATCTCGAACGTGATGTTACACATATTCATAGTGTGAATGCTAAGAAATGTAAGGTTGACAATGATAGTCCCACATACTTGTGGCACTGCCGCCTTGGTCACATTGGTGTCAAGTGCATGAAGAAACTCCATGCAGATGGACTTTTGGGTCTCTTGATTATGAATCATTTGACACGTGCGAACCATGGCTTATGGGCAAAATGACCAAGACTCCGTTCTCCGGAACAATGGAGCGAGCAACCAACTTGTTGGAAATAATACATACTAATGTATGCGGTCCAATGAGCGTTGAGGCTTGCGGAGGCTATCGTTATGTCCTCACCCTCACTGATGACTTAAGTAGATATGGGTATGTCTACTTAATGAAACACAAGTCTGAGACCTCTGAAAAGTTCAAGGAATTTCAGAATGAGGTAGAGAATCAACATGACAGGAAAATAAAGTTCCTACGATCGGATCGTGGAGGAGAATACTTGAGTCACGAGTTTGGCACGCACTTCCGGAAATGCGGAATTGTTTCACAACTCACGCCGCCTGGAACACCTCAGCGAAATGGTGTGTCCGAACATCGTAATCGCACTCTATTGGATATGGTGTGATCTATGATGTCTCTTACAGATCTACCGCTATCATTTTGGGGTTATGCTTTAGAGACATCCGCATTCACTTTAAATAGGGCACCGTCTAAATCCGTTGAGACGACATCGTATGAATTATGCTTTGGGAAGAAACCTAAGCTGTCGTTTCTAAAAGTTTGGGAATGCGATGCTTATGTCAAGAAACTTCAACCTGAAAAGCTCGAACCCAAATCGGAAAAATGTATCTTCATAGGATACCCTAAGGAAACTATTGGGTATACCTTCTACCTCAGATCTGAAGGCAAAATCTTTGTTGCCAAGAATGGAACCTTTATGGAGAAAGAGTTTCTCTCGAAAGAAGTGAGTGGGAGGAAAGTAGAACTTGATGAGGTACCCCCTCTTGAACCGGAAAGTAGCGCAACTCAGAAAGATGTTTCTGTGGTGCCTGCACCGACTAGAGAGGAAGTTAATGATGATGATCATGAAACTTCGGATCAAGTTGCTACTGAACTTCGTAGGTCCACAAGGACACGTTCCGCACCAGAGTGGTACGGTAACCCTATCCTGGAAATCATGTATTTAGACAACGGTGAACCTTCAAACTATGAAGAAGCGATGACGGGCCCGGATTCCAACAAATGGCTTGAAGCCATGAAATCCGAGATAGGATCCATGTATATGAAAACAAAGTATGGACTTTGACAGACTTGCCCGATGATCGGCGAGCCATAGAGAATAAGTGGATCTTTAAGAAGAAGACCGACGTGGATGGCAATGTGACCGTTTATAAGGCTCGGCTTGTCGCTAAGGGTTATCGACAAGTTCAAGGGGTTGACTAAGATGAGACCTTCTCACCCGTAGTGAAGCTGAAGTCCGTCAGAAACATGTTAGCTATTGCCGCATTCTATGATTATGAGATCTGACAAATGGATATCAAAATGGCATTCCTTAACGCCTTCCTTAAGGAAGAATTGTATATGATGCAGTCGGAAGGTTTTGTCGATCCTAAGAATGTTGACAAAGTATGCAAGCTCCAGCGCTCCATCTATGGGCTGGTGCAAGCATCTCGGAGTTGGAACATTCGCTTTGATGAAATGATCAAAGCGTTTGGGTTTATACAGACTTATGGAGAAGCCTGTCTTTACAAGAAAGTGAGTGGGAGCTCTGTAGCATTTCTCATATTATAACTATTGATGGGAAATGACATAGAACTTTTGGAAAGCATAAAGGCCTACTTGAATAAGTGTTTTTCAATGAAGGACCTTGGAGAAGCTGCTTACATATTAGGCACCAAGATCTATAGAGATAGATCGAGACGCCTCATTGGTCTTTCACAAAGTACATACCTTGACAAGATATTGAAGAAGTTCAATATGGATCAATCCAAGAAGGGGTTCTTGCTTGTATTGCAAGGTGTGAGATTGAGCACAGCTCAATGCCCGACCTCGGCAGAAGATAGAGAAAAGATGAGTGCCATCCCCTATGCCTGAGCCATAGGCTCTACTATGTATGCCATGCTGTGTACCAGACCTGATGTGAACCTTGTCATAAGTTTGGTAGGGAGGTATCAAAGTGATCCCGGAATGGAACACTGGACGGCGGTCAAGAATATCCTAAAGTACCTGAAGAGGACTAAGGATATGTTTCTCGTTTATGGAGGTGTCGAAGAGCTCGTCGTAAAGGGTTACGTCGATGCTAGCTTTGACAGAGATCTGGATGACTCCAAGTCACAAAACGGATACGTGTATATTTTGAATGGTGGGGCAGTCAGCTGGTGCAGTTGCAAGCAAAGTGTCGTGGCGGGATCTACATGTGAAGCGGAGTACATAGCAGCCTCAGAGGCAACACAAGAAGCAGTCTGGATGAAGGAGTTCATCACCGACCTAGGAGTTATTCCCAATGCTTCAGGCCCAATGACTCTCTTCTGTGACAACACTGGAGCTATTGCCCTTGCCAAGGAGCCCAGGTTTCACAAGAAGACCGGGCACATCAAGCGTCGCTTCAACTCCATTCGTGAATATATTCAAGATGGAGACATAGATATTTGTAAAGTACATACGGACCTGAATGTCGCAGATCAGTTGACTAAACCTCTTCGACGAGCAAAACATGATCAACACCAGAACTCTATGGGTGTTCGATTCATCACAATGTAACTAGATTATTGACTCTAGTGCAAGTGGGAGACTCTTGGAAATATGCCCTAGAGGCAATAATAAAGTGGTTATTATTATATTTCCTTGTTCATGATAATTGTCTATTGTTCATGCTATAATTGTATTAATCGGAAACCGTAATACATGTGTGAATACATAGACCACAACATGTCCCTAGTAAGCCTCTAGTTGACTAGCTCATTGATCAATAGACGATTGTGGTTTCCTGACCATGGACATTGGATGTCGTTGATAACGGGATCACATCATTTGGAGAATGGTGTGATGGACAAGACCCAATCCTAAGCATAGCACAAGATCGTGTAGTTCATTTGCTAGAGATTTTCTAATGTCAAGTATCATTTCCTTATACCATGAGATTGTACAACTCCCAGATACCGTCGGAATGCTTTGGGTGTATCAAACGTCACAACGTAACTAGGTGACTACAAAGGTGCACTACAGGTATCTCCAAAAGTGTCTGTTGGGTTGGCACGAATCGAGACTGGGATTTGTCACTCCGTGTAAACGGAGAGGTATCTCTGGGCCCACTCGGTAGGACATCATCATAATGTGCACAGTGTGACCAAGGAGTTGATCACGGGATGATGTGAGTTACGGAACGAGTAAAGAGACTTGCCGGTAACGAGATTGAACGAGGTATGGGGATACCGACGATCAAATCTCAGGCAAGTAACATACCGATGGACAAAGGGAATTGTATACGGGATTGATTGAATCCCTGACATCATGGTTCATCTGATGAGATCATCGTGGAACATGTGGGAGCCAACATGGGTATCGAAATCCCGCTGTTGGTTATTGGCCGGAGAGATGTCTCGGTCATGTCTGCATGGTTCCCGAACCCGTAGGGTCTACACACTTAAGGTTCGGTGACGCTGGAGTTGTCATGGGAAATTGTATGTGGTTATCGAAGGTTGTTCGGAGTCCCGGATGAGATCCCGGACGTCACGTGGAGTTCCGGAATGGTCCTGAGGTAACAATTTATATATGGGAAGTCCTGTTTCAGTCGACGAAATGATTTCGGGGGTTAACGGTATTGTACCGGGACCACCGAAAGGTGTCCGGGGGTCCACTTGGTGGGGCCACCTGCCCCGGAGGACTTAATGGGCTGAATATGGGAGGGAACCAGCCCCCTAGTGGGCTGGTGCGCCCCCAAAGGGCCCAAGGCGCCTAGGGTTGGAAACCCTAGGGGAGGGGGGCGCCTCCCACCTTGCTTGGGGGGTAAGTCTTCCCCTCCTGTCCGCCCCCCTCTAGATGCATCTAAGGGGGCCAACCCGCTCTTCCCTTCCTCCTATAAATAGTGGGGGGGTTGGGAGGGCAGCCGCACCCCTTCCCCTGGTGCAGCCCTCCACCCCCCAACACCTCCTCCTCCTGCGCAGTGCTTGGCGAAGCCCAGCAGGAGAACCACGAGCTCCACCACCACGCCGTCGTGCTGCCGGAGTTCTCCCTCCACTTCTTCTCTCCCCTTGCTGGATCAAGAAGGAGGAGACATCCCCGGGCTGTACGTGTGTTGAAGACGGAGGGGCCGTCCGTTCGGCGCTTGGATCGGATCTTCCGCGATTTGAATCGCCGCGAGTACAACTCCATCAACCGCATTCTTGTAACGCTTCCGCTTAGCGATATTCAAGGGTATGAAGATGCACCCCCTCTCTCTCATTGCTAGCATTTCCTAGATTGATCTTGGTGACACATAGGAAAATTTTGAATTATTACTATGTTCCCCAACAGTGGCATCATGAGCTAGGTATATGCGTAGATTCTATGCACGAGTAGAACACAAGTAGTTGTGGGCGATGATTTGTTCAATTTGCTTACCGTTACTAGTCCTATCTTGATTCGGCGACATTGTGGGATGAAGCGGCCCGGACCGACCTTACACGTACGCTTACGTGAGACAGGTTCCACTGACTGACATGCACTTGATGCATAAGGTGGCTAGAAGGTGTCTGTCTCTCCCCCTTTAGTCAGATCGGATTCGATGAAGATGGTCCTTATGAAGGGTAAATAGCAACTGGCATATCACCGTTGTTGCTTTTGCGTAGGTAAGAAACGTTCTTGGTAGAAACCCATAGCAGCCACGTAAAACATGCAACAACAATTAGAGGACGTCTAACTTGTTTTTGCAGGGTATGCTATGTGATAGGATATGTCCAAAAGGATGTGATGAATGAGATTGATCATGTTCTTGTAATAGGAATCACGACTTGCATGTCGATGAGTATGACAACCGGCAAGAGCGATAGGAGTTGTCTTATTTTATTGTATGACCTGCGAGTCAATGAAAACCCCATGTAATTACTTTACTTTATTGCTAACCGTTAGCCATAGTAGTAGAAGTAATAGTCGGCGAGACAACTTGTCGGGTGGTTGGTGCGACATATGCCAATGGGTGGCTGATCATTGTGGGAGCCAGTAAGACGTCGCCGGTGCCTGGAAGCGGGATAAGGCGAAGACATGCACGCTGGCGAATCTTACCCAGGTTCGGGGCTCTCCGTGGAGATAACACCCCTAGTCCTGCTCTGCGGGGTCTCCGCATGATCACTAGATCGAAACGAGTAGCTACAAGTGCTCCTTGAGCTGTCGGATTCGGGGGAGAAGAAGAGCAAGGCTAGCTCTCCCTTTCTCTCTATATGGTGTGTGTAATTCTATGAGACCAACCCTTTGCATGGGTGCCCCGGGGGGTTTATATAGGCCTACCCCCCGGGGGTACAATAGTAATCCGGCTGGGCGCGGGTCCCAGCCGTCAGTGTCTGTGTTCGCCGGCTTCTCCGCCGGCCATTGGGGTCCGCCGACTGGTGGGTCCCGCCGGCTGCCGGCCTCTTGGTCGACAGGCCGGCCCCATCGTTTGGGGGTCTTGTCGGCGGCTGGTTACTGTTGCATTGCCCCTGATGACGAGGGCTTTGTCGAGGTAAGCGTGGCTACAGTGTGCCGCCTTGTGGGCTCTCACTGTAGCCTTACCTTGTCTTGCCTCCTTAATGTGGCGCATGTTTCGAGGGAGGGGAGTAGCCGGCTTCTGGGGGCCGGCTACGCCCCTGGCCGACTAGGGGAGGCCGGGCTGCCTTCGAGCGTCTCTCTGGCTAAAGGGGCCCGCCGCCCACGGGCCGTACTGGCACCTGTTGTGGATGACGTCGAGGCCAACATGGCTATAGTGCCGCGCCGGACGGGAGATGGCTGACCCGTACGGCGTCCTGTGGCCATGCCTGCTTCGGGATTCGGGGGTAGTGGTCTGTACTGTGGCCACGCCCCGTCTTATCTCCGTTATGTGGGCGTAGTTTTGGTGGGTGCGGTCTTGGCCGGCTTCTTGGGGTCGGCGTTCTTCATGGCCGGCTCTTAGGAGTCGGCGTTCTTCATGGCCGGCTTTTGGGAGTCGGTCCTTTTGGTGCCGGCTTCCTGGAGTCGGCCATCTCGTAGCTATCTTGGGGGAGGTTTCTGGGAATGGGTCGCCTTCTGAGAGTCGGCCCCTGGGATAGCCGGCCGGGGGAAGGCGGCCCTGTGCTTCGAATGCTTGAACGCTCAAATGGCTTGATAATTTCTTGAGAAGCCAGGGGGAGTCGTTTAGGCTACCGTGGCTATTTACTCCGACAGTAGTCCCCGAAGCTGATTGAGCTTCGAGGTGGGGTGGGAGCCGAGAAGCTCGGTCAGCTTCCTATCTTGACAAGCCGGCAGCTGGGAGCCAGCTTCGGCTAGGCGCGCCGTCTTGGCGAATTTTTTTTTGAAGTCGGAGGGCGGGAGTCTGCCAGCGCGCGCACCGGGCCGCGGGCCGGCCACTTGCCGCCTGCGAACCACGTGGCATCCCTTAGCTAAAAAAGCCTGCCAGCCCACGCGCGCGACGAGACGTCATGGCAGGTCGGGGGCCCGCCACTCCTACGCCCGGGCCCAGGCGCTGATTCTCTGCGGCCCAAAGCCGCCCGCACGTCTTCCTGCGGCGGTTTCGGCACGCCTTTAGGGCGTAATAATCGCGGGGCGTGGGGGGAGTGGGTGCAGTTAATCCCATGTCTCACCCCACGCCTCGCCTCCTCGGCTTCACCGCGCGAAGCTACAAGTAGGGAGAGGGGGGGAAGCGGCAGGCGCTCGCACGCCCCTCTCCTCTCCGCCCTCTTCTTCCTTCTACTCTTTCTTGCAACAGCGCCTCGCCGCCGCACCGTTCTACCACTCGATTCTCTGCCGCCGCGCTCATTCTCGCCAGCGCTACGCCACGATGCAGTACGGCGGGGATTGGGACGGCTCCAACGTCCATGAGGATCATGTCGAGTTCCTCCGCAAGACGCGGCGGCTGCCCGACGCAGACAAGGTGCGGGTCCGTCTCGCGCCGGCGAAGGAGATCACGCCGGAGCCGGAGGAAGGCGAGCGGGTGGTCTTCCGCTCGCATTTCTTGCGGGGCATCGGCTTGCCCGCGAGCTCCTTCTTCCGCTCCTTTCTCGAATTCTACCAACTCCAGCCGCACCAGCTCACCCCGAACACGGTGGTGCTGCTGTCCGCCTTCGTCACCTTGTGCGAAGGCTACCTCGGCGTCCTCCCCACCCTTGAGCTCTGGGGGGAGTTCTTCCAGTCCAAGCTAGGCACGCGTATGCAGGGCGTGCCGGCTCATAGTGGCGCCTTCATCGCGATGCGGAGGGTGGCTGCCGACAACCCCTTCCCCGTCATCACGCTGATCCAGTCGGTGAAGCTATGGCAGAAGTCATACTTCTATGTGAAGAACGTCGCCCCGCAAGGTGACTACGTCAATCTGCCGGCTTACGAAGCTGGCCACCGGCGGGTAGGCGGCCCCACTGGTCCTATCGGGCCGTGACGCTGACGCCGGCTGGAGCCGCGGCTGTTGCCCGACTGCGGGTGATGATCCAGTCGAAGGGCCTATCGGGGCCCGACCTGCTGGCCGCCTTCGTCACGCGCCGGGTGCTTCCGCTCCAGAGCCGCCCTCATCTGATCTGTCAGATGAGCAGCCAGCTCGATCCGAGTCGGATGTGCACCAAAGACATGCCGCACGACGAAGTGGCCCATATGGTGAACTACCTTGCGAACTGCAAGCTCTCCGCAGAGTGGCAGTTTGGCAAGGAGCCATATTGCCGAGCTCACCCGCCGCCCATGGTATGTTCTCCTTTTCTCTTTCTCCTCTCTCGGTTTTGCCGCCGAGTTCCTTTTGGCCGACTCTGACTAGCCGGCTTGTCTCGACAGAGCCCTCTCCTTCGGCCTGCAGGCGGGTCGGACGCGGAGCGCTGATTCATCCCTGACCGGTCGGAGCACGACCTGGAGGACCCCGACTTGGGGGCGGCCGCCATGGATGACAACACCGAGGCGGGCGGTGGCCAAGCCGGCGGCGAGGCAGGCGGCTCCGGGCTTGGAGTCAGCTTCGATGATTGGCCGGACGACGACGAGGCAGAAGTCGTTCCACGCCGCCAGCCGGCGTCTGGCCATGGCGCGGGTTCCTCCACCGCACCGCCTGCTCGGGGCAGCGGGCAAAAGCGTCGTGCCGCGCCAGTCTTGTTCGGCAGTCGGCCGAAGAAGCCCAGAGGCGGGGCCGCGGCGACCAGGCGGGAAGAGGCGGCCGCGAAGGCGGCCCGCTTCCGCAAGGCGGTGAAGCAGCCGCAGACGGTGTCGGCATAAGTATATACTCCTTCATGTACTCTTTCTTCTTTTCTCTAGTAGTTCCTGAGTCCTTTCTCAAAAAACCAGGGCTCCATTGTCGCTCGAGCGGGTTGCTGCCGCCTCTGTCGTTGGGTCGCCGGGAGGATCCGGGAGCACTACTCGCCGCGTGGACCCCCGCGCCGAGCTTCTGGCGGCGACGGAGCAGAACGCGCGGGAGGCGGAGGAGTTGAGGGCGGCCGCCGCCAAGGCGACGCAGGAGGAGGAGGCGGCGAAGGCGCGCGCCGACGCAGCGGCCAAGGCCCAAGCGGAGGCTGCGGCCGCGGCGATGGCGGAAGGGGCCTTGCTAGTCACCCCTCTGCGCGTCGCGGCGCCTGAGGCCCCAGAGCTCCCGCCTGAAGAAGCCGGCGGTGACCAGCCGGGACTGGAGAGGGAGGACGACGTTGTCGTCCTAGAGAGGGTGGCGGCACCGGCCCCGCCGACTGGGGCGACTCAATGCGGCCGACCTGACCTGCCGCCTGTGCAATCGGCCGGGGGCGAACCGGCCGCGAGGACTGATCTGGTGATCCGGACGCCGTCGCGCCAGCGCGCGGGGAAGGCCATATCAGAGCCGCAGCCGGCCGCGGGCTCCAGCTCGTCGGCCCAGGATATGGAGGCGGCCAGCGCCAGCTCGGGGTGGACGCCAGGCGGAGGGACGGCCGTGATGAATGTGGCCGCGCAGGACGTCCGGACCCGGCTTCAAGCCCAGGCTACGGCGCTGAGGAAGTACAACGACGAGTTCCTTGCGACGCGGGCGGCCATCCGGGTTAGTCTTCTTGTCTTGCTTTTTTGATCTTGGTTTCTTCCGTGGGGGCGCGTCAGCGCACCCACTGGGTGTAGTCCCCGAGTTCCGAGTCGGCTGCTGAGCAGGCGGCTTGGAACTTCTTAGCGGATCTAGTTTTGCTATTCTTGCTCTTATTTCGTTCTTCTGCCTGTCTTGCAGGACTATCACAACCTCCGCGCGGCTGCCTTCAACTCCCAGGCTCGGGAGCTGACCCAGAAGACCGCTGACCTATCTGAGAGCCGGGGTAAGTGCTTCGTCCTTTATCTCACGTGGGGGCGCGTCAGCGCACCCACTGGGTGTAGTCCCCGAGATTCGGGCCGACTGCTGAGCAGTCGGGTCGGATCTTCCTTGACGACTTCTTCTTATTGCTTCTTTTACTCTGCCATCCCTGCAGCGGCCAACGCCAGTCTAAGGGAGCAGCTGGGAGGGTCTCAGGCTGCCCTCCGTGTTAAGGAGGCCGAGCTTGCCGCCTTGGCGCAGGAGCGTGACCGCCTGGCCAAGAGGTTGGCCGACCAGGAGGAGAGCCACAAGGCGGCCCTGAAGGCGGTGCAGGACAGCGAGGCCGCCCTCCAGGCCGAGTACGAGACAGAGGTGGCTAGCTGGGCCGAAACGAAGCAGATGCTGATCGACGGCTATGGCCAGATCGAAGATTTGGTTGACGGTAAGACGCCTTCTTCTTCGTCCCTGCTTGCCGCTTGTCGCTTTGGCTCGTTTTCTGACTTGGTGTTTTTCTCTTCTTTCTCTTTCTTTCTTGCGCAGAGTACTTCCCTGGCTACTCTACCGCCGCCAACCAGATCATCGAGGCCCGCCTTGAGGCACAGAGGCAGGCTGGCGCCGAGATCGCGCCAAACGCTCGCCGGTTGCTGGAGGAGCAGCTCTTGGCGATCCAGGCCCGCCTTCAGCCGACTCATCGCCTGCTCCGCCGGCTTCAACGTGTCGGGGCGCAGGTGCTGGCTGCTCTTTGGCCTGGTGAAGTGATTCCCCGCACCCCCAGTCGGACTGCTGACTGGCTGGAGGTGGCGGTCGGCCGCTTCGAGGCCTGGAAAGCTTCGGCGGCTCGGTCCGGCGCCAGGCGGGTGCTGGAGTTCGTCAAGGCCTGGTATCCCGGGCTGAGTCTGGACCAGCTGGCCACCTTGCGGCAGCAGGCCGACACGGAGCTGGAGCCGGCACGGCCGGCTATCATCCGGCGGGCTTCAGCGATCGCCGACTATACCGACACAAGCGTCTTCGCCCCTGAAGTGGACGACAATGGTGTTGCCCAGCCGGAGGAATGGTTCGGGCTGAACCCGGCAGACGGCGAAGACTCGGCGGAGGAGATCGACTCCAGTGACAAGGGCGAAGAGGAGGAGGAGGAGGGCGAAGACGCCGGGCCGGATGGTGGAGCGGCCGGTCAGCCTCAGCTTGACCGTGTCTCCAGCAACACGGCACGCGCGGGTGCACCGCCTGCGGCCGGCGATGATCAAGCCGAGACCCGCCAGCCGGCCACTCCTTCAGCCGGTGGCGCCGTCTCCACCGACCAACCCGGCTCCCACACCGCGCCTTTAGTCTAGTCTGCTATCTTTATTTTCCTGTCTTGTCACTTTTGGAACAATATTTTGTTAAATTTGCACAATTCCACCCACTGGGGGTGTATTCGAACTATGTTGATTGCCGGCCTGTTGGGGGCTTTATATGTAGATATGATTATGCATGCGTTTGGCTTTCCCTTGTTCTTTGCTTTTCATCCTTCTGCTGTTTCCTTTGCCGCCTTCCCTTGGCTGCCGCCTCCCCAGTCGGACAGTTGCTCTGCAATCTGTGGCTGGAGAAGTGCTTGGCCAGTTGGGAGGGTAAGTACTCTAGCTTTGTTGGATTACAGCGAAGTGTTTGGGAAGCCGACCAGCCGGCTGTTCTGACAGCCGGCAAGCGTGGTTGGAGGCCGTCTTTTCGTTATACAAGTTCATTAGTCCTTAGCCGTTTTTCGTGTGGGCATCCTTTCTGCCTTGGCTCTTGCTAGTCGGACAGTCGGTTCTTCGAGCTGCGACTTTCAACAAGAGAGGACTCGGGAGCCGGCACACTACTTGTCTGACTTCAGGTAGAACTTTAGTATAACTTAAGGCGGCCAGTCCCCGGGCCGACTAGTCGAACCCGGTGACAGACAGAAATCAAATGTAATAATACATTCATGAATATGACACTCGTCATTCATAGATAAAGGAAGGCAGTCCCCAAGTGCCCCTCGGGGGGCCTGTTGTTTCGTACTTAATACAGAAAGGGCAACATGGTACATACTGCTTTTAATTGTAAAATCTTCTAAGGAGGTTCGCGTTCCATGGTCGCTCCGACTCCTTGCCCGAATCATCCCTCTTGCGAGCTCTTGGTTTTTGCGTGTCGATCAGGTAGTAGGAGTCGTTGCCTAGTGCCTTGCTGATGACGAAAGGGCCTTCCCAAGGGGCCGAGAGCTTGTGCTGGCCGGCTATTCGCTGGATCAGCCGGAGCACAAGGTCGCCCTCTTGGAAAGATCTTGGCTTGACCTTGCGGTTGTGGTAACGGCGCAACCCCTGCTGGTAGATGGCGGACCGGCTGAGTGCCAACAGCCGGCCTTCTTCCAGCAGGTCGACGCCGTCTTCTCGCGCTTCCTTGGCCTCCGCCTCCATGTACATGGTGACCCGAGGTGAGTCGAACTCGATGTCGGTTGGGATGATAGCCTCGGCACCATATACAAGGAAGAACGGAGTGAAGCCGGTTGACTTGTTAGGGGTAGTACGCAGACTCCAGAGGACAGCCGGCAGCTCACCAGCAGCCGGCCGATCGCTCTAGTGGTACGACCAGTCGGGGCTTGATGCCGGAGAGGATGAGTACATTTGCTCGCTCGACCTGGCCGTTTGACTGTGGGTGGGAAACGGACGCTAAGTCCAGTCGGATACCCTGCGTCGCGCAGAAACGTGCCAGTGCTCCTTTAGCAAAGTTTGTGCCGTTGTCGGTGATGATGCTGTGTGGCACGCCATACCGAGTAGTGATGTCGGTGATGAATGTCACGGCAGTCGGCCCGTTTAGCTTCTTGATCGGCTTTGCTTCGATCCACTTGGTAAATTTGTCCACGGCGACAAGCAGATGTGTCAAGCCGCCGCGGGCTGTCTTGAATGGGCCCACCATGTCCAGTCCCCAGACGGCAAAGGGCCAGGTGAGGGGAATGGTCTTGAGTGCAGAAGCCGGCAGGTGTTGCTTGGAACTGAAGACTTGGCATCCTCTGCAGCTCTTGACTATCTCTTTGGCATCTTCCAAAGCAGTCGGCCAAAAGAAACCGTGGCGGAAAGCTTTGGCCATAAGTGATTTGAGGCTGCGTGGTGCCGCATTCGCCTTGATGGATATCCTTGAGGATTGCCACTCCTTTCTCTGGCTCGACGCAGCGCTGGAAGACTCCAGTGACACTGCGCTTGACAAGCTCTCTGTTTATTATTGCATATGCTCCGGCTCGTCGTTGCACTAGTCTTGCTGAGGTCTCATCAGCCGACAGCTCTCTGTTGACGAGGAATTTGAGGATGGGCTGGGCCCATGACGGAGCTGTGACTTCTTCTGCTATTAATACGGCCACCATGACGCGGGTGGGTGGGTCGGGTGGCGTGGAATTGGAGTCGGCCACCGCTTCTTGTGTTGCTGCAGTCCCCGGGCCGACTACTGCAGTCCCCGGGCCGGGTTCTGAAGTCCCCGAGCCGGGTGTGACTACGGCAGTCCCCGAGCCGGTTGTCGAAGTCCCCGCGCCGCCTGCGGGGTTCCTCTAGTCGGATCCGGCTGTATCGGGGGCAGGCGGTACGAAGATAGAGTCCAACTCTGGAGACGGCTTGATGGACGGCTTGAGGAGGCGCTGGAGGGAGACACCGGTCGGTATAGCCTGTCGGGTGGAGCCGACCCGCGCCAGGGCATCTGCTTGGTCGTTGTCGGCCCGTGGTACGTGAAGGAACTCGCACCCTTCGAAGTATCCCCTGATCTTCGGGACGAGGAATCGATAGCTCGCCATGTTTGCATCCTTGGCGTCCCAGTCGCCAGATGACTGCTGGACCACCAAGTCTGAGTTGCCATAACACAGGATCCGGCGTATGCCGAGTTCCTTGGCTAGCCGGAGCCCGTGTATGAGCGCCTCGTACTCGGCCACGTTGTTGGAGGCGGCGAAGTGGATTTGTAGCGTGTATCTCAGTTTGTCGCCTTTGGGAGAGGTGAGGACGATGCCGGCTCCCAAGCCGGTGCGCATCTTGGACCCGTCGAAGTGCATCCGCCAATGGGTAGAGTCGGGAGCCGGCGGTAGGTACTGGGTCTCGGCCCAGTCGACGAGGAAGTCGGCCAATGCTTGGGACTTGATGGCGGTGCGGGGTTGGTAGAAGATTGTGTAGGGTGCCAGCGCAATGGCCCATTTAGCCACCCGGCCGGATGCATCCCGGCTGCCTATGATCTCGGCAAGCGGGGCGGTGCACACGACCGTGATGGGATGCTCTTGGAAGTAGGGCTTCAGCTTCTTGGCGGCGAAGTACACCCCATAGCACATCTTCTGGTAGTGCGGGTAGTTTTGCTTTGAGCTGGATAGTACTTCGCTTAGATAATACACCGGCCTCTGGACTAGCTGGGCTCGGCCTTCTTCCGGGCGCTGGACCATGACAACTGTACTGACCACTCAGCTAGTCGCGGCAATGTAAAGGAGCATGGGCTCCTTCTCAATCGGCGCCGCCAGGACAGATGGAGTAGTCAGCATTTTCTTCAGCTCATGGAAGGCTTGGTCTGCTTGGTCATTCCACTCGAAATGAGTGGATTTCTTCATGAGTCGGTACAGGGGGAGAGCCTTTTCTCCTAGCCGGCTGATAAAGCGGTTTAAGGAGGCCAGGCACCCAGTGAACTTCTGCACATCTCGCAACTTGGAGGGAATCTCCATCCTCTCAATGGCCTTGATCTTCACAGGGTTGCACTCAATGCTGCGTTCGGAGACCAGAAAGCCTAGCAGCTGGCCGGCTGGTACTCCAAACACGCATTTCTCGGGGTTGAGCTTGATCTGGAATTGGCGCAAGTTGGCAAATGTTTCTTTGAGGTCCTCCAGCAGGGTGCCGCGCTTCTCTGCCTTCACCACAATATCGTCTACGTAGACGTGGGCATTTCTGCCGAGTTGCTTGAGGAGGCATTTCTGCATGCAACGCTGAAAAGTGGCACCGGCATTCCTTAAGCCGAATGTCATAGTCAGGTAACATAAAGCTCCGAATGGTGTGATGAAGGCAGTCTTCAGGCGGTCTGCTGGGTCCAACTTGATTTGATGGTACCCTGAGTAGGCATCCAAAAAACTCAACAGCTCGCATCCGGCCGTGGAGTCTATCACTTGGTCAATCCGTGGCAAAGCAAACAGATCTTTGGGGCAGGCCTTGTTGAGGCTGGTGTAGTCTATACACATGCGCCACTTGTTGTTCTTCTTCAAAACCAAGACTGGGTTGGCAAGCCACTCTGGGAAAAATACTTCCATAATAAAGCCAGCGGCGAGGAGCCGGGCTATCTCTTCTCCTACGATTCTTCGCTTCTCTTCTGACAGTCGGCGGAGGGCTGCTTGACCAGCTTCGCGTCGGCTCGGACGTGTAATTTGTGCTTGGCGAAATCCTTCGGGACACCTGGCATGTCCTTTGGGGACCATGCAAAGACGTCTCGATTCTCACGGAGGAAGTCGACGAGCTCGCCTTCCTATTTGCTGTCTAGGTTTGCCCCAATGACAGCAAACCTTTCCGGGTTCTCCGGGTCCAAAGGTATCTTCTTCGTCTCCTTGGCCGGCTGGAAGGAGCCCTGCGCATCATAATCTTTGGGGTTGGGGGACAAGGCCGTGTAACACCCCAAAAATTTGACCTTGTTTTACTAATTAAAATTTTGCCAGGAAATTGAATTTTTATTTTTCTGGGTTTCTCCTTTGATTCAGAACCCCTCTTCTCTTTAATATTGTGGGTTTTTACCTCTAGTGGAAACTTTTCAAAAGTATTATTGGACTTGTATGCTCTCTCAATAAAACAATTCTTTATCAGTGGATTTATTTGCATAATTGTTTTCCTGAGCTTTATACTTTTAAAATGATCTTTCATTAATTTGGAGCCTCTTTTGCACTGCAACCATTTGATAAATGCTTTTAAAAATTTCCACCAAAATTTGGGGATGTCATGTGATGTTTCCCCATCACTTTTATGCAAAAATATCCTTTGGTCATTGGAGATTTTGAGCTCTACATCAATTTTTCAAATCTGGTCCAGTAGGTATTTTTGCAGTACAACCTATTTAAATATTCTTCTAAAAATTCTTCCAAGTGTTTGGAGATGTCAGTGGATGCTTATAATTCAACTTCATGCAAAAAACCCAGTGATGTTCTTTGAAAATTTTGAGTGAATCATCTTCATTTTCATTCTGGTCCAGTTTGGTGATTTGTACTGCAACCCTATTTTATTTTGCTCTAGTGCCCATGAGCTTTTTCCCTACTTGTAGTCCTCCCTACCAAACACTTAAGTCCAGGAGATTGGACCCATTGGAGTATGTTTAGTGCATGCAATGATAGCCTTTAGTTTCTGCCCAAAACTGGTTTTCTCAAAAACTTGCACTAACAAGTTCCTGTTTTTGCCAAACTAACCTTACCGCCTTCTTGAGCTCCTAAAGAGACTAGGATCTGGAGAGTTTGGCCACCCCAAGAGTTGCCTAGATGCCCATGGCATTCTGTCGAACACTTGGTGTGCACAGTCAGTTTTTGACATGAGTTTTAGTTTGCACTGTGATCTTGCTCCACTGACCCAGCAACCTTGTCCACTTAACTCCTAGCTATACCTTTCCTAGCCCTGTTAATTGCCAGCCTTCCTCTCGCACTCTTGGCTGCCCTGGCATTTCGTCGAGCATGTCCCGTGCGTGCTCTGGGCGCGCCCAGAGCGCACGTTTTGCACGCGCACGCACTGAGCCGCCGCGTCGCACTGCCGCCCTCGTCGCGTCCCGTCCCTAGTCCCTGCTCGCCTGCTGAACCACGCCATGCACTCTCTCACTCGCCAGAAACCTCCAAGCCTCCCTGGCGCCCTACAGCGCCGCCGTCAGAGCTCCCTTGGCGGCACGCCGGCGTCGGCAGCGGGCTCTGCCGTGGTCGGCGCCGCCCAAGCCACCCGCGCGCGCCAGCTGCCCCCGGGAACAGCCCGAGCTTATCCGCAAGCCGTCGGCACGCGCCCGTCGCCGCCACGTAGTCTTGCAGCTACAGAAAAGTGGTCGCCGGCGATCCTATCCTTGGCCACCGCGGGACCGACCTCGAGTGCCTATTTAAGGAGGCCCCGAGCCCCTCCGAGCACTCAGGCAACCCCAGGCCACCCCCATAGTACTCCCGCAGCCAGCAATCGACGGGGAGGGGCCTTCTTCCTTGTCTCCGGCCAGTTCGGCCGCCGCCGAGCTTCGGTGCAATACGTCGCAGCCAGGCCCTCCCCCGCCTATCCAATGCCACCAGACGTCTCCCCATGGTCTTGCGGAGCTGCCCAGCACCTCAGCCTCGACCAAGGACCACCGTAGCCCGAAACCCACTTTGCTCCCGAACCACCGTCCACCGCGGAGCTCGCCGCCGGTGGCTTACTCCGTCCCCAGCTGCCCAACGACCACCGGGAGGACCGCCCCGGTCTGGCGGGTCCATCCCTGCCCTCAGGTGCCCTCGAAGAGCCGCCGTTCGTCGACGGCGATCGCCGGAGGCCCGCCACCGTTCGGGCAGAGAGAAAGGAGGGAGAGGGAGACCAGTCAAACCTGACCAGTGGGCCCCCTGGACCCACTGTCAGTGACCCGCTCGCTCGTCCTCTCTGGTTAAGTGAAAGCGCAAAGTCCGGAGTACGTCTCCTCTGCTTCAAATGCGTATTTTCCCCGAAGCGTTTTCCTTTTTCTGATTTTATTAAAATAGAACTTTGACTGATCTTTGACTGGCTATATCTTTTAAAATAAAACTCCAAATGAGTTGATTCTTTTTCCTACCTCTCTCAAATTTCATCTAGTTTATTTTAAGATTTATTTCAAAAATATTTGGGACAGCTTTGTGTGCTGTATTTGAAATGTGTGTTATTTGAATATTTCTCAAAATAGGATTTTGGAGAAAAGGCAACCTTCAAAAAAATGCACCCCACATGCATACACTTGAAGGCAAGCATTCTGAACCCTGGCTTAATATTTTTGGATGTTGTTGATATGATTACAACATCACTTTGACCTGGAACATACGCTATTTTATGTGACGGTAAGATCATACGCATGAGTGCATAAATGGAGATTTCTTTGCTGTTATAAACGGATATGCTGGTGATAATGATCGTCCTCGTAAGCTTCTCATGCATGCCGGAAGGAAGTCGGGAAAGTCGCGGTCTTGGGTAGACGCGAGCTTGTCCCTAGTTCCTCGTGGAGACGTGTATGTCCGGTATGGCATGGTGGGGCTTGATGAGTGTTAAGCTTATCTGTTATTGGAAATATTTTTTGTTATGCTAATCATGCAGGGAACACTTGAACCTCCTGAGTCGGCCTTAGATCGAGTCTTGTCCAGTAACCCCCACACTTGCTTCGTACTACCACTTGTCCCTGCCATAGGTAGGGTACGGTTCAGTAAGTTGTCAACCCCTTTCTAGCACACACCGTACAGAGAGGCCGTGATGAGGGTCCCATGGCCATGGATTAAAGCCAGTCATCCGGTCCGGGGGCATGGGTGTTTCGGTTGTAGCCGAAGGGGTAGCTCCCCTAGTTTGCGCGCGGTATAAATTTTGTGATCCCATGCTACGTCGAGGTTGTAGCCTCCCCACTTAGAGTTTCGCTTGACAGGTGTCGTGGGTGATTCCAGACACCGGTAAGTTAAGCTGGTGTGTGCAGGTCAGGCGTGTTTTCAATTAAAAGACCGTAGACGGAATTAGTCCCGATGGACTAAAGAAATCCGTTACCCGTGGGTAAAGAGTACACCCTCTGCAGAGATTATACATCTATTCGAATAGCCGTGTCCATGGTTAAGGACTACAGTCTGGGATAGGTCAAGTGTCGGTCTTAGTGTCGGTCTTCGGAGGAAAAACTGCTAAACCAGAACATTGATTATGAACGGTGACACATATGGATTATGATCATTATTATTGTGGACTAACCATTTACTTTATTTGAATTATTGAGTATCCCTGGGACGGTTCTACCTCCTGGATATTCACTGTGATTATCCTTTATAAGCCCTTTATGTGGTGTCGCTTAGACGCCCGACTGTGGCATGCTTGTATTTCTTTTATTTATAAGCCCTTTATGTGGTGTCGCTCAGACGCCCGACTGCGACATGCTTGTTATTTATTTATTCTTTATAAGCCCTTTATGCGGTGTCGCTCAGACGCCCGACTGCGGCATGCTTGCTATTTATTTATTCTTTATAAGCCCTTTATGCGGTGTCGCTCAGACGCCCGACTGCGGCATGCTTGTTATTTATTTATTCTTTATAAGCCCTTTATACGGTGTCGCTCAGACGCCCGACTGCGGCATTGTTAATTTATTTGCACCCCTTTTCGAGGAGTCATTTCAGACACTCGATCACTGCATTCTATTTATATATTGCATATTCTTATTTTACCCGCATGCGTACATCATGGATTTCGCATATTTCGTGACTGACGTGATGGTCATAGAATATTTTCGGAGCATGATTACCCCTTGTTATATTATACCCGTGTTCTAAATGTTTGCGAGTACATTCAAACATACTCACTGGCTTGTCCCTGGCTATTGTCTTGGCCAGATTTCTTGTGTGGAGAAGAGCGTTACGACGACAGCCCCGGAACCCATGTAAAGGTGATAGCAACCTCGCGAAGATAGGAGTTATCCTGGTCAGCTGTTCTTGTGGGAAATGGAGTCCCATAGACACAGATGAACCTCAAACCGCTTCCACCATCAACCACTAGAAACCAAGTGTTGTACTCATAGGCCACAATGGTCTTGTACTACATATTTTGTACTTTGCTTGGAATTCTTGTATCAAGTTGGTGCCTCATCAGCTAACAGTAATCCTGGGGCTGGTGAGCACAAGGGCCGTTTTCTGGAGAATTAATATCCCGAAAATCCGGTCCTGACAGGTCGGCTACTTGCCGGCCATGGCCACAACCCGTTCCAGCATCTTCTTCTCTTCTGCCACTACGAGGGACTCGGCCAGCCGACTGCTGGCCATAGCGCACTCGATGGACTTCTTGTAGTCGCCGGCTACAGTGATGATCCCCTTCGAGCTCGGCATCTTCATCTTTAGGTAGGCGTAGTGGGGCACAACCATGAACTTGGCCAGAGCAGGTCGGCCAAGCAAAGCATGGTAGGGGCTCTCCAGATCCACTACCTCAAACCAGATCACTTCTCGGCGAAAATGATCCTTGTCTCCGAAGAGAACATCCATCTTGATCTTGCCGATCGGGGAACAAGACAAGCCGGGCATGATGCCATGGAACACGGTCCGGCTTGGCATGAGCTGCTTCGCCTTGATGTTCAGCTTCTCCATGGTATCGCGGTACAGTATATTGATACTGCTTCCGCCATCAATCAGGATGCGGGAGAATCGGGCAGCTCGCCTCTCCGTCGCGAGGGTGACATCCAAGACTAGTGCATAGGAGCCAGGGGATGGCATCACCTCTGGGTGGTCGGCCTGGCTCCAGTTGATGGGCTTCTCGGACCAGTGCATGAACTTGGGGGTGCCAGAGGCGACTGTGTTGACCTCTTGGTGCTGTCGGCGCCGACTATGCTTGTCTTCAACTTGGCTTGTGAAGACGACGTAGGCGGCGTGCTCTTCAGGGAACTCATCTTGAATGGCTCCGACTGCTGGTCGAGCCACCGGCTGCTGGGGGGTTGGAGGCGGCGGGCCGGGAGGCGGAGGCGGCACCAGCCCCTCGCCCTTGGAGATTCGCGTAAGCCAGTGGCACTTTCGGGTCGTGTGGTTGGACGGCTTCGCGCCGCTGTGGAACTTGCAGGGGGCGTTGAGAGTCTGCTCGTAGGAGAAAGCCGGCTGCCAAGCCGGCCTGCCACCCTTCTTCTTGGGAGCGGGCCGCTCTTCGGGCTGCTCATCTTCAACTATGGCCACTTGCCGGCTGGTGGAGGGCGGCATAGGGGCCTTGCGCTTGTGATCGTTCTGGTAGGGGCGCCGATTGGAGTCTCCAGCCGGCGTCTTGGGAGCCGGAGCGATCACCTTCCCAGAGGCGTCCACCCGAAGCTCGGTCTTCATCGAGGAATCGGCCATGGCGTACTTGTCCGCGATGATTAGTAGTTCATCGAGGGTAGCCGGCTCGTCGCAGAGGAGTCGGTGGTTGAGGAGGGTGCCCTCTCGGCACCCGGCGATGAAGTACTCGATGGCCTGAACCTCGTGCACCCCCTCGCAGGAGTTGCAGAGCTCGGCCCACCGCGTGAGGTAGTCGCGGGTCGACTCGTTTGGCCCTTGGACGCATAGGGAGAGTTGGCGAGGCTTGGGAGGCCGCTTGTACGCGCTGGTGAAGTTACGGACAAAGACTTCCGTGAAGTCCAGCCAGCTGTTGATGCTGTAGGGCTTGAGGCTGTTGAGCCAGGTGCGCGCTGTGCCCTGCAGCATGAGGGGGACGTACTTCACGGCTACGCGCCGATTGCCGTTGGCTATGCTGACAGCAGTAGAGTAGTCGATGAGCCAATCTTCCGGCTTCACAGAGCCGTTGTACTTAGGTGTGTCTCTGGGGAGCGAGAACCCTTTGGGGAAGGCCCATCGCGGATGCGGGGGCCAAAACATGGCGGACCGACATCATCTTCTTCTTCTAGCACCAGGGACCGAGCCAGACGGTCGATCCGGTGGCGGGCGTCGTTCTCGCCGACTCCTTCGCAGTGGCCTAGTCGGCCACCAAGAGTTGGATGCGTGACAGGCGGCGGGGTGGGGTATCTCTCCCCTCGAGGCGGGGGAGGAGGTGGATTTCCTTGGCGCTCCACCGCTCGAGGGTGGCCCTCCGCGTCGCGCTCGATGGTGATACGAGTCCGGCTGCGGCTAGCAGCCGGCTCCTTATCTTTCCTCGCGCGGGCACCGCTCACAGTCGGCGACCGGGAAGTCGCGGCGTGGTCCCGGCGCGGGGGAGGACTCTCAGCGCAGGCGCCGGCTTCGTGCCGTTCCGCGGCCGCGTCGATCAGCTGCTGGATCCGTCTTGTCATGTAGGGGAGCTCATCGGCTCCCAGCCCATTTAGCTCTTCAGCGGCCGCCTGAGCGGCTCGCAAATTCTCGAGCGGGGTGGCGTAGACGGGGCGGTCCGCCCCCAGCATGCTGGCGATGGCCGCGCCGCGCTTCTGGTCGAGGTCGGCTCGGCTCGGCCCGCCATGAGGCGGCGTGCCAAAGGCGGCGCGGTCGACTTCGCGCTGGTGAGCCTCGGTGAGGCGTCTCATGGAGGCTATCTTCTGGCCTTCCGCGATGAGGGCGAGGCGGCGTGCCTCCAAGGTCTCGGCGTCAGCGTCGGCCGGGATGGGGACGGATAGGTCGTGCATCGCCGCCTGCATGGCGTCGTGGGCGTTCTCGCCCGAGTTGGCGACGTGGCTGATGACCAACACTTCAGTGATAGTGCTGCTGCCGCTGTCAGCTCGAGGGAGGGGATCGTCGAAGACCACCACGTCGGAGGGGTAGGCGTCGAGCGATGCCGTGTCGGAATCGACAAACATCGGGTCGGTGGAGCCGACCGACTCCATGTCTACAGCAGGCTCGCTGGAGACGTGAAGTTGGTCGAGGAGGCTGACGAGGCGGCTCTCGGGGTAGTTCGTGCCCGCGTCGGACGCGGGCTCGTTGGAGATGCGAGTCTCGCCGAGCAGATCGGCGAGGCAGCTCGCTGCGCAGGCGTCGTCGACGCCTTGCAGCGCGTCGGGGCAAACGCCATCGGGCGCAGCAGGCTGGCTGCGCTCGCGGGGGAGGAAAAGGGTTCCCGTCCAGAACAGGTCTCCGGACGATGGTGCACCTGGCCCCATGGTGGGTGCCAAATGTCGGGTGGTTGGTGCGACATATGCCAACGGGTGGCTTATCATTGTGGGAGCCAGTAAGACGTGGCCGGTGCCTGGAAGCGGGATAAGGCGAAGACATGCACGCCGGCGAATCTTACCCAGGTTCGGGGCTCTCTGTGGAGATAACACCCCTAGTCCTGCTCTGCGGGGTCTCCGCATGATCACTAGATCGAAACGAGTAGCTACAAGTGCTCCTTGAGCTGTCGGATTCAGGGGAGAAGAAGAGCAAGGCTAGCTCTCCCTTTCTCTCTATATGGTGTGTGTAATTCTATGAGACTAACCCTTTGCATGGGTGCCCCGGGGGGGTTTAGATAGGCCTACCCCCCGGGGGTACAATAGTAATCCGGCTGGGCGCGGGTCCCAGCCGTCAGTGTCTGTGTTCGCCGTCTTCTCCGCCGGTCATTGGGGTCCGCCGACTGGTGGGTCCCGCCGGCTGCCGGCCTCTTGGTCGACAGGCCGGCCCCACCGCTTGGGGGTCTTGTCGGCGGCTGGTTACTGTTGCCGTGCCCCTGATGACGAGGGCTTTGTCGAGGTAAGCGTGGCTACAGTGTGCCGCCTTGTGGGCTCTCACTGTAGCCTTACCTTGTCTTGTCTCCTTAATGTGGCGCATGTTTCGAGGGAGGGGAGTAGTCGGCTTCTCGGGGCCGGCTACGCCCCTGGCCGACTAGGGGAGGCCGGGCTGCCTTCGAGCGTCTCTCTGGCTAAAGGGGCCCGCCGCCCACGGGCCGTACTGGCACCTATCGTGGATGACGTCGAGGCCAACATGGCTATAGTGCCGCGCCGGATGGGAGATGGCTGACCCGTACGGCGTCCTGTGGCCATGCCTGCTTCGGGATTCGGGGGTAGTGGGCTGTACTGTGGCCACGCCCCGTCTTATCTCCGTTATGTGGGCGTAGTTTTGGTGGGTGCGGTCTTGGCCGGCTTCTTGGAGTCGGCGTTCTTCATGGCCGGCTCTTGGGAGTCGGCGTTCTTCATGGCCGGCTTTTGGGAGTCGGTCCTTTTGGTGCCGGCTTCCTGGAGTCGGCCATCTCGTAGCTATCTTGGGGGAGGTTTCTGGGAATGGGTTGCCTTCTGAGAGTCGGCCCCTGGGATAGCCGGCCGGGGGAAGGCGGCCCTGTGCTTCGAATGCTTGAAGGCTCAAATGGCTTGATAATTTCTTGAGAAGCCAGGGGGAGTCGGTTAGGCTACCCGTGGCTATTTACTCCGACACAACTTCATGAAGACGCGATGATGGAGATCATGGTGTCATGCCGGTGATGAAGGTGATCATGCCTGTCGGTGTACAAAAGTAGGGGCTATCCTTTTGACCCCTTACTTGTGCGCGAACAGTCAGAGCCACGACCACGGCCACACTTAGGAGGGCAAGGGAGGAGAGCCGGAGCACAAGAGCAACAAAACAACGCCAAGATCAGAGACACAAAGAGCAGAGGGACGAAGCAGGTTCCCCCGGCAAGGCCCTTGCCGGGGCGGCCTCAGTAGCCCCGGCAAGAGCCTTGCCGGGGCAACTCGCCCAACACCAGCGGAGCGCGCCACCCTTGAGCCCATAGCTTTCGAAGTAATCAACCATGTTGGGGCAAAGGCTCGGGAGGCACGTCCTTGGTGGCATGCAGATCTTTGTCAAGATCATAGATACGCAAGATCAGATGAGAACCAGAAGACGACGACCCTCGGCAAGATCCTTGCCGAGGAAAGCCACAAGACCCCCGGCAAGATCCTTGCCGGGGATGACTACGATGCCGCGGCAAGGCCCTTGCCGGGGACATGGATGGGGCCACAGCCAGGCCCGCACCTGCCAAGACTCCACCACCGTTTCCATACAGCTGCCGGCCCAGCCAGCTGGGCGAGCACCTGCGTGGCGATGAATGGCTTCCGAGCCAACTCAGCAAGCACCTGCATGGTGGCATGCAGATCTTCGTGAAGACCCTACCACCGCACCACCTCAGCTGCCTGCCTGCCTACATGGCGCCACACGCATCGCTGGCCTGGGCGCGTGTCAAAGCAAGGCGAAGCGGCGACGGACGAGACGGGCCTCGTTCCTGTCCCTGATAAAGCTAAGGGACACCTAAGCGACGCATTAAATGCATCTTGTCCTGTAATACGGGCGATAAGCTCGCAGTACTGTAGGCCTTTCCACCTCCTGTGTGCCACTGTGGCAGCCCTTTTCGACTATAAAAGGAGGCCCGTGGCATATTGGAGAAGGATTCGGCTCTTTTGGACTACGCAGCCACCATAGCTAGTTCGAGAGCTCAAGAACTCTCTAAAAAAAACACCAAAGCAGGACTAGGGTATTACGCATCCTCATGGCCCAAACCTGGGTAAATGAACTGTGTCTGGCTCTTAAACCTGCTCTTCTCACAACCCCGCACCCCGCCAACCGTAGTAGGGATTCTTGTGATCCCATAGGTGTCGTTTCCCCGACAATGCCGCGCCTCGAAGATGGAGATCAAAGGCGCAAGATGATATTGGCCATATCATGTCACTTTATTATTTGCATGTGATGTTTGTCATTGAAAGGATCGATATAGTTGACTAGAGGGGGGGGGGTGAATAAGCAACTAACAATTTTTGCTTTTCTTTACCAATTTAAACTTTGCATCAAAGTAGGTTGTCTAGATATGCAACTAGGTGGGCAACCTATATGATGCAACAACAACAAGCACACAAGCAAGCAAGGGATATAACACAAATAAGCTTGCACAAGTAAAGGCATGAGATAACCAAGAGTGGAGTCGGTGAAGACGAGGATGTGTTACCGAAGTTCCTTCCTTTTGAGGGGAAGTACGTCTCCGTTGGAGCGGTGTGGAGGCACAATGCTCCCCAAGAAGCCACTAGGGCCACCGTATTCTCCTCACGCCCTCACACAATGCGAGATGCCGTGATTCCACTATTGGTGCCCTTGGAGGCGGTGACCGGACCTTTACAAACAAGGTTGGGGCAATCTCCACAACTTAATTGGAGGCTCCCAACGACACCACGAAGCTTCACCACAATGGAATATGGTTCCGCGGTGACCTCAAACTATCTAGGGTGCTCAAACACCCAAGACTAACAAGATTTGCAAGGGATTGGTGGGGGAATCAAATTTCTCTTGGTGGAAGTGTAGATCGGGGCCTTCTCAACCAATCCCTAAAGAATCAACAAGTTTGATTGGCTAGGGAGAGAGATCGGGCGAAAATGGAGCTTGGGAGTGGAAGAGGTAGTCAACTCAGAGAAGAAGTCTCCCCCTATATAGTGCGAGGACAAATCCAACCATTATCCACTAAACCAGCCCGCGACTTGCGGCACTATCGCACCAACACAGCGGTACTACCCCGGCGAACCGCAGTACTACCGCTGCCATGACAGAGCCTAAGACCCGTCCTGAAACGCCAAGGCGAGGAGCGGTAGAACCGCGTGGCGCGACCCCTTGCGGTACTACCGCAAGGCAGGAATGGACTAGGCCGGGAAGGCACGGACATATAAAAATACATCCGTGACTACTTCCGCTAAGTTTTGATCTATGCAAAAATCCGATACGGTACTACCGCAGGCCAGGCGCGGTACTACAGCGTAGGGCGCGGATGTAAAAAATTACATCCGCACCTACTACTGCTCCTGCGGCTGAGCCTGGCCAGAGCCCACGATACTACCGCTCCCGAGGTGCGGTACTACCATGAGCACTTGCTGTACTACCGCGCCAGAGGCCGGTACTACCACAAGGGCCTGCGGTACTACCGCTCCGGGGAGCAGTACTATCGCATGCTCCCGTTCAGCAACACACGAAAACCTTCATTTTGCATAGACAATGAAAGACGGAGGGTGCTCCAAAGAGCCAAAGAAAAGGTGGTGCAAAAAGGAGTAGACGTGTACGTGATGATTCCACCCAAACCTTTCCAAAGCGGACCCCCTCTTAATAGTACGGCTTTCCTACGACTGAAATCCACCAAAAAGAAACATAGAGAAACGCCGTCTTCAATAGTCTTCGAGGGGCACCAAACCGTCTTGTGCCTAGTCATGATATGTCTGAAATACTCCATGCACATGATTAGTCCGCAAAAGCATTGTCATCAATCACCAAAACAACTAAGGGATAATATGCCCTTACAGTCTCCCCCTTTTTGGTGGATTGATGACAATACGGTATTTGCATAAAGGGAGATAACAAAGAACATGGGCAAACCCCACAACTATAAAATATAGACGGGCTCCCCCTAGATGTGTGCTATCTAGAGAAGTGCTTTGGACTGCACGGCACACATACTAGGATCAACACTCCCCCTATATTTTATAGACAAGGCATATGTTGCAAAGATAAAGCTAACACTAAACAAGGAGATAAGATAATAACTATGAGCATAACTTAACGGGCACAAAATATAGCATAGGCTCAAAAGGGTACGATAGAGTGCATATGTCTTACACCATATGATAGAGACTCTGGACACACAAGCACAAACCAAACCAAAGCAAAGGAGGTTCAACGGAACAAAAAGCAAAGCGACAAGACGAAACACGACACACGACTCGCAAATCCTACACTCTCTCCCCTTTGGCATCGAGACACCAAAAAGGTAGAGAGGACACCTACGACACAAGTGGTGGCTCAAGCTGAAGTGATCACTCGCCATGCTCCTCGTCGGACTCGGCAGCGGGGATGGGCTCCTCCTCAGACTCAGTCCACTGATACCCCTGCTTCGCCATCCATTCCGCCTCTGGAGTGATGTGGTTCTCGGACCCGCTGGATATGTGCTCCAAACGTCCTCAAGATCCTCTTGTCACGGTGGCGGCTCTCCTTTGAAGAAACATGGGTCCTGTCGTGGAATTGTCACGGCAGATGTCCTAGTGTGAGGACTTAGTCGTGAGGCCAACACATCTATGTGGTAGCTTGAGAGGGGTTGAGCGGAATCGAGAAACACAACACAAGACAAGGGTTTAGACAGCTTTGGGCCCCGGGAAACATCATCCGGTAACAACCCTATATGCTGTTTGTGGCTAGGTCTCATTATCATCACGAGGGAGTCGCCGTAAACCGGCTCTCCTAGTTATGTCTAGCCTTAAGATTATTCTTCCCCCCTTTTGGGGTGCCCTGCCCCTCCTTATATAAGTTGAAGGGGCGGGTTACATGTAGAGTCCATCTCAGACTAAGACTTAAACTATTCTGACTTCTCTTCATGGGCTTCTTAACATCTTGGGCTTCTTAACGTCTCGGGCTTATTAACCCCAGGCGACTCTGTCTTAACATCCGCCGAGTTATGATCCGACTTAACATCTACCGAGTTATCATCTGACTTAACATCTGCCGGGTTATCATCTGAATTAACATCTGCCGGGTTATCATCTGACTTAACATCTGCCGGGTTATCATCTGACTTAACATCTGTCGAGTTATCATCTGACTTAACATCTGCCGGTTTACCAAGTCCCAGCCGGGTTATAACTCCGGCCGGGTCATACCGCAGGGTATATCCCCGACAGGTCCTGTACTGGCCCTTGGCCTGCATGCAGAACATAGCCTTCATCTTGTTCTTCAGATTCTTAGCCCAAGAAGGCTCAGAAGACGAAGGCGAGTAGCCTGCAGAGCTGTCCTCATCCGCCTCCTCTTCCTCAATCTCATCCTCGTCCACGTCCATTCGAGCAGCCTCTGCCTCAGCACGAGTAGTGGTGTTCGCCCACTGAGGCTTGATGCAGAGCTTGATGGGGTCGTGACGGATCCAGTTAGGAGCAGCAAACTCCTCATCGAGATAGAGCTTCTCCCAAGTCTTTGTGATCAAAAGAAACAAGTAAGGTCCATAGATGGGTACCTTGCGGTTGAACACCGCAAACCGAAGCTCGCACCACATGATGTGTGAGACGTCAAGTGGTTGAGTCTGAGCGCTACGTGCCTCCTCACAAAGGAGCATCATATCCACAAGATATGCATGCACCTTGTCCTTGTCACCAATGCGTGGAAAGAGGGAGTTGCGTAAGATCCGGTGCATGATGTCAAGGAAGGAGTTCCGCACCCACGTCTTCTTGTCATTGGGAAGCTTCTTCTCAACATAGTACTGCTGGAGCTTGTTCTTGCTAGCAGCTCGGGGTTGGCATGAGGGCAAACGGCAACGGGCGTGTTGAGCCCGTCATCAGGCACATGATGCAAAGCCATGAATTCCTTCCACTTAGCAGTCAGCTGTTTTCCATTGGTCATCCAGGTCATGGACCATTCGTCATCAGTATGGAAGTGGACCGAAGCGAAGAACTGGGCTATGATCTCAGGGTCATAATCCAGATGGAAAGAGATCATGTCCTCAATGCCAAACTGCTCCACGAGACCCAAAGCCTCTCCAAAGTAGTCACGGTGCTTGTCCTGCCTCATATGATTCATGTCAATCCAGTGCACGTCCACGTAGGTGTTCTGCTTGGCCTTGATCACATCTAGATAGATAAGGTTTGCTACTTGGTCCAGAATAGATCATTCCCTCTGAAGTTAGCACGGGGATTCACATAGCGGTTGATCTTCCTCTGAGTGACGAACTTAGCAAGAGGTATCTCATCCATGCCCATGGAGGGCTCCTTGTTCTTGGTGGAGGTGGTCCTGGTTCTGCGTTGCGGGGCATTGGAGCCCTCTCGAGCTTCACCTTGGTTGCGCAGACGCTTGGAGCCCGTGTCACGGCTGGGATTGGAACGGCGGACATTGGAACCGGAGCCACCACCTATGACAGACAACACAAGAACACGCAAGAAAAATGAGAAGGATCAATGCAAATACCACAGCAAAACAGGTGAAACAAGTAGAACTAGCATTGGGTAATTGCCAGTTGGGAGATTGGACAACAATGGTAGTACCGCATGGATGCGCGGTACTAAAATTTTAGTGCTGCTTCTAGTCACGGTAGTTGTCGGATTGTGGGTTCCGGCAGACCCTTGAGGTTCAAACACTGGGGTGTGCGCGAAGATCTTCCCCCTACCGTCCCACGCTCGATCGCCTCGCGGGAATCTAGGCTAGACGATGAACAACACGAGAGACACGAGATTTATACTGGTTCAGGCCACCATTGTGGTGTAATACCCTACTCTAGTGTGTGGTATGGTGGATTGCCTCAGGGGCTGATGAAGAATAGTACAGGGGAAGAACAACCTCGCGAGAGGCGTTCTTGAGCTGGTGAACTTGTGTGGGTGAGGATGATCTCTCCCGTTGGCTCTGGATGAGATGCCTGAGGCCTAGTTGGCTCCTACTGTGGTGGCTTGCTCTATTTATAGAGGCCCTGGTCCTCTTCCCAAATATTGAGCGGGAAGGGTGCCAACAACGGCCATTTTGAAAGGGGACAGCTAGTACAAGTTATCCTGACTAAAGGTGGTCTTCGGCTGCCAAAAGCACTGGTGATGACGCCGTCTTGGGCTCCACGGTGACCTCCGTCCCGCCGCTCTGCTGACCTTGGTCTTGGTACACCGATTGGGAAACCTTTGCCTGATGCCTCGGTACTCCGCGCCTGCGCTTGCCCCCTTTGCACCAAAGAGGAAACGAGGACACTACGCGGGCTGGCGCCCGCCTGGCCTTGATCGTCACTGCTTGCGTCACGAGTACCTCGCGAGGTACCCCTTGCATTGATCTCTCCGCCTCCTCGCGAGCCTGCCTGGTGAGGCCGCGCCTGAGGAGGCCTTGCATCGTACGCCCCGCGAGGCTTGGTCCCTCGCGAGGGTCTTGTCCTTGAGTTGATGAAGATGGGCCGTACTGGGCCACCACTTGAGCCACGCTGCAGGCCGCAGGCTGGCAAGTCTGGGGACCCCCGTTCCCAGAAGCCGACAGTAGCCCCCGGGCCCAAGGCGCGCACGGACTTGTCTTAGCAGAGAAGCGAAGGGGCAAGTGCGAAGCGCCGCGGGCCCAAAAAGCCTGCGGCCTTGGTCGCCGCGTGGCGGTTGATTGGACGTGTGCGTCTCCACTTCCCCACGCTGCCTCGGCGACTGCACGATTCGACCAGTCCCTGCATGCAAAGACCGGTCATGATTACCTGCGATCGTGGAGGTCGACGGTTGGCCTTCTCCGGACTATAAGTACGGATGGGGTGCGAGCCCCCGCAGTCCATCTCCTCTTGCTTCATTCTTCCTTCCTCACCAATGGCGCCGATCCGGTGGTTCTCAGCGGAAGAGAAGGGGAAGGCCCCCCCTAGAGGGTCTCGATCTGCTTCCCCCGACGAAGCGGCCAGCCTCTGGCCACCGCGACGAGGTTGTGCTGCAGGAGGCGTCGAGGCCTTGGTACGAGCGGCCACCGCCCGGGTACCCGCTGCCATTGTACGCCCGGGCTGTGGGCCCTAGGGAAGAAGACGTCGAGCGGCACCGCTCACACCGCCAGAGACGTCGGCGAGTCACGGCGGTGCGCGTCGTCGCCATGGAGTTCACGCTGAGGGCTCCCCTCGCGAGCTCGTGCTTCACGCCGCCATGCCTCCAAGCTCTTGGATTCGCTTCCCCCTTTCTTCGCCTCCGCGATGCCGCCGAGGGGGCCCCTTGAGTTATGGCTACAGCACGCCGACTGCGGCACCCCTGCGACCGGAGCGGAGGTCGAGGTCGTCGCTCCGGGTAAGGTCTGCATGACCCGGGGTTGGGGCGAAATCGCCCGGGTCTGCCGAACGCCTGGCGCCCTCGCGATCCACCTCAAGTACGACGGCGCCTCCCTGATGTTCTTCAAGGTCTTCGACGCTAAGGGCCGTCGACTGGAGTGCTGCCCCAGGGGAGGCGGCCGTGGCATCGACGTGGCGAGGGCCAGGCCAGCCAACCGCTTCCCCAGCAGCACTTCTGGTAGCAGTGGAGAAGCCGGAAGATCCAGCGGTTCCCCCAAGCTTCTGGCGACTCCGGAGACGAGCGATGACAGCTACGAGCCCCCGAGCTCGCGTCGCGCTCAAAACAGAGCAGCTGCATCAGGCCGCTGGCGCGGCTGATCTGGATGGGGTTGGCGCCGGCGCTTGGTGGCCCACTGTTGATGATGGCGTCGACGGTGGAGGCACACGTAGTTAGCGTCCCCTTAGGATTAGCACCTTTTGTTCCTTGCGAGGAATCGAGAAAACACCACGTGGGGGTATGTAAAGCACCTATTGTACCTTTTGTGAATACTATCCTTATTATCGAATCGTGTGTGATGCTTGTCCTGTCCTGGCTTGGCTCCCCCTTTCTAACCCCACGGGGGCTTGATGCTCTACGCTGACAGGTCCCAGTCCCCAGGCGGGCTTCAGCCGTCGCTGGTATGCCAGGTCGCGATGCCGTGGGTCAAGGCCAGGAGGTGAGCGGCCCAAGGTCCAGTAAGAGCCCCCGAGGCGTGATGCTCGGGAGGTCCCCTTTAGCGCTCAAGCAGCCCATGCTGGGCGAGAAAGGAAGGCAGCATCGCTGCGACAGAGCTGCGACAGGTGAGGGTTCGGTGTCATGGCAATTTTAGCTTTTCCAGGAGCATGACTTATCTCGGGAGCTTCGAGTCGTTCCTTAGGGAGGTACCGGACTTGCGCGTCGGCAACTGGCGTGCCGCTGGGTCAGGCCCTCGTGAGCTTCTCCTCTCTTCCCCACGCCTTCCTTTATGCTCTACGTCCTCAGGTCCCGGCCCTCGAGCGAGCTCAGCCGCCGCTGGGATGACAGGTCGCGATGCCGTGGGTCAAGGCCAGGGGGTGAGGGCTGGAGAGCCAGTAAGAGCCCGTGAGTCGTGATGCTCAGGTGCCCCCCTTTTAACGTGCAAGCGGATCGCTCGGGGGGAGAGAGAGAGGGAGCTCATGATGCCTCCAACGTTACTCCTTAGGTGGGCCCTGAAAACCAACGCCAAGAGAGACAAGGTCTGCCATTACGGTTGCCAGCCAGCCATTGGATGCTCCGAGGGAGTGATGAGGGCACTGAGGGTCTGGTGAGGTAGCACTTTGCGGGGCTGCCGCGGCCAGAGCTCGACCGCTCAGGTTTGTCGATGTTGCAGGGACGGACCCATGCACAAGCGCCGTGCCAGAGTGAGCGGTTCCAAGGGTAGGTGCCAATCGAGCAGGCGATTATGACAGGCAAGCTAAGCAAGGAGAAGCAAACCAACTTAGATAGATGTAGGAAAGATACACGCCACCGGGTCCGGCCCGAGCGGCTTGGGATGATGCGGCCCGTGGGGCGCCCCCAACAGGGTAAGCTAAAGACATAAGCAAAACGGATACATGCCGCAGGGACGGACCCACGCGACCTGGGGATGATGCAGCCCTGAGGGCGCTCCTAGCTGAAATGGAACTCGAAAAGATGTCACCTGGTGTTATTGCAGAGTGGGTGTTGGAGTAGCTGACGATGCGTGGTGAAGAAGCTGACCCTCACGAGCCACCGGAGCCTTGAGCCTCGGGAGGCTCCGGGGGCCCGGGCGATTCCCTGAGGAATGCCTCCATCTCCGCCAGGACTGCTTGACGCCTCCCCTCCTGAGCTTCTAGGATGCTTCGCATCAGGCGCTGGCGTGTCGCAGCCGCGTTCGGCAGGCCGTGGGGCATGCGAACGTAGCTGTGGGGCGGACCCACGCAGCGCCCCGCGCGCGAAGGCCAGAAATGCTCCTGTGACGCGACTCGGCTGAGCCCTGGGTAGTCGATGCAGACGCGCAGCCCGCCATCCTCGCCTGGATGGGGGGCTACGCCGGGGAGGCGGCGGTTGCCGCGCATGACTCTCGATTCTTGCAGCTCCTGAGTGACCTTGGTGATGAACTCCTGAGGGTTTGGCCCTCCTTGTCTCACGTCCTCTTGCGGGAAACGCGCCAGGAAGCATGCCTCCAAGTGGTGCCCGAGTGTCTCCTGTTGGAAATATGCCCTAGAGGCAATAATAAATAGGTTATTATTATATTTCCTTGTTCATGATAATCGTTTATTATCCCTGCTAGAATTGTATTGATAGGATACATAGACAACACCATGTCCCTAGTAAGCCTCTAGGAGACTAGCTCGTTGATCAATAGATGGTTACGGTTTCCTGACCATGGACATTGGATGTCGTTGATAACAGGATCACATCATTAGGAGAATGATGTGATGGACAAGACCCAATCCTAAGCCTAGCATAAGATCGCATAGTTCGTTTGCTCAGAGCTTTTCTAATGTCAAGTATCAGTTCCTTAGACCATGAGATTGTGCAACTCCCGGATACCGTAGGAATGCTTTGGGTGTACCAAACGTCACAACGTAACTGGGTGGCTATAAAGGTGCACTACAGGTATCTCCAAAAGTGTCTGTTGGGTTGGCATGAATCGAGACTGGGATTTGTCACTCCGTGTAAACGGAGAGGTATCTCTGGGCCCACTCGGTAGGACATCATCATAATGTGTGCAGTGTGACCAAGGAGTTGATCACGGGATGATGTGAGTTACGGAACGAGTAAAGAGACTTGCCGGTAACGACACTGAACAAGGTATCGGGATACCGACGATCGAATCTCGGGCAAGTAACATACCGGTAGACAAAGGGAATTGCATACGGGATTGATTGAATCCCCGACATCGTGGTTCATCCGATGAGATCATCGTGGAACATGTGGGAGCCAACATGGGTATCCAGATCCCGCTGTTGGTTATTGACCGGAGAATGTCTCGGTCATGTCTGCATGGTTCCCGAACCCGTAGGGTCTACACACTTAAGGTTCGATGACGCTAGGGTTATAGGGAAAGTATGTACGTGGTAACCGAATGTTGTTCGGAGTCCCGGATGAGATCCCGGACGTCACGAGGAGTTCCGGAATGGTCCGGAGGTAAAGACTTATATATAGGAAGTATGGTTTTGGCCACCGGAAGTGTTCCGGGCATCACCGGTAGTGTACCGGGACCACCGGAGGGGTCCGGGGGTCCACCTGGAGGGGCCACAGGGCCCCGGAAGCATACATGGGCCAAGTGTGAGAAGGGACCAGCCCCTAGGTGGGCTGGGGCGCCTCCCCACCAAGGCCCATGCGCCTGGAGAGAAGAGGGGGCAAACCCTAGGGCAGATGGGCCCTAAAGGCCCATGCCTGGTGCGCCTCCCTCTCCCCCCCACTTGGCCGCCACCCTAGATGGGTTTTGGGGCTGCCGCAAGCTCCACCGATCCATCTATGGACTGGTGCAAGCATCTCGGAGTTGGAATATACACTTTGATAAGTTTATCAAAGAATATAGTGTTATACAGACTTGCGGTGAAGCCTGTATTTACAAGAAAGTGAGTGGGAGCACTACAACATTTCTGATAAGTATATGTGAATGACATATTGTTGATCGGAAATAATGTAGAATTATTCTGCAAAGCATAAAGGAGTGTTTGAAAGAAGTTTTTCAAAGATAGACCTCGGTGAAGCTGCTTACATATTGAGCATCAAGATCTATAGAGATAGATCAAAACGCTTGATAAGTTTTTTCAATGAGTACATACCTTAACAAGATTTTGAAGTAGTTGAAAATAGAACAGTCAAAGAAAGAGTTCTTGCCTATGTTACAAGGTGTGAAATTGAGTAAGACTCAAAGCCCGACCACGGCAGAAGATAGAAAGAGAATGAAAGTCATTCCCTATGCCTTGGCCATAGGTTCTATAAAGTATGCATGCTGTGTACCAGATCTATTGTATACCCTACACTGATTTTGGCAAGGGAGTACAATAGTGATCTAGGAGTAGATCACTGGACAGCGGTCAAAATTATCCTTAGTGGAATAAGGATATGTTTCTCGATTATGGAAGTGACAAAAGGTTCGTCGTAAAGGGTTACGTCGATGCAAGTTTTGACACTAAATCTAGATGACTCTAAGTCTCGGTCTAGATACATATTGAAAGTGGGAGCAATTAGCTAGAGTAGCTCTGTGCAGAGCATTGTAGACATAGAAATTTGCAAAATACTTACGGATCTTAATGTGACAGACCCGTTGACTAAAATTATCTCACAATGAAAACATGATCACACCTTAGTACTCTTTGGGTGTTAATCACATAGCGATGTGAACTAGATTATTGACTCTAGTAAACCCTTTGAGTGTTGGTCACATAGAGATGTGAACTATGAGTGTTAATCACATGGTGATGTGAATTATTAATGTTAAATCACATGGCGATGTGAACTAGATTATTGACTCTAGTGCAAGTGGGAGACTGAAGGAAATATGCCCTAGAGGCAATAATAAAGTATTATATATTTCCTTATATCATGATAAATGTTTATTATTCATGCTAGAATTGTATTAACCAGAAACATAATACATGTGTGAATACATAGACAAACAGAGTGTCACTAGTATGCCTCTACTTGACTAGCTCGTTAATCAAAGATGGTTATGTTTCCTAGCCATAGACATGAGTTGTCATTTGATTAACGGGATCACCTCATTAGGAGAATGACGTGATTGACTTGACCCATTCCGTTAACTTAGCATCCGATCGTTTAGTATGTTGCTATTGCTTTCTTCATGACTTATACATGTTCCTATGACTATGAGATTATGCAACTCCCGTTTACCGGAGGAACACTTTGTGTGCAACCAAACGTCACAACGTAACTGGGTGATTATAAAGGTGCTCTACAGGTGTCTCCAAAGGTACTTGTTGGGTTGGCGTATTTCGAGATTAGGATTTGTCACTCCGATTGTCGGAGAGGTATCTCTGGGCCCACTCGGTAATGCACATCACTATAAGCCTTGCAAGCATTGTGACTAATGAGTTAGTTGCGGGATGATGTATTACGGAACGAGTAAAGAGACTTGCCGGTAACGAGATTGAACTAGGTATCGAGATACCGACGATCGAATCTCGGGCAAGTAACATACCGATGACAAAGGGAACAACGTATGTTGTTATGCGGTCTGACCGATAAAGATCTTCGTAGAATATGTGGGAGCCAATATGGGCATCCAGGTCCCGCTATTGGTTATTGACCGGAGAGGTGTCTCGGTCATGTCTACATAGTTCTCGAACCCAAAGGGTCCGCACGCTTAAAGTTACGATGACAGTTTTATTATGAGTTTATGTATGTTGATGTACGGAAGGAGTTCGGAGTCCCGGATGAGATCGGGGACATGACGAGGAGTCTCGAAATGGTCGAGACGTAAAGATCGATATATTGGACGACTATATTCGGACTTCGGAAAGGTTCCGAGTGATTCGGGTATTTTTCGGAGTACCGGAAAGTTACGGGAATACGTATTGGGCCTTATTGGGCCATACGGGAAAGAAGAAAAAGGGCCTCAAGGGTGGCCGCACCCCTCCCCTTGGTCTGGTCCGAATTGGACTAGGGAAGGGGGGGCGCCCCCTTCCTTCCTTCTCTTTTTCCCTTCCTCTTTTCCTATTCCTTATGGGAGGTGGAATCCTACTAGGACTAGGGAGTCCTAGTAGGACTCCACACTTGGTGCGCCCCCTCCTAGGGCCGGCCTCCTCCTCCCTTGCTCCTTTATATACGGGGGCAGAGGGCACCCCATGGACACACTTGATATACGATATTTTAGCCGTGTGCGGTGCCCCCCTCCACCAGATTACACCTCGATAATACCGTCACGGAGCTTAGGCGAAGCCCTGCGTCGGTGGAACATCATCATCGTCACCACGCCGTCGTGCTGACGAAACTCTCCCTCAACACTCGGCTGGATCGGAGTTCGAGGGACGTCATCGAGCTGAACGTGTGTAGAACTTCGGAGGTGCCGTGCGTTCGGTACTTGATCGGTCGGATCGTGAAGACGTACGACTACATCAACCGCGTTGTGATAACGCTTCCGCTGTCGGTCTACGAGGGTACGTGGACAACACTCTCCCCTCTCGTTGCTATGCATCACCATGATCTTGCGTGTGCGTAGGAATTTTTTTGAAATTACTACGTTCCCCAACAGTGGCATCCGAGCCTGGTTTTATGCGTTGATGCTATGCACGAGTAGAACACAAGTGAGTTGTGGGCGATATAAGTCATACTGCTTACCAGCATGTCATACTTTGGTTCGGCGGCATTGTGAGATGAAGCGGCCCGGACCGACATTACGCGTACGCTTACGCGAGACTGGTTTCACCGTTCGGAGCACTCGTTGCTTAAAGGTGACTGGCGGGTGTCTGTCTCTCTCACTTTAGTTGAACCGAGTGTGGCTACGCCCGGTCCTTGCGAAGGTTAAAACAGCACCAACTTGACAAACTATCGTTGTGGTTTTGATGCGTAGGTAAGAACGGTTTTTGCTAAGCCCGTAGCAGCCACGTAAAACTTGCAACAACAAAGTAGAGGACGTCTAACTTGTTTTTGCAAGGCATGTTTTGATGTGATATGGTCAAGACATGATGTGATATAATGTGTTGTATGAGATGATCATGTTTTGTAATCAAGTTATCGGCAACTGGCAGGAGCCATATGGTTGTCGCTTTATTGTATGAGATGCAATCGCCATGTAATAGTTTTACTTTATCACTAAGCGGTAGCGATAGTCGTAAAAGCAATTAGTTGGCGAGACGACAACGATGCTACGATGGAGATCAAGGTGTCGAGCCAGTGACGATGGTGATCATGACGGTGCTTCGGAGATGGAGATCACAAGCACGGTGCTTCGGAGATGGAGATCACAAGCACAAGATGATGATGGCCACATCATATCACTTATATTGATTGCATGTGATGTTAATCCTTTATGCATCTTATCTTGCTTTGATTGACGGTAGCATTATAAGATGATCCCTCACTAAAATTTCAAGATAAAAGTGTTCTCCCTGAGTATGCACCGTTGCGAAAGTTCTTCGTGCTGAGACACCACGTGTTAATCGGGTGTGATAGGCTCTACGTTCAAATACAACGGGTGCAAAACAGTTGCACACGTGGAATACTCAGGTTAAACTTGACGAGCCTAGCATATGTACAGATATGGCCTCGGAACACAGAGACCGAAAGGTCGAGCGTGAATCATATAGTAGATATGATCAACATAGTGATGTTCACCATTGAAACTATTCCATCTCACGTGTTAATCGGACATGGTTTAGTTGCTTTGGATCACGTAATCACTTAGATGATTAGAGGGATGTCTATCTAAGTGGGAGTCCTTAAGTAATATGATTAATTGAACTTAAATTTATCATGAACTTAGTCCTGATAGTATTTTGCAAATTATGTTGTAGATCAATAGCTCGCGTTGTTGCTTCCCTGTTTATTTTTGATATGTTCCTAGAGAAAAATTATGTTGAAAGATGTTAGTAGCAATGATGCGGATTGGATCCGTGATCTGAGGATTATCCTCATTGCTGCACAGAAAAATTATGTCCTTGATGCACCGCTAGGTGACAGACCTATTGCAGGAGCAAATGCAGACGTTATGAACATTTGGCTAGCTCAATATGATGGCTACTTGATAGTTTAGTGCACCATGCTTAACAGCTTAGAATCGGGACTTCAAAGAAGTTTTGAACGTCATGGAACATATAAGATGTTCCAGGAGTTGAAGTTAATATTTCAAGCAAATACCCGAGTTGAGAGATATGAAGTCTCCAACAAGTTCTATAGCTAAAAGATGGAGGAGAATCGCTCAACTAGTGAGCATGTGCTCAGATTGTCTGGGTACTACAATCGCTTGAATCAAGTGGGAGTTAATCTTCCAGATAAAATAGTGATTGACAGAATTCTCTAGTCACCATCACCAAGTTAGTAGAACTTCGTGATGAACTATAGTATGCAAGGGAGGACGAAAGTAATTCCCAAGCTCTTCGTGATGCTGAAATCGACGAAGGTAGAAGTCAAGAAAAACATCAAGTGTTGATGGTTAACAAGACCACTAGTTTCAAGAAAAGGGCAAAGGGATAGAAGGCGAACTTCAAGAAGAACGGCAAGCAAGTTGCTGCTCAAGTGAAGAAGCCTAAGTCTAGTCCTAAGCCTGAGACTAAGTGCTTCTACTGCAAAGGGACGGGTCACTGGAAGCGGAACTACCCCAATTATTTGGTGGATAAGAAGGATGGCAAAGTGAACAAAGGTATATTGGATATACATGTTATTGATGTGTACTTTACTAGTGTTTAATGCAACCCCTCGGTATTCGATACTGGTTCAGTTGCTAAGAGTAGTAACTCAAAACGGGAGTTGCAGAATAAACAGAGACTAGTAAAAGGAGAGGTGACGATGTGTGTTGGAAGTAGTTCCAAGATTGATATGATCATCATCGCACACTCCCTATACTTTCGGGATTAGTGTTGAAACTAAATAAGTGTTATTTGGTGTTTGCGTTGAGCATGAATATGATTTGATCATGTTTATTGCAATACGGTTATTCATTTAACTTAGAGAACAATTGTTGTTCTGTTTACATGAATAAAAACCTTCTATGGCCATACACACCAACGAAAATGGTTTGTTGGATCTCGATCGTAGTGATACATATAATCATAATATTGAAGCCAAAAGATGCAAAGTTAATAATGACAGTGCAAACTATTTGTGGCACTGCCGTTTAGGTCATATTGGTGTAAAGCGCATGAAGAAACTCCATACTGATGGGATTTTGGAATCACTTGATTATGAATCACTTGATTATGAATCACTTGATGCTTGCGAACCGTGCCTCATGGGCAAGATGACTAAAACGCCGTTCTCCGGAACTATGGAGAGAGCAACAGATTTGTTGGAAATCATACATACGGATGTATGTGGTCCGATGAATATTGAGGCTCGTAGCAGGTATCATTATTTTCTGACCTTCACAGATGATTTGAGCAGATATGGTTATATCTACTTAATGAAATAGAAGTCTGAAACATTTGAAAAGTTCATATAATTTCAGAGTGAAGCGAAAATCATCGTAATAAGAAAATAAAGTTTCTACGATTTGATCGTGGAGAAGAGTATTTTAGTTACGAGTTTGGCCTTCAGTTAAAACAATGTGAAATAGTTTCACTACTCACGCCACCTGGAACACCACAGCATAATGGTGTGTCCGAACGTCATAACCGTACTTTATTGGATATAGTGCAATCTATGATGTCTCTTACCAATTTACCACTATCGTTTTGGGGTTATGCATTAGAGACAACCACATTCACGTTAAATAGGGCACCATCAAAATCCGTTGAGACGACGCTTTATGAACTGTGGTTTGGCAAGAAACCAAAGTTGTCGTTTCTTAAAGTTTGGGGTTGTGATGCTTATGTGTAAAGTTTCATCCTGATAAGCTCAAACCTAAATCGGAGAAATGTGTCTTCATAGGATACCCAAAGGAGACAGTTGGGTACACCTTCTATCACAGATCCGAAGGCAAGACATTCGTTGCTTAGTATGGATCCTTTCTAGAGAAGGAGTTTCTCTCGAAAGATGTGAGTGGGAGGAAAGTAGAACTGGATGAGGTAACTGTACCTGCTCCCTTATTGGAAAGTAGTTCATCACATAAATCTGTTCCTGTGACTCCTACACCAATTAGTGAGGAAGTTAATGATGATGATCATGTAACTTCAGATCAAGTTACTACCAAACCTCGTAGGTAAAGCAGAGTAAGATCCGCACCAGAGTGGTACGGTAATCCTCTTCTGGAGGTTATGTTGCTAGACCATGACGAACCTACGAACTATGAAGAAGCGATGGTGAGCCCAGATTCCGCAAAATGGCTTGAGGCCATGAAATCTGAGATGAGATCCATGTATGAGAACAAAGTGTGGACTTTGGTTGACTTGCCCGATGATCGGTAAGCAATTGAGAATAAATGGATCTTCAAGAGGAAGACGGATGTTGATAGTAGTGTCACTATCTACAAAGCTAGAATTGTCGCAAAAAGGTTTTCGACAAGTTCAAGATGTTGACTACGATGAGAGTTTCTCACTCGTATCTATGCTTAAGTCTGTCTGAATCATGTTAGCAATTGCCGCATTTTATGAAATATGGCAAATGGATAAACAAAACTACATTCCTTAATGGATTTATTAAAGAAGTGTTGTATATGATGCAACCAAAAGGTTTTGTCAATCCTAAAGGTGCTAACAAAATATGCAAGCTCCACCGATCCATCTATGGACTGGTGCAAGCATCTCGGAGTTGGAATATACACTTTGATAAGTTTATCAAAGAATATAGTGTTATACAGACTTGCGGTGAAGTCTGTATTTACAAGAAAGTGAGTGGGAGCACTACAGCATTTCTGATAAGTATATGTGAATGACATATTGTTGATCGGAAATAATGTAGAATTATTCTGCAAAGCATAAAGGAGTGTTTGAAAGAAGTTTTTCAAAGGTAGACCTCGGTGAAGCTGCTTACATATTGAGCATCAAGATCTATAGAGATAGATCAAAACGCTTGATAAGTTTTTTCAATGAGTACATACCTTAACAAGATTTTGAAGTAGTTGAAAATAGAACAGTCAAAGAAAGAGTTCTTGCCTATGTTACAAGGTGTGAAATTGAGTAAGACTCAAAGCCCGACCACGGCAGAAGATAGAAAGAGAATGAAAGTCATTCCCTATGCCTTGGCCATAGGTTCTATAAAGTATGCCATGCTGTGTACCAGATCTATTGTATACCCTACACTGATTTTGGCAAGGGAGTACAATAGTGATCTAGGAGTAGATCACTGGACAGCGGTCAAAATTATCCTTAGTGGAATAAGGATATGTTTCTTGATTATGGAAGTGACAAAAGGTTCGTCGTAAAGGGTTACGTCGATGCAAGTTTTGACACTAAATCTAGATGACTCTAAGTCTCGGTCTAGATACATATTGAAAGTGGGAGCAATTAGCTAGAGTAGCTCTGTGCAGAGCATTGTAGACATAGAAATTTGCAAAATACTTACGGATCTTAATGTGACAGACCCGTTGACTAAAATTATCTCACAATGAAAACATGATCACACCTTAGTACTCTTTGGGTGTTAATCACATAGCGATGTGAACTAGATTATTGACTCTAGTAAACCCTTTGAGTGTTGGTCACATAGAGATGTGAACTATGGGTGTTAATCACATGGTGATGTGAATTATTGATGTTAAATCACATGGCGATGTGAACTAGATTATTGACTCTAGTGCAAGTGGGAGACTGAAGGAAATATGCCCTAGAGGCAATAATAAAGTATTATATATTTCCTTATATCATGATAAATGTTTATTATTCATGCTAGAATTGTATTAACCGGAAACATAATACATGTGTGAATACATAGACAAACAGAGTGTCACTAGTATGCCTCTACTTGACTAGCTCGTTAATCAAAGATGGTTATGTTTCCTAGCCATAGACATGAGTTGTCATTTGATTAACGGGATCACCTCATTAGGAGAATGACGTGATTGACTTGACCCATTCCGTTAACTTAGCATCCGATCGTTTAGTATGTTGCTATTGCTTTCTTCATGACTTATACATGTTCCTATGACTATGAGATTATGCAACTCCCGTTTACCGGAGGAACACTTTGTGTGCAACCAAACGTCACAACGTAACTGGGTGATTATAAAGGTGCTCTACAGGTGTCTCCAAAGGTACTTGTTGGGTTGGCGTATTTCGAGATTAGGATTTGTCACTCCGATTGTCGGAGAGGTATCTCTGGGCCCACTCGGTAATGCACATCACTATAAGCCTTGCAAGCATTGTGACTAATGAGTTAGTTGTGGGATGATGTATTACGGAACGAGTAAAGAGACTTGCCGGTAACGAGATTGAACTAGGTATCGAGATACCGACGATCGAATCTCGGGCAAGTAACATACCGATGACAAAGGGAACAACGTATGTTGTTATGCGGTCTGACCGATAAAGATCTTCGTAGAATATGTGGGAGCCAATATGGGCATCCAGGTCCCGCTATTGGTTATTGACCGGAGAGGTGTCTCGGTCATGTCTACATAGTTCTCGAACCCAAAGGGTCCGCACGCTTAAAGTTACGATGACAGTTTTATTATGAGTTTATGTATGTTGATGTACGGAAGGAGTTCGGAGTCCCGGATGAGATCGGGGACATGACGAGGAGTCTCGAAATGGTCGAGACGTAAAGATCGATATATTGGACGACTATATTCGGACTTCGGAAAGGTTCCGAGTGATTCGGTATTTTTCGGAGTACCGGAAAATTACGGGAATACGTATTGGGCCTTATTGGGCCATACGGGAAAGAAGAAAAAGGGCCTCAAGGGTGGCCGCACCCCTCCCCTTGGTCTGGTCCGAATTGGACTAGGGAAGGGGGGGCGCCCCCTTCCTTCCTTCTCTTTTTCCCTTCCTCTTTTCCTATTCCTTATGGGAGGTGGAATCCTACTAGGACTAGGGAGTCCTAGTAGGACTCCACACTTGGTGCGCCCCCTCCTAGGGCCGGCCTCCTCCTCCCTTGCTCCTTTATATACGGGGGCAGAGGGCACCCCATGGACACACTTGATATACGATATTTTAGCCGTGTGCGGTGCCCCCCTCCACCAGATTACACCTCGATAATACCGTCACGGAGCTTAGGCGAAGCCCTGCGTCGGTGGAACATCATCATCGTCACCACGCCGTCGTGCTGACGAAACTCTCCCTCAACACTCGGCTGGATCGGAGTTCGAGGGATGTCATCGACCTGAACGTGTGTAGAACTTCGGAGGTGTCGTGCGTTCGGTACTTGATCGGTCGGATCGTGAAGACGTACGACTACATCAACCGCGTTGTGATAACGCTTCCGCTGTCGGTCTACGAGGGCACGTGGACAACACTCTCCCCTCTCGTTGCTATGCATCACCATGATCTTGCGTGTGCGTAGGATATTTTTTGAAATTACTACGTTCCCCAACAACGTGTTCCCCCTAACTGTGCACCGTTGCGAAGGTTCGTTGTTTCGAAGCACCACATGATGATCGGGTGTGATAGATTCTAACGTTCGAATACACCGGGTGTTGACGAGCCTAGCATGTACAGACATGGCCTCGGAACACATGCGAAACACTTAGGTTGACTTGACGAGCCTAGCATGTACAGACATGGCCTCGGAACACAAGAGACCGAAAGGTCGAACATGAGTCGTATAGTAGATACAATCAACATGGAGATGTTCACTGATGATGACTAGTCCGTCTCACGTGATGATCGGACACGGCCTAGTTTGACTCGGATCATGTATCACTTAGATGACTAGAGGGATGTCTATCTGAGTGGGAGTTCAATAATCAGATGAACTTCATTATCATGAACATAGTCAAAAGGTCTTTGCAAATTATGTCATACGCTTTAGTTCTACTATTTAAGATATGTTCCTAGAGAAAATTTAGTTGAAAGTTGGTAGTAGCAATTATGCGGACTGGGTCCGTAAACTGAGGATTGTCCTCATTGCTGCACAGAAGGCTTATGTCCTTAATGCACCGCTCGGTGTGCTGAACCTCAGCGTCGTCTGTAGATGTTGCGAAACATCTGACATACACGTTTTGATGACTACATGATGGTTCAGTGAGTAATGCTAACGGTTTAGAATTGTGGCACCAAAGACGGTTTTTGAAACGTCGCAGAACATATGAGATGTTCTGAAGACTGAAATTGGGATTTCAGACTAGTGCCCACGTCAAGAGGTATGAGACCTCTGACAAGTTTCTTAAGCCTGCAGACTAAGGGAGAAAAGCTCAATCGTTGAGCATGTGCTCAGATTGTCTGAGTGCCACAATCGCTTGAATCGAGTGGGAGTTAATCTCCCAGATGAGATAGTGATGGTTCTCCATAGTCACTGCCACCAAGCTAGTAGAGCTTCGTGATGAACTATAACATATCAGGGATAGTTATGATGATCCTTGAGCTATTCGCGATGTTTGACACCGCGAGAGTAGAAATCAAGAAGGAGCATCAATTGTTGATGGTTAGTAAAACCACTAGTTTAAGAAGGGCAAGGGCAAAAGGGATACTTCATGAAACAGCAAGTCGTTTGCTGCTCTAGTGAAGAATCCCAAGGTTGAACCCAAACTCGAGACTAAGTGCTTCTATAATGAGAGGAACGGTCACTGAAGCAGTACTACCCTAGATATTTGGTAGATGAGAAGGCAGGCAAGGTCGACAGAAGTATATTAGATATACATTATATGAATGTGTACTTTACTAGTACTCCTAGCAGCACCAGGGTATTAGATATCGGTTCGGTTGCTAAGTGTTAGTAACTCGAAATAAAAGCTGCGGAATTAATGGAGACTAGCTAAAGGTGAGATGACGATGTGTGCTGGAAGTGTTTCCAAGGTTGATGTGATCAAGCATCGCATGCTCCCTCTACCATCGAGATTTGGTGTTTGCGTTGAGCATGATTGGATTATGTTTATCTCAATACGGTTATTCATTTAAGGAGAATAATGGTTACTCTGTTTATTTGAATAATACCTTCAATGGTCTTACACCTAAAATGAATCTCGATCGTATTGATACACATGTTCATGCCAAAAGTAATGATAGTACCACATACTTTGGCACTGCTATTTGAGTCATATTGGGATAGAACGCATGAAGAAGCTCCATGTAGATGGATCTTTGGACTCAGTCGTTTTTGAAAAGATTGAGACATGCGAACCATGTCTATTGGTATATATGCATGAAGAAACTCCATGAAGATGGATCGTTTGGACACACTTGATTTTGAATCACTTGAGACATGCAAATCATACCACATGGGCAAGATGACTGAAAGGCCTCGTTTTCAGTAAGATGGAACAAGAGAGCAACTTATTGGAAGTAATACATTTTTGATGTATGCAGTCCAATGAGTGCTGAGGCATGCAGTGGATATCGTTATGTTCTTACTTCACAGATGATTTGAGTAGATGCTGAGTGTATTTACTTGATGAAACACAAGTGTGAATTATTGAAAGGTTCAAGTAATTTCAGAGTGAAGTTGAAGATCGTCGTGACAAGAGGATAAAATGTCTATGATATGATCATAGAGATATCTGAGTTACGAGTTTGGCACACAATTAAGACATTGTGGAAATTGTTTCACAATTAATACCGCCTGGAACACCATAATGTGATGGTGTGTCCGGACATCATAGCTGCACCCTATTGGATATGGTGCATACCATGATGTCTCTTATCTCTTTACCACTATCGTTTATGGGTTAGGCATTAGAGACAACCGCATTCACTTTAAATAGGGCACCACGCAATTCCGTTGAGACGACACCGTTTAGAGAAACCTAAGTTGTCGTTTCTTAAAATTTTGGGGCTGCGATGCTTATGTGAAAAAGTTTCAGGCTAATAAGCTCGAACCCAAAGCGGATAAATGCATCTTCATAGAATACCCAAAAACAGTTGGGTATACCTCCTATTTCAGATCTGGAAGCAAAAGTAATTGCTTGTAGAAACGAGTCCTTTCTCGAGGAAAAGTTTCTCTCGAAAGAATTGAGTGGGAGGATGGTGGAGACTTGATAAGGTTATTGAACCGTCACTTCAACTTGTGTGTAGCAGGGCACAGGAAGTTGTTCTTGTGGCACCTACACCAATTGAAGTGGAAGCTTATGATAGTGATCATGAGACTTCGGATCAAGTCACTACCAAACCTCGTAGGACGACGAGGATGCGTACTACTTCAGAGTAATGCGTGATCCTGTCTTGAAAGTCATGTTGCTAGACAACAATGAACCTACGAGCTATGGGGAAGCGATGGTGGGCCTGGATTCTGACAAATGGTTAGAAGCCATGAAATCCGAGATAAATGGATCTTCAAGAGGAAGACGGACGTGGACGGTAATGTTACCGTCTATGAAGCTCGACTTGTGGCTAAGAGTATTTCCACAAGTTCAAGGAGTTGACTACGATGAGATTTTTCTCATCCGTAGCGATGCTTAAGTCCGTCGGAATCATGTTAGCATTAGCTGCATTTATGAAATCTGGCAGATGGATGTCAAAACAAGTTTCCTTACCAGTTTTCGTAAGGAAAGGTTGTATGTGATACAATCAGAAAGGTTTTGTCCATCCTAAGGATGCTAAAAGGTATGCTAGCTCCAGCGATCCTTCTAAGGACTGGAGTAAGCATCTCGGAGTTGGAATGTATGCTTTGATGAGATGATCAAAGATTTTGGGTTTATACAAAGTTTATGAGAAACTTGTATTTCCAATAAAGTGAGTGGGAGCGCTACAACATTTCTGATAAGTATATGTGAATGACATATTGTTGATCCGAAATGATGTAAAATTTCTGGAAAGCATAAAGGGTTGTTTGAAAGGAGTTTTTCAAAGGAAGACCTGGATAAAAGCTGCTTGCATATTGGGCATCAAGATCTATAGAGATAGATCAAGACGCCTGATGATACTTTCAAAGAACGCACACCTTGACATGATTTTGAAAGAGTTCAAAATAGATCAGCAAAGAAGGAGTTCTTGGCTGTGTTACAAGGTGTGAGTATTGAGTAAGACTCACGACCTGACCACAGCAGAAGAGAGAGAAAGGACGAAGGTCGTCCCCTATGCTTTAGATGTAGGCTCTACAGTATGCTATGCTGTGTACCGCACATGAAGTGTGCCTTGCCATGAGTTGGTCAAGGGGTACAATAGTGATCCGGGAATGGATCACGTGACAGCGGTCGAACTTATCCTTAGTATCTAGTGGACTAAGGAATTTTCTCGATTATGGAGGTGAAAAGGAGTTCGTCGTAAAGGGTTACGTCGATGCGAACTTTGACACTAATCCGGATGACTCTGAGTAGTAAACCGGATTCGTATAGTAGAGCAATTATTTGAAATGGCTCCAAATAGCGCGTGGTAGCATCCACAAGATGACATAGATATTCGTAAAGCACGCACGGATCTGAAAGGTTCAGACCCGTTGACTAATAACCTCTCTCACAAGCATAACATGATCAAACCAGAACTCATTGAGTGTTAATCACATAGTGATGTGAACTAGATTGTTGACTCTAGTAAACTCTTTGGATGTTGGTCACATGGTGATGTGACCTGTCAGTGTTAATCACATGGTGATGTGAACTAGATTATTGACTCTAGTGCAAGTGGGAGACTGTTGGAAATATGCCCTAGAGGCAATAATAAATAGGTTATTATTATATTCCTTGTTCATGATAATCGTTTATTATCCATGCTAGAATTGTATTGATAGGAAACTCAGATGCATGTGTGGATACATAGACAACACCATGTCCCTAGTAAGCCTCTAGGAGACTAGCTCGTTGATCAATAGATGGTTACGGTTTCCTGACCATGGACATTGGATGTCGTTGATAACGGGATCACATCATTAGGAGAATGATGTGATGGACAAGACCCAATCCTAAACCTAGCATAAGATCGCATAGTTCGTTTGCTCAGAGCTTTTCTAATGTCAAGTATCAGTTCCTTAGACCATGAGATTGTGCAACTCCCGGATACCGTAGGAATGCTTTGGGTGTACCAAACGTCACAACATAACTGGGTGGCTATAAAGGTGCACTACAGGTATCTCCAAAAGTGTCTGTTGGGTTGGCACGAATCGAGACTGGGATTTGTCACTCCGTATGATGGAGAGGTATCTCTGGGCCCACTCGGTAACGCATCATCATAATGAGCTCAATGTGCCTAAGAAGTTAGCCACGAGATCATGCGTTACGGAACGAGTAAAGAGACTTGCCGGTAACGAGATTGAACAAGGTATCGGGATACCGACGATCGAATCTCGGGCAAGTAACATACCGGTAGACAAAGGGAATTGCATACGGGATTGATTGAATCCCCGACATCGTGGTTCATTCGATGAGATCATCGTGGAACATGTGGGAGCCAACATGGGTATCCAGATCCCACTGTTGGTTATTGACCGGAGAACGTCTCGGTCATGTCTGCATGGTTCCCGAACCCGTAGGGTCTACACACTTAAGGTTCGATGACGCTAGGGTTATAGGGAAAGTATGTACGTGGTTACCGAATGTTGTTCGGAGTCCCGAATGAGATCCCGGACGTCACGAGGAGTTTCGGAATGGTCCGGAGGTAAAGATTTATATATAGGAAGTATGGTTTTGGCCACCGGAAGTGTTCCGGGCATCACCGGTAGTGTACCGGGACCACCGGAGGGGTCCGGGGGTCCACCGGGAGGGGCCATAGGGCCCCGGAGGCATACATGGGCCAAGTGTGAGAAGGGACCAGCCCCTAGGTGGGCTGGGGCGCCTCCCCACCAAGGCCCATGCACCTGGAGAGAAGAGGGGGCAAACCCTAGGGCAGATGGGCCCTAAAGGCCCATGCCTGGTGCGCCTCCCTCTCCCCCCCACTTGGCCGCCACCCTAGATGGGTTTTGGGGCTGCCGCACCCCTTGGGGTGGAAACCCTAGAAGGGGCGCAGCCCCCTCCCTCTCCCCTATATATAGTTGAGGTATTGGGGGCTGCAAACACATGAGTTTTCCTCTCCCTGGCGCAGCCCTACCTCCTCCTCCTCTTCTCCCGCGGTGCTTGGCGAAGCCCTGCAGGATTGCCACGCTCCTCCACCACCACCACGTTGTCGTGCTGCTGCTGGATGGAGTCTTCCCCAACCTCTCCCTCTCTCCTTGCTGGATCAAGGCGTGGGAGACGTCACCGGGCAGCACGTGTGTTGAACGCGGAGGCTCCGTTCTTCGGTGCTTAGATCGGAATCAACCGCGATCTGAATCGCTACGAGTATGACTCCCTCATCCGCGTTCTTGCAACGCTTCCGCATCGCGATCTACAAGGGTATGTAGATCCACTCTCCTTCCCCTCGTTGCTAGAGTACTCCATAGATTGATCTTGGTGATGCGTAGAAAATTTTGAATTTCTGCTACGTTCCCCAACATCTCCCTCGTAAGCTTGGCAAAGTTAGAGGCCCTCCAGGAGAGAGCCCCCGAGCCCTGCCTGAGGGGGGCGCCGGGCGCGCCTTCCTATGCGACGAAAGGGGGTGCCCCTGGTATGGGCGCTGGTCCTGACGCAGCACCTCCGGAGGTGCCCACCTCCTGAGGCCATGAGCTGGGTGTCGTCTTCTTCTTCTTGGGGACTGCCTCGGGGAGGTCCATGCTTCTGCCATCTTGGTTCTCGACTGAGGCGGCCTGGAAGGCGCGCTGGAGGGTACACACTGCGTCTTTCTCTTCGCAAGGGGCTGTGATAACCCCGCCGCTCCCTGGCATCTTGAGGACGTTGTAGCCGTGGTGAGTCACTGCCATGAACTTGGCCAGGGCCGGGTACCCGAGGATGGCATTGTATGGCAGACGGATGTGGGCGACGTCGAAGTCGATGAGCTCAGTGCGGTAGTTCTTGCGCTGCCCGAAGGTGACAGGGGGCCAATCTGCCCTATCGGAATGGTGGAGCCATCGGTGACTCCTGAGAAGGGCTTGGTTGGCTGAAGCTGGTCATGAGGCACCTGGAGGTCGTTGAACGTTTCGACGGACAAAACATTGAGTCCAGCGCCGCCATCGATGAGGGTTCTGGTGACTTGCACATTGCTGATCACTGGGGAACAAAGCATCAGGAGGACACCGGCTGTTGCTGCACACTTGAGCTGATCCGCTAAACTGAACGTGATGGAGCATGAGGACCACCTGAGAGGGCGCGTGGCCTCGAGCCTGGGGAGGACTGCATTCACTTCACGAGCAAACTGCTTGAAGATGCGCTGAGAGGCTGGGGCCTGGGCACCACCCAGGATGCACACAATGGCACGCGGCTCCTGGACGCCCCCAGCCCCCTCATCCTGATGATGGTCGTCATTCCTTCTTGGTGGTGGTGGCAGAGGAGGTAGACCTGCGTTGCCTTGTGGGCGATCCTCACGAGGTTGATCTCTCCAATCCCCCTCGCGAGGCTGGTCCTGCCAGCGATCCTCGCGAGGCCGGTCACGCCACCCTTGGCGGGGGCCACGGTCATCCCATCGTGCTCCACCTCTTCCTCCGCCTCGGCCGTAGCCCCGATCGCTGCGTTCCGGGCGCCGGCCGACTCGGCCTTCTCGCACGGCTTTGAGTTCTTGGCACTCGTTGGTGTTGTGGGTGTGGAGGTCGTGGTACACGCAGTACCGGCTGCCCTTGGACGACTCCGGATGGTCCCCGCCGCGCTTCGTGTCCGGCTCCGCTGCGAGCACGGCTGCCCCCTTGCGCTTCACATCCTTCATCTTGGTCTTCTTCTCTTCTGGGTCTGCAGCTAGGAGCTCGAGAAGGGAAAGGCGCCCTTCCTCGGCCCTCGCGCACTTGGTCGTCAGATTGAACAGTTCCAGGGACGTGCACAGGTCTTCATGGATCGCCAGTTCCTCCTTCATCTTGACATCGCGGACGCCGTCGGAGAATGCTGAAATGATGGCCTCCTCGGTCACCTTGGGAATCTTAAGGCGAGCGCCGTTGAAGCGTTGGATGTACTTCTGCAAGGCCTCTCCAGGCTGCTGCTTGATACGACGCAGATCACCCACGGCCGGCGGGCGGTCGCGAGTGCCCTGAAAGTTGGCGACGAAGCGGGAGCGCATCTCGTCCCAAGAGGAGATCGTGCCGGGAGGCAGGTTCAGGAGCCAGGTGCGGGCACCATCTTTGAGCGCCATGGGAACAGCTTGCCATGACCTTCTCGTCTCCGTTGGCCGCTTCGATGCCCAACTCATAGAGCTGCAGGAACTCCGCGGGGTCAGCGGTTCCGTCGTAGCGGGGAGGAAGGTCCGGCTTGAACTTGCCGGGCCATGCGACGCTACGCAGCTCGGCAGTGAAGGCGCGGCAGCCTGCCTTGGTCACCATAGCCCCTTGCTGAGGCTGGGCTTGCTCCTGGGGGCCTGTGCGTGCTGCTGCTGGAGGCAGCGCGGGGTCTTGACGTGCCGGCGCAGGGGCGCGATCTTGGCGAGCCGGCGCAGGAAGCACGCGAGCGCCTTCTTGGGGGCGAGGGATCTCTTGGCAGCTCCTTTCTTGTCGTGCAGGCGCTGGACGTGGTCGGTCTCATCCTGGGGCCGCGCGTCTTGGAGCCAAGGCACCTTCTTGAGGAGGAGGCGGCGGTGGTGCCCCCTGGGCTGCATCACCCGCGCAGGATGGAGGGCGAGGCAGTGAGAGGGACAGCACGGAAGAGCCCCCTGCGGCGCTGACGAGCTCGGTGATGCGAGCGATCCACTCTTCATAGAGGTCGTCGACGGGACGGTAGTGCAGGAGCTCACGTGCCAGGAGAAGCGCGGCCGGCGTGAGACGATGAGCTGACTGGAGTCAGCGACGGGGTGGCGGTGTGGCCTTCCCGCCGCACCGAGGGGTGCAGCGATGACGCCTGCTGCTCGTTCCCCGCCGGGCCGGTGGCGGCGTTGGCGGCAGGCGGCGGAGAACGACGGGGAGGCCCACCAACGGGGGCCATCTGGGCGATGCGGGTGGCGAGAGCAGCCCGACGCTCAGCTCGAGCTCGGCGAGTGTCAGCCATGGGCGCGACAGACGGTCGGACGCGGAACAACGGAAGGGCAAACTCCGGCGCACCCCTACCTAGCGCGCCAAATGTCGGATTGTGGGTTCCGGCAGACCCTTGAGGTTCATTATCATCACGAGGGAGTCGCCGTAAACCGGCTCTCCTAGTTATGTCTAGCCTTAAGATAATTTCTTCCCCCCTTTTGGGGTGCCCTGCCCCTCCTTATATAAGTTGAAGGGGCGGGTTACATGTAGAGTCCATCTTAGACTAAGACTTAAACTATTCTGGCTTCTCTTCATGGGCTTCTTAACATCTTGGGCTTCTTAACGTCTCGGGCTTATTAACCCTAGGCGACTCTGTCTGCTGGGTTATGATCCGACTTAACATCCGCCGGGTTATGATCTGACTTAACATCTACCGGGTTATCATCTAACTTAACATCTGCCGGGTTATCATCTGACTTAACATCTGCCGGGTTATCATCTGATTTAACATCTGCCGGGTTATCATCTGACTTAACATATGTCGGGTTATCATCTGACTTAACATCTGCCGGTTTACCATCTGCCGGTTTACCAAGTCCCAGCCGGGTTATAACTCCGGCCAGGTCATACCGCGGGGTATATCCCCGACAGGTCCTGTACTGGCCCTTGGCCTGCATGCAGAACATAGCCTTCATCTTGTTCTTCAGATTCTTAGTCCAAGAAGGCTCAGAAGACGAAGGCGAGTAGCCTGCAGAGCTGTCCTCATCCGCCTCCTCTTCCTAAATCTCATCCTCATCCACGTCCGTTCGAGCAGCCTCTGCCTCAGCACGAGTAGTGGTGTTCGCCCACTGAGGCTTGATGCAGAGCTTGATGGGGTCGTGACGGATCCAGTTAGGAGCAGCAAACTCCTCATCGGGATAGAGCTTCTCCCAAGTCTTTGTGATCAAAAGAAACAAGTAAGGTCCATAGATGGGTACCTTGCGGTTGAACACCGCAAACCGAAGCTCGCACCACATGATGTGTGAGACGTCAAGTGGTTGAGTCTGAGCGCGACGTGCCTCCTCACAAATGAGCATCATATCCACAAGATAGGCATGCACCTTGTCCTTGTCACCAATGCGTGGAAAGAGGGAGTTGCGTAAGATCCGGTGCATGATGTCAAGGAAGGAGTTCAGCACCCACGTCTTCTTGTCATTGGGAAGCTTCTTCTCAACATAGTACTGCTGGAGCTTGCTCTTGCTAGCAGACTCTGGGTTGGCATGAGGGCGAACGCTAACGGGCGTGTTGAGCCCGTCATCAGGCACATGATGCAAAGCCATGAATTCCTTCCACTTAGCAGTCAGCTGTTTTCCATTGGTCATCCAGGTCATGGACCATTCCTCATCAGTATGGAAGTGGACCGAAGCGAAGAACTGGGCTATGATCTCAGGGTCATAATCCAGATGGAAAGAGATCATGTCCTCAATGCCAAACTGCTCCACGATACCCAAAGCCTCTCCAAAGTAGTCACGGTGCTTGTCCTGCCTCATATGATTCATGTCAATCCAGTGCATGTCCACGTAGGTGTTCTGCTTGGCCTTGATCACATTTAGATAGATAAGGTTTTGCTGCTTGGTCCAAAACAGATCATTCCCTCTGAAGTTAGCACGGGGATTCACATAGGGGTTGATCTTCCTCCGAGTGACAAACTCGGCAAGAGGTATCTCATCCATGCCCATGGAGGGCTCCTTGTTCTTGGTGGCGGTGGTCCTGGTTCTGCGTTGCGGGGCATTGGAGCCCTCTCGAGCTTCACCTTGGTTGCGCAGACGCTTGGAGCCCGTGTCACGGCTAGGATTGGAACGACGGACATTGGAACCGGAGCCACCACCTATGACACACAACACAAGAACACGCAAGAAAAATGAGAAGGATCAATGCAAAGACCACAGCAAAACAGGTGAAACAAGTAGAACTAGCATTGGGTAATTGCCACTTGGGAGATTGGACAACAATGGTAGTACCGCATGGATGCGCGGTACTAAAATTTTAGTGCTGCTTCTAGCCACGGTAGTTGTCGGATTGTGGGTTCCGGCAGACCCTTGAGGTTCGAACACTGGGGTGCGCGCGAAGATCTTCCCCCTACCGTCCCACGCTCGATCGCCTCGCGGGAATCTAGGCTAGACGATGAACAACATGAGAGACACGAGATTTATACTGGTTTAGGCCACCATTGTGGTGTAATACCCTACTCCAGTGTGTGGTGTGGTGGATTGCCTCAGGGGCTGATGAAGAATAGTACAGGGGAAGAACAGCCTCGTGAGAGGCGTTCTTGAGCTGGTGAACTTGTGTGGGTGAGGATGATCTCTCCCGTTGGCTCTGGATGAGATGCCTGAGGCCTAGTTGCCTCCTACTGTGGTGGCTTGCTCTATTTATAGAGGCCCTGGTCCTCTTCCCAAATATTGAGCGGGAAGGGCGCCAACAATGGCCATTTTGAAAAGGGACAGCTAGTACAAGTTATCCTGACTAAAGGTGTTCTTCGGCTGCCAAAAGCACTGGTGATGATGCCGTCTTGGGCTCCACGGCGACCTCTGTCCTGCCGCTCTGCTGACCTTTGTCTTGTTACACCGATTGGGAAACCTTTGCCTGATGCCTCGGTACTCCGCGCCTGCGCTTGCCCCCTTTGCACCAAAGAGGAAACGAGGACACTGCGCGAGCTGGCGCCCGCCTGGCGCCCGCATGGCCTTGATCGTCACGGCTTGCGTCACGAGTACCTCGCGAGGTACCCCTTGCATTGATCTCTCTGCCCCCTCGTGAGCCTGCCTGGTGAGGCCGCGCCTGAGGAGGCCTTGCGTCGTCCGCCCCGCGAGGCTTGGTCCCTCGCGTGGGTCTTGTCCTTGAGTTGATGAAGATGGGCCGTACTGGGCCACCACTTGAGCCACGCTGCAGGCCGCAGGCAGGCAAGTCTGGGGACCCCCGTTCCCAGAACGCCGACAGTAGTACCGTGCCAGGATGGCACGGTAGTACCGCGCCTCGAAGCGGAAGTAAAATTTTAGTGCCACGCCTCGCGCGTAGTACCACTCCTGAGGAGCGGTAGTACCGCACGGGTGGTGCGGTAGTACCGCACGGGGTCAGATCTGAACCACGAACAGATCTGAGCACAACCGTGACAACGGAGCGGTACTACGGTTGATCAAATCTACCACGGGGCAACATACCAAGTACCATCTCTACGCATTACTACTCTCTTACATCCTATTCTTGCAAAGATTTGGCCTAAAATCTCTAGAACAACAAGCATCTCCCCAAAAACCTAGAAACGAAAGAACGAACCAAAGAGATAGGGATTTGGGGAGAAACCTTGTTCCATTGCAAGAGGAAGTGGTGGGGGACGATCCCACCGGACGGAATCCGAGGAGAGCGGCCGGAGACGGAGATCCGGCGAGGTTCTCCGGTGCCGTTCTTGGGCATGAGAGAGAGAGACGGCATGGGGAAAATGAGTTGAATGGGTATGGGGGAGTTGGAACTCCCCCTGCCCGCTCTTAACCCCCACGCGCTCGCGACTGCGCGGTAGTACCGCGCGTCATCACGGTAGTACCGCTCGGGCGAAAGTACCGCACCGAGGGCGGTAGTACCGCTCCCCCAGGCGGCAGTAAAAAATTACTGCCGTGCTGGGTGCGGTAGTACCGTGGGCAGCTCTTGCGGTAGTACCGTGGTGACCCACGGTAGTACCGTAGACCCAAGAAAATGCACATTTCGAAAACAGAGAAGAAAAAGGGGCCTTTGCAACGCAACCTTCAAGCAAACGGACACACCAAAGAGCTAACCCACGAGACAACAAGGACTAAACACGCAACGCAACCTCTCCAAAGAGAGGGCGATGGCCGGAGCCACCTATGTTTGAGTCAATTGGTATGGCACCGCGAAGAATTATCCTTGGGCGCATGACCAAAACTCGTCTTTGAAGCACAAGTGCCATCAACAATGGCTAATGTGAAAGACTTGATCAATTTATGCATAATGGGGGGAGGGAGAGTTCATTGAGAGAACAACACTCCCCCTATGTCCATGCCTATACCTAAACAAGATAACAAGTTGATTATGGTGGGGTGTGCAAGGGTTCAAGCAACATTGCTCGAATCAATGATATTTAGCTCATGCCTTAACTCGCAAAATCTTGCTTCATCCCAGGGCTTCGTGAAAATATCTGCAAGGTTATCATGAGTGTTGACGTAGTGGAGCTCGATCTCCCCTCTCCTAATGTGATCCCGGATGAAGTGATACCGAATCTCAATATGCTTTGTCTTGAAGTGTTGCACCGGGTTGAGAGAAATCTTGATGGCACTTTCATTGTCACACCAAAGAGGCACTTTGTCACAAATGACACCGTAATCCTTCAAAGTTTGCCTCATCCATAGGAGTTGTGCACAACAACTACCGGCGGCCACATACTCCGCTTTGGTGGACGAGAGACACACAACTTTCCTTCTTGGAAGACCAACTTACCTATGAGAAACCAAGAAATTGGCACCCTACGGAAGTGGACTTCCTATACACTTTGTCTCCCGCCCAATCGGAGTCCGAATAGCCCACAAGGTTGAAGTTAGATCCTCTTGGATACCATAAGCCAAAGTTTGGGGTATGAGCCAAATATCGAAAGATTCGCTTGACTGCCACAAAGTGGCTTTCCTTAGGTGCGGCTTGAAACCGTGCACAAATTCCCACACTCATCTCATGATATCCGGTCTAGATGCACAAAGGTAAAGCAAGGAGCCAATCATGGAGCGATATACCTTTTGATCCACCGCTTTACCATTGGGATCTATGTCAAGTTGGCATTTGACAGGCATTGGAGTGGAAGCCGGCTTGACATCACTTAGCTTGAATCTCTTGAGCATGTCTTGAGTGTATTTGGCTTGGTTGATGAAGGTTCCTTCTCTTCTTTGGTTGACCTCGAACCCGAGAAAGAACTTCAACTCTCCCATCATGGACATCTTGAACTTGGAGGTCATGAGCCCGGCAAATTCCTCATTGGAAGTTTTGTTAGGGGAACCAAAGATAATATCATCAACATATAGTTGGCACACAAACAACTCCCCTTTGACCTTCTTAGTAAAAAGAGTGGGGTCGATTTTCCCAATTTCAAAACCGCGATCTTGCAAAAACTTGGTAAGGTGGTCATACCACGCACGTGGGGCTTGCTTAAGGCCATAGAGTGGCTTATCGAGTTGGTACACACGATCGGGAAAATAGGGATCCTCGAACCCGGGGGGTTGCTTGACATATACCAACTCATTAATGGGACCATTAAGAAAAGCACTCTTCACATCCATTTGTTGCAACTTAAAGTTATGATGAGAAGCATAAGCAATCAACATGTTAATGGATTCAACGCGAGCAACGGGAGCAAAGGTTTCACCATAGTCGATACCTTCGACTTGGGAGCAGCCTTGTGCCACCAAACGAGCCTTGTTGCGAATGATGATTCCATGAGCATCTTGCTTGTTCTTGAATATCCACTTGGTTCCAATGACATTATGGTTCCCCGTTGGCCTTGGCACCAATCTCCACACCTTGTTGTGCTCAAAGTTGTTGAGTTCTTCATGCATGGCATTAAGCCAATCCGGATCCTCGAGCGCCTCATAAACCTTTTGGGGTTCAACACAAGAGACAAACACGTGATGTTCACAATAGTTTGCTAATTGTCTATGAGTGCTTACCCCCTTTCTTAAGCTTCCAAGCACATTTGTCATGAGATGATCTTTGGTGGAAAGCTTGGAAGCGATCTTGGCGGCACGACGCTCTAATTCCTCCTCCAGAGTGAGTTGTGGAGCGGTCACTTGATCATCTTGAGCGTCGTCATGAGCTTGTTCTTGATCTTGAGCTTGCTCTTGATCTTGAACTTTCTTTGGAAGATTGACCTTGGGAATCACTTGGGTATTCAATACCATCTTGAGGATGATCTTGCCCTTGGTCATGTTCATGAGGTTGAGGACCTTCACTTTGTTCTTCGGAAGCGTGTGGGTCTTGAGTTGGTGATGGTTCCACTTGAGTGGAACATTGTCCTTCTCCTTCGGCCACAAGGGGTTCCTCAATGGCTAGGATAAAGCCAACACCCATTCTTCTTATGGCTTGGGGAGGAATTTCATCACCTACATCACAAGTACCACTTTGCTCCACTTGGGAGCCGTTATTCTCATCAAACTCTACATTACACGTCTCCTCAATAAGTCTCGTAGACTTATTGAGGACACGGTAAGCATGAGAGTTTGTAGCATAACCAAAAATATGCCCTCTTGAGCTCTAGCCTAAAATTTAGACAAGCGAACACCTTTCTTGAGAATGAAATACTTACACCCGAACACCCGAACACCCGAAAGTACTTGAGGTTGGGCTTGTTACCGGTGAGTATCTCATACGGAGTCTTGTTCGCCCTTGCGGAGATAGAGCCGATTGGATGCATGACACGCGGTGTTGATGGCTTCGGCCCAAAAGTTGTATGGAGACTTGAACTCTGCCAACATGGTCCTTGCCGCATCCATCAACGTCTGGTTCTTCCTCTCCGCTACACCATTTTGTTCAGGGGTGTAAGGTGCGGAATATTGATGCTTGACCCCCTCATCACTAAGATACTCATCCAAGGTGTAGTTCTTGAACTCGGTGCCGTTGTCACTTCTTATTGTCAAGATCTTTGCATTGTGTTGGCGTTGTGCTTCATTTGCAAAGTCAATGACGGTTAGTTGGGTCTCACTCTTCCTCTTGAAGAAGTATACCCATGTGTATCTTGAGTAATCATCCACAATCACCAAGCAATACTTCCTACCCCCAAGACTATCAAAGGATGGAGGCCCAAAGAGATCCAAGTGAAGGAGCTCCAAAGGCCACTTTGAGTAGATGACAGTCGTGGGAGGGTGAGCCTTCTCATGTAGCTTTCCTTCGATACAAGCACTGCAAGCACGATCTTTGTCAAAACTAACATTTGTTAGTCCACGAACATGGTCCCCCTTGAGAAGACTTTGCAAAGATCTCATATTGACATGGGCTAAACGGCGATGCCAAAGCCATCCCACATCAACTTTAGCCATTAGGCATGTCGCGGTCTTAGTGGGTCGCTCTGAAAAGTTAATCACATAGAGACCGTTCTCGACATGCCCAACAAAGGCTACTTTAAGAGTCTTGCTCCACAAGAGGGCAACGGTATAAATATCAAAGAAAGTGGAAAAGCCCATGAGTGCAAGTTGACAAACGGAAAGTAAATTGTATGCAAGGGACTCAACAAGCATGACCTTCTCAATCGTGACGTCATGAGAAATGAAAACCTTGCCAAGTCCCAATACCTTAGAGGACGAGGCATCACCCCACTCGACATTGGTGGGAATAGATCGAATCTTGTGTACGTCCACCACCAAGTCCTTGCTTCCAGTCATATGATTAGTGGCTTCACTATCGAGCAACCATGATCCCCCACCGGAAGCAAACACCTACAAGAGATCAATGCTTGGTTTTAGGTACCCATTTTGTAATGGGTCCTTTGATGTTAGTGACAAGCGTCTTAGGAACCCAAATAGACCATTCAATGAACTCATAAGGAGAACCAACAAATTTGGCATAAACATGTCCATCACTAGCACGACATAACACATAAGAAGGGTTAAAGTCACCGGCTTTGTAGGAAGGGGTAGCATTGCCCTTCTTGGCATTAATACCCTTCACATTGTTCTTCTTCTTCTCCTTAGAAGCACCCTCTACCTCCTTCACAAAGGTTTGCTTAAGAGGAGGAGGTCGTTTGGCCTTGTCATTTTTCTTCTTGTTCTTGGACTTGGGCACGTACCCAATCCATTCCTTGGCCACAACTTCCTTTTGATTGCTCAAAAGGTCGTTGAGATTCTTCTCACCTTGTATGCAAGACACAAGGCCTTTCTCAAGTTGCTCCTTCAACATTGCATTTTCCTCAACAAGATGCACATGCTCACAACACGGGTTAGTAGCATTTGCATTATCAATTAAGACCATATGAGGAAAAGTGGCTTTCTCCTTGGTTAGCTTTACTTGGAGTTGATCATGAGACTCTTTGAGGCTAGCATGAACACCCTTCAAGACCTTGTGAGCCTTGTCAAGTAAGTCAAACTCCTCTTTGAGTCTAACAAGATCAATCCCAAGCTTGGCCTTCTCGGAGTTTAGCACACGAGATACAACAAGAGCATGATCAAGATCTTTCTTTAATTTAGCATGGTCATCGTCGTATGACTCCTCAAGAGCCAAACGAAGACCTCGCTCTTCCTCAAGAGCATTGGAAAGATCCGAAATCTCATCGGCATAGTCACGACTATGCCCCTCCATCTTAGAGATGGTATCTTCGTGAGCCTCGATCATGTCATTGGCTTCACCAAGTTGTTCCAAGAGAGCAACGAAGTGCTTCTTGGATTTACCCTTGAGCTTACTCATAAAAGACTCAAATTCGTTCTCCTCCACATTAGACCCCTCATGTTCATCAATGCAATCCATCAAAGAAGAATTATTAATGATGGTAGTTTTGATGTTGGGGGTTACCTTGTTCGTGGCTTTAGCCATGAGGCACTTGGCGGTGATGTTCTCATTGGGTGAGTCAAAGAGAGACACCAGTGGAGTTGTTGCAATGGCGACGGAGGCCATGGCAACCGACTCACCGTCATCATCATCATCATCATCATCCTCATTGTACTCTTCTTGTGCCACCAACCCCTTGGGAGGAGTCTTCTTGGTGAAGTTGCTCTTGTCGGGGAAGGACTTGGCCTTGTCTTTTCGGATGAGCTTGCCACCATTGTCTTCCCTCTTCTCATACGGGCATTCCGCAACAAAGTGGCTCACATTGACACAATTATAGCACGTCCTCACTCGTTGCTTGACCTTCGCGCCACTTGAGTTGTTCTTGTTGAAGTTGGGCCTTGTGTTCTTCTTGCTCCAAAATTGCCTTGAAGCAAGAGCCATGTGTTCATGATAGGCATACTTTGTATGTTCGGGATTGCTCTCCTCTTCTTCCTCTTTGTCCTCTTCTTCCACGTTAACCTTGGCCTTCAAGGCAAGGTTGGGCTTCTTTGCTCGTTGAGAACGTAACACCGCATTGTCGGCGGTCTTGTCCAAGATACTCATAGCCACAAACTCATCCAACACTTCACATGAGGACAGGGTGTGGAAATCCGGCCTTTGACGAATGACGGAGGACATGGCCTTGTGGTAAGGCATCATGGCCTTGAGGAATTTGCGCTTGATCCAATTCTCATCCATATCCTTGCTCCCATGATCTCGGAGTGAGACCGCAAGAGTAGTTAATCTCCAATAAAGCTCACGAGGTTCTTCATCTTCTTTCATTGCAAACTCATCGGCTTCGTCTTGCACCACTTCATAGTTGGAGCGTTGAATGCTTGCGCTTCCCCTATAGAAGGAAACAACATGGCGCCATGCATCCTTGTCCATGGTGAAAGGCCGGAGATGCGCAAGATCTTCGGGTGGAATTGCATCTTGGATGATGAAGAGAGCATTCTCATTGAATTGATTATCCGCGGCTTCTCTAGGGGTGAAGTTGCTTCGGTCATGCGGATAAAAACCTTCTTCAATGATTCTCCAAAGATTAGTATTAACATGGTTTAAATGACGCTTAAAGCGATAAACCCAAGAATCAAAGTCCTCATTTTTCACAATCTTAGGGGGAGGACCGACATGATTCAAATGAGTGGAAGGAATCGGTCCACCATAAATTAGCGGAGGTTCCACATGGGCAAAGATGCCGGTGCCATTTTTACCACTAGAAGACGGAGCCTTTTCACTAGTATCTTCCCCCTTGTCGGAGTTAGCATCCGTCACCTTGTTAGTGGGATCACCCACTTTCATCGGTGTGGTGGATAATTTAAGCCCTTCTAAGAATTTGTTAAACATGCTTTCAACCTCGGTCGTCATGGAGGTTTTCAATGTGTCCAAAGCCACAATGAATTCCTCACAAGAGAGTGCGGTTCCCCCATCGGCCGTAGAAGAGAATGGATTCACACCGGAGTGCTCAACCATAGTCTTCGTACGGCAAAGTCTTTAATAAAGAGACGAGGCTCTGATACCAATTGAAAGGATCGATATAGTTGACTAGAGGGGGGTGAATAGGCAACTAACTATTTTTGCTTTTCTTTACCAATTTAAAGTTTGCATCAAAGTAGGTTGTCTAGATATGCAACTAGGTGGGCAACCTATATGATGCAACAACAACAAGCACACAAGCAAGAAATGTATATAACACAAATAATCTTGCACAAGTAAAGGCATGAGATAACCAAGAGTGGAGCCGGTGAAGACGAGGATGTGTTACCAAAGTTCCTTCCTTTTGAGGGGAAGTACGTCTCCGTTGGAGCGGTGTGGAGGCACAATGCTCCCCAAGAAGCCACTAGGGCCACCGTATTCTCCTCACGCCCTCACACAATGCGAGATGCCATGATTCCACTATTGGTGCCCTTGGAGGCGGCGACCGGACCTTTACAAACAAGGTTGGGGCAATCTCCACAACTTAATTGGAGGCTCCCAACGACACCACGAAGCTTCACCACAATGGAATATGGCTCCGCGGTGATCTCAACCGTCTAGGGTGCTCAAACACCCAAGAGTAACAAGATCCGCAAGGGATTGGTGGGGGAATCAAATTTCTCTTGGTGGAAGTGTAGATTGGGGCCTTCTCAACCAATACCTAAAGAATCAAAAAGTTTGATTGGCTAGGGAGAGAGATCGGGTGAAAATGGAGCTTGGAGCAACAATGGAGCTTGGGAGTGGAAGAGGTAGTCAATTCAGAGAAGAAGACTCCCCTTATATAGTGCGAGGACAAATCCAACCGTTATCCACTAAACGAGCCCGCGACCTGCGGTACTACTGTTGGGTAACATAGTAATTTCAAAAATTTCCCTACGCACACGCAAGATCATGGTGATGCATAGCAACAAGAGGTGAGAGTGTTGTCCACGTACCCTCGTAGACCGACAGCGGAAGCGTTATCACAACGCGGTTGATGTAGTCGTACGTCTTCACGATCCAACCGATCAAGTACTGAACGTACGGCACCTCCAAGTTCTACACACGTTCAGCTCAATGACGTCCCTCGAACTCCGATCCAGCCGAGTGTTGAGGGAGAGTTTTGTCAGCACGACGGCGTGGTGACGATGATGATGTTCCACCGACGCAGGGCTTCGCCTAAGCTCCGCAACGGTATTATCGAGGTGTAATATGGTGGAGGGGGGCACCGCACACGGCTAAAATATCGTATATCAAGTGTGTCCATGGGGTGCCCCCCTGCCCCCGTATATAAAGGAGCAAGGGGGAGGCCGCCGGCCTAGGGAGGAGAGGCGCGCCAGGAGGGGCAGTCCTACTCCCACCGGGAGTAGGACTCCTCCTTTCCTTGTTGGAATAGGAGAAGGGAAGGGGAAAGGAGAAAGAAGGAAGGGGGCGCCCCCCCTCCCTAGTCCAATTCGGACTAGCCCATGGGGAGGGGTGCGGCCACCTTTTGGGGTCTTTCTCTCCTTTCCCGTATGGCCCATTAAGGCCCAATACGAATTCCCGTAACTCTCCGGTACTCCAAAAAATACCCGAACCACTCGGAACCTTTCCGAAGTCCGAATATAGTCGTCCAATATATCGATCTTTACATCTCGGCCATTTCGAGACTCCTCGTCATGTCCCTGATCTCATCCGGGACTCCGAACTCCTTCGGTACATCAACATACATAAACTCATAATAAAACTGTCATCGTAACGTTAAGCGTGCGGACCCTACAGGTTCGAGAACTATGTAGACATGACCGAGACACCTCTCCGGTCAATAACCAATAGCGGGACCTGGATGCCCATATTGGCTCCCACATATTCTACGAAGATCTTTATCGGTCAGACCGCATAACAACATACGTTGTTCCCTTTGTCATCGGTATGTCACTTGCCCGAGATTCGATCGTCGGTATCTCAATACCTAGTTCAATCTCGTTACCGGCAAGTCTCTTTACTCGTTCCGTAATACATCATCCCGCAACTAACTCATTAGTCACAATGCTTGCAAGGCTTATAGTGATGTGCATTACCGAGTGGGCCCAGAGATACCTCTCCGACAATCGGAGTGACAAATCCTAATCTCGAAATACGCCAACCCAACAAGTACCTTTGGAGACACCTATAGAGCACCTTTATAATCACCCATTTACGTTGTGATGTTTGGTAGCACACAAAGTGTTCCTCCGGTAAACGGGAGTTGCATAATCTCATAGTCATAGGAACATGTATAAGTCATGAAGAAAGCAATAGCAACATACTAAACGATCGGGTGCTAAGCTAACGGAATGGGTCAAGTCAATCACGTCATTCTCCTAATGAGGTGATCCTGTTAATCAAATGACAACTCATGTCTATGGCTAGGAAACATAACCATCTTTGATTAACGAGCTAGTCAAGTAGAGGCATACTAGTGACACTCTGTTTGTCTATGTATTCACACATGTATTATGTTTCCGGTTAATACAATTCTAGCATGAATAATAAACATTTATCATGATATAAGGAAATATATAATACTTTATTATTGCCTCTAGGGCATATTTCCTTCAGTCTCTCACTTGCACTAGAGTCAATAATCTAGTTCACATCGCCATGTGATTTAACATCAATAATTCACATCACCATGTGATTAACACCCATAGTTAACATCTCTATGTGACCAACACTCAAAGGGTTTACTAGAGTCAATAATCTAGTTCACATCGCTATGTGATTATCACCCAAAGAGTACTAAGGTGTGATCATGTTTTGATTGTGAGATAATTTTAGTCAACGGGTCTGTCACATTCAGATCCGTAAGTATATGTGCAAATTTCTATGTCTGCAATGCTCTGCACGGAGCTACTCTAGCTAATTGCTCCCACTTTCAATATGTATCTAGATCGAGACTAAGAGTCATCTAGATTAGTGTCAAAACTTGCATCGACGTAACCCTTGACGACGAACCTTTTGTCACTTCCATAATCGAGAAACATGTCCTTATTCCACTAAGGATAATTTTGACCGCTGTCTAGTGATCTACTCCTAGATCACTATTGTACTCCCTTGCCAAAATCAGTGTAGATTATACAATAGGGATGGTACACAGCATGGCATACTTTATAGAACCTATGGCCAAGGCATAGGGAATGACTTTCATTCTCTTTCTATCTTCTGCCGTGGTCGGGTTTTGAGTCTTACTCAATTTCACACCTTGTAACACAGGCAAGAACTCTTTCTTTGACTGTTCTATTTTGAACTACTTCAAAATCTTGTTAAGGTATGTACTCATTGAAAAAACTTATCAAGCGTTTTGATCTATCTCTATAGATCTTGATGCTCAATATGTAAGCAGCTTCACCGAGGTCTTTCTTTTGAAAAACTCCTTTCAAACACTCCTTTATGCTTTGCAGAATAATTCTACATTATTTCCGATCAACAATATGTCATTCACATATACTTATCAGAAATGTTGTAGTGCTCCCACTCACTTTCTTGTAAATACAGGCTTCACCGCAAGTCTGTATAACACTATATCCTTTGATCAACTTATCAAAGCGTATATTCCAACTCCGAGATGCTTGCACCAGTCCATAGATGGATCGCTGGAGCTTGCATATTTTGTTAGCACCTTTAGGATTGACAAAACCTTCTGGTTGCATCATATACAACTCTTCTTTAATAAATCCATTAAGGAATGCAGTTTTGTTTATCCATTTGCTAGATTTCATAAAATGCGGCAATTGCTAACATGATTTAGACAGACTTAAGCATAGATACGAGTGAGAAACTCTCATCGTAGTCAACACCTTAAACTTGTCGAAAACCTTTTGCGACAATTCTAGCTTTGTAGATAGTAACACTACTATCAGCGTCCGTCTTCCTCTTGAAGATCCATTTAATCTCAATGGCTCGCCGATCATTGGGCAAGTCAATCAAAGTCCATACTTTGTTCCCATACATTGATCTCATCTCAGATTTCATGGCTTCAAGCCATTTTGCGGAATCTGGGCTCACCATCGCTTCTTCATAGTTCGTAGGTTCGTCATGGTCTAGTAACATAACCTCCAGAACAGGATTACCGTCCCACTCTGGTGCGGATCTTACTCTGGTTTACCTACGAGGTTTGGTAGTAACTTGATCTGAAGTTACATGATCATCATCATTAACTTCCTCACTAATTGGTGTAGGAGTCACAGGCACAGATTTCTGTGATGAACTACTTTCCAATAAGGGAGCAGGTACAGTTACCTCATCAAGTTCTTTGGTAGTAACTTGATCTAAAGTTACATGATCATCATCATTAACTTCCTCACTAATTGGTGTAGGAGTCACAGGAACAGATTTCTGTGATGAACTACTTTCCAATAAGGGAGCAGGTACAGTTACCTCATCAAGTTCTACTTTCCTCCCACTCACTTCTTTCGAGAGAAACTCCTTCTCTAGAAAGGATCCATACTAAGCAACGAATGTCTTCCTTCGGATCTGTGATAGAAGGTGTACCCAACTGTCTCCTTTGGGTATCCTATGAAGACACATTTCTCCGATTTGGGTTTGAGCTTATCAGGATGAAACTTTTTCACATAAGCATCGCAACCCCAAACTTTAAGAAACGACAACTTTGGTTTCTTGCCAAACCACAGTTCATAAGGCGTCGTCTCATCGGATTTTGATGGTGCCCTATTTAACGTGAATGTAGCTGTATCTAATGCATAACCCCAAAACGATAGTGGTAAATTGGTAAGAGACATCATAGATTGCACTATATCCAATAAAGTACGTTTATGACGTTCGGACACACCATTATGCTGTGGTGTTCCAGGTGGCGTGAGTAGTGAAACTATTTCACATTGTTTTAACTGAAGGCCAAACTCGTAACTAAAATACTCTTCTCCACGATCAAATCGTAGAAACTTTATTTTCTTGTTACGACGATTTTCGCTTCACTCTGAAATTATATGAACTTTTGAAATGTTTCAGACTTCTGTTTCGTTAAGTAGATATACCCATATCTGCTCAAATCATCTATGAAGATCAGAAAATAATGATACCTGCTACAAGCCTCAATATTCATCGGACCACATACATCTGTATGTATGATTTCCAACAAATCTGTTGCTCTCTCCATAGTTCCGGAGAACGGCGTTTTAGTCATCTTGCCCATGAGGCACGGTTCGCAAGCATCAAGTGATTCATAATCAAGTGATTCCAAAATCCCATCAGTATGGAGTTTCTTCATGCGCTTTACACCAATATGACCTAAACGGCAATGTACAAATAAGTTGCACTATCATTATTAACTTTGCATCTTTTGGCTTCATTATTATGAATATGTGTATCACTACGATCGAGATCCAACAAACCATTTTCGTTGGTGTGTTTGACCATAGAAGGTTTTTATTCATGTAAACAGAACAACAATTGTTCTCTAACTTAAATGAATAACCGTATTGCAATAAACATGATCAAATCATATTCATGCTCAACGCAAACACCAAATAACACTTATTTAGTTTCAATACTAATCCCGAAAGTATAGGGAGTGTGCGATGATGATCATATCAATCTTGGAACTACTTCCAACACACATCGTCACCTCGCCTTTTACTAGTCTCTGTTTATTCTGCAACTCCCGTTTTTGAGTTACTACTCTTTAGCAACTGAACCAGTATCAAATACTGAGGGGTTGCTATAAACACTAGTAAGTACACATCAATAACATGTATATCCAATATACCTTTGTTCACTTTGCCATCCTTCTTATCCACCAAATACTTGGGGCAGTTCCGCCTCCAGTGACCAGTTCCTTTGCAGTAGAAGCACTTAGTCTCAGGCTTAGGTACAGGCTTGGGCTTCTTCACTTGAGTAGCAACTTGCTTGTCGTTCTTTTTGAAGTTCCCCTTCTTCCCTTTGCCCTTTTCTTGAAACTAGTGATCTCGTCAACCATCAACACTTGAAGTGGTCTCGTCAACCATCAACACTTGATGTTTTTCTTGATTTCTACCTTCGTCGATTTCAGCATCACGAAGAGCTCGGGAATTACTTTCGTCATCCCTTGCATATTATAGTTCATCACAAAGTTCTACTAACTTGGTGATGGTGACTAGAGAATTCTGTCAATCACTATTTTATCTGGAAGATTAACTCCCACTTGATTCAAGCGATTGTAGTACCCAGACAATCTGAGCACATGCTCACTAGTTGAGCGATTCTCCTCCATCTTTTAGCTATAGAACTTGTTGGAGACTTCATATCTCTCAACTCGGGTATTTGCTTGAAATATTAACTTCAACTCCTGGAACATCTTATATGGTCCATGACGTTCAAAACATCTTTGAAGTCCCGATTCTAAGCCGTTAAGCATGGTGCACTAAACTATCAAGTAGTCATCATATTGAGCTAGCCAAACGTTCATAACGTCTGCATCTGCTCCTGCAATAGGTCTGTCACCTAGCGGTGCATTAAGGACATAATTTTTCAGTGCAGCAATGAGGATAATCCTCAGATCACGGATCCAATCCGCATCTTTGCTACTAACATCTTTCAACATAATTTTTCTCTAGGAACATATCAAAAATAAACACAGGGAAGCAACAACGCGAGCTATTGATCTACAACATAATTTGCAAAATACTATCAGGACTAAGTTCATGATAAATTTAAGTTCAATTAATCATATTACTTAAGAACTCCCACTTAGATAGACATCCCTCTAATCATCTAAGTGTTACGTGATCCAAATCAACTAAACCATGTCCGATTAACACGTGAGATGGAGTAGTTTCAATGGTGAACATCACTATGTTGATCATATCTACTATATGATTCACGCTCGACCTTTCGGTCTCCGTATTCCGAGGCCATATCTGTTATATGCTAGGCTCGTCAAGTTTAACCCAAGTATTCCGCGTGTGCAACTGTTTTACACCCGTTGTATTTGAACGTAGAGCCTATCACACCCGATCATCACGTGGTGTCTCAGCACGAAGAACTTTCGCAACGGTGCATACTCAGGGAGAACCCTTATACTTTGATAATTTAGTGAGGGATCATCTTATAATGCTACCGTCAATCAAAGCAAGATAAGATGCATAAAAGATAAACATCACATGCAATAATTATAAGTGATATGATATGGCCATCATCATCTTGTGCTTGTGATCTCCATCTCCGAAGCACCGTCATGATCACCATTGTCACCGGCGCGACACCTTGATCTCCATCGTAGCATCGTTGTCGTCTTGCCAACTATTGCTTTTACGACTATCGCTACCGCTTAGTGATAAAGTAAAACAATTACATGGCGATTGCATTGCATACAATAAAGCAACAACCATATGGCTCCTGCCAGTTGCCGATAACTCGGTTACAAAACATGATCATCTCATACAATAAAATATAACATCATGTCTTGACCATATCACATCACAACATGCCCTGCAAAAACAAGTTAGACGTCCTCTACTTTGTTGTTGCAAGTTTTACGTGGCTGCTACGGGCTTAGCAAGAACCGTTCTTACCTAGGCATCAAAACCATAACGATAGTTTGTCAAGTTGGTGCTGTTTTAACCTTCGCAAGGACCGGGCGTAGCCACACTCGGTTCAACTAAAGTGAGAGAGACAAACACCCACCAGTCACCTTTAAGCAACGAGTGCTCCGAACGGTGAAACCAGTCTCGCGTAAGCGTACGCGTAATGTCGGTCCGGGCCGCTTCATCTCACAATACCGCTGAACCAAAGTATGACATGCTGGTAAGCAGTATGACTTATATCGCCCACAACTCACTTGTGTTCTACTCGTGCATAGCATCAATGCATAAAACTAGGCTCTGATACCACTGTTGGGTAACGTAGTAATTTCAAAAATTTCCCTACGCACACGCAAGATCATGGTGATGCATAGCAACGAGAGGGGAGAGTGTTGTCCACGTACCCTCGTAGACCGACAGCGGAAGCGTTATCACAACGCGGATGATGTAGTCGTACGTCTTCACGATCCGACCGATCAAGTACCGAACGTACGGCACCTCCAAGTTCTACACACGTTCAGCTCGATGACGTCCCTCGAACTCCGATCCAGCCGAGTGTTGAGGGAGAGTTTTGTCAGCACGACGGCGTGGTGACGATGATGATGTTCCACCGACGCAGGGCTTCGCCTAAGCTCCGCAACGGTATTATCGAGGTGTAATATGGTGGAGGGGGGCACCGCACACGGCTAAAATATCGTATATCAAATGTGTCCATGGGGTGCCCCCCTGCCCCCGTATATAAAGGAGCAAGGGGGAGGCCGCCGGCCTAGGGAGGAGAGGCGCGCCAGGAGGGGGAGTCCTACTCCCACCGGGAGTAGGACTCCTCCTTTCCTTGTTGGAATAGGAGAAGGGAAGGGGAAAGGAGAAAGAAGGAAGGGGGCGCCCCCCCTCCCTAGTCCAATTCGGACTAGCCCATGGGGAGGGGTGCGGCCACCTTTTGGGGTCTTTCTCTCCTTTCCCGTATGGCCCATTAAGGCCCAATACGAATTCCCGTAACTCTCCGGTCCTCCGAAAAATACCCGAATCACTCGGAACCTTTCCGAAGTCCGAATATAGTCGTCCAATATATCGATCTTTACGTCTCGGCCATTTCGAGACTCCTCGTCATGTCCCCGATCTCATCCGGGACTCCGAACTCCTTCGGTACATCAACATACATAAACTCATAATAAAACTGTCATCGTAACGTTAAGCGTGCGGACCCTACGGGTTCGAGAACTATGTAGACATGACCGAGACACCTCTCCGGTCAATAACCAATAGCGGGACCTGGATGCCCATATTGGCTCCCACATATTCTACGAAGATCTTTATCGGTCAGACCGCATAACAACATACGTTGTTCCCTTTGTCATCGGTATGTCACTTGCCCGAGATTCGATCGTCGCTATCTCGATACCTAGTTCAATCTCGTTATCGGCAAGTCTCTTTACTCGTTCCGTAATACATCATCCCGCAACTAACTCATTAGTCACAATGCTTGCAAGGCTCATAGTGATGTGCATTATCGAGTGGGCCCAGAGATACCTCTCCGACAATCAGAGTGACAAATCCTAATCTCGAAATACGCCAACCCAACAAGTACCTTTGGAGACACCTGTAGAGCACCTTTATAATCACCCATTTACATTGTGACGTTTGGTAGCACACAAAGTGTTCCTCTGGTAAACGGGAGTTGCATAATCTCATAGTCATAGGAACATGTATAAGTCATGAAGAAAGCAATAGCAACATACTAAAGGATCGGGTGCTAAGCTAACGGAATGGGTCAAGTCAATCACATCATTCTCCTAATGAGGTGATCCCGTTAATCAAATGACAACTCATGTCTATGGCTAGGAAACATAACCATCTTTGATTAACGAGCTAGTCAAGTAGAGGCATACTAGTGACACTCTGTTTGTCTATGTATTCACACATGTATTATGTTTCCGGTTAATACAATTCTAGCATGAATAATAAACATTTATCATGATATAAGGAAATATATAATACTTTATTATTGCCTCTAGGGCATATTTCCTTCAACTACCGCACCAACACAGCGGTACTACCGCAAGGGCTCACGGTACTACCGCGGGGAACCGCGGTACTACCACTGCCACGGCAGAGCCTAAGACCCGTCCTGAAACGCCAAGGCGAGGAGCGGTAGAACCGCTGACGCGGTACTACCGCGACCCCTTGTGGTACTACCACAAGGCAGGAATGGACTATGCCGGGAAGGCACAGACATATAAAAATACATCCGTGACTACTTCCGCTAAGTTTTGATCTATGCAACAAACCGATACGGTACTGCCGCAGGCCAGGCGCGGTACTACCGCGTAGGGCGCGGATGTAAAAAATTACATCCGCGCCTACTACCGCTCCTACTGCTGAGCCTGGCCAGAGCCCACGGTACTACCGCTCCCGAGGTGCGGTAATACCATGAGCACTTGCAGTACTACCGCGCCAGAGGCCGGTACTACCGCAAGGGCCTGCGGTACTACCGCTCTGGGGAGCAGTACTACCGCATGCTCCAGTTCAGCAACACACGGAAACCTTCATTTTGCATAGACAAGGAAAGACGGAGGATGCTCCAAAGAGCCAAAGGAAAGGTGGTGCAAGAAGGAGTAGACGTGTACGTGATGATTCCACCCAAACCTTTCCAAAGCGGGCCCCCTCTTAATAGTACGGCTTTCCTATGACTGAAATCCACCGAAAAGAAACATAGAGAAATGCTGTCTTCAATAGTCTTCGAGGGGCACCAAACCGTCTTGTGCCTAGTCATGATATGTCTGAAATACTCCATGCACACGATTAGTTCGCAAAAGCATTGTCATCAATCACCAAAACAACTAAGGGATAAATATGCCCTTACAGTCATGATTACATCTTATTTGCTTAGAACGACAGTAGCATAAATAAGATGATCCCTCACTAAAGTTTCAACAAAAGTGTTCCCCCCGATTGTGCACCGTTGCGAAGGATCGTTGTTTCGAAGCACCACCTGATGATTGGGTGTGATAGATTCTAACGTTCGAATACAACAGGTGTAAGCCAGATTTACACATGCAAAACACTTAGGTTGACTTGACGAGCCTAGCATGTACAGACATGGCCTCGGAACACGAGAGACCGAAAGTTCGAACATGAGGCCTATAGTAGATGCGATCAACATGGAGATGTTCACCGTTGATGACTAGTCTGTCTCACGTGATGATCGGACACGGCCTAGTCGATTCGGATCATGTATCACTTAGATGACTAGAGGGATGTCTATCTAAGTGGGAGTTCATTAAATAATTTGATTAGATCCAATGGCCCACGCTAATGTTGCCCTCAACTTCAACGCGTTCCTATAGAAAACCAAGCTGAAAGACGATGGTAGCAACTATACGGATTGGGTCCGTAACTTGAGGATCATCCTCATAGCTGCCAAGAAAGCATATGTCCTTGAAGCACCGCTAGGTGATGCACCCATTTTCCCAGCAACTCAAGACGTTATGAATGCCTGGCAGCTGCGTAGTGATGATTACTCCCTGTTTCAGTGCGGCATGCTTTACAACTTAGAGTCGGGGCTCCAAAAGTGTTTTGAGCAGCACGGAGCATATGAGATGTTCCAAGAGCTGAAAATGGTTTTCCAAGCTCATGCCCGGGTCGAGAGATATGAAGTCTCCGACAAATTCTATAGTTGTAAGATGGAGGAAAACAGTTCTATCAGCGAGCATATACTCAAAATGTCTGGGTTGCACAACCGCTTGTCTCAACTGGGAGTTAATCTTCCAGATGACGCGGTCATTGACAGAATCCTCGAGTCGCTTCCACCTAGCTACAAGAGCTTTGTGATGAACTACAATATGCAAGGGATGGAGAAGTCCATTCCTGAGTTATATTCAATGCTGAAATCAGCGGAGGTGGAGATCAAAAAGGAACATCAAGTGTTGATGGTGGATAAGACCACTAGTTTCAAGAAAGGCAAGGGTAAGAAGAACTTCAAGAAGGACGGCAAGGGAGTTTCCGCGCCCGGTAAGTCAGTTGCCGGGAAGAAGCCAAAGAATGGACCCAAGCCTGAGACTGAGTGCTTTTATTGCAAGGGAAATGGTCACTGGAAGCGGAACTGCCCCAAGTACTTAGCGGACAAGAAGGCCAACAACACCAAAGGTATATATGATATACATGTTATTGATGTGTACCTTACCAACACTCGTAGTAGCTCCTGAGTATTTGATACCGGTGCAGTTGCTCATATTTGTAACTCAAAACAGGAGCTGCGGAATAAGCGGAGACTAGCAAAGGACGAGGTGACGATGCGCCTCGGGAATGGTTCCAAGGTCGATGTGATCGCCGTCGGCACGCTACCTCTACATCTACCTTCGCGATTAGTTACCTCAATAATTGTTAGTTAGTGCCAGCTTTGAGCATGAACATTGTATCTGGATCTCGTTTAATGCGAGATGGCTACTCATTTAAATCCGAGAATAATGGTTGTTCTATTTATATGAGAGATATGTTTTATGGTCATGCCTCGCTGGTCAATGGTTTATTTTTATTGAATCTCGAATGTGATGTTACACATATTCACAGTGTGAATGCCAAGAAATGTAAGGTTGACAATGATAGTCCCACATACTTGTGGGACTGCCGCCTTGGTCACATTGGTGTCAAGCGCATGAAGAAACTCCATGCAGATGGACTTTTGGGTCTCTTGATTATGAATCATTTGACACGTGCGAACCATGGCTTATGGGCAAAATGACCAAGACTCCGTTCTCCGGAACAATGGAGCAAGCAACTAACTTGTTGGAAATAATACATACTGATGTATGCGGTCCAATGAGCGTTGAGGCTCGCGGAGGCTATCGTTATGTTCTCACCCTCACTGATGACTTAAGTAGATATGGGTATGTCTACTTAATGAAACACAAGTCTGAGACCTTTGGAAACTTCAAGGAATTTCAGAATGAGGTAGAGAATCAACGTGACAGGAAAATAAAGTTCCTACGATCGGATCGTGGAGGAGAATACTTGAGTCACGAGTTTGGCACGCACTTACGGAACTGCGGAATTGTTTCACAACTCACGCCGCCTGGAACACCTCAGCGAATGGTGTGTCCGAATGTCGTAATCGCACTCTATTCGATATGGTGTGATCTATGACGTCTCTTACAGATCTACCGCTATCATTTTGGGGTTATGCTTTAGAGACATCCGCATTCACTTTAAATAGGGCACCATCTAAATTCGTTGAGACGACACCGTATGAATTATGGTTTGGGAAGAAACCTAAGCTGTCGTTTCTAAAAGTTTGGGGATGTGATGCTTATGTCAAGAAACTTCAACCTGAAAAGCTCGAACCCAAATCGGAAAAATGCGTCTTCATAGGATACCCTAAGGAAACTATTGGGTATACCCCAAGAGGAATTTCATGATGATGATCATGAAACTTTGGATCAAGTTGCTACTGAACTTCGTAGGTCCACAAGGACACGTTCCGCACCAGAGTGGTATAGTAACCCTATCCTGGAAATCATGTTGTTAGACAACGGTGAACCTTTGAACTATGAAGAAGCGATGACGGGCCCGGATTCCAACAAATGGCTTGAAGCCATGAAATCCGAGATAGGATCCATGTATATGAAAACAAAGTATGGACTTTGACAGACTTGCCCGATGATCGGCGAGCCATAGAGAATAAGTGGATCTTTAAGAAGAAGACCGACGCGGATGGCAATGTGACCGTTTATAAGGCTCGGCTTGTCGCTAAGGGTTATCGACAAGTTCAAGGGGTTGACTACGATGAGACCTTCTCACCCATAGCGAAGCTGAAGTCCGTCCAAATCATGTTAGCTATTGCCGCATTCTATGATTATGAGATCTGGCAAATGGACGTCAAAACGGCATTCCTTAACGGCTTCCTTAAGGAAGAATTGTATATGATGAAGCCAGAAGGTTTTGTCGATCCTAAGAATGCTGACAAAGTATGCAAGCTCCAGCGCTCCATCTATGGGCTGGTGCAAGCATCTCGGAGTTGGAACATCCGCTTTGATGAAATGATCAAAGCGTTTGGATTTATACAGACTTATGGAGAAGCCTGTATTTACAAGAAAGTGAGTAGGAGCTCTGTAGCATTTCTCATATTATATGTCGATGACATACTATTGATGGGAAATGATCTAGAACTTTTGGAAAGCATAAAGGCCTACTTGAATAAGAATTTTTCAATGAAGGACCTTGGAGAAGCTGCTTACATATTAGGCACCAAGATCTATAGAGATAGATCGAGACGCCTCATTGGTCTTTCACAAAGTACATACCTTGACAAGATATTGAAGAAGTTCAATATGGATCAGTCCAAGAAGGGGTTCTTGCCTGTATTGCAAGGTGTGAGATTGAGCACAGCTCAATACCCGACCTCGGCAGAAGATAGAGAAAAGATGAGTGTCATCCCCTATGCCTGAGCCATAGGCTCTACTATGTATGCCATGCTGTGTACCAGACCTGATGTGAACCTTGTCGTAAGTTTGGTAGGGAGGTACCAAAGTGATCCCGGAATGGAACACTGGACGGCGGTCAAGAATATCCTGAAGTACCTGAAGAGGACTAAGGATATGTTTCTCGTTTATGGAGGTGCCGAAGAGCTCGTCGTAAAGGGATACGTTGATGCTAGCTTTGACACAGATCTGGATGACTCCAAGTCACAAACCGGATACGTGTATATTTTGAATGGTGGGGCAGTCAGCTGGTGCAGTTGCAAGCAAAGTGTCATGGCGGGATCTACATGTGAAGCGGAGTACATAGCAGCCTCAGAGGCAGCACAGGAAGCACTCTGGATGAAGGAGTTCATCACCGACCTAGGAGTTATTCCCAATGCTTCAGGCCCAATGACTCTCTTCTGTGACAACGCTGGAGCTATTGCCCTTGCCAAGGAGCCCAGGTTTCACAAGAAGACCAGGCACATCAAGTGTCGCTTCAACTCCATTCGTGAATATATTCAAGATGGAGACATAGATATTTGTAAAGTACATACGGATCTGAATGTCGCAGATCAGTTGACTAAACCTCTTCCATGAGCAAAACATGATCAACACCAGAACTCTATGGGTGTTCGATTCATCACAATGTAACTAGATTATTGACTCTAGTGCAAGTGGGAGACTGTTGGAAATATGCCCTAGAGGCAATAATAAAGTGGTTATTATTATATTTCCTTGTTCATGATAATTGTCTATTGTTCATGCTATAATTTTATTAATCGGAAACCGTAATACATGTGTGAATACATAGACCACATCATGTCCCTAGGAAGTCTCTAGTTGACTAGCTCATTGATCAATAGATGGTTGTGGTTTCCTGACCATGGACATTGGATGTCGTTGATAATGGGATCACATCATTAGGAGAATGATATGATGGACAAGACCCAATTCTAAGCATAGCACAAGATCGTGTAGTTCGTTTGCTAGAGATTTTCTAATGTCAAGTATCATTTACTTATACCATGAGATTGTACAACTCCCGGATACCGTCTAAATGCTTTGGGTGTATCAAACATCGTAACCTAACTGGGTGACTATAAAGGTGCACTACAGGTATCTCTGAAAGTGTCTGTTGGCTTGGCACGAATCAAGACTAGGATTTGTCACTCCGTATGATGGAGAGGTATCTTTGGGCCCACTCGATAATTCATCATCATAATGAGCTCAATGTGACTAAGGAGTTAGCCACGGTATCATGCATTACGGAACGAGTAAAGAGACTTGCCGGTAACAAGATTGAACGAGGTATGGGGATACCGACGATCGAATCTCAGGCAAGTAACATACCGATGGACAAAGGGAATTGTATATGGGATTGATTGAATCCCTGACATCATGGAACATGTGGGAGCCAACATGGGTATCCAAATCCCGCTGTTGGTTATTGGCCGGAGAGGTGTCTCGGTCATGTTTGCATGGTTCCCGAACCCGTAGGGTCTACACACTTAAGGTTCGGTGACGCTGGAGTTGTTATGGGAAATTGTATGTGGTTATCGAAGGTTGTTCGGAGTCCCGGATGAGATCCTGGACGTTACGAGGAGTTCCAGAATGGTTCGGAGGTAACAATTTATATATGGGAAGTCCAGTTTCAGTCGACGAAATGATTTCGGGGGTTAACGGTGTTGTACCGGGACCACCGAAAGGTGTCCGACGGTCCACTTGGTGGGGCCACCTGCCCCGGAGGACTTAATGGGCTGAATATGGGAGGGAACCAGCCCCCTAGTGGGCTGGTGCACCCCCCAAGAGCCCAAGGCACCTAGGGTTGGAAACCCTAGGGGAGGGGGGCGCCTCCCACTTTGCTTGGGGGGCAAGTCTTCCCCTCCTGCCCGCCGCCCCCTCTAGATGCATCTAAGGGGGCCGACCCGCTCTTCTCTTCCTCCTATAAATAGTGGGAGGGTTGGGAGGGCAGCCGCACCCCTTCCCCTGGCGCAGCCCTCCACCCCCCAACACCTCCTCCTCCTCCGTAGTGCTTGGCGAAGCCCAGCAGGAGAACCACGAGCTCCACCACCACGCCGTAGTGTTGCCGGAGTTCTCCCTCAACTTCTTCTCTCCCCTTGTGTAACGCCCCGGATCCGATGCGCCAGGTGTCGGCCAGTCATTCTCCTTCGTTGCCATGTCATTTGCTTGCGTGTTGCATTTTTCCATGTCATCATCTGCATTGCATCATCATGTTTTTCAAAACTTGCATCCGGTCCTTTTCCCCGTTGTTCGTTTCGCGATCCAACACTCTCGCATGCACCGGCGTACCCCTCTTGTTTCTTTTCGTGAGCGGGTGTTAAACGTTCTCGGAATGGACCGAGGCTTGCCCAGTGGCCTTGGTATACCCCGACAGACCACCTGTCAAGTTTCGTTCCATTTGGAGGTCGTTTGATACTCCAACGTTTAACCGGGTAACCGCAAAGGGCTTTTGTGTGTTGCAGAAAAACCCACCCTCCAAACAGCCCACTAGCCCATCCAAACCCCATCCATGCTCTTGGTCTTTCGATCACGATCGTGTGGGCGAAAACCGCACTCCGTTTGGACTCTCCTAGCTCCCTCTGCCTATATATTTGCACCTCTCCCCGAAATTTCGCGGATGAACCCTAGCCTTCCCCTCCCTCTCGCCGCTGGACATGTCTGCCCCGCGCAGGACGGATCCCGCCGCCACCCACAGCCAACCACGTCGCGCCATGTGGCCTCCTCCTCCGCCCGCCGCCGCCAGCCCGCTCGGCCCACGTCAGGCCCGCGGGGCCCGAACCGCGCGCCGCCGCTCGCCCGCGGGTGCCCCGCGCCCGAGCCCGCGGCTCCGCCCGCCGGCGCCGCCCTCCCGCCGGCGCGCCCCGCCGCCCTTAGTAGATTCATGTCCATGCCTTTTGTTTTCATGTTGAGTTGCTGTAGCATGTAGTTTTGATGCTTGCTAGAAGCCTAGTTGCTGTTTTGGACAGTTTGTTGCTATGTCTTGTTTGGAGTGTATGTGTTGCACCGTTGCTCCATTTTGAGCATGCTCTATATGAAACTTGCTTAGAATTGCATGTAGTTTCATATTATCATGTTGCATCCATGCCTTGAGTGTGTTTGTTTGATGTTTGAATGCATTTTGCATCAATGCCATGTTTAACTTGTTTTGCTCATATCTTCTAGGCCGTAGCTCCGAATCTAATGAACTTTATATGTAACTTGACTAGAATTTCGTGTAGATCATCTTGGTGCGTCTTAACTTGCTTTTTAAAAACTTGAACAGAAGGTTTATTCAGTTCTGGACCAATTTCAAAATTTGCATATGAGGACTTACCGGAGTTGTTATATGTTAGTTCTGGCCTCATTTAAACTTGCTTTGATGTGTTGTTCTTGTATGCATCATCTCTTGTCATGAGTAGCTTCATGTAGCCTTGTCATGCATCATAATTGGTTGAGCATCATGCTTTGTTCATGTGTGGTGTGTTTACCATGTTGTGTGCTTCTTCTCGATAGTTCCCGTGTCGTTGCGATCGTGAGGATTCGTTCGTCTTCGTGGCTTCATCTTCTTCATGGACTCGTTCTTCTTCCTAGAGGGATTTCAGGCACGATGACCGTTACCCTGGATCTCACTACTATCATTGCTATGCTAGTTGCTTCGTTCTATCGCTTTGCTGCGCCACCTATCACTTGCTCTTCAAGCCTCCCAAATTGCCATGAACCTCTAACCTTTGTCACCCTTCCTAGCAAACCATTGTTTGGCTATGTTACCGCTTTTGCTCAGCCCCTCTTATAGCGTTGCTAGTTGCAGGTGAAGTTGAAGATTGCTCCATGTTGGATTATATTTATGTTGGGATATCACAATATCTCTTATTTAATTAATGCATCTATATACTTGGTAAAGGGTGGAAGGCTCGGCCTTATGCCTGGCGTTTTGTTCCACTCTTGCCGCCCTAGTTTCCGTCATACCGGTGTTATGTTCCTTGATTTTGCGTCCCTTACGCGGTTGGGTGATTTATGGGACCCCCTTGACAGTTCGCTTTGAATAAAACTCTTCCAGCAAGGCCCAACCTTGGTTTTACATTTGCCTCACCTAGCCTTTTTCCCTTGGGAGTCGCGCTCTCGAGGGTCATCTTTATTTACCCCCCCCCGGGCCAGTGCTCCTTCGAGTGTTGGTCCAACCTGTCAGTCGCCGGTGGCCACCAGGGGCAACTCTGGGCTGGCCTACCGGAAGCTTGGACAATCCGGTGTGCCCTGAGAACGAGATATGTGCAGCTCCTATCAGGATTTGTCGGCACATTCGGGCGGCTTTGCTGGTCTTGTTTTACCATTGTCGAAATGTCTTGTAACCGGGATTCCGAGACTGATCGGGTCTTCCCGGGAGAAGGAATATCCTTCGTTGACCGTGAGAGCTTATAATGGGCTAAGTTGGGACACCCCTGCAGGGTATTATCTTTCGAAAGCCGTGCCCGCGGTTATGTGGCAGATGGGAATTTGTTAATGTCCGGTTGTAGAGAACTTGACACTTGACTTAACTAAAACGCATCAACCGCGTGTGTAGCCGTGATGGTCTCTTTTCGGCGGAGTCCGGGAAGTGAACACGGTTTCTGGGTTATGTTTGACGTAAGTAGGAGTTCAGGATCACTTCTTGATCATTGCTAGTTTCACGTCCATTCCTTTGCTTCTCTTCTCGCTCTTGTTTGCGTAAGTTAGCCACCATACATGCTTAGTCGCTACTGCAACCTCACCACTTTACCCCCTTTCCTACCCATTAAGCTTTGCTAGTCTTGATACCCATGGTAATGGGATTGCTGAGTCCTCGTGGCTCACAGATTACTACAACACCAGTTGCAGGTACAGGTTTTGCGATGATCATGACGCGAGAGCGATGTTTACTTGTTTGGAGTTCTTCTTCTGCTTCTTCTTTGATCAGGGGATAGGTTCCAGTTCGGCAGCCTGGGCTAGCAGGGTGGATGTCGTTTGAGCTTCTGTTTGTGTTTCATTCGTAGTCGGATGATGATCTTATGTATGAGGTATTGATGTATTCTTGCGGCATTTGTATGCCTCTTGTATGTATCCCCTTCTATTATGTAACGTTGATGTAATGATATCCACCTTGCAAAAGCGTTTCAATATGCGGGTCTATCCTTGGCGGGACCTTCGAGTTCCTCGCAGATAGGGTCGCATATTGGGCGTGACAAGTTGGTATCAGAGCCTCGACCGACCCTAGGAGCCCCCCTTGTTTGATCGTGTAGTTTGGTCGTTGTTGAGTCTAGAAGAAAACTTTTTCTGAGTCTAGTTATATCGGAGAGTAGGAATTCTTTTTACTCCTCAGCCCCTTCGTCGCTCTGGTGAGGAATCTTGACGTAAATGTTTTGAACTATTCCTCTTCCCCTTCAAAAATTTTTTAGGATCTCGCGGTTAGTTTTCGTTCGTTGTCCATCCCCTTTTCAATCCGGCGCATTTCTCTTCGAGTGTTTTCGATCCTCGTCATCTTTTGCGAGATCAGTCCTAGTTATTTCTCTTCCGAAGTTGTTTCTCTGTCCTCAGTTGTCTTCTTTTCCCACCCACCCACCCTTTTTTCTTCTCAGAACCGGAGTCCGAAATCGAGTATCCACCCTACTCGTGCGAAGTTTTTGCATTTTCTCCTCAATCATTTCAACTGGTGTCTTCTCTTCAAGTTATTCGTCGGTTCCCTGTTTCAAGTGGCCGTTGTTTTCCCGCCCTCCCACCCTTTTATTCCCGGAGCTTGAGTCTCTTTCGAGCATCAATTTCATTCGTACGGAGCTTCTTCAGTTTTTCCTCAATTATTTCAACCGGTGAATTCTCGTCTCGGTTGACATTCTTCATCTCTTTTCTTCTCCGGTGGATTCAATTCCAATTTTCGGTAGTGATTATATTCTTTTCCTCGGCTCAAATGTTTCCCGTTGCTCGTTCCCCTCTCATCATTTAATCATTCCAGAGTGTTGAAGACATCTCAGGAGATTCGTCTGTGTTCGAATTAATTCGAGGTTGTCACCTCATTCAAATATTTCAATTGTTCCGGTGCATCATCTATCTCTGCAACAATCTTTTTCAACGGTGTTTCTTTTCAGTGGGCCCTAACCCACATGTCTTTTTCCAGGATCTTACCTGACTCTTCTAATTTTTCGGAGCTTTTCTCAAATCCTTTCTTTCGAAGTTTGACGTAAGTATGAAGTTCATCAGTTAAACGTTTTCCCAACATCAATTTCAAATTATTTTCATTGTTGGCTCAACCTCTTCGCTTTTCATTCTCCCGGAGTATCTCAACAATTTTGGTGTTATTTCTCGCCGTCATTCTCAACATTTGAAGACCGAAGTAGAGTTTTCCCTAAATCTTGTCCGCTCTCCCGGAAATTCGCGGTGCTAGCTCGATGGTTATCCTATCAAATTGTTACAAGTCGTGCAATTATTTTCACCCATCCGGAGTATTTCAGGAGTTGTTTTCCGTCTCAATTATCCGGAGGCCTCCATTTCAGAATATTTCCTCGTTCTAAGTTTTCAAATCCGTTCTCCGATTATTCTATATTCATGCCTTTTCGTTCGTCTCCATATTCTTCCGGTGTTTTGCTCTTTAATCAGTTTGCGATCTCTTCGTTCTCTTGTCTCTAGATTCCCTCGAGTATCTTTGCGCTCTTCTAATTCTTTCCGGTGATTCATTCTCTTTTCGTCATTCGTTTCAATTCCTACGGTGGATCGTTCAAGATTCTTTCTGTTGTTATCATATCAATTCATTCGTTCTTTCCAGCCCTACCGGTGGTTCATGAAGACTTTCCCAAATTTTGCGCCATATCCCCCCCTTAATCTTTTCCAACGCGAATAAGTGGTATGCAAATCCATTGTTTCTCATCGATTTAATCGATGGAGGATACGCATAACATAATTCTTATTCTTCTTTCTTCAAGTGTTTTCATCTTTTCTTTTCCGGAGTTCCAAGCTTCTCGCCGATTTCGTCGCGAACCTCCATCCAAATCATCGCAAGGATTTAATATTATCCCTTTCATCCTCAATTTTATCTCGTCATTCTTTTGTTACCGGAATTCATCACGGTGGCTCGTCATGATTTAATTCATTCCTCAAGTGTTCATCAAGATTCTTATCGAAGGAACTCAAGTATCTTTCCTTCTTGCTTTTCGAAGTGCAATTAATTCTCCGTATTCTTTTGAAGTGGAGTTTTGCATTTCTTCGTTCTTCTCAGCTATCCAATCATTTCCGTTTATGGCCGGTTATCACCTTATGATTTTGAGATGTTATCCATAAGTCCACAATAAGCTTATTCTTTTGTTGTTGCATTTCCAACAACTCCGTTCAATGTTTCCTTCTAAGGATGCTCTCTATTTCATTCATGGTAGAAGTTGTCATTTTCTTCCCCGTTCTTCTCATTCCACTCTTTCAAGTCTTCCGGAGGTTTTGTGTTGTTCCTCAAGTCAAGTATCGTTCCATTTCTCAAGTTCATGTTCTATTCTTTCCTTGTTTAGCCGGAGTGCTGCCTAAATCCTTTCAGTCTTATTCGTTTCTTATCTCGTTCTAACCGGAGTTGTTGAGGATATAGCTACTGGTGTAACCCGCCGTAGATGGGCCGGGTTACGTTGCGACAGCTCTTCGTTCAGAAGCCCAAGGACAGGTTAAGGATGGCGGTTTAGTAATAGGTCTAAGGCCCAGAGGCGGCTTAAGGCCCATAGTGGTAAACCGCCGTTGTGGCATGACTTGTAGTGTAAGGCAAGAATAGTTAAGAGTCCGAGCCGGACACAGTTTATGAGCCGGCCGGGACTCTGAGAGCCGCTGGGCGTTAACCTTTCTATATAAAGGGACGACCCGGCGGTGGTTCAGGGGGGAAAGATCAGATCGATAGCCAAGCAGAGCGGTTTAGCTCCTGGTCATCGAAACCCTAAGCAATGCCACCTCAACTGGATTAGGCTTTTACCTTCAACGTAAGGGGCCGAACCAGTATAATCCTCGTGTCCTTTGTCCCGTTTAACCCCTTTAAGCTTCCTAGCTGTGATGGCTCCACGACTAAGTCCTTGCACGAGGACATCTGCCGTGACAATTCCATGACAGTTGGCGCCCACCGTGGGGCCAGTGCACGGTGGATTTGAGTTCTTGAAGGGTAGCTTCGAAGGGCTCAAGGGATACGCTGTGGGCCGGATGACCAAGAGTCGTCGCGGCAAGCTCTACATCGACGATGCAGGCTGGGGCCCCGACGCCGGCTCAATTGAGTACGGGTACCGGGTCCCCTTTGGCGGAATCCACGTTTTCATTGGCAAGATTGGCGAGCCGGGCCCTGAGCCGGACATCTGCACCGACCCCGTCGAGACGGCTCAGCGTGCAAGACCCGCCCGGACTCTGCCGGCCTTGAAGTGTGCTTTCGTGGGATGTGTCCATGGAGAACTCTCTGAAGGATCTGGATCTGGCGAGGAGACGGCCACCCGCTCTGACGGTGAGTCGTCCACAGGTGAGACCGACTCGTTATATCAACTTCAAGATGGCAGGCTCAGGGGTTGTTCCGATGGCGACAGTATTCCGGACCCCTTTGAGCCGCCGAGCCAGGTCGGAATCTTCATGGCCGGCACGCAACCTGTTCAAAACTCCGCCGCTGGGGCAGGAGGCCCTGTGCACTCGCCGGCTCAGGTGCTGATGGATCTCACGGATAAGATGACGGCCTTGTTAACCGCTACGGTCGTCCCAGCGGATCAAGCTCAACATCATGTGGAGGTGGCACAGTTAAAGCTGGATATAGCAAGAGCCAAGGAAGATCTGGCAGCGGAAGGGATCAGGATGGCTGCAGAACGGGCGGCTCTGGACGCCCAGACTCAACTTATTCAGGCGCAGTCTTTCCAGCTCACGATGGATCAGAACGCATCCAATGAGATCATGAGAAGGAGGCATCATAAGGCTCAATCTCGGCTCCCTCCGGTTTATGATCCTCGAGACCTCTTCAACACCTGGTGCAGGGCCCAGTAACCCGCCAGAAATCATAGCACCCGGGGCTGGAACGCCGGTTCAGCCGCAAGTGATGGGGCCTCCCCATGTGAATACTGCTCTGCCTCAATACGTGCCAACACCGTCGGGTCATTATTCTAACCCGTTGGAAAACATGATCGCTGCAGCGGCGCGGCTGGCGGCTCTCCCAGTCGAAGGTGACTCCCCAACGGCGGTCGAAACCCGCAGGGTTAGAGAACTTCTTCAGACGGCTCTGGCACAACAGGAGGCATATTAATATAGCCGGGACAGGATTCATTCAACTCCTCGTCCAAACCGGAGCCCAAGTTATAGCAGACACATGGTTTCAGCGACCGGCTCAAGCAACGTCCGGCGCCGTGACTTGCCAACTGGCCATGGCCCAGCGCATAATGGAGCCTTTAATGCGGTGGATCAAGACAGAGCGCGTCAGGAAGCTGAACAGGCGGCTCAGATGACGGCTTACCAGCCTTTTTCGGTTTACCCGACGGCTTCTATTGAGGCAGGCATGGCTACAAGAGAAGGAGGTGTCCCTTGCCTGGTGCCGGCTCTCCGTAACGAACGTCTGCCCAAAGATTTCAAAGGACCTAGGAAGGTACCTAATTACACGGCGGATTTACAGCCCGGAGCATGGATTGAGAGCTACGAGATGGCTATGGAGTTGCTGGAGGTCAGCGAAGCGGCAATGGCCAAATACTTCACCATGATGTTGGATGGGACTGCCCGCACTTGGTTGAAGGGACTGCCGCCCAATTCCATCGGGTCATGGGCAGAGCTAAAAGCCCGGTTCATCCAAAACTTCAAAGATACATGTAGGCAATCTATGTCAATTGTGGATTTGACTAACTGCAAACAGCAAGAAGGCGAGTCTACAACCCATTGGGTACGCCGGGTTAAAGAGATAATACACTCGTCTGATAAGATGGATGCCGGCTCTGCGGTCTTGATGTTGGAGCAAAATTGTCGTTTTGCGCCCCTGAAGATGAAGCTCGGGCGGCTCAAGCGCGATTGCAATGATATGGGTACGCTGATGGCGGCTCTGGTCAAGTACGCCGACTCTGATAGTACCAAGGATCCCGCGTCTGATGATGAAAGGGCAGGGAAGGGAAAGAAGAATGGCAACGGCAAGGGCCCTCAGCATAACCCGGCGAACCAGGGAGGTAACAAGCGTAAGGCTGATGGCAGTATGGAGTTTGTGGCCAACACCAATGCGCAGGGTAACAACCACCGACGTAAGGGGAGACCACCTCCCCGAGCCGGCGGGTCAGGCCCGACGCTTGAGCAATTGTTGAATGAGCCCTGTCCAAGGCATGGCTCCAGGGAGAAGCCGGCCACTCATTTATGGAAAGACTGCGCAATCATGAAAGCCTTCAAAAATTCCAACGTTTTTAATGGCAACAATGGGCAGGGCGGCGGCTCAGGCACCGGCGACTTTCATGGCCTGGGCGGCGGCCCTAATTCCAATTCTCAGAATTTTCAAGGGGGTTTTAATCAGCAATCTGGCCAGGGTAATCAGCAGCAGTAGGGGGATACCAGACCAATCCAAAGTAGCTCAATGGTGGACAGTATCATGTGTTTACTACCAGTCTGTGCAAGCGAGATCGGAAGCTTCATAAGAGGGTTGTGAATGCTGTTGAGCCGGCGGTTCCACGCTATTTAAGATGGTCTGAGCAGCCTATTGTATGGAGTAGGGAAGATCACCCTCCCCGGGTTGATAATCCGGGTCACCTGGCCTTGGTGGTGGCTCCTCAGGTCGGGGGGTATAAATTCACTAAAGTGCTCATGGACGGAGGCAGTAGCATCAACATCCTCTATTATGAGACCTTCCGTCGTATGGGACTAACTGATAAAAACCTCAGCCAGTCCAACACTGTTTTCCATGGGGTGGTGCCGGTAAGTCGGCGTATCCAGTCGGTAAGATCGAGCTGGAAGTAGCCTTTGGAGATGAGTACAACTACAGGGCGGAAAAACTGACTTTTGAGGTGGTTAAAATAAGAAGCCCGTACCATGCTTTATTTGGGCGGCCGGCTTACGCCAAGTTCATGGCACGGCCGTGTTACGTGTATTTGCAGCTCAAGATGCCGGGTCACAATGGGACCATTACGGTTCATGGCAGCCGAAAGATAGCCTTGGAGTGTGAGGAAGGTGACGCTGCTTACGCTGAATCTGTTTGTGCGATAGAGGAATTGAAGTTTTACAAGGATAATGTTGACCCGGCAGATATGACGTCTTTGAAAAAGCCAACCACGGAGCATGAGCCGGTAATGAAATTTAAGTCAGCCGATGAGACTAAACTTGTTGACTTTGTTCCAGGTGACTCATCTAAGCAGTTCAGCATCAGTGCCAATCTGGATCCTAAATAGGAAGGCGCGCTCATCGAGTTCATCCATGAGAACCGGGACATCTTTGCATGGAAACCTTCTGACATGCCGGGTGTACCGAGAGAACTCGCTGAGCACACTCTCAACATTGATCCAAAATTTAAGCCGGTCAGGCAATTCCTCCGGCGGTTTAATGAGGAGAGGCGGAAAGCCATTGGTGAGGAAGTAGCCCGGCTCTTGGCGGCCGGGTTCATCGTTGAAGTCTTTCATCCAGAATGGTTAGCTAACCCAGTGCTCGTACTCAAGAAGAACGGCACCTGGCGTATGTGTGTGGATTATACGGATTTAAACAAGGCTTGTCCGGCTGATCCTTTTGCTCTCCCCCGTATTGATCAAATCATTGATGCTACGGCGGGTTGTGAACGTTTATGTTTTTTCGATGCTTACTCTGGATACCATCAGATCAAAATGGCAGTTAAGGACCAAGAGAAGACGGCGTTCATTACTCCTTTCAGAGCCTTCTGTTATGTGTCTATGCCTTTTGGGCTCAAGAGTGCACAGGCGACTTACCAGCGTTGCGTGCAGAATTGTCTTCATAATCAGATTGGGCGCAACGTTCATGCCTATGTGGATGATATCATGGTCAAATCCAGAGAGAAGGAGACCTTGATAGATGATCTGAGAGAGACCTTTGATAATCTTCGGGTCTATAAGATGATGCTTAACCCGGCCAAGTGTGTTTCTGGTGTTCCTGCAGGCAAGCTCTTGGGTTTTCTGGTTTCTCACAGAGGCATTGAGGCTAACCCGAAGAAGATCAAGGCAATCACCTCTCTGGCTAAGCCGGCATGCATAAATGACGTCCAGCGTCTGGCGGGTCGCATCGCTGCTTTGAGTCGGTTTATAAGCCGGTTGGGTGAAAAGGCCATGCTACAATATCAGATGATGAAGAAAACAGATGACTTTGTCTGGAATGATGCTGCTAATGCTGCTTTTGAGGATTTGAAAAGACAGCTGGCTGAGCCGCCAGTCCTTGCTGCTCCTGTCGATAAGGAGCCTTTATTGTTGTATGTAGCCGCTAACACACGAGCCGTCAGTGTGGCTGTGGTGGTGGAGCGTAAGGAAGCAGGTAAGGAACATCCGGTTCAGCAGACGGTTTACTACGTCAGCGAAGTACTCATTGAGTCCAAGCAACAATATCCACATTGGCAGAAGCTTGTTTATGGGGTGTTCATGGCAAGCCGGAAGCTTAAGCATTATTTCCAGGGCCACCCTATCACTGTGGTTAGTTCAGCTCCCCTAGGAGATATCATCCAAAACAGACAAGCCACAGGAAGAGTTGCTAAGTGGGCCATAGAACTTGGGCCTCATGGTCTAAAGTACGTGCCACACACTGCTATCAAATCTCAAGCATTGGTGGATTTCATCAACGATTGGACAAAGTCGCAGGTGCCTGAAGAGAAACCGGATAATACATACTGGACTATTCACTTCGACGGGTCCAGGCAATTGGAGGGCTCGGGGGCTGGAGTTGTGTTAGCTTCCCCTCGAGGTGACAAGTTTTGTTATGTACTACGGTTGATGTTTCCCTGTACTAACAATGCAGCTGAGTACGAGGCCTTGCTCCATGGTCTTCGGATGGCTAAGGAGATGAGCTTAAGCCGGGTAAGGTGCTTTGGCGACTCAGATTTGGTGGCCCAACAAGTATCAGGCAAGTGGGATTCCAAGGACCCCCTCATGGCGGCTTATCGCCGCGAAGTTGATGCCATTGCTGGACATTTTCAGGGTTACCAAGTAGAGCACATCGATCGCAGGAAGAACGAGGCGGCTGATGCATTAAGCCGGTTAGGCTCTCAGCGAAAGCCGGTGCCGCCTAATACTTTCTTGGATACTCTGCATAACCCTTCTGTCAAGTTACCTACAGAGGAAGACTTGGCTGTTCCTGACCCAGAAGCACAGTTGGTGGCGGCTCTCCACGTTATCCCAGATTGGACAGTGCCATACTTGGCTTACATGACCCGGGGAGAATTGCCTGAGGATGAAACTTTGGCCAGACAAATAACCCGGCGGTCTAAGTCAATGATAATTGTCAATGGCGAGCTGCATCATCGCAGTGTCACTGGAGCTTTTCAGCGTTGTGTTTCCTCTGAGGAAGGTCAAGAAATTTTACGTGAGATTCACGAGGGGGATTGTGGCCATCATGCCGGCTCAAAATCCCTTGTGGCCAAGGCTTTTCGTCATGGTTTTTATTGGCTGACGGCTCATGCTGATGCAGAGGACTTGGTCAGTAAATGTGACGGTTGTCAGAAGTTCTCAAGACGGGCTCACGTGCCGGCTCAAGAGTTGAGGATGATTCCAATCACTTGGCCGTTTGCAGTCTGGGGGCTTGATATGGTTGGGCCTTTCAAAAGGTCCAAGGATAAGAAGACTCACCTCTTGGTGGCGGTTGACAAGTTCACAAAGTGGGTAGAGGCAGAGCCAGTTAGTAAGTGTGACGCAGCCACGGCGGTCCAGTTCATGAAAAAGGTGATATTTCGCTTTGGTTTTCCACACAGCATTATAACTGACAATGGTACCAATCTGTCTAAAGGCGCCATGGAGGAATTTTGTCAACGAGAGCATATTCGGCTTGATGTTTCATCAGTGGCTCACCCTCAATCCAATGGTCAAGCTGAGAGGGCCAATCAGGAAATCTTGAAGGGCATCAAGCCCCGGCTTTTGGTCCCTTTGCAATGGACGTCGGGTTGTTGGGTGGAGGAGTTACCCTCCGTATTATGGAGCATCAATACTACTCCTAACAGGTCTACGGGTTACACGCCTTTCTTCATGGTTTACGGAGCTGAGGCGGTCCTCCCTAGCGACATCCGTCATGATTCGCCTCGAGTGGCGGCTTATGTCGAGGGGGATAATGAGCAAGCGCGTCAAGATGCTCTTGACTTGTTGGACGAACAGCGTGACATAGCAGCAGCTCGCTCGGCGATTTACCAACAAGACCTGCGCCGCTATCACAGCCGCCGGGTTAAGTCCAGGGTCTTTCAGGAAGGTGATTTGGTGCTCCGGCTCATCCAGGATCAAACAGATGCACACAAGCTATCCCCACCTTGGGAAGGGCCCTTTGTGGTCAGCAAGAACTTGCACAACGGGTCATACTACCTTATCGATGTTCGGGAGCACAAAGATTCACGTAAGTCGGAGGAGGAGACCCGCCGGCCATGGAACATAGCTCAGCTTCGGCCTTATTACACTTGAGCCACCGGCTCTCATAATGTACATATTTCTATAGCCATGTATATATTGTGATAAATAATAAAGCAGGACCTCTGTCCTTTTTTCCTCCAAAGGTAAATGTATCATTGTTATTTTCATTGTAATATTACATGGTCACTTGGAGGTTGATCCGGCTTATGATCGTATTCGAATCTAGCCGTTAAAAATATGATCACTTGGGGGCTTCCTGTTCAAACATAGGTCGTATTCGAACCGAAGAGAACATAGCTGTCGATACCCACTTGATTGGCATGTTGCCGAGCTCATTGGGGAGTTTTTCTTGATCATATTTGAATCATAGTTCAACCCCCTTTGGGAACCGACGTGGATCGTATTCGAATCAGCGTCGTTAAACAACTCTCAAGGTCATTTGGGGGCTTCCTGTTCAAACATAGGTCGTATTCGAACCAAAGATAACATAGCTTTCGGTACCCTCTTGATCGGCAACGCCAAAGCCACTGGGGGCTATATGATCGCATTCGAATCTTAGCTTAACCCCTTTGGGACGGTTCTCTGGTCGTATTCGAATCAGAAGCCCCTAAATTTTTTGAGATCTCTTGGTTTGCAAACCAGTTCTTTTGATGATATCAAAATTATTCAAGGGTGGTTCTTATTCCACCGGCTTAACCTTGATTAATAATGTTGATAGCACATAATAAGCATTATATGTGCTGGTGAACCGGGGTTGAGTTCTCAACCTCATTATTCGGGTTACATAAACCGGAAGTGTACTTGAAGGCTCGCAAGTATGCTGTTATGGTTATCTCGAAGATATAATTGAGAGCCGGTTTATTATGACTTTGATTCATATTCCGGGTTATATGTAAAATATATGACTCTCCATGCGGTAAGCCGCCTAGAGACTTGTGATTTGTTTTCTATGCAGGACAATTAAGGACAGCTCTTTAAACTTAAGGAAAGCAGAGGATCAAACATAACCCGGAAGAATATAAAAGGGCAGTTTAAATAGAGTTAAGCGCTACACACGTGCACGATGGCACGACAAAATTAAGTGTTCGTCCTACTCTATTACAGGACTCCCCGAGTCCAAAAGGTGAGGCATTGTTTTTGAGACATAACCATGAGCCGCCTAAGAAATCAAAGGTGCTTGTTGGGTTGAAGCTTCCGGCTCATCCCTCTCCGCTCCTCCGGCTGTTTCCATGTCCTGGAAGGTTGATGATTTCCAGTCAATGCCACTCAAGGCTTCAAATTGAGCTTCATCATCAATTAACCCGGCCGGGTCAACTTCAGGGGCGAAGGTATGCTTACGAGTCGGAGGAATCAGGCTGACTGCTTCATAACGAGGTGTTGGGATCCTCTGATTCTCCGCGTCATAGCCCGGTTGATATTTGGTAAGGTCTGTGTCATTACCAATCAAAGTGGCCACCGGGCGTACACTCTTCACACAAGCGGCGAAGTCTTTCTGGTCAAAGGGAGTGCCATCTTCCTTCAAGCTAGGATACCCAAGGGCGATGTCGGCCGGGTCTAGCTCCGGTAGAAACGCCTTGGCCCGGCTTAGAGCGGCTATGGCTCCGGCTCTTGCAGAAGCTCGTCTTAACTCTTGGAAGCGTTGAGGAAGCACGGCAAGCCGCCTGAGTACATCTGCCAGATGAGTGGGAACTTCGTTTGACAGAGCCACAACGGCTAAGGCACGTTGTGACCCGGTGTAAAGTTGTTCTACCAAGGTATAAACCGCCTTCAGCTTGGTCAGCACGTTCTGGTTGAGATTGGAACTCCTGGGACCTGCATTACAATGTTAGGCGAGCTGATGGCAATTGAGATACTTATGGGAAATGAACGATGTAAACTAGTTAGAAACTTACAGAGTAACTTACCAAAGATTGCGGAGACCATCTGAGATACATGGCGTTTTAAGCCGGATAGCTCGGCGGTTCTTTCAGTAAGAGTGGCCTCCGCTTGTTCGGCCCGGCTGAGCAAAGCAGTTTTTTCATCCGCCCAGGCTTTTCTTTCTACTTCAAACTTTTTCTTCAGTTTCTCTTGTGCAGATACACTGAATTCAAATTTGGAGTTGGCCTTTTGGGTTTCACTTTCCTGAGTCTTCAGGCGGTTCTTCAGATCAGAGATTTCTGATTCAAATTTCTTACAAACGGCCTGTGAAATTCCGGGTTACAGTTAGGGTGATTATAATGCAACATTAAGTCCCAAGCACTTTGCAAGCAAAGACACTTGGCACTTGGGGGCTAATGTATGCTGAAAGGCTCTATTTACAGTGCCGGTTCATGAAAATAAGTCCCAAGCACTTTGCAGGCAAAGGTACTCAACACTTGGGGGCTAATGTGTAAAGTTGCTCAACTACTTGATTAAAATAAGGTAAGGACCGGTTCAACTATGCTGTTTAAACCGGCCCTTGAGTGTTACCAGGTAAGCCGGTTTTCTTGCAGTGATTATTAAGCCGGTATTAAGTCTACAACATATTTCATCATAAGTAATAGACTTGGGGGCTGGCATGGTAAGGATAACTATGGAGTAAGCAAGAGAGTCATACCTCAGACTTTTGCTGTATTTGCTTCACCATATCAATTTCCAGGTCCCGGCTGTTGTGCACTTGATTAATATAGCCAGAGACAATATCTCCAATGCTCAGATTAGCATAATCAGTGATGTCCAGCCTGGCCTTGCGGCGTTCTAGAAGTTCTTCCTTGGCAGAGCACCTAGCCAACACGGTGGGTCTTCCCGGTTCAACAAACTCGGTCCGGGTAATTACAACGTCCGGATCATCTGGATGAGCCGGGCTGGGGATCTCCGGGTTATCAGAACCTTCCATAACTTGTTCATCAGATGGAGCAGTGGTGGTTTCAGGAGCTGGTGCAGACGGCGGCTCATGAGCAGAAGCATCAGGTTCAGTCAGGACCGGCTCTTCGGCCGGCTTATTTTTCTTCGCCCTCTTGCTGGGCTTTACTTGTACACTGAAAGTCAAAGGGTTAGTGCAAAAACATGAGTAAGATAAGCACAAAATAAGCTGATCATCATTACCCGGGTGCGGTTTTGAAAGCCGGCAAGCTAGACTGCATGGAGTCGCCGGAGGAAGGTGAAGTTCCCTGATAGTTTGAATCAGAAGAATTGAGTGGTTGACGAGTGACGCCCGCCAAAGGATGAAAAGGATATAAGTCGGAGATAACCTCAGTCCGGCGCTTCCTTGATGCTTCGGGTAAGCCGGAGGAGAGGTCTGCATCCTTGCTGGTCCGGGTCTGCCTCCGACTCTCATAAATCTGTCGCTTCAAAAGAAATTGAGGATCTTGATAAGCTAAAGGATGTGAAAATCTTACTTTCCGGGTTACTCTTCGGACTTTCAGTCTTGGCAAGGGCTCCGAGTCGGAGGAAATTATAGTTACCTCTTCAATCACTTCATGACTCGTTCCGGTGTCCTCCTGCTGATAATCCATGTCAATAAGATGGTTAAAAAAGGAGCCTAAAGAGTCAAGGGCTACCTCTGACTCGGAGGTGTCTTCCAGGTGAAGCAGGTCCGAGGCGCTAGGTTTACTCCCCTTCTTGCGGGGAGCGGCTTTCTTGGCGGCTTTTTTAACCTTTCTGGCTTTCTTAGCAGCTTCATGGTCATACTTGACCTTCCAGAATTTATCATTAGCCTGTAAAATACAACAAAGGTTTTTGAAGTTAAGACGAAATCGTTAAAATGGAAGGTGAGGTGTTCAGGTCAATAGTTTACCGCTGGGGCCGGGTTAGCCTTGCAGAAAGGACTTAAGCCTGTCCTCCCGCAATCTGCCAGGCTCTCGTTCAGAAGAGACTTGGTCATATCATCAATGACGTCCTCAGGTAAGTCGTCGGGACTGTGCCGAAGAGGATCATCCTTCCGGCCCGTGTAATCGCACATTAAGCCGGGGCGGCGGCTTAAAGGAATCACCCGCCAGGCAATCCAGACCCGGACCAGATCAATGCCATTTCAGGCCGTTCCCCAGAAGAGCTTTGATCTTGTTAATGGTGGGAGTAAGTGGTTGACGTTCAGCTTGAGATAGTTTATCTGGCAAGGGGTGATTTGATTCCAGACGTAGGGCGCGAAAGCCGGGCAGAGGATTCTCATCAGCCGGAGAAGTGTCTTGGCAGTAGAACCATGTCTGGTTCCAGTCCTTCGGGTGGCTTGGCGGCTCAGCATAAGGAAAGAGACAATCTCTCCGTCGTTGGATTGAGATTCCACCGAGCTCCAGGCTGGACCCATTGGTGCATTCATTTTGGCGGTTCAGATAGAATAACTCTCTAAAGAGTAGTAAGCTGGGCTCTTCTCCAAGGTACACCTCACAGAACACTTGGAAGTTACAAATGTTTGACACGGAATTGGGTCCAATGTCTTGAGGTCGCAGGTCGAAAAAGTGCAGAACATCTCTGAAGAATTTTGAGCCGGGAGGAGCAAAGCCCCGGCTCATGTGATCAGCAAATATGACAACCTCTCCGTCCTTGGGTTGAGGTCTCTCTTCGGACGGGTCAGGAGCACGATAGGACATGACCTCTTTCTTGGGCAGGTAACCCGTTTTCACGAAGTCAGCTAAGGTGCTATCAGTAACGTTGGATCTAACCCAGTTGCATGTAATGGGCGCCTTGGGAGCCTTGGGCGGCATTGTGAAGGATGGAAACCTATGAAAAAATAAAATTTCCGGTTCAAATTTAAGCCGGAGGAAAATTTCGATTCAGTATTTAACGTGGCGGCTTATGAAGGGGCCTAATGATATATGGCCAATTGTGTCAGGTTATTTAAGCCGCTATGGATATCGTGAGCAATTAAGTTATTTGACTCTGTTATGGATGACCCGGAATATTCATGAAGCATCGCCTTTTTTAAGCCGGTGATATGAGCCGCCATAGCTAACAGATGCAATTTTTGCCTAAGTGTTGCACAAACAAGTTTCACAGGTTGCAGTAATTATTTTGGATCAAACGGTCATCCAGAAAGGAAAATTTTCTAGACCTAAAAACTGGCATAGAGAAGTTCATAAGTTCTAATGAGATCTTTTTGCAAGCAAAAGGGATCTGCTAGTATTGGAAATGGGTGCGAAACCACTACCGCAGGAGTTCTGTACTGTTTTTCGAATCAAAAGAAGTCGCGGTGGAAGAACTATAAAAGAACTAAGATGAACTACGAAGAACAGGGAGGAACGCGGAATCCTAATGCAGATCTGACGTTTGAGAAGAAGAGGACTTACAGTTGCTGGTTCAATGCGGAGAGTCGCCGCCGTTCTCTGGACTAGCTCAGGTTGATGCAGCGGCCGAGGCTGAGGAAGACGAGAGGCGCGGCGGCGGCGGCGGAGCTCGGGCTCTGAGGCAGTTGAGAGGAGGAAGACGATGGAAAGGGAAGAGTGAGAGAGGACCCGGTCGGGCCTATTTATAAGGGACGGCTGATGAGTGGGCGCGAGAAACGAGGAGGCTGAAGACATGATTATCTAGTTGCACAGGCGCCTCGATTTTTGGGATAGTTATTAAGATAAGGATCCGTTGAGATACGTTGGACAGAACGTGCATTAATGGCGGATGACGTCACGGCGAGTTACCGAGAATCTAGAAGATGACGTCATGGCGGGTTATAACCTTTGCGCAAACAGAGGCCGGAAGATTTTTTCTTAAGGTATTGAAGATTGACATGAACCGGTTCAAATCAATCTGGGGCCTAATGTTGAGGATATAGCTACTGGTGTAACCCGCCGTAGATGGGCCGGGTTACATTGCGACAGCTCTTCGTTCAGAAGCCCAAGGACAGGTTAAGGATGGTGGTTTAGTAATAGGTCTAAGGCCCAGAGGCGGCTTAAGGCCCGTAGTGGTAAACCGCCATTGTGGCATGACTTGTAGTGTAAGGCAAGAATAGTTAAGAGTCCGAGCCGGACACAGTTTATGAGCCGGCCGGGACTCTGAGAGCCGCTGGGCGTTAACCTTTCTATATAAAGGGACGACCCGGCGGCGGTTCAGGGGGGAAAGATCAGATCGATAGCCAAGCAGAGCGGTTTAGCTCCTGGTCATCGAAACCCTAAGCAATACCACCTCAACTGGAGTAGGCTTTTACCTTCAACATAAGGGGCCGAACCAGTATAATCCTCGTGTCCTTTGTCCCATTTAACCCCTTTAAGCTTCCTAGCTGCGATGGCTCCACGACTAAGTCCTTGCACGAGGACATCTGCCGTGACAATTCCACGACAGGAGTGGTTTCAGAGTCTATCTGATTCCGTGAGCATTTGATTCTCGTCATTCTCGTCGTTCCTCTCTTCTTCTCGAGTGTTCTTTACGTTGTTCATCCTCACTGTTTTGTTCTTATTTCACCTCATCCCTTTTTCCTTCCGTCTTGGTTCTAAGATCTCGGGACGAGATCTCTTGTTAGTGGAGGAGTGTTGTAATGCCCCGGATCCGATGCGCCAGGTGTCGGCCAGTCATTCGCCTTCGTTGCCATGTCATTTGCTTGCGTGTTGCATTTTGCCATGTCATCATCTGCATTGCATCATCATGTTTTTCAAAACTTGCATCCGGTCCTTTTCCCCGTTGTTCGTTTCGCGATCCGACACTCTCGCGTGCACCGGCGTACCCCTCTTGTTTCTTTTCGTGAGCGGGTGTTAAACATTCTCGGAATGGACCGAGGCTTGCCAAATGGCCTTGGTATACCACCGACAGACCACCTGTCAAGTTTCATTCCATTTGGAGGTCGTTTGATACTCCAACGGTTAACCGGGTAACCGCAAAGGGCTTTTGTGTGTTGCAGCAAAACCCCCCTCCAAACAGCCCACTAGCCCATCCAAACCCCCTCCATGCTCTCGGTCGTTCAATCACGATCGTGTGGGCGAAAACCGCACTCCGTTTGGGCTCTCCTAGCTGCCTCTGCCTACATATTTGCACCTCCCCCCGAAATTTCACGGATGAACCCTAGCCTTCCCCTCCCTCTCGCCGCCGGACATGTCCGCCCCACGCCGGACGGATCCCGCCGCCGCCCGCAGCCAACCACGTCGCGCCACGTGGCCTCCTCCTCCGCCCGCCGCCGCCAACCCGCTCGGCCCGCGT